>NC_136069.1:1120411703-1121022774 GCF_964261635.1 Lissotriton helveticus | reverse complement strand
GAGAAAATGCGAGAGACGTGGGGAGGGCGGGAGTGAAAGAGGAGACGGAAGAGCAACAAGCTCTCGGCATTGTGTGGCGGGGGGGTGAGCAGAGGAGCGGGGCACGTCGAGTCGCAACAAAAAAAAATAAGAATAGGCTAAATTGTAGGAGTACGATGGTTAGTAACTGTGTTGGTATTGTCACTGGCAGCACTGGCGGAGGCATTCAAGCTACCGTGGCACCCTGAGAACGTACTTACCTGACACTTCCTATTTTACAAATTAAGCTAGGCTCCTGGAAAATTCGGTATCGGGCTGGTGCAGGCTACTATTAAATCTTTGCCTCTGTCTGTCTTCATGTGAGATCAAGCTCCCTCTGCTGCGTGCACTGATGGAGGGGCGACTGCATTTCAGCCATCACAGGCTGGTAATCCTCACAGAGCACAGGAGTATATATGAGGCATTCAAGAGGATTTTAAACCCTGCTACTAAAAAAAATGGAATATCTTTCTAGTACCTGCACCTACAAATGTATACACGAATAACACATGTACACACTTGTGCTAGTTTTATAAGAGTGTCGTGAAATATAAACTCACTCTAAAGAAAAGAAATAGGGAGAGGCTGCAATTCTCAGAGTAATGAGCTCAGAATGCAAAAAAAACAAGTAACACGGGACGAGAATGTTAGCAGCCTTTGATGTCTGATGGTGGTGTAAGCGAGACAAATGTTGGTGTGCGAGGCTTCCTTTCAAGTCGGGTGGGGGGGCGGGGGAGCGAGCGAGTGGGAGGGAATGAGCATGGTGGTGTGCGAGGTGAACGGGATTTAATTCACCAACCTCATAATAATTTTCACCAACCTCATAATAATTATGGAATAAGCCGATTTTATCTGGTTATTCAGTCTGACTGAGGCCTGCAGGCTAAAAATTGCGAAAGCAAGCGCTAGAGCGGTTTAAAGACTCTGCCTCATGTCGGGCTTGTGGTGTCTAATATCTGCCCCTCCACTCGTTACTGTTAGTGTCTTTGTAACCGAGTCATATAACAGAGAGAGAAAGGGTGGATAAAGACCGAAGGAGGGAAAGTGAGCGAAAGGAGGAGGGGAGAGAGAGTGGAAACTAAGAGAGGAAGGAAAGGATAGAAAAAACTAGGCAAATATTTTATTTCACTGAGCCTTGAGTTCAGAATGTGTGTCCTACAGAGACACATCTTGTGGAGAATTAATAGATCACAATGTTGCTCCATCTATAATAAGAATGTAGTCCGCATAGATTTGAAAGCCTCAGTCAGTGAAAGACCACAAGGTAGGTGTGCACGGAGTGTGTGAGGAATGACTGCGAGCCTACTCACGGTGTAAGGACAACAGGGGCGGCAGCTTAGCACATGCGGGAGCTTATGCCTAAGAAAACATTTCCCTCACAGAGAGAAGGCAATGGAAAAATCTATTATTTATTTTTTATGGGTCGAACTCAAGTTAAATCTAGCCTGCAAGAGGGAGAAAATCGCCATAAATTGAATGATGGCACAAACACTTTGAAGAGTGATTTTGAAAACGTAAAGGAAAACAGCTATAACATTAAATATCTACGAAGGAACAACATGAAATTTACTGTAAAGTACGAGGCATGGCAGAGTGTGAGGCATAGAAGAGGCAATCAGATAGGTAGGACTTTGCAAAAGACAGCTGGATACTGAGACCGAAAAAACAAGCGAGGGAGGGGGGTGGGCTGCCTGCTGGGAGAAGCTGGGCTGGGGCACGAAGTGTGAAGTCACTGAAAGTCAAGAGAGGGAGGGGGTGGGCTGCCTGCTGGGATTAGCTGGGCTGGGCTGCCTTTGATGCGAGTCACGGCCTGCAGCGCTGGTTGGGAAGCAAATGGCTGAGGCTTTGAAGGCTCGTGCATGACAGCAGGTCACATGATTGGGATTCACATGAACTCTTGGAAATCCTCCTTGAGAGCCAATCAGCTGCCTGAAGAGAGCCTTTGGGAAAAGAACTGGATCAGCGACATAAGGACTCACCCCTGTTTTCTATTTCTACGAAATAGAAAAGGGGCGAGCCCTAAAAATGGTGTCACCGTATCATTTGTGAAGCTGCTTTCCTCAAAATGAGAAAAAACGAGACCTGTGACTAAAATCTACCAAGTACTAGTATTGAGGTTGACTGAGTTGAAACAAACAGGGCATGCCCTTGAATTTGATGAAATGGATAACTGTGTGGAGAAGCCAAGTTTTTTTTATGCAAGTCCAAGTTAACATGAAGCCTAACAAGGCAGTTACCCGAGCAGTGAAAATCTTATTTCTACTCCAGTAAGTGTCCAACCTAAATGTTGTCAGGGGCACTCCCTGAACATCCCAGCAACATTGTGAGGACCTCAAATGTTCTTTGTGTCCAGAACAACAAAAAACAGCTATTCCATAAAAACATACATGAACAATTCACATACCTGCCCTTGTGCCTCACTCTCTGGTGACCTCACTCATTGCCTTTGAAGCAGTGTAGGAAGAGGCGATGAAGAGGGGAAACATCCTTTACAACGCAACTTTTACCACACAGTGCTATTGCAACGCAGGTTTTACAACGAAAACCATTGCAACGCATTGCGCTGGGAGGGCGCTCTAGGATAGGGAATAGATTTAATTTACTATCCAACACCTTCCCTAGTGTCCACGGGGACTGGAGTTGGAATATTAAATTAAACTATTCACTATCCAGCACCCCAAAGCGCTATGCGTTGTAAAAACTGCGTTGTAACAGCATGCGTGGTAAAAGCACGCGTTGTAACGTCATACATCCGATGAAGGGGCTTACCAACAAAAACAAAGTATCCAACTTGCCTGTCAATCCATGTCCGGCATCATTCTGAGGCACATTATTGTCACACTAACAGCCAACGTCACAATCATGTTCCTCACAGCGCACTTAAATGTATAGTGTCCCATCATAAGAAAAAAGTGGCTTATCCATAACTGGCCAGCTACATCTGATTTCCAATCCTCCTTACCACGTGAAATTCATGGAAAGAGTCGTGACATGATGGCTACAAGAACATGTTAAAAATACTGCTGTTTATAAAATGAACAATTGGGCTTTAGATCTGAGAGGGAAAATAAAACTGAGGTGACCAATTTTAGAGGCTCTTCATATGACCCTTGTTGAAAAGACAGCCACCCGCCCTGGTACTCGTCAGCCTCTCAGAAGTTTACTGTATTATGGATACTGCTGTGCAGGTTAAGAATTTACAGATTGGAATAGTGGATTAATCCACAGGTCTGATGTTGTGCGACATGGATCCTTCTTCTCACTGTTGATTTTCATTAAATAAAGACATTCATTGGCCCAAACACTGAAGCACCACAGTGATGCATTTCGATATGTATGCTTCTGATACTCAAATTCATATTCAATTGTAGAATGGCACAATGGAGTCAGGCAATTGTCTGCAAGTGCTTATACCACAAATGCTATTGTATGAAAGGACACTCTTGCTTAATTGGAATGGAAACTAGTTTCTACAGTTTGGATGGTGAAAGTAGGTCCCAAGGGACTCTTTTTCAGCTGGCCTACAAGTTTGAAGGCACCCCACACACAATACAGAAAGCATTAAAAAATTAAGATTGTATTTTACGCACATCTTATGTTTGCTATCTTTACCACCAAAAAAAATGCTTTGGTCAAAGGTATCAATTTACAGTTTGCATGCTTCAGAAAACCTTTCTGCACCTCAAAAACTGGCCATTGGTTGGGGCTGATGAGAACCAAGGTGACGACAAGTTTAGAAGACTCCTGCTATCTGAGGAAAGCACTCACTAGCAGGCTGCCAGATTTTATATTAATACACAATCACTCTACCATGCTATGGCAGCCCAGACGTTACTCTGTTCATTCCTAGTGGAGGTAAAAGTTAAACTGAAAACAATCTTAACCCTGTCCCAAGCTGGTTTAAGAAAACAAACTAGGTGATTCCAGAAATCAGCTATATGCCAGCCTGGTACCTTTGGTTGGCCACCTCTCACCTCATCCACATACGATTCGACAACTACTAAAAAGCACAGGTCACTGGAGG
The DNA here is from genome assembly GCF_964261635.1 of Lissotriton helveticus. Lineage (NCBI taxonomy): Eukaryota > Metazoa > Chordata > Amphibia > Caudata > Salamandridae > Lissotriton > Lissotriton helveticus. The sequence goes on along the minus strand of NC_136069.1, from coordinate 1,121,018,732 downwards.
TGCAAGGACCCGTGTTCTAGAGTGCCCAGAATCAATGTCAAGTTATCTAAGCTCAGCAGTTCAACTAACCACTTTCAAACATAAACATATTAATGGAGGAATACCTTACAACGGACCTTCTCTTGCATACAACTGGATTTTATCAACCTGCAAACTTTCCTTGTATCTTTCCAAGCACACAGAATATTTAAATGAGACAAAAGTGGTGTGTGGTTCTTCACAAATGTTTAAATGCATTCTGGGAAGACTCTTGAAGACAATTTCAGCCAAGATAGTGTCCTTTCATCTGTAACCAAGACTGTCAGTTAATAGGCATTTGAATGGGGATTCTTGCCACTTGGCTTGTTGAACTAAGTTTTCTTCAACAGGATTCTTCTTTTAATACATTTTTAAGGGGATTCCAGATAAAGATGTAGGTAGTAAATTGACCAACATGCCATATTTGTAGTATTTTGACTGTTGACCATGAACTTTAAAACACCCTATTTCCTTTTGATGTTAGCCATTCACACTGTATTTTTGATCCTTCCTTTCTCTAATTCCTGTTCGACACAACAGATAAATTGTCCCTACAGTTTTCATAAATATAGTGAAGCTGGAGCTTGTTTTGCCTTTAAAAGAGCACACGTCCTTACAAGATTTTAGTTCCATTCATTTATTTTAAACGTATAAGGGTGTATTTTATGTATTGCTGATCCTTCTGCTCTCCTGAAGAGATGACTTGAGTTGACACTGCTAACCAAACCAGACTCAAAGCTACTACTGGTCTACCTTGCTGAGAACAATTTTTATGGGGATCACAATTGGAGTAGATTTCAAAACCCTTTGCAGGCATTGACGCACTTAGAAGAAGTGGAAAATGTTTCAGTCAATCAATTGAGGACCCTGAGGGTCTCAAGGCTTTGGGTGGAAGGGAGGAGCTGGGTCTGCAGTTCAGTCGAGGAGCCAGGTCTTAAGGTCCTTCCTGAATTGCGATGGTGATTGCCTGAGGTGCAGAGGCAGAGAGTTCCATGTCGTCACAGCGAGGTAGGTTTAAGTCATTTATCAAGAATGTTCACAAACCATTCCCTTATAAAAACTCATCCCAAGGCCTCCTATTTTGATGGAATTTTATTTATGTTCACTATTTTTTCTTACTGTTAAGGCCGCTCCGTCACATAGAATGTTTTCTCACTAGTGAGATGGTATTTTGAGCTTAGAGCTTTATAATTTACGCTGTTTTTCCAACTCGCTAAGATCAGAGTGCCTCTAGAGTGCCTGCAAGGGTGGATCCTCAAAATCTACTGTACAGGGAATAAAAGAACCATTACATGTGCCTTTGTACGCAGAAGATGTGCCCCTCCCCTTTTCCCTAGTCTTATGCATCGTGGACATTATTATGTCGCACTGTATCAAGCAACTCACTGTGGCAAATTGTGGGATATTGGTTTCTTTAGAAACAACTGTATGCATTGTTCTGAGACCGCTTTCTTGCGTTTTCGCCAAGACCAATCGAATATGCCAGATTCTACTGAAAAATTGGATTGGTGCCTTGAAAACCTTAGATAGAGGTTTTGCTTTGCAAAAGGAACTTCTTGCTGGGATTTCTGCTTGCTTTGTTTCCTGTCTTCAAGAGTAATGCTGCAGTAAAACAATAATAGTTTCTTTTTACATCATTGGCACATTGCATAGGTCCCCTATGAGTAATGTTCTCACTTTTAAGATTTTCTCAAATCAATATATACTGTAACATTTTATACCAGTGCATTTCCCTATCTGGATTCAGAATTTTATGTCTCCGTTGAGCTACCTTGGATATTATTTCTGTGAATTTGAAATGAAGGTACAGTGCAACAATATAAATTGTATTTTGTATGGTAATTTCATTTTTACTGGGTAGAAGCAAACTGTTCTAGTGATACTTCAAACCCTGAATTATATTTTCCTGCAGAAGCAGCAATACTACTAACGCTACAGTTTTGAATTTTCATTATTTTCTTGGAAGCATTCATTTCAAGAATGTTGATATGGATTTTCATCAGTGACACTTGTGTGAGTAGGATACCACAGGAAGTGATAGTTTGTAGTTTGTGTATTGCTCCAAATATAAATTGTGCTGATTTAAAACTGATTGTTGTTGCTGTTGGATTTCTCTTTTCAGCTGGGTGTTGTGACATGACTCTTCCACCTTATTGGGTGAAGTTGGGATTTAAAATTAGATGGAATGGCTACTAAACATGCAATGCTTTGTAGTTCAATGAGAAATTGTTTTCTAAACTGACCTGTATGTACTGGAGCCTCCACATTGTGAATGTGCAAGATTCAAGCATGCAAGCCTATGAAATATGATAACATTGGAGAAATGTAGTTACAGGTACATAACTAATTTTCTTTGAGTGAAACTGCTGTGTCTTGGTAACCAGAACAAATAAACCTGCTATTTCAACAGATCCCTAGTTGGCAGCAGATGGCTGATCAAGGAAGAACTGGAAGAAATTTTGGTGGAACCCATCTCAATTCCAGATGTAAGTAGCTGATCTTTTTGAAGAATGCACAGGTCATTGGAAAATAAGCCATGTTTTGTCAAAGTTTTTATCTGGAATACGTCTATTTTTTCTTCTGCCATTTGCACTTGACTGTTGCTCTAGGTATTTAAAAAAAGTATAACCCACTATAAATCATCTTAAGTGGTACCTCTCCCTGAACGTTTCTCAAGGTCCCAACTGACGCATGGAACTGCTGTGAATCACTCAGTGTCTTAGTATCGGCATGTCATGGTGGTCAGCAAGTAGTTGCTGTCTGAAGGGTCAGGGGATGGAGAGCTTCTTTGACAAGCTTGATTTTCATTTTTTTTAAAGAAATGTATTGATTTCCAGTCATTCATTTGGCTGTGTGAGTAAAATCCCCAAGAAAGAAAAAAAAATCAGAAGGATCTACCACAATGGATGTTCTGGTATCTAAAGCTATCTGGTTGAAAGATTGTTTGTTTCCTTGTTTTTTATTGTTAGCCCAGTGGGATAAGCTTGTCTACATATAAATTAAGTATTTACATGTGCAATGATTTGTTGACAATATCTAAAATCTGACCTATAAAGGTTCTTACTAACTGTCTTGGAATAAATTATGGCTTTCCTGAGTAAATATATTTACACAGTTTTCATTTGAAACAATTGACGTGCTATGGCTTAAATAACCTGCCTGTATTTGTGAGACGGGTTTGACATCAAGAACTATGAGGTTATGTGTTCCTAGAGACACGATTCAAAACGGCATTTCAAAATAAAATACAATTAATAAGAGATAACAGGCTCAAAAAGGTAGTGTGAGATCAGAAATTTATGACAACAATCAAGGTTTATTAAGATTTGAAGAGCAATACAGAACATAGAAAAATGAAAATGCAGCAGCAGTCTCCTTTGGTCAATAGAAATACAATGGAGTCAATTGTAATGAAGGCTCTCACATAATGCAATACTGAAGAAACATCAGATAAACATACTCAGTCTCAAATGTGCAACAAATCAATACATAAGTCTGCTACAGGCCCAAAAAGATCTAGCTCATCCCAAAGTCATGGGTTTATATAGCCATTTTCAGCATACAAAATCATGGAAACAGCATAGTCAGCATAGTGTGAGCTTTGTTGCAACAAATCACATTTCACATTTCTAAAATGTCACATACCCTACCATCTAAGCACTAACCCAGTATAGGAATATTGATTCACCCCTTGTGACCTAATGTCATCCGTAGGTGTCAGAACAAACTAGTTACATTAACAACAGAAAACAATTGTGAATAAATGCAATACAGTGTGCTAGCATGAAGAGCGTCAGAAATTAGCAAAAGGCTTCCTTTAGCAAGTTCTTTGAGAGCAATAGGTCATACATTGCTGCGTATAGGGTCAAGCTAGAACTACACAAAAGGTGATGGGAGCCAGCTTGCAATAAGTCTCAGTAACGGCAATCGCTCTGGGTAGCACTCCAACCCGTTATTCTTTAGCTCATTTTGCCACCTCAGTTTGGACCCAGCCATATGTAAATCAGTCTTGACCTTGTTTCTCTTGGGAACAGTCCAGCCCGCACTTCAAAGCCAAGTCCTCCTGATCCGGAACACAAGCAACCGAGAACCAGTTTCGCCCTAATTATGGGCTCATCAGCCGGATACAGTTTGGTTCCAATGACACAGTGAGCATGGGACCCACATCTGGACAAACCCATGGCACTTAAGGCGGTACATTAAACTCATTGGAACAGTCCTAGAAATATAAATACAGAATGAACATCATGATACACCAGCCGTTTTTACAAAGGTAGTGTTGCAGCCTGAGGTCTGGTTTCGTATAAGCCATATAAACTCATTAAAAAACATCATAATAGTTTTGGTTCAGGTGCAATAGTGTAGTTAATACAAATGTATGCATCTAAATATTGAATGAAAACTATTAATGGACATATACAGTTTTAATTTGGAAAGCTCCCATTGTAGTTGGACTTGCAAATGAGGTCTCTGCTATGGGCAAAATAAGACAGCCATTCAAAACATTCTTTGTTGGCAGTTCTGCTAAACACCAGGGTGGTTGAAGTCATTAACTCAGAGCTTAGCTGCTTACCAGCTGTTAATATATATTACCACTTACAAATGACGATAGCTGTTTGTGGCAATGCATCGTTGCTTATGAGGAATGTGTCCCTTCTAGCTTTTATAGGTAAGCCATTGCATGAAGAGGAATGTTTTGAGCTATTTCTGAAGTAGTGATCATCACATCCTAGAGGAAAATGTTGAGCCTTTTTATCTTGTGTTTAAACCCATGGACTACCCTCACATTGGGTGGTAGTGCCTTACAGATTTTAGAAGTCCTCCTCTGTGGCTAAACTTCTGATCTTAGAAGCCGGATACCAAGATTCTAATTCTAACTTCACCGATTGGATCAATAAAGTTTGTGCTTCAAGGCAAAACATTATATCTGTGTACCTCAACTCAAATAGTAAATATGTATAATGTAATAGCATTTCTACAGTAGTCTTTCCACTGTATTCCCAATTAAAGCTTTTAGTTCCTTGGCCCAATCATATCTTGTCTTCTGTAATTCAGTTTCAACTGACCTGCATACACCATAATTTTCATGGTACAGATATTCAAGTTCAGTATGGTCCTTCTGTTTCATAAAAGCCCTGTGAAATTGAGGGTGAGAGAGAGAGTGTGAGACTGTGTGGACACTTAGGCAGGGTTGCCATCTTGTGCTCCTTCCTCTCTCCGGTCAGTCAGTGACAATGGGGCACATGTAGGTAATTTTTGTTTTGCGATTCTCAAATTGCGATTTTTTTGGGAATCGCAATTAGACAAATCGCAAAACGAAATGTAGGTAGAATTAGCAATTTTTTTTGCAAATCCCAATTATTCCTTATTTGCGAATCGCAAATAGAGATTCGCAAATAAGGAATACCTTCTCATTCATTCCTATGGGCTAGAAGGCCCATAGGAATGAATTGGAAGACATTCTCAATTTGCGATTCTCAATTAGAGAATCACAAATTGAGAATGCAATTTCAGGGTTGCAAGGGTGTCAAGAGGACACCCTGTTGCACCCCTGAAATTAAAATGTGTGCATATGAGGCCCACATACATGCCCTAAGGGCATGTATGTGACCCACATGGCACTTTGAAAAATGGCAAAAAGTGCATTTTTCAAAGAAATCTCAATTTACCACCAACCTGAAGTTGGTGGTATTTTGCGATTCCTTAAGCCACAACTCGCACAACTTGGGTGCTTCCTACATAACATTTAAGGAATCGCAATTTGCGATTCCTTAAATGCAATTGCAAAATAAGGAATCGCACATTTTGCAATTCCTTATTTTGCTTGTGAATTTTTGTGTGCTACATAGCACACTGCCCTAATTGCGATCGCAAATGCTGAAATTCTGCGAATTTCAGCATTTGCGATCGCAAATAGGCTACCTACATATGGCCCTATATGTGCTGTGTTGCAGATTCTGTTAGCTTTTTTGGAGTGATTTTTATTGTATTTTTTGCAACAATTCTTTATTAGGGATTATTCTATTTTTCCAAAACATAAATGGGTAATACAGCAAACAAGCTTCATGCATAGGAACCAGTGATGTCAGCCTAAAAGAGGGAGGGGAGCCGTTGGGGACAGGCAGATGATGAAAACATTCAGATGTTTTTTAAGCGACACTCGGGTTCACATCAGACTGGAGAATGATGAGGGGGAGTTAGACAGACATCACCAGAAGCCCTAAAGGTACTTCAACAAACGAGAAAGATGGAGGCAGTTCTGAAATAATATTCTGCTAGGTTACCAACGTGTGTTTTAATCTGTGAAACCATGGTTGTGTACAACCAGAAATGAAGACTCATCAGTGGACCTTGGTGTTCTCCGGAGTGAAGTTGAAAATTCTCTACATAATGCCCAGAACCTCTTTGACTAATGAAATGAAATCACTGAGAGATCAGGGACCTTAACGCTGGCAAGCTCTGAAACCACTTACATAGCTGAAGTGTTCAGACGTTCATTTGACATGGAGCGCTGTACCCAGGGCAGTGACCGAAGAAAAAAAGAGTACAAATCTTCCTTGCAGCCGAATGGATTCTAGCTGCCTGTGATCTGTGTTCACCCATATTCCCTTTGTCAACAAGTTCTATGAAGTAGCTGAAAATACTACATGCAATGATTTACAAACTAAGAGCCTTGATTAGAGTTTGGCAGGCAGAATAGTCTGTCAAAACCTAACAGGTATCCCATCCGCCGTGACCTATAATGTTCTTGCAACACAACGAACGGATATCTGCTATGTTTTTCGGTTGGAGTATCCTGTAAGCCAAACTCTCAATAAGGGTCTCTATGTTTCCAGCACAGTGATATTGAGAGTTTGCGAACTCCTACTGTGTACCACATCAAAGGGGTAGACTTATTTTTTGGGGAGTTTTATATAGCGTAAACTCGGCCTGAAGATATCCGGTATCAGAGCGCTTTACATGAGCACCAGTTTCGTTACAGACAGGCACATTCATTTTTGTTAGGCATGGGGAGATTAGGTGATTTGCCCAGAATCACAGTATGCTGAGCGTTAAGCCAGGTGTTCCCCAGCTTCAAGGTCTACCGCTCTAGCCATTAGGCCACATCTTATCCCCAACTTTGAAAAGCAGCTGAGTAAGGTCACAGTCCTGAAAACCAAGCAGGTAAACAGAATCACTTGGGAGTGGTACTGAATTTAATGTCCATTGAAAACCGATTTGCATGCTCCTGTTAATGACTATTAATGAGGACATTTGTCTACTGTAACAGACCTGAGGAGCACCCTGTTTTCCCTCTTGTGTTGAAAGTTGTGCAAACTCTATAGTGGTGTGCTTCCTCCAAGAATTCCTCCTGGCCCTCTATCTAGTCGAGGGTCTTGTGCCCCACTGTAGTCAAGAAGCACTTTTCTTCTGACGGTTATTTGCCTTTCATCAGCTTACATGCAGTTTGTAAAATATGTACATGAAAGCCTACTGGCACTCTTACTGCTGAAGTTTACCACGCTGAAGTCTTGACCATCCTGTAGGAAGAATACTCCAGCTTTGCCTCAAGATGTTTGAGGGAGCCTTTTCTAGGATGCACATAATTCCCATCATTGTTTACTTCTAGTTTGGCTCTGTCTGCAATCATGGGTACACTTGGGTATAGGTGTTTCCATAGCGATCTGGCAGCCAAGGGCCTTCCTCAGAAAGGTCTTGCCCAATAATCCTTATATCCCTTTTGATCTAGGGATACATTTAAATTTTTTGCATGCAATATGTTGATCAATTTCCTTGCATGGCCTATCTGGACTGCAGTTTGTAAGTGCTCCAACTCCTGCCCCTCTTAATTCCTAAAGCTTTGGTTACATTGACTTCTCTCGCTGACCGGTCAAGGGTGCACTCACACCAGTGTGCAGGCCTCCTTTGTGGTGCCTCCCTCCAAATGGAAGTGGAGGCAGAATACTTTTTTATGTTGAAGGGATTAACTGCTTGCTGCTTTCTTGCACTGTTGGGATGCATGGTTATGCCGGCTCTAGGTTTGTCAGTGTCCCGTTCTTGGGTTCCTCTGAAGTCCTTTATTTCTAAGTAAAGATGCTGTCCTGCTGGGACGAGTGTTGTTTTGTTTTGCCTTCGGAGCACCAGCTCTCTCTTAGAGTGTGCATTTGTTCATGATCATGATCTCTTCTTGGTCTTTCAACATTGTCCTACATTTGGACCTCCTATGTTCTGCCATCGCCCATCTTCTTCCTCTTTAGTGTTTGACTTTCGGGGTAAAATCGAGGTGTTCTAACTATATATATATATACATATTATATAGATATGTGTCAAATATAAATGCACCTTTATTAATTTCATTAGTCATTGCAATGTGGTAATGCTGCTTGAATAGGTCTGCTTGAATTAATTCCTGTGATTTTGTATGATTCGACTTCTCTGTTGCAGTGAATGTTTTGTGATTTTGTGATTTGTGATTTGTGATTGTATTTGTAGAGCGCAACGGTCGCTCCGGAAGGAGCATCCTGGCGCTGTTTCTGGGGGTATGCAGTCATTTACGTAAGCAGGATTAGATGGCGGCCATGACATAGTCATCTGGAAGATTAAAAATCCAGGTTTTCAGTTGCTTCCTGAACTTGGATTCTAGAGTTTGGGATCTGAGGGTTTTAGGCATGGAGTTCCAGGCTTTGGTGGACAGATAAGTCAAGGTTTTGCCCCCTTTGGTTTTGAGGTTGAACTTAGCTATCTTTATTTGGTTGTCGTTCGAAGAACGTAGAGTCCTAGGAGGGTTGTAATGGGGGTAGCGCCTGGTGAGGTATTTAGGGCCTGTGGAATGGAATGCCTGAAAGGCAATGGTTAGAATTTTAAAGAGTATTCTTTTGTGCAAAGGTAGCCAATGAAGAGTTTTTATGGCATCAGATGCAGAGGATTTCCTGGGCAATTTTAGAACTAATCTGGCTGCTGAATATTGTACACTTTGCAGTTTTTTTTGTGTAGATTTTTTAACTCCTGCCATAAGACTATTGCAGTAGTCTAAGCGGGCGAGGATTAGAGCCACTGCTACCGTCTTCCTTGAGTCCGTGGGCAGGAAGTCGATGAATTTTTTAAGGGATTTAATGATGCCGAAACAGCATCCGGCAACCTTCCTGACGTGTTGGTCAAAGGACAGCTCAGTGTCAAACAGGACTCCAAGATTCCTTGCTGTCGTAACGGTCTGGGGAGGAGCGGTGGAGCCCTCTGGCCACCAACGGCTGGGACAGAAGTTGACATTTTTTCCCATTGGGAGGATTTCGGTCTTGCTGGCGTTACATTTGAGGTGATTTACCTCCATCCAGAGGAAAACTTCCTTTAAACAGTTTTTGAGATTCAGTTCGGCATTTATAGAGTTGTTCTCAAGTGGCACGATGAGTTGGGTGTCATCGGCGTACGAAGTAACTAGTATGCCAAATGATTCAATCAGAGCGATGAGTGAGGTTAAGTAAACGTTAAAAAGTAGAGGACTTAGAATGGATCCCTGAGGGACTCCAGAGCGGACTTCCTTCTCTTTGGAAAGGAAGGGGCCCAAGGCAATGGTTTGGCATCTGTCTGTTAGGAAGGATGTTATCCACGCGAGAGCCACGTCTGAGATACCTATGTCCTTTAGTCTGCCTAGCAGTATAGAATGGGAGATGGTATCGAACGCCGCTGTGAGGTCCAGTAGAATCAGCACGGAGTTCTTTCTTTGGTCCTGAAGCAGCTTTATGGAGTCTGTTAGTTCAATTAGTGCTGTTTCTGTGGAGTGATGAGGGCGAAACCCGGATTGTTGGGGGTGGAGGATGTTGTAGGTTTCTATGTGGCTTTTTAATTCTCTGTAAACCAATTGTTCGGTGATTTTACCCAAGACCGGGAGGAGTGATATTGGGCGTAGATTGGAAAGGTCTGAGGGTGATTTGTTATGTTTTTTCATCAGTGGTTTTACAATTCCTTGTTTCCATTTTCGTGGCACAGTGCCTGTGTTGAGGGAGGAGTTTACGATCTTATTTATATTAGGATTCACCACATCAATAAGCTGATGTAGGATTCTAGGAGGGCAGGGGTCTGAGGGAGCGCCTGATTTACAGGCTAGGATTACTTCACGAGTTTGGGCTAAACTGACCGGAGTGAAAGTTTTCAAAAATTCAATGGAGTTTTCTCCCTGTTTGGAGGGGGTAGTGGCACGTGGGGTTAGATGTGTGGGAAAAATTTTCTGTATTGAGTCAATTTTCTCCTCAAGGAAGTCCGCTATTTGATTGCAGAATTCTTGGGATGGGGGTATTTCAGGCTGAAGTGCTCTAGGATGAGTAAAGGTTTTAACTATTGAAAACAAAGTCTTTTGTTTTTGTTTGGCTTCTTTGATAGCGTTGTTATAGAAATCTTTCTTGGCAGTTTTTATGTTGGTATGATAGGCCTTCCTCAACTGGATGTAGGAGTTTCTGTCTGCCGTATTGTAAGTTTTGCGCCAGTTGCGTTCACCTTTTTTACATAACAGATGGATTTTAGCTAAATCTGGAGTAAACCAGGGGGCATTAGTTTTGCATCTTTTCTCCCTTCCTCGGGGGCGTTTGGGTGGTGCACGTATTTTAATCTCGTGTTGTATCCAGTTTTGGAAGAGTTCTGAGTCGTGATCTACAATTCCCGTGAGACTGAGGGTCTGAGTCTGGAGGATAGGAGTAAGCTTAAAATTTTCCTCTACCTTTTTCCAGTTAACATGGTTATCCAGAGGTGGCTTGGATATGATAGAGATCTGGGGGCGTGGGGTTTTGATGCAGAATGGGATCAGACTATGGTCGGTCCAGATAAGGGGTACTGGAGATTGGGTTTCTAGGAGGGGAAAGTTCGAACATACCCCATCAAGTATGTGTCCAGCTTGATGCGTGGGCTGTTTGATCAGTTGTTAAAGATTGAAAATTTCCAGGGTCTGATGGAAATTAAGAGCCTGAGGGTCTGCTATGGAGTCAAGGTGCAGGTTAAGGTCCCCTAGGAGGGTAAAGTGTGGATAACGAATAAGGAACTGACCTAAAAAGTCACTGAGAGAATCAAGAAATCTTGTTGCACTGCCCGGGGGGCGGTAAATTAATCCTCCTGAGAAGGAGGAGGTCTTGTTTAGTTTAATGGAAAATCCGAGTCCTTCTATGCCTTTGAGGGGGTCTAGGTTGAATGTATGGCATTTAAGGTGGTTTCTTAACACCAATGCCACTCCCCCGCCTCTCCCCTTCAGCCTATCCTGCCTGAAGATTGTATAGCCTTGTGGGAGGGCGATGGCTAGGTCTGGATTACTGTTATCAGTAAGCCAGGTTTCGGTAATGAGAAGGCAGTCACGATCTAAATCGAGGATAAGATCTTTGATGTCTTGGTGGTGGTTGCACATGGAGCGAGCGTTGATCAGCCCTCCTTTAAAGTGCGACAATATGTCGACCAAGTCGTCTGGGGAGGTCCTCGTCGTGGCTGGGGACCCTGCAGAGCTCCACCTACATAGCTTGCAGCTAAAGGGCCCTTTGATGTTGCTCATTTCTACCTTGCAGGTACAGTTATTTTCTATGCGTAGACTATGAAGAAAGTCGGGCTGGTACCTTATAGTGGAGGGGTCTTGTCCCGAGCTTCCTGCGCCTGGCGCGTTCTTGGCACGGACGGGCGCAGACGGGCTTGCCTTAGGCGCGCAAACGGCGCTCCCGCTGCGCTCGTCAGCTGCGCTTCCTGTCCATGCACATATTTAACGGAGGGGGGGGTGTGGCCTCGGGGGGGCGTGGCCAGCGAGCCCGGCGGCGATGGCGGCCGCTAGAGTAGCTGTGAGCGTGACAGCGTCTAAATCGGCTGTGCGCTAAGTGCCAATGGGCTTCTGCCTCGAGATCAGTAAAGGAGGTATGCTTGGTATATTTTAAAATACAATGGAAAAATGACAATCAAAGTTTTAAGAACGTAAATACAATGCGTACCGCCAGCTCCCGGCTTCCGCCTCAGGAGTGGTATTAGAGGTCTCTAAGGACGCTTGAAGTCAGCGCCTTTTAAGCAGGGTGAGGGGGGCGTGGCCTCTGGGGGCGTGGCCAGCGAGCCCGGCGGCGATGGCGGCCGCTAGAGTAGCTGTGAGCGTGACAGCGTCTAAATCGGCTGTGCGCTAAGTGCCAATGGGCTTCTGCCTCGAGATCAGTAAAGGAGGTATGCTTGGTATATTTTAAAATACAATGGAAAAATGACAATCAAAGTTTTAAAAACGTAAATACAATGCGTACCGCCAGCTCCCGGCTTCCGCCTCAGGAGTGGGATTAGAGGTCTCTAAGGACGCTTGAAAGTCAGCGCCTTTTAAGCAGGGCGAGGGGGGCGTGGCCTCAGGGGGCGTGGCCAGTGAGCCCGGCGGCAATGGCGGCCGCTAGAGTAGCTGTGAGCGTGACAGCGTCTAAATCGGCTGTGCGCTAAGTGCCAATGGGCTTCTGCCTCGAGATCAGTAAAGGAGGTATGCTTGGTATATTTTAAAATACAATGGAAAAATGACAATCAAAGTTTTAAGAACGTAAATACAATGCGTACCGCCAGCTCCCGGCTTCCGCCTCAGGAGTGGGATTAGAGGTCTCAGGAATGTACAGTTCAGTTTTTAAGTGACGACAAAGGTTTCCTAGAGGCTGAGCTCAGCTATTGATTTTGAACAATAACCATGGTGCCACAGAATGTAAGTGAGTGAAAGGGTACCAAGGCCTTTTCTACTTTTTTTTTTTTTTGTTATTGGTTTTTCCCCTTTTAATGCAAGGAATGTACAGTTCAGTTTACACAAAGGAAAATCAGCAAACATACTAAGCAGCAAGGAAAATACAGAAGCAAAATACAAGCATTAAAAAAGGAGAACAGACAATATGAATCAGAGTATCCCGAGACGAAATAGTAAATAATATTTCAACAAAAAAATTCTACCAGAAACTAGCCCCTATTAACACTTTCATCCAGTCAGTGATAGCGGCCCAAATCTTGGCACCCATTGCACTCTTCCTCCTCCCCTTAGTCTTGTATATTGCTAATTCCAAATTATACATGGCTAGTAATCTTGATCGCCAGCACAAAAATGTCGGCGGGTCGGGTCCATTATTATTCCTAAAAATCGCTCAATTGAACTGAATAATTCCCCTAATTTGGGACACTCAAAAAACATATGGACTGCATCTGCAGCAAATAAACCTTATCTATTACATTTGGTCCCAGCACATGTCCCCCATTTTGAGATCTTACTTGGGGTATAATACATATCATATATAGCCATATAGTGCTGAGTACGCATCCTCCCAGTCATCAAAACTTGGTTCGCAATCCTTAAGGATTCCATGATATTAACACCCTCTTGCCCCAGCTTCGTTACCCATTTTCCTTGACACATTTCTACATCATCTGGAAGTATCTCAATTAATTGTGCATAGAATTGGCCAATGGGTGTTTTTTTCATCATTCTTTCGATGAGGGAAATCTTTCGCAATTGACGTTCAAAACCGGAACCTAACGTGTTGAGATAACTACGGATTTGCAGATATTTTAAAAATTCATGTTTGGCCAAACCAAACTTTGCTTGCAGTTCAGCAGTTCATGTTGCCAACTTTGCGTCTTCATACAGATTCCTTAAACAGTGAATTCCTTTTAGGCGCCATCTATTAGATATTTGATCACAACTGATTATAGTAGTAGCCCGGGAGCTGAAAATGGGGTATATGCATTCAGATTGGGAACCCCAAGTTGCCGCTTAACCGGTTTCCCGACAGAATATGCAGCCTTAAGTATTTTAAATGTAGTTTTCTTAAAATAGCTGGTTTCTATTGTTTTGACCAAGCATTCACTAGCCTCATCCCCTAACCCGAATTCATAAATTGGTGGACTATGGCAGTGCAACATTTTGGCCCTGTCCCCAACTACCAGAAGACTGATGAATTGCAGGACCACTGCCCAGTAATACAGCATATAATATGACATGCCCCAGCCGCCTCGATTTTTTGGCAGCACCATCTTCTTATAGGCCCTTCTCTGCCGCCTATAACCCCACAGGAATCTAGAACTAATCCTCTCTAACCTCTTAAAACATGTAACTGGAAATTCAAGTAGGATTGTTCTGAACATGTATAAAAACTTATGTAAAACCATAATTTTTTATATATTTGATCTACCATAGAGAGATAAATGTAGGTGATCCAGTCTCTCCAACATCGAATTCACCTTAGTAAGCGCAGGATTCATATTTAACTCTGGGATCTTACTAACTGGCAAAGGGATTTTAATTCCCAAATATGTAACTTCTGGAACAGTTATTTTAATTTTCAGGAGGTTCCCCACCAATATAGAGCACCTGTGTTTTGGAAATATTTAATTTATACCCAGAGAAGCGCCCAAACTGAGATGCCAATTGATCTATTGCTGGTAAAGCGGTGACTTATGCCCACATGCATCAAACTGAATTGCATTCGCAAACGGTGCGAATCGCAAAATTCGGCCGTTTGCGAATGCAATTCATTGTTTTGGGATGCATTAACCTTTTTGGCTTTTTCGCAATTTAAGAAATCGCAATTTATTTGCGATTTCTTAAATTGCGATTGCATTTCAGAAATCGCAATTTTGCGATTTCTTAAATGCAATGCATGATTATTTTTAAATTGCGAATTCTCAATTTGGAAGGGGTAAATTAGCATGAAGTTGAACTTCATGCTAATTTACTGAAAACTTTCAAACATGCACAAGTTACATATTTGAAAGTTTTAATTTACACACACACATGTCCTTGGGGCATATGTGTGTGTAAATTGATCTTAAAGTTAAATTTCAGGGGTGCAGGGAGGGGTTCTTTGGACCCCCCCTGCACCCTTGAAATTGCATTCACATTTTGCGATTCGCAAAAAAAAATTCGCAAAATGTGAATGCCTTCCCATTCATTCCTATGGGCCTTTTGGCCCATAGGAATCAATGGGAAGGGATTCCTTAATTGCGATTCGCAAATTGTGAATCGCAATTAAGGACAAATACCGAATCGCCAAAAAAAATTCGCATTTTTCATGCATAGGTATTTGCGATTTCTAAATTGCGATTCCTTAATTTTCGCAATTTAGGAATCGCAAATACCAACAATGATGCATGTGGGGGTTAATCCCTAGTAACAACAACAATATCATCCGCATATGCCAGTGCTCTATAATCCATATGCCGCAATTGAACGGGTTTGATGTCTTTAGCCTGATTTAACTTGTTTAAAAAAAAATCGATATATAATGCAAATAATAAAGGTGAACATCCTTGCAGTGTACCTCGACCGATTGTAAACAAGCCCGACTCTTGGCCAGAAATTTGAATACAAGCTTCTGGAGTCGTATATTATGTCTTCAGTGCTTGCCGGATCGTAGGGCCGAATCCCTTCAGTCTTAAAACCTCCCACATGTATGGCCAAGAAACCCTGTTGAATGCCTTCTCGTCATCCAACAGTGTTACCCCCATTGTGGAATTGGTTGCTTGTGCCCAGTCCACAAATGATATCCGACGCCGCACATGGTCTGCTGTGTCCCAACCAGAAATAAACCTGTGTTGGAAATTTGAAACCAGCGCTGAGATTATACCGGCTAGGCGCGTTGCTATAATCTTAGAATAGATTTTGCTATCGGAATTGATTAATGAAATAGGTCTGTATGATGACGGCAGTAAGTCAGGCTTGTCCTTTAAAAAGATAATAATAGACTTTTGCCAGGACAATGGTGCGATCCCTTTTGCGGGCCAGGAATAGAGACATCAATTCTACTTTCAAAACATGCCGAAAAGTCCTATAAAATTCAAGCAGGATGCCATCAGGTCCCACCGCCTTACCGGCAGCCAATGATGTTATTGCTGCCTCCACTTCCTCCCAGGTATTATCAGCATCTAACTCTTCTATTTGGTCGTATGTCAGTTTGGGAATTTCAATATCAGCACAGAACTCAGCCAATTTACCTTCAACTCCAGTAATATCATCGTCAGTATACAATTGATTATAAAATTTACCAAACACCTCCAGCACTTCAGCTGGCTTATCACAAATCTTCCCCAGGTCATCCTGAATCTTATTTATCCTATTGGCAACCTCTTTCTGGTGCAATCTTTTCGCCCACCTCATACACTTCAGACCTAAATACTGCAATTTTGGCTGCCAGCTTTGTGGCAAAATTCTGATATAGCCTAATTTTTTGGACAGCTATATCCCTAAAGATTTGATCAGTATCTTGACCGTTAGTAACAGCCCCCATAAGCTCATTCTCTAGAAGCCGTAATTTGTTCATCTCATCCAACAATTCACCTCGTAATTTTTGCTGTTTATTAATGGAGTAGCTTAAGGTTTCTCCACGAACCCCCGCCTTAAATGCGTCCCACACAGTAGGGCCAGAAGCAGATCCCCGATTATTTAAAAAAAATTCTACCATCCATTTACAAATTTGTTTACAATATAACGGATCAACCAATAGTTTGCGTTCAAAAGTCCAAGCTCTTGAGGATGATCTGTAACTAATATCTAATTCTAACACAATGGGGTTATGATCTGATATTATCTTGGGCTGAATATCAACCCTGGCCTTGCTAGCTTGCTCTGCTGTTATAAAAAAATAATCCAGACGCAGATATTTTTTGTGAGGTGCAGTGCAGAATAAAAGGTATTCCCCGTAGCACCCTTTCCTTTAACCCACCATACATCCACCAACCCAAATTCTTTAACGCGCCCTCTGGTGGCTTTCAAAACCTTATTTTTCTTCCCATCATAAAGATGCTTGTTTGGTATGTCAAAACTGCCCGCCAAATGAAGATTGAAATCCCCACAAAGGATTAATGGAGATGGCCAAGCAGCTAGTTCAATGCTCAGGCCATTAATCATATCTGGATCATCCAGATTGGGACCCGTAAATTGAACAGATCGTCATTGAGACACCCTCTATCCATAACTCAATGATCACCCATCGACCACAAAGATCTACCTTTACGCATTTACACTCCCCCCCCCCCCACCCGAATCTTTTCAAAATTGACACCCCTCTCGTCGTTGACCTTGCCGGGTACAGCCCAGGAGCTCCATGCCCAGATCCTTTGGCCACCTCCTGGTGTTCCAAACAATATGAGTCTCTTGTACACAGAGCAGATCCACCCTTATAGAGTTAAGAATCTGGGCCATGATCCCTCTTTTTTTTCTATCGTTCAGGCCACAAATATTCGCTGCTTTGCCCTAACTCTGAACTACCTTCCCATAATAATACAAAAAACTCAAATTTGAAAAATGTATTCACCAAAACCTTGCTGCTGCACCTATACCAAAACCCATCTGTACTGTTCCTTGCCCCACCACCCCAGCCACCCTCCCGACCCTTACTACTCCAGTGGTCACCCCGCCCGCGCCCCCTCCCAAATGAGGCATAGGGACTGATCCCTGTTTGTGATGGAGAGAAAGGGCTGTTTGCCTTCCACTTACCCCCTATCCCCCTAGCATAAAGAAAAAGAGAAGAAAAGCGTGTAGATTAACTATGCTACAACCTTCCCACTATATTGTGCCCAGAAAATCCCTTGCGGCAATCTCAGAGATAAAGAATAACATTTTATCTTTGTAGATAATTTTAAGCTTTGATGGATTTAGCAGATAGGCCTGTGCACCTTTGGCTTGAAACAAATGGATCAGTTGACGCAGATGCCACCTCTGGTGAACTGTAGCTTGACAATAATCTGGTCGCACAAAGAATTCACAACCCTTCCCCCTTCTCTTACGATCCGGCCGTGCTAGATCGTACAAAGACTCCCGGAGCAAAAAATTATTTAAGCAGATCAATATAGCCCTAGGTTTGCTATCTGCCCCCCTAGTGCCACCCCGCATATGAAAAGGGAATCTATGTACTCTCTGCTATTCAAATTCCCACTTCCATTGAGTCCATTGAGTCGGGGAAGGCTTCTGAAAACAGGTCAATAACAAATTGTCGAATGTCTTTGCCTTCAGTTCCTTCCGGAACACCAAGTACCCGCAAATTGTTCCTCCTGGAACAGTTCTCTATATCAATGAGCTATATCAATGAGCTTCCAATTTATATCGTCCCGAAGGGAATGTAGGGAAGTCACATCCGCTTTCTGCTGTACAAGTTTGTCCTCAATTATAGAAATTCTTGCCTCTGCCTCCCCAATCCTAGCAGACATCTCTGTACAGGTCTTGACGACATGGCGCACCATATTTTGAAGCTTGCGGACTGCGCCTTGTGTGCGTAAATCCTCTGCTTTTGTTTCCTCACGATGTGTCATTATAGCCTGATAGATAGTGCCTAAGTGATCTCCTTCTCTGTCAAATCACCAGAGCTAATGATCTCTTCATGTGCGCCTGTACAGCCACCCCGACCATCATTCAGCTCCCCAAGTTGTGGTAAAAAAGAATAATCCAGCATTGGGAACCCATCGTTGCTGGGTCCATCCCTAGATGGTGACTTTCATACTTCCTTTGCCTTCCGCACCGTGCCTTTTCCCCCAGAGACTGTCAGACTGTTTTCATCATCCTCCAGCGGAACTGAGCTATTCAGACTTCTATCATCTGCCCAGTCACCTTCAACACTTTCATTCTCCGAGGAATTTGACAAATCCGACATTGAATAGAATTTTCCACCGGAGTCCCCGGAGTCAGCCTCTTTTGTCACGTCTCGACCAGGTATTTCCCCACTGACCCTAGCCTCTTGTTGTGTTACGCCAAGATTCCCATCGGCCATTGTTGGGGATGGAGCCTTCTGAAGATCGACTACGGCCCCCGGTGTCTGTTGGAAAGGAGCAACCATTTCTGACACATTATCCATAGCCAAATCCAGATCGATATTGAATTTGTCAGTCTCTGCGTTCACTGTCCCCCCCACCCCCCCCCCCCCCACTATCTCCTGCTGCCTTAACAAAAGAGGTGAGTTTGAACATGTGCTGGGCACGAATATGTCAGTTAATAGTACAGGCATGTTTGTTACTTTATCAGCTAACCAGTCAGCTTGCGGAGAAGTTACTGCCCCAGACGGTGAAACGTTATCCGGGATCTTACCTTTTGTTTGCGGCTTTTTTTTTAAAGATGCCGGGAACCCTAAGCTTCACGCCGGCATCGTCAGCAGTCCGGGTGGCCCCCGGAGGAGGAATAGCCTTTTCCTGAGATGCACCAGAAGCACCGGTGCTTATGTTGCCCACTGAGGCTGCGGCATGTACGGGGGGGTCGAAGCGACGGCAGCCGCCGCCCGAGTCTTTGGGCCCTTGGCGTTGGCGTTCTTAGGTGCCATTACTGGCTGCTTGCTCCGGCCCGGGTTTTCCAATGGACTTTCTACCTGAACCGCAGCTGCAGCCGCGATCTTCACTGCTCGGTGCCGAGTCACCCGCTACACAGCTCAGCCAGTATCCGTGGTAAGATGCAGACCACGAAACACGCCCGAATTCTTTCTGATACAAATGTATCACAAACCAAACCATTCCACAAAGTTTAGAACAGCATTCCCACGGTGTGTTTCACTTGATAGCCGCCAGGCTGTTATAGGGGGGGGTTTAGCAGTGGAGAGCAAATGCAGCCTGTCTCACTCGGTCACTTGCGAGTCCGCCATCTTGTCCAGGCCTTTTCTGCTAATTGTTTATTCTGAAAGGTTCACCATTGATTAGATACATTATATAAAGTAAGAACAGGGTGTGAAGAGATGGAGCGGAACTTTGTGCCAGAGTCTCGAGACAGCAGTCATACAGAACCATATCACCTTCCTTCGATTCTGGTGCCAAGTTTAGTTTGGTTAACCAAAGAGATGAAGGTTGGATATGTTAATTTAAAGAAACCTTTATAATATCACCAATATTTTACAATTACTTGTCGTACGCTATTTTATCGCTGCCACTATTTTGCTGGTTTTTATAGTAATTAATATTCATATTGTATGCACTAGGATAGGATTTTGTTTTTAAAATAAATCTTTTTCCTACTGTTCTTGAGTTTGCCTTTCGGTGATGGAAGTGGAGTTGGGTTCCACTAATTATCTCTGTGATATCTCATAGGATTGGCTGAGGCTTAAAACACATCTCACTCAAATAGTGCTTAGTGGGTTGTGGAGTGGTTGCAGTGTCACTGGTTCTGTCTCATATTGGCACTTTGCCATAGTCCTTAGTGCGAGGGGGGCTTGATAGTCTATTACTGGGTCATGCGCTGGAAAAATCCAGAAAACGTATCAGAGAAAGTGTGCTCGGTATTTTCTCTGGCAGCACAAACGGAAATGTGAGCCTCAGTTTTTACCCAAGACAGGGGATTCAAGTGGGCCGGGTCTCACTGGTGCTGAGCACAGGCAGTTTTTTAAAGGGGGCC
Source organism: Lissotriton helveticus (assembly GCF_964261635.1). Lineage (NCBI taxonomy): Eukaryota > Metazoa > Chordata > Amphibia > Caudata > Salamandridae > Lissotriton > Lissotriton helveticus. Next base: position 1,120,998,418 of record NC_136069.1, on the reverse strand, counting down.
TCGAAACGCGTCTATCGGGCTCTATTTTGTGCTCTGGCACAGGCGGTCCATTTGTGAACGGACTGCAGTGACAGCAGAGACATCAATGTGCGCTGCTCACACTGCTCACTTGTCACTAGTGGAGCAGTTACAGCATGACGTCATGCCAGGTGAGCGTTGTAGGGGAAGGGAAATCCTTTAAAGAAAGTAATTTTCTCGCTGGATTTCCCTTCTCTTTTTGAAACTCAGGAGCAGCAACATTGTTGTGGTGTCACCAGGGCTTTAAGTGGAAGCTTTTTCAATATTATATACAAGCCATAGTTGCTGCTTATTTATCTTATGCAACTAACAACCATTGACAAAGCCAATAGTCCTGACTTGTTGCAGGTATGGTGTTACTTGTTGTATCATATATCTGGATGCAATGATAGAAACAGCAAAATACAATGCGGGCGGCACACTATTCTAAGCATAGATTTTTAGCTTACGTGTTTTAAGCCACGCCCTTAATTGCACTGGCCACGCCCCTTTGAGAGACCCCAACGTTTTTTCATCCCACTTGAAGCCGTGACCCTAGAATATCTGTCTTAAGAGAAAACTCGATCGTGCTTTTCAACTATGCGAGTAAACCGCATTTTCAAAGGATGAAATCTACCTTTGACCTGTGTTTCATTCAACACCCACTCTGTTTCCCAGCATCACGGTCTCTGTCTGGGTGGTCTCCAGGCAGTGCTTAGTTTGTGCAAGCAGTCACTGGTGGTGAGCACGGCACTCATTTTAGTGGTCTGTAACTTATTTTTTATCAACAGACTTATTCTTTTAGAAAAAGACACTTAAGGGAGAAAGGTGAAGGATGAGAAAGCTAGGAAAAATGTGAGGGAGAAAGCAGGGATAAAAAAGAACATGCTAGTCTTAGATTACAAGACAAGAAGTGGAAGGAGGTGGAAGAAAGAAGCGTGAAGAAAATTCAAGAGTAAGCTGCCTGGGTCATCAGCAAGTCGCATTGCACAGTGCCGGCGGTAGGCTTCTAAGAAAAACCTTGGGCCCCTGCACTTATTTATTTATTTATTTATTTATTTATATTTTTTAAGCAAATGAAGCACTACATTTGTAGAAAGAAAACCTAGTTTTTGGAATAGCATGTCCTCCTGAAAATGTGTACTTAACTCCTTGTAAGCTCATGGTGGGCGTGTGCGCACAACGGCTGGGAGCCGTCCGAATCCCGCCCACCGTTTATTTCTCCTGCACAGTGTGGAAAATAAACCTGCATCCAAGGGGTTAAGGATGAGGAGTGTCGCTTCTTCATTCCCAGTGGTCCATTTTCGAATTTGGTTACTTATAACCAGACCAAATGTTCGGACCAAGCTGTGTGTTTGCCTGAGCGCATGGTCGGACTGGTCAAAAAATAGACCCGAGCACCAAAATAAAAGAGACCCCCGTTACCGAACCGTCCGCCCCTGTGTGAGCCAGTGACATTTCCTACTGAAGAGGTTAACAACACTTTGGATGCACTAGCATAGGGTGTCTGCTTTCTCATTTGAGAAGTTTTTTTATAGAAATTGACAGGCCCCATATTTATAACTGCCCGACGTTTTATCCCCTTCTTAAAAGCGATGAGTAGAATATTAGCCTGTAATGTCTAAAATAAAACACCTACTGTTTTTTTAACATAAACCTCGGCATACTGCCACTCATATTTCAAAACAAAACAGACAAAAAAATATCAAAAATAAAACGTCTGCTTTAGACATTATAGTAAAAGTAGAAACTACCGAGTGTCTGAATTCTTTGGCTACTCTTGCATTGTAATCCTCCAGTTTATCCAGAAGTCATTGAATGCATCTTATCCCCTTAACTGCTGGGTATACAGAGATTCATTTGGTAAAATATAAAGAGTGAAAAATAGGTATCAAGGAAAGCTATGTATGCCCGAAATGGGAAGAACATATGGAGTTTAGAAACAGTGGTAATTTGCACAACTCCGAGTTTGTGGGTACCCAAACTAGCATGTGAATTAGAGGTCATTTTTCAAAATGACTTCTTTTTTTACACACTGTCTTACGTTTATAAGGCAGAAATGCATAGAAAGTCAACTGGTAATAACACTTGTTCTACTATTCTGTGTTCCCCTAAGTCTCTCAATAAGAATGGTACCTAATTTGTGTGGGTAGGCCTAGGGCCTGCGACAAGAAGCAGCCCAAACCGCAAAGTAGCCCCATCACATTTTTCCAGTGAAAACTGAACCTTTTTCGCAATGTGCCGAGCTGTGAACTCTAAACACTTGCCCAGCCGGCACCTGGGGGGAAACCTAGCAAACCTGTACATTTTTTGAAAACAAGACACCCAGGGGAATCCAGGATAGGGTTACTTGTGTGGCTCTCAAATAGTTCTGTTACCCAGAATCACTTGTAAACATCAACATTTGTCTAAAAAAACACATTTTCCTCACATTTCAGTAATGAAAAGTTTTGGAATCTGAGGGGAGCCACCAACTTCTTTCCACCCAGTATTCCCCCAAGTCTCGCAATAAAAATGAAACCCTCACTTATGTGGGTAGGCCTAGTGCCCGCAACAGGAAATTGTCCAAAGCGCAACGTGGACTCATCAAATATTTTCAGTGAAAACTGACCCGTTTTTTTGCAATATGCCTAGCTGTGGATTTTGGACCCTAGCACATCCGGCACCTGTGAGAAACCTAGCAAACCTGTAAATTTTTTTAAAACTAGACACCCAGGGGAATCCAGGATGGGGTGACTTGTGTAGTTCTTACATGGTTCTGTTACCCAGAATTCCTTGCAAACATCAAAATTTGTCTACAAAAACACATTTTCCACATATTTCTGTGATGGAAAGTTCTATAAACTGAGAGGAACCACAAACTTCCACCCACCCAGCATTTCCCCAAGTCGCCCGATAACATTAGTACCTCAGTTGTGTGGGTAGGCCTAGTGCTTATAACAGGAAACAGCCCAAACACAAAGTGGACACATCACATTTTTCCTTTGAAAACTGACCCTTTTTTTTTTTGCAATGTGCTTATCTGTGGATTTTGGATGCTAACTCAGACGGCACCTAGGGAAACCTTGCAAACCTTTACATTTTTGAAAACTAGAAACTGAGGGGAATCTAGGATGAGGTGACTGATGAGGCTCTCGCCAGGTTCTGGTACCCAGAATCCCTTCCAATTCTCAAACTTTGTAAAGACAAAAACAAACAAAAAAAACACATTTCCCTCACATTTGTGTGATGGAAAGTTCTGGAATCTGCGGGGAGCCACAAACTTCTACCCACCCAGAATTCCCCTTAGTCTCATGATAAAAATGGTAACTCACTTGTGTGGATAGGCCTAGTATCTCCGTGATATGGAATGGCCCAAAACGTACTGTGTAGACTTCAAAATTATCGATCACAAAAAGACCTGGTTTTGTGAGAGAGTCACCTGCGTTTTTGATCACGGGCTCGGAGGGCATCTAGGGAATCCTACCAAACCCAGACATTTCTGCACCCGGGGGAATTCATGGAGGTGTGGCTTGCATAGATTCCCCGATGTTTTCTTACCTAGAATCCTCTGCAAACCTCAAACTTAGCTATGTAAATCACATTTTCCTCACATTTCTGTGTGGGAAAGTTGTGGCATTACAGGTCCAACAAAAATTCCCTACCACCCACCGTTCCCCCATTTTTCCAGATAGAAAATGCTGCCTGAAAGTCTTTACAAAGTATATATGTTTGTATTTGTGACTATGCGGTATTTAGTTTATGTATATATGTTAAGGGTAAGTAAAAAAGGGGGGTTGAGGGGTCTACCCCAAAAGCTAAACCTGTAATCGACATCAATGTCATTTTTTTAAAATCTATATATTTTGTTTACACTATTGTTTTAAGATTTATTGTATCATTTTTTAACAGTAGGGGGCAGTGTTAGACTGAATGGATTTTTATGTAACTGTAAGCTGGGTAAAAGTGCGTGGTAGTGGATTGCTGGTAAAGGTATGTCAGATGTGAGTGAATTTAAATGCATGGTAGTAGTACGCGTTTGAAAATCTGCGTTGTAAAACCGTGCGTGGTAAAGTAATGCGTGGCAATGTTATACAACCCACAAAACCAGGTCTTTTTGTGATCGATAATTTTGAAGTCTCCACAGTACGTTCTGGGCCCTTTCCTGTTGCTGGCACGAGGCCTACCCACACAAGTAAGATACCATTTTTATCGGGAGACTTGGGGGAGCGCTGGGCTGGGTGAATGGAAGTTTGTGGCTCCCCGCAAATTCCTGAACTTTTTATCACTTAAATGTGTTGTTTTTTTATTTTTTAGCTACATTTGAGATTTGCAGGGGATACTGGGTAACAAAACATTGGGGATCCATGCAAGTCACACCTCCCTGGATTCCCCCGGGTGTCTAGATTTCAGAAATGTCTGGGGTTGGTAGGTTTCCTTAGATTGCTACAGAGCCCGGGACCAAAAAGGCAGGCAACCCCCTAGTAAAAACAAGCTGTTTTGAGATATATCATTTTGTTGTCTCCACAATAAGTTTTGGGCCCTTCCCGGTCGCAGGAACTTGGGCCACCCACACATGTGAGGTACCATTTTAATCGCGAGACTTGGGGGAATGCTGGGTGCATGGAAATTTGTTGGTCCCCGCAGATTCTGGAACTTTACGTCACTTAAATGTAAGGAAATGTAGATTTTTTAGCTAAATTTAAGGTTTGCGGGGGATTTGGGGGGAAAAAAACGGGTGAGAGCAATGCAAGGCATGCACTCATGTACTCCCACAATTGTCTACAATGTGCAGGTTTGCTGAGGTGACAGCTGAGATAGGGCACAAAATCCCCAGCAACCCATATTGACAAAAAAAAAGAGTTCCTAATAAAGGCCAACTAACCGCCAGAAATATAAATCTGGTACTAATTTATTAAACTTAATCCACCACTTACACTAGTTGGTTTTAGCACCTCCAGAAACGCTAGCTTCAAAGCACCAATACTTACAAGTATCTAAATATTGAAACAAAGTCTTCTGAAGTTGAGCCATAAAGCCACTTCACGGCACCAACCGCTTTATGGTCCATTTACACACCATTCACGCACCACTCACAAGACTTTCATACCACAGGCCACAGGCCCAATTAAACAGATCACTTGCCTTCACATTAACATACTGCCGCCATGCAAACACCATCACATTCATATGCCACAGGACTTAATGAGTTTGACTACGTTTTACCACCTGCCAAGTATCCGCCTCCTTTCTGAACATTACTGAATGCATGCCTAGTGAATCTTTACTAATGGCTCCCATGACAGCCTCATGATGCTCAAGAAGAGATGTCTTTCATGCGCTTTTAGCACACTCACAGTGCTAAACCAAACTTCTTCCAGTTTGTGAATTTAAGTTAGGAGGTGTCTGAGTATGCCGCATGAATATTCCTCGAACTGAGCCAACATATCTACCTTTGAATACAAGGCAAACATGCTGGTAATTTTCCAAAATTTTCTAAATAGAGTATCTTAAACTATGAAGAACTGTAGCATGTAAATCACGGGTAGTCCGTGACAACGTAGCTTGTGTCACTTCCACCGTTGTGTGCAGTGTTGTGACTGTAATGAATTTATCATACAGCTAACTGAACATCTACTAAGTTCTTACGGAGGATGAACATGGCAAGCAGGTCAAGCATTGATCCATACTCGCTATAGTAATTCAATGTGAGTGTGGCGCCAATGGGTTTGAATCCATAGGTGAAGAGGAAGTCAAGACGTGTATCTGTACTACCTTTACTATCTGCCTTCTACGTATGTAATATTACTGGGAAAGCACACCTACTGTAAGCTTATCGTACCCGTTTGTGTGTCTGTCCACAGAGTCTTGACTAATCCTGTATAATGTTCAAGTGAACCTATACTAACGCCTTCCGTCCCTAGCTCCTTGAAGCTCGAGAAAATGTATCTGTGATGCCCCATCAACGCACTCACTGTGCTAAATCCAACTCCTTCCAGTTTGTGGATGTAAGTTGGGGGTGTCAGAGTATACCTCATGGCCAAATTCTCAAACTGAGTGAGAATATCTACATTTGAAAATAAGGCAAACATGCTGGGGAATATTGCCTAAGTTCCCTAAAGTAATAAGCCAAATAAATGTCTTGTGGGACTCATTCACCGACACTTTTACTTTGACAGCGTGAAAACTCAGTTACTAACTGGCATCATACCCAATGTTATTGAAAAAGGCTACAGGATACAATATCTTGTATGATGATTGCTTTCACATTTTATAATATTGATATGAAAACAATCATCATAGAAGATGTTTTGTCCTGTACCCCTTTTCAATAACATGGTTATGATGCAAGTTGCTGATTGAGTTTGCACACTTAACAAATGAAAATGTTGGTGAATAAGTCCCATTGGATATTTGTTTGACTTAATACGCTTACGCCAGTTCTCGAATGCAATCAGGGTGATCCTTGTGTAGTATACATAGGTTCCCTAACAAGTACTTCAAAACCAAGTCAAGCCTTTAACAGTTTGCCAAACAGGCTACTCCGTGACACCATGGCGCATGTTCTGTTCACCAGTATGTGCAGTGTGGGGAATATAATGCACTTGTCAATCGGCGAACAGAACACCTACTACATTCTAACAGCAGATAAAGGTGTCCATGATTTCCTGAAGCAGAGGAACTAAAATTCTGCAGCTGCTTGCCTAGCAAAGTAGTGGCCTATTCACGGCAGTTTAAAGGTTTACCTAATGTCAGTTCCACCTCAGTCAATTTCCCAGTACTTTGCTTTAGTATGATACAACATAAAGCAAGTAGGAAAACAGAAGGCTGGCTGAGATGGGCACTAGGGAAAGTAAACACGGCTCTCCTGCCTCTTTCCGTGCTTCGAGCACACTTTACAGCAACAACATGGTCGCTCTTTTTTGGGTGTTGCAGGAACTTCATCAGCAAAGTGTATCTCCTGCAGCCTTGCCGCGTCCCCCAAAACACATGTAGTGGAGGCTGCTGCTTCTGTAGCAGTGAGGCTATCAATCACAGACTACTACATGTCAAAGAAAAACATGAGTCTTCCTGTGGTTGTCTTATGATAAACGATGTTGCCATCTGGATCAGGTGTGTAAACAGTTTCTTATACCAAATGCAAGTTTTACGACTCACATGGTGTAGCTGAAGAACCTGGTCGTTCTCATCTACTCCGCCCATGTACTTGTAATCGAGTACACAGGTGGGCTAGTGGACCTCAGCCATCAGACCCCAAACTGTGACGGGGAAGTGCTCTCATCATGAATTGTAGTGTGCACATACAGATCATACCTATCTGAGACCTTGACTGCAAGCAGTTCGTTGACATGCTACGCAGTGCTCTGGGGTTTCTGGAGCTTCTTGCAAACAAACCCCTGCTGAAATACTTTGCAGCGACAACGAATTGCACCGCAGGCCACAGTGCACTTTGTAGAGATCACTGAACTCCTGTATAGAAATCGTCCACATAAGTGTTATAACCTTTGTGAATGAGTGGCTGGACAAGCTCCCAAGCAATCTTTCCTGTGACACCTAGCATGGGAGGGCAACCCACAAGGTTTAGAGTTGCAGCTTGATGCCATAGGAAGCTTGTTTGCTCGCAATGTACTGCCTAAACATCGGCCGCCCTTTATACACGATCAGGGATTCATCGAAGGCTATATTCTTTCCAGGAGTATAAACCTCTGGAAACCTGGCAGAAAAATGTTCCAAGACAGGCCGAATTTTGAACAACCTGTCTTGGTCTGGATGGTCTCAGCGCAAAGCAGCAGAATTGCCATTTAAATTCCATATGCGCTGTAATAGGAAAAAACGATCTCTGCTCATGTATGGTGTGAAGATGGGGGTTACACAAACCATGCGAGTAGGCCAGTAGGACTGCAAGGTTGGTTTATGCACTACCCCCATTTTGAGCGTAAGGGCCAAAAATATCTTCAACTCCCCTAATGAGGAGGGAGTCCCCTTGTGTGCCCTAGAACGAGGCCAGAGAGTGCTCCCATGCTCCTTCAGAAATTGAAGAGAGAGAGTTTCTCTCTTTCTCTATATATAGATCACCTTTTTTTTATAGGCGTGGTTTCCCTGGGGGCCGATTGTGACTCCCTGGGAAACCACAAAATAATTGCCTTCACTGGCTGGGCGGCCAGTGAGCAGGAAGAACCAACATTTTTTTTAAGGCCCCACCCCCACCTCCCCCTCCCCATGACATCTCTGGTGTATAGTGTTGATTACTGACAGAGGAGCGTAGCACAGTCACGATTCACTGCCAGGAAACCCTTTCAGTAAGGTCTTATTTGAAAGGGGAGACTCTCCCCTTTACAAACGAGTGTAATTGTCAGAGAAAAGGGTTTTTAGATTTCAGAGTGGTATCTGGGCGCTCAGCCTTCAGTGGACGCAATACGAGTGAGGGCTCTAAAGTATCTGTGGTACAACTGGCGAGCGGAAAAAGTCCCTATAACCGCTCTAGAGTATGTAGAACATACAGCAGTATATATTTCATAAATGCCTTATGCACACACTTGAAATGCTTCTTTGCAGTAATGTCTAAATCATAAAGATAGATTTCAAATACGCCAAAGACAACAGTAATAATCAAAATTCGTAAGTTCTTGTCGCTGTAATACTTGGAGTTTTTTTTAATGGTTCCACAACCTGCCGACACGTGTTTCGTCGCGTTTGGAACAGTGTGTTCGCGACTCCTCAGGGCTGTGGTATGTGAACCGAAAAGGGAAAGGTCGCTCCACCGGTGATAATTCCGCCCCGGCGGGGCTCGTGACCAATTGAGAGGAATCTCTTGTAAAGAGGTTGCCTTGTGTTAATGTCGGTTCTGCGTTTAGTATTCACGCTGTGATGATACCACGAGGATAAGCGGTATCGGAGGCGATTCAGAGTAGAGTTCGCACTCTTATGGTGGGTCTTTACGTGGTAAGCCCGGGGTATGTTGCTGACCCTCCGACTGGTGGCGGATAACCTCCAGTGGGGGCGTTTGTGTTGGTATGTTAGGAGTGAGCTTCGAGTAATCTTCCCGGGTCACCATGTTACAAATGGTAGACCACCCCCACCTCCCCCTCCCCCTCCCCATGACATCTCTGGTGTCTAGTGGGGATACCTGGCCGAGGAGCGTAGCATAGTCACGATTCACTGCCAGGAAACCCTTTCAGTAAGGTCTTGTTTGAAAGGGGAGACTCTCCCCTTTACAAACGAGGCCTCCCTGAAAGCTGCTGCTTCCTCGACTCCGGTGGGGGAAAACCGTGACACCGGGGCAGGGTGAGGCACAGTAGCTATTCCATATCTCCCCCCGGGGTTTAAAAAAAAACAACCTCCAGAGGATTTTAGGAGGCCCTCCCTGGTGTCGGCTAGTGGCGGTTCCCCACACCAGGGAGGTAGTGCGTGTGCCGGCCATTGGTCCAGAAGCAATACTTGAAACACCAGAAAGTACTCAGATTTTAGGACTCACCCGTTTCTTTTGCATTTGACCCATGTGTACCATCTGATGTCGTAGGTATCCATGAGCATTGTATTCAGGAATATGTAGTGTAAATGCCCCTGCTAAAAGGATTACATTGTGCTGGTATAGCTCCAGAATGGAGCCTGAAAAAGAAAGAAATTAAGCATAAATATGTTAGCAATTGTGGTTCGAAGTAAAAGAGAATACACAATCATTTTACTGCTTTTCTCATTAAAAAACGCCTTTGTTACAGAGAATGAGCTGCTGGATGAGAAAAAAAGCATCTCCCCCTGAACTGTGTGCAAATAATTGTAGTCCTACGATACTCTCCATTTTCCATTTGAGGCTCATGTGATCATCTTTTGAGGAATCCAGTTTTTAAAAGCATTTTTTCAGTGTGAATGATATACATTCAAGCAAAAAGTGACAAGTCATGGATAGATTTATTATGCGTACCAAAGCCCTTGAGAAACTTAAATTTCATAATATAAAATTATGTTCCATTTCAGTGTTCCTATCAGCAAACTGGAAAGTGCTTATATTGACTTTCTCAGTGCTGTTCATTTGTAGAGCCCATCTCTTGCTGCCATGGCTGATGTACAGCAGTATGGAAATAATTATTCAAGTCTTAATCTACTGTTGAATTGCAACAATCCTGAGAAAATGTGGTTTTAATTTTTTTACTTCTAGTGTAGCAATCTTGACAAACCGAAAAGTTGCATTGTGCATGGCCTATTAGTTTTAACCGCATGCGCGCGGCGGCTTTTCCCGCTGTACGCGGCGTTTTTTAAAAACGCGCATCACATGACGAGCTCAGCTCGTCATCCGCGTGCGAGCGGCGCAACTGATGACGAGCTGTGCGCCGAAGTGGTTAAAGAAAGCCAAAAGTGATTTAAGAACAGGGAAGATCATATTGCTGCCTGTAGTTTTTGCTTCCTGTCCCATTTGTGAAGCAGTAGAATGGTTCTGCCCTACCGAGAGTCATCCTGTAAACCGCTAACAGGCAGTTTAAAATCAAGTTTGCAAAGATAGGTTTTCCTAACATTTCTGTTTACTTATTTATTTATTTAATTTTCTTGTCTATAGTATGCCCGCCTCATCCAGCTGATGGAACGGTTACTCACGCTTCCATACTGCGCCATTGAAGAAGATTATGTGCTCCGGTTTCGTAAGCTACTAGAGGTAGAGTCAAAGAAACAAGTGGTAGCCCCATTGGAGTACGATGAACGCGGCGTGGCATTCTGTACTACAGAAGGTAATGGATACAGTAAAATAATTTTTTATTTTTTAAATCATCTTAAATTTTGGTTGTGATAGAATGAGTTTTTGGTGTTACCGCTTTACATTGAATACGTTTAGCAACTGCTGTATTTTTCTGTGTGAACATTTTTTACACAACATTTTGTCCGTCTTCTCTTAGAATATAAATCGAATCATAAAAATATTGAGCAGTTCGATTATTTTGAAAAAATATCTTGATCCAATACTGACATGTAAACAGCATTTCAGACACACTTTAATTAATTGAGAGTTCTCACCACAAAGAGTAAAATACAGTTAAAGAAGAAAAATATATAACAGGTGAGCCCTCATGCTATGGTCTGTTGAACTCACGGCCTGTATCAAGAATACAACTTATAATCAGATTTCTCACTTTTTTCCCTGGAAAATGTTCCAGGCAATAATACCTAACCACATTTGTGCAGGGAAATACTGTAAGATTCTGAGTTTTACGGCTCAGGATGGCAACAAACAAGCAGCATTGCTAGTTATTACACATTCTGACATGCAATAATTGAAATAGGGAGGTAATAATGCATCAAGGAATTACCTAGTGCGGTATTCCCTGGCCAAATAATAAGCCACTCATAATAATGCCTGTGCTTGGATTTTTCTTTGTTACTTCCCTTATATCCTGATATTTAGAGATTGCAGGAGTAAGCAAGCTAATTAACAACCACTTTGTCCCTATATTCATCTGCCAGTCGGGGGTATAGCAGGATATTCCTTGTAGTCTAGTAGAACGAACAGCAGGGCTTGGATTACCATAAGGGCACACTGCCCCTGTTCGCACCACAGCGCACCTTAACACAGGTGTACCAGACGCAAACAGGGAAAGTGCATGATATTATGGGGCGGAGCATTTAAGTAAAATATGAAGCTCATGCTTCCAAGCCGCTCTGTGTTTTTTACAGTTACACAGTGCAGGCGGCACCCGCCTGCACTTTGAAGAGGGAGTAGAGATCCCCTGCTGTGAGTGACTGAACCCACCTGCAAGAGGATGTCTAGGGGTGAGCCGGGGGGGGGGGGGGTCTAAGGGTCTCCCTTTCTCCCCTCCAGAGGGCTGCCTTTAGGAGGCACACTTTTTTGTAGCGCACTTTTCAGTGTGCCTCCTACAGATATGTTAGCCTGTGCGCCCACATCCATAATACGGCGCGGGCACAGAGGTAAAGTAATTCCATAAACTGCATGGGGTCACACCCCATGCAAATGAGGAAATACCCTCCAATGAAAGCGCTGGCACTACATGTGCGCTTGCACTAAGTGACTGCACAAGTGTCTGTGGCCCCTTCTGTAATGCCAAAGTGCCCTGGGGTTGCACATGCCAGTTGCGACCCCGGGGCACTTTATGTAATACGGCTCCAAGAGAGTGGGAGTTAGAAACAATTGCGCTGTAAATTAATGACACATACAGCGGCAGCGCCTCCGCTATGGTGGAGAAGCGTCGCCCCCCCCACTCCCCACCCGTCTAACAGCAGTATTAAAAAAATCATAAACTCCGGTTTATGATCGTTTTATTTTGTTTCCTGGCCAAGGTTTAGGGGTGGGGCCAGGGTGATGACAGGCACCAACGGGTAGTGTTGGGCACTGCAATCAGTGCGCATGTATGTTTGGCCGGCTGAAGCTCTCTCCAACCTAGCTGCGTTGCCAGGTTGGAGAGTGAAAGCATAGGCTCACAGACTCCCCTGCAATCAATCCTGAAGCTGTTCTCATGTATGAGAGTAGCATCAGGATTGGCCGCAGGGGAGTCCGTTAGCCTTTACCTGCGGTGAAGCTTCGAGAGGTGCATAAGACCGGCGATGCGGCTGGCTGTAGGTGGCAGGTAAGTTCTTTTTCCCCCATTTTTTTGTTGTTGTCGTAATCTGTTCCCCCTGACCCTGCTCTCGCCCCATCCCTCTCATCTGACACCATCTGCTAGTTAGTTCTGCAAGATTTGCTGTAATTGTAATTGTATTAAGTTAGATAAATTACTTTACATGTCCACATCATTTTCTTTACTTCATTTAATTTAGGAATCAAAATACTTCGTATAATTTACTACACACACTACCTCTTTCTTTTTCAAACAAATGCCTTGGTTTTAAATGTATTTTTCATTTTGTAAACTATTTTAGGAGTTTATGACTCCCAACCCCTAACAGGTAAAGCCAGTGGGCAGAGACGTTTTAAGGCATGGGCAAAGTGGGTTCTGGCCCAGGGCCCCAGCCTTTCAGGGGCCCCTTGTTAGAGCAAGCTCTGTTATGCAGAAAGTCTTGCCCTGATAATCTTGAGTAATTCTTAAACGGATGGTTTTAGATCCGTTTTCCTTTAATTTGTTTTTAATGTGGGTGACGTGCGAGAATCCATTACAGATATTTTGGCGAAAATGGTGTTTGATACAATATCGACCTAAAAAATCAGATCAGAACAGGACCTCACTTATGTGAAATGGGGGGTCACTCACAGACATTATTTGCAGTAATATTAGTGAGCTGCTGCTGTGTTACAATATTGAAAGCACACCTTACCATACCTGAATATTTGATGTAAACACATTCCTGTGTCCTGTCAGTGACCTGGTCAAAGAGGGCCTAAAGAGCTAAAACTTGAACGTAAATTCAAAGCTGTTCCGAACAGGGGCCCCATAATTTGTTTGGCCCAGGGTCCCAACAATCCTTAAGCTGTCCCTGCCAGTGGGCTGGCTCATACCTTTAAACATTACCTGAATTGCAAGACTATTACCTTCACATTTTCTATGCTGTTTAGCATTTTCCTGGCCGGGGCTGTGGCTAATGGTTTCTACCATGTGTCCTTTGACCAGCTGTGATCTGTTTGTCACAACTTCATAGCCTATTTTCAAAGTGTGGTGATTGAATTAAGATAAAAACAAACTTATTTGCACGTCCCTTCTTTTAGAAAATCTACTTTGGTTGCAGTGCTGATGAGCATGTAAACAAATGCTTGAAGAAACGACGTAAGGCTTGCAGCAAAAAAGTAATCTTACAGAAAATATATCTTTTTACTTTTTTCAGGAAAAAAGAAGACTTCCAGTGCACAGGTGAAACTCTACGATGGCGGGAAAGGGAAAATAACAGTGAATGGATTTGATTATTTGCATTACTTTCCAGTACTGCAAGATAGGTGAGCATTTTATCTAAATTTGTAAAGACAGTTCATTTTTTCACATTTAATATTCAGGAATTGGACCACCCAGCATTGAAGTTGTCAAGTTGAATATCAATTCAGGCTTGATGGGGGGCGTGGCTAAGCACGCAATGGCGGAGGACGTGCTCGGGTAGAGCTCCGTGAAAAGCTCCCCTTTCCCCGAGCCTATTATCCGCCACAATACACCGAGGCCGCCGGAAACTGCAGGCGGGCATTCGTGGAGGTCGTCTCGGCGATCTGGCCGACTTTTGCTCCGAGGCTCCATCGGGCCGGACCCCGGCCCGTCTTACGACTCCCCTGCGGGCCCAGGGACCTCCCGGCCGGCAGAGCAACCACGAGAGACCGGGGCTTGGGCCTAGCACACAGGCCCCGGCCCACACATCCCGGAGGCCGTCATGGCACTGCCGCTGCACTGAGGGACGACGCAGAGGGTCCAGCGATGAACCGGCCCTGCTGCTGCTGACCTGCCCGGTGGACAGCGGACAGTGGAGACACACCACCCGCGTCGCGGCCCCGGCGGGACTGCTGCCGGTGCGCCTGAGGCAGTCCGGGAGCGCGACCAGACCCGGTGAGGAGGGGGCGAGACGGGGGGCCCCTGGGACATCGCAGGCCACCGGGCGATACCTGGAGAGTCACGGGCACGGGGGCCGGCACGAGGGGACCGGGATGGAGAGGCCGCCCACGACTCGTCGCCACGCTTAATTCGCGCTCCCCGGAGGCTGCCACCGGATCACTGCCGCACTGGGGGCGAGCCCTGAGGGTCCAGTGGAGGCCCGGCCCTACCGCCCCAGTCCTACCCGGTGACTAACTGAGATCCAGCACCTGCAACACAGCTCGGAGGTGGCGCCTGGGGTGCGCGAACTGACCAGACGAAAGGGGGGAGACTCGGGCGGCCCCTGGGGCGCAGCACGGCATCAGGAGCTACCCGGAGAGTCACAGACCTGAGGCCGGGCACGGTGAGACCGGGGAGGCGGAACCGCCCACACCTTGCCGGTACCCCCGGTCGGGCCCACACTTCGCAACTGCCGGCGGGGAGAGCGCCTGGAGGGGCGCCTGCGGACCCCCCCTCCCCCCCGCACGCAAAGGCACATGTGAGAGGGGAACAGGCCGTGAGGAAACAGCCGACCACACACGAGGCACCCGAATTCATGGGACGCTCGCTACACTACGGGCTGAGTGGCACAACTGGACAGCGGTGAGGGGGTGACACACTGGGCCCCCACAACCCTCCCTACGAAGAAGCCGACCACGGTTGGGGGGGGAACCCCGGACCAACGGACCCTTGGCACTGACAGGGGGTGCTCTCGGGGGTGCCACCTGGGTGGCGGAGAAAACGACTCTGCTGGACGCACACCCCCGCACATGTCAGGAGGGGTGCGGTCCCGCTCCGGGACTGGTGGGGCACTGCCGAAAGGGAAAACGAGCAAGCAGCTCGACAAAATGGCAGCCGAACAATTGGCCACGAGACTTGACAGCGTGCTGGCGGCCGTAGAGCGAATGGAGCAATCGCTCCAGCAAACCAGAACATCCCTGGAGTCCAAGATAGATGGCGTGGCTGTGGACCTGACCCTCCTGCGGGACGACCACAGGAAGTTGTCCGACCGAACCAAGGTCCTGGAGGGCGCTGTGAAAGAGATCGAACCCAAAGTCACCCAAACGGATAAGCAGGTACAGGACCTCCTGAGCAGAGTGGAGCTCCTGGAAGACAGGGCCGAGGATGCGGAAGGGAGGGCGAGACGCAATAACATTAGACTAGTAGGCGTCCCGGAAAAATGGGAGGGGAACCACCCCGCGCAACATGTGGAGGACTGGCTACGGACCCTGTTGCCGGAGGGCACGCTATCGCCTCACTTTGTCGTGGAACGCGCGCACCGAGTGCCGACAAGACCCTACGCGACTGGCACCAACCCGCGACCACTGCTCTTCAGGATACTGAACTACAGGGACCGGGATGCAGTCCTGCGGGAAACGAGGCGCATAGGTGAAATACGCATAGACAATGCGTCAATCATGTTTTTCCCCGACTACACCATCCAGGTGCAACGCCAGAGACATGATTTCCTGGAAGTCAAAAAGAGACTGCGCACCGCAGGCCTCAAATACTCCCTACTCTTCCCTGCGAAGCTGAGAGTGGTGGCGGGAGACAGCACCTACTTCTTCGGGACACCCGGGGAGGTCAGCGAGTGGCTAGACGGGGGCACGGACTCAGCGCCCAGGCACACACGTGGGGGCGAGGCGAGGCCCAGGCGGCGAGGCCCACGAACCCGCCGGAGGCGTGGAACCCAACAGTCCCAGCGGGCAGACGAAGGATCACGGCACTCTCCCCCGCTGGATCAGATACTCCAGGAACAGCGTGACGCACTACGGAAAGTTTCCCAGCTCAGCAACCCACTCTCCCAGGACACGAACCCCGAGGAAGGACTTCAGACGGCGCCCAGCGACGATGATGAGGCCATCTACGGGATCCCGAACTCGCAGATCTCTGTGGACTTGCCGGTGGTCACGCCACAAACCTCTGATCTGGTCCACTGACCCCACCGGAGAGGTATGCTCCATGGCCGCACAGGCGAGGGGGAAGCGGCAAAGGCCATTGAGACGCCGGGTGCACCCAGGGGCGCGCCCCTCTCCCTCATGCCTACCGAATGAACAGTTGACCACGGGCACAGTGAGTACTGCATTAGTGGCGCTGGCGATCGACGGGGTTGGGGTTGGCGAGGTTGCCCCCTGACCCGTACCAGTCCTTGGCCGTCTGCGGATACGGCTGGAGGCCGGTGAAAGACTTGCAACTTGAGGCTTGGGGATGGAACTAGAATCCCTTTAACAAACTTAACTTCCTCTTGGCCTCAATCGTGCTTATGCGCACTGCCCCTTAGACTGAAACTGTTGTCCCTCTCACTTGAGATTATGGACGGTGGCCCGTTTCGCCACTGCCCCTTTGGTATTTTGGTGGGTCTCACCCACAGTTGGTTGTTGTTATCTAATGTTTTTCCCCTACCCAATGACTACCAGGACAATGCGAAGTGTACTTCGGGGGGCGGAGATGGGCGTGTTGAGATTGACGATGGGAGAGCCCCTAGGGGAGCTGCTGTCAGTGCGGAAAATGGGGAGGGGTAAGCACCACCAACATGACTACGATTAAAATATGCACTTGGAACATCAGGGGCATGCACACACCTGCGCGCAGATACCAAATATATTCATACTTGAAACGGCAGCAGGTACAGATCGCACTCTTACAAGAGACACACCTAAGTGGGGCGGAGGTGGTTACACTACGGCGCAGATGGAGGGGTCAATTATACGCCACAGAATACTCCTCGTTTGCCCGTGGGACACTACTATGGGTTAGGCCGGGCACCCCTTTCACAATGGCTGAAGTGATAACAGACCTGGGGGGGAGGTATGTGCTGGTGAGGGGTCGGTTAGACGGGCAGCCGGTGGTCCTGGCGTCCGTGTACTCTCCAAACACAGACCAGGGAAGTTTCCTAACACACCTCTCGGAGAAATTAGCGCCTTGGCATGGGGTCCCCTGGATACTGGGAGGTGACTACAACACAGTGCTCGACCCTATACTGGACCGCTCGACCCCACCCAGGCCAGATGCCGCATCATTGGGGGTTGCGAGGGCATTCGCTGGGTGGGCAATGCAATGGGACCTCAGAGATGCGTGGCGCACGCGCCACCCAGGCACCAGGGTATATTCATATTTCTCGGGGGCGCATGCGCTACACGTCCGCCTGGACAGATTCATGGTGGCAACGGAAACGCTCCCACACATCACTGAGACGCAATATCTCGGCCGGACACACTCAGACCATAACCCACACACGTTGGCGATAGCTTGGGAACGCCCACACCCGCCCATACCCACGTGGCGATTACAGCCCGCTCTGTTACTGGACGCCCCCTTCAGGGACGCCCTGCAGGCCCGAGTGGCACAGTACTTCATCGACAACTCAGGCACGGCGTCCTCTCCCAGTGTGGAATGGGACGCCTTCAAAGTGGTGATGCGAGGTCACTGCCTGGGCACACAAGGGGGCATACAGAAGGCACTAGAGGCAGATCTGAGCAGGGTGGAGGCGGACTTGCTTCGCTGGGAGCAAGAAGCAGTGGCTGGCGCGGACGACAGGCTACGGGAGGCTCGTGAGGAGCATACGACACTACTAGAAAGGCTGAGGCACATTAATTTTGCGGCCCACTCCGCGCGAGTGCACCAACACGGCGACAAGCCAGGGAGACTGCTGGCGTGGCTGGTCAAACAGGACTCCCGCGCGGAGCCGGTGTCCGCTATTAGGACAACTGGAGGGGAGTTAGTGTACACACAGAGCAAGATACACCAGGCGTTTGTGGGACACTATCAGGCCCTATACAGGTCACAGATGAGGGTTTCCGCAGACGCAGTCGCGGATTTCCTTGCAGATGTCCAACTGCCCTCCCTGACGAACGCGCAACAGGAGGACCTTGGGGGACCATTCACCCAAGAGGAAATGCGAGAGGCCATCTTCGCATTGTCCAACGGCAAGTCCCCGGGCCCAGATGGCCTGCCTGCTGAGTTCTTCAAGGCTTGCTCGGACGTATTGATCCCGGAGATGCTCAAGCTATACGCACATGCGATTGAGGACTCGGCACTCCCAAATTCATTAAACGAGGCGAACTTGGTTTCGCTGCTGAAGCCAGGCAGGGATGGCACGTGTATGGGATCATACAGGCCTTTAGCCATGTTAAAAACGGATTATAAAATATTCACCTCCCTACTTGCCCGCCGCCTGACCCTGGAGGTCCCGACCCTGGTACATGCAGACCAGAACGGGTTCATGCCGGCTAGGAGCACTTCCCGTAACCTGCGTCGCTTATTCAGAGTCCAGGAGGCGGCCACAACACACTGGCCGGGGTCGGGATGCCTAGTCCTGGACCTGGAGAAGGCCTTCGACTCAGTGGAATGGCCG
Source organism: Lissotriton helveticus (assembly GCF_964261635.1). Classification (NCBI taxonomy): domain Eukaryota; kingdom Metazoa; phylum Chordata; class Amphibia; order Caudata; family Salamandridae; genus Lissotriton; species Lissotriton helveticus. Next base: position 1,120,979,605 of record NC_136069.1, on the reverse strand, counting down.
TACCTGGGAGCGGTGTTGGAAAAACTCGACGTGGGAGATGCCTTCATGGACATGGTCGGGCTGCTTTACCAGAGACCTAGCGTCCGCGTGCGGACGGGCAGGTTGCTGTCAGAGGCGGTGCGGGTACGCAGGGGCACCAGACAAGGCTGCCCCCTGTCGCCCCTTCTCTTCTCCCTAGCCATCGAACCCCTGGCAGCCCTGTTACGGGACAAAGGAGGGGACTGGGGGATCCCGCTAGCAGACGGGGTGCACACGGTCTCGCTCTATGCAGACGACCTGTTACTCTATGTGAGGGACCTCACCGCGGTGCCTGCGATTCTATCGGACATATTCCGGACCTTTGCAGAGGTATCGGGCCTCAGGGTCAACTGGGCCAAATCCGGTGTATACGCCTTCAGCCCAGACCTGGAGGAATGCGAGGTGCATCTCGGTGGCGCCCGACTTACCTGGTACCCAACCACGTTTAAGTACCTCGGGCTGCACATTTACAGAGACCCGCAGGATATACTAGAGGGCAACCTGGGGCGCGCCGTGTCCTCACTGAGGGCCCAGATGAACTTCTGGAAGACGCTACCCTTGAATGTGCCCAGCCGGATCGCTCTGTCTAAAATGATAGCGCTACCGAGGCTACTCTACCACTTTGCAAACATCCCGATGTACGTCCCCACGAGGATCTTTCGTGACCTAGAGTCGATGCTCCGCGGCTTAATCTGGAACAAGGGGCGCCCACGAGTGGCCCTGGCGAAATTGTATTCCCCGACGGCGGAGGGAGGGATGGCGGTCCCAAATATGGAGCTGTACTACCTGGCAGCACAGATGCAATGGGTTACGTACTGGCTCAGCGACTCACACCTAGAAGACACTGCCAACGCGGACTACCAATGGACGTACCCACAGGTGTGCGCGCTGTTTCATCCACTGGCTAAGGGACCTCGCCCTCTGCCCTTCCACATGGCCGTAGCCCGCAAATGTTTCCTCCGCTGCTTGAAGCTGACAAAGAATGTCAGACCGTACGCTCCCGCCCTTCCCCTGCTGGGTACCCCCCGGAGGAATGGGATGGTATCGTCCCGCAGCATGGAACCCTGGATTGCTGCCGGGGTGGAGACGATGGGCGACTTATACGCGGACGGGACCTTGCTCCCATTTGCGGAACTATCGGAGGGCACAGGCCTGCCGGCAGGACAATTCCTCCTACACGCGTCAGTGGTGAGGACGTATACGGTATCCTGGGGAGATATCCAGGAGGAGCCACCGCTCCACCACTTGATCCAATACCTGTACGTCATGGGCAGAGGCTCACATATCACGCACTGGTTGGCACAGGCGCTCCTCATACACACCCAGAAGCACACACAGCCGATCAGGGACAAGTGGGCAATCCACCGAGGGCGGGACTGGACGGATAAAGAATGGAAACTGATCTTGGCCAGCCCTGTGAACGTCCCGCGTAACTCCCGCTTCCGCACCATTCAGCTGTACATATTACACCAGGCATATCTATCGCCAGACAGAATCAATAAATATTTCGCAATAGCCACTGCAGCATGTCCCAGATGCGATCTGCTGGATGCTGACATCCTGCATATGCTTTGGGGCTGCCCGACTCTGTCCACTTACTGGGGGGAGGTGACATCACTCCTGGTACACAGCACGGGCCCGGGACTACCCACCACATGGGAGGCATGCGTTCTTGGGCTGTACAAGAGGACCAAACAAAATAAACCACAAACCCGGTTCTGGGACCTGGGCCTTATCACGGCCAAACGCCTCCTCACCAGGCATTGGAAAAGTAGGGAAACGCCAACTCCCGCGCACTGGTACACATCCTTCGTTAACTGGGCCAAAGCAGAGGGCACGGCACTGCGCGGGGAGGAGATAGCGGGTCTGAGGCAGTTCCCGATTGCACACATCTGGGATGAAATCCTGGGGTCCCTGCAGGCAGAGGGCATGGCCAGGGGAATCGCGCAGCGACAGCCGAGACGGGCAGGCCCCCCATGAGCGACGACATCATAGACAGAGCTACACACCGCACTCACCCCCCACCTCCCCGAGGGTGCCACCGACCCCCCGGCATGTAGGCCGAGAACACAGTCGGCCACGCTACTGAGGGCTCTCCACCACGTAACGACCCGAACGCAATTCTCAACACCACAGCCTTGACACAACCCGCACGAGTACACTTCCCCCCCACCCCCACTTCTGTCTCCCTCTGTACACTCCCATATTAATGGTCACGCATTCCTGTTTTTCCCAGCTGCGGGTATACCCACTATCAAACTGCGACAAACGGGCACCCCTGGCTGAACCCTAGGCAGAGAACACGGGAGCGGGTGGCACCCACCGAAAGTGTCATAGGGGCGACACGTATGTTTGCCACACATGTCGTGCGACGAGCGGACAATTGGTAGAACGCCACCGCTTATCGACCCTGTTCACCACCCGCTATACCACCGACCACCTAGGACAGCCATGGCTCTCTCACTTCACCGGTGCGCTCCTAGCACATGCGTAAACAAGTTGGAGAGACATTCACACCACACGCTCCACAGGTGCACGGAGTTACACGGACACTGTAGGCACACTGGGACGTGCAGTTGTGAACGGTCCTGTTTCTTGTTGAAAAGTTACTGGTTGAATTATGATTAAAATGTAAAATGAGACGTCATTTACAGTGATGGCCGAGTGCTACAAGCACATGTTATGTATAATCTTCGCGTGACACGTTACGCCTGATATTGACCAGGAATATGCATAATACCTTCCCCTGAAACCATCTGCCTCAACACTGCACAGATTTTTCTTTTTGCAGCCGGCCCGCAGGGTTGTAGGCTCTGCTATATGTACTGCACTTTTTGAACAATAATAAACGTCTTCAAAAAAAAAAAAAAAAAATCAATTCAGGCTTGATCTCTATTAGCACGTTTTTGCATAATACGAAATCCAAGTCCACATCCTTTTTCAAATTGCAATAATAGAAAAATAACCCCAAAAGATATTTGCAGACTTGGTGAATTTTCTTCATTCGGTGTCTTTTCATGGCTTTGGTATGACTTCTACTTTAGTATAAGAAGCGAGTGACTTCAATATCCACCATCACTGTTAATCCTATTTAAGAGTTCTCTACTCCTCACAGAATATCTTCCTTTCTTCATCTAAGTCATTCTTCCTCTGTATGTTCACAAAAGACCACCATCTTTGAAATTGTCTTACTCCTGTATTAGCGAGTTTCTTCTTAACTTGCTGTACCTTCTGTTAGCAGTGTACCTCTTTTTTTCCTCCAGCCAGCACTCCCCTTCTTCTTTCACAAGTATCTTGGTAGGTAGCACTTTTACTATTTCCAAAACCAGTATTTACATCACTCTTAGTTTTCAGTAGTAGTTTCCGGTTTAATTTAAAAACTGGCTGTCTTGGCCATTCTCATATTTTAAATTTATGTTTATGTGAATTTGCGTATCTTTTTCTTGCTACCACCTCATCTTTTTTCCACTGGCTAAAAATTTCAATTTGGTTACAGCCTTATTTTTATATTTCAAGGCAAGTTAAGAATTAATAATCTGATCATGTTGCGATGACATTGTAAGTAACTGAACATTCTGAGAGATTATAGCTCTTTTTACAGGAAAGATGATTTAGTGTTGATAAACAATCCAAATACTCCACTCCAAGTGGCATCAAATAGTTAGCAGATGGTTGGGCTGTGTCCTCTTGCAGACAATCAAAATAAAATCTGACCATTACAGATCAAAACAGCAGAATGCATTCCCTTCCATTCAGTTAGTATAAGGCCACCTGTAATGGCTAGAAAGAAAGCTTTCATAGGGTGTGTCATAACCTGGAGACCATTCCCTAATATGATTTCCAGGTATGGGTCTGTCAGTGAATAATGACTAGTATCTTCTGTTTGATTAAAAAATCCTTTAAACTTTGGTGCTTAGCAAGCAAACACGTGTATTGTACCTACCAAACTCTGCTTAAACCCGTGACAAGTAGCATTTTTCCTCAATTTGTCTTTATATATTGTTAAAGGTTAATATTACAGTTCACAAATTGATCTGTAATATTGCAACGACAGTTACAAACATGTATACACATGGACCCACCTCAAACGTTCTGTACGCTGGAGATATTCACTGCCTCCCAACATATAGTATCCAATATAGGTTGATGCTGGAAGAGTATCCATCTTCTCCATTTATGCTGCTTGACTTAAAAAAAATGTGAAGAACCCAATCTCCCTCCTCAAACTGCCCTGCGAAATGACCAAATCATATTCCTGTTTCAAACTCTCTCAGATCATCCAGTTTGTCAATAGCTTATTGCCGACTCCTAGTGTCAAGCAGATTTGTTAATATTTTCAAGGAGAATATCATTGACTGGTTGTGCCCTCCCTTTAGCTTTTGGAAGTGAGTGTCTTCTACTCACTGCTGTGTTTCTTAATCCTTGCTGGGCTGTAATTGCAGTGCTACGGCTGCCTCTTCACTCACACAAGCTAAAGTTCCTTCTTTCGAAGAGTTTCCAAGAATCTCGATGGAACAGTCTTTAGACATTATGAAAGGCCTCAAATCCGGCTCTCCCTCCGACCCTTGCCCCGCCCCCATTCTGACCTTGACTGCGGAGATTATTAACCTAGCGGTCAATCAGGTTCTGAATCTTTCTTTAGAGTTAGGGCATGTTCCAGACAGGTGGAAAAGAGCCAAAATGTTGCCCCTGTTGAAAAAACCTACACTGGACCCAGAGCTAACCTCTAATTACAGGCCGAATTCTCTGCTCCCCTTTTTCTCTAAAGCTCTCGAAAAAGCGGTGAATAGTGCCCCTACCACTTTTGTCGAGTCCAACTCACTATTACACCCAAGCCAGTCCGGATTTAGGGCTAATTTCAGCACCAAACAGCACTGCTGGAAGTCTCTGAGGCCATAAAGGAGGTTATGGACAAAGGCGGCAAAGCTATACTCCTATTGCTAAATCTATCCGCTGCCTTTTACACCATCCCCCATGACCGACTCCTATTGAGACTCTGGGAGTGCTGGTTTGGGGGCACGGTGTTTTATTGGTTTGCCTCCTTTTTAAAAGACTGCCAGCAAATAGTGTGGTCCCCCTTTTGCTGCCCCTATTCCTCCTTTAGGAGTGGGTGTACCCCAGGGCTCTATTTTGAGCCCGGCTCTTTTTAATATTTGTATGACACCCTTAGCAACTCTGGCAGAGGAACATGGAGCCAAAATTGTATCATACGCGGATGATACGCAGCTGCTATTCACCTGCAACAAAGATACGGACTTCAATGGAGACAGGATCAATAGCTGCTTGGCAAAAGTGTTCTCTTGGTTCCAGTGTAATCAACTGAAATGTAATCCTGGGAAGTCGGAGATCATCTTTTTTGGACACCACCCTGGCAATGTCTGGCGTAGCTGGTGGCCCGCTGACATGTCACCTCCCACCACATCCGTTAAATCAGTGAAAAATCTGGGGGTAAAGATGGATGAGGATCTTTCTATGCAGCCACAGATCCAGTCAGTGGCCGGCACCTGCTTCGGCATGCTTAGGATGTTGAAGCAGTTTCTACCTCTATTGCCTATCTCCCATGGAAAAACGGTGGTCCAAGCCTTAAAAATTTCTAGGCTGGTCTACGTTAATGCACTCTACTTGGAGCTACCAGAGTATTCACTGGCTAGACTGCAAGTGGTCCAGAACGCGGCAGCCAGGGCAATAAAGATTCTTGGCCCTAGAGTCCGCATGACGACACAACTGAGATCCTTGCATTGGCTTCCTGTTCGCAAGAGGATCCAATTTAAGTCCTTGGTTCTTTCTTTTAAGGCTCTCCACGGTAGAGGCGCTGGATACATTGCGAAGAGAGTGCAATTTTATCAGCCCCACCGTACTCTCAGGTCTTCCGCACTTCAATTGGCACGCACTCCAAGATATTTACGAGCTCGCACCGGGGGACGGTCCTTCCAGGTGCAAGCAGCAAAACTGTGGAATAAATTGCTGTTGGACCTAAGGAGGATGCCAGATCTCCTGGCATTTAGGAAATCACTGAAAACGTGTTTTTTTCAGCTTTAACGTCTTGATCAGTGGTCACTGAGGCTTAGCGATATCTGTCAGCACGCCTAGCGCCGGGACACTCAATTGAGTAGCTGTGCGCTTAACAAAACCCACTAAACATAACATAACATAATAGGTTTCTTCTACTCCCAGGTAAATGGAATGCTAATCAGTGCTTCCTATATAAGATATGATTTATGGGTTGTGCAGTGGTCAAACCCAGAAAACATAGAGATAACATTTACGTGGGCCTTGTTAACATTTCCGGCAATTGTCATTGGTAGATTATTCATTTTTAAGCAAGTGTCACTTTCCTATTTGAATAAATATGTATAATTGACATGATAAAATTGTTGAATTTCCAAAAGCTCTGAAGAATACTGAATTTAGGATGTTGCTTGTGAGGATTCATTACACCAGATTATGCATTTTACTGGTGTTCAATTTAAATCAAGCTACTAGACTAAAATATATCGCTACTTCCTTCCTAGTATCGGAATTGATAACATCCGTTGTCACTCTTCTAATAATGAAGAACTCTTACGATATCGGTTACAGCCAATACATTGGTGGATTAACTTTATTGAGCCAAGAAAGCCAGTAGTTAATTCCGCGCTTCTCTATGGAATGCGTTCTCAGCATTAAGCCATCACTATTAAGACTTGGCAAAGCAAGGGCAGCTGAGCAATCCTTGTTAGAAGTATGGCCTTTTGTTCTGGGAAACTCTGAAACCAGATACTACTGCAAACTAACTGGATCTCAAGAATCTTCTCATTCAGGTTTTGACTTTCTCGCGGTACCATTGGCAAGCAATCACGGATACCTTCTAAGGCGTGGTGTGGGGCAATTTGGACATGTGCAGAAAACATGTATAAGGCACAAAGCAAATACAAAATCCGGTCAGTATTATGACTTCACCCTAAATAGAAGGCTCTATTCACAGTTATGGTTTGACAGTATAATGAAATTATGTTTCTATTTAGTCTCACAGTCATTGTAAATAAGGAGAGGATGACTTTCGCAGCTTAGCAGGGGGCATCCTTTGAGCTTAGATACATTAGCGGTGTCATACAAATGTGGTTTCTGGCTAACATTACAAACTCAGAGAATTCTGTGTGATCAATAGTTACGAGTTGTGCTGAACCCATGTGCCGAGTTTGTCTCTGATGGACATAGGCTGGTGTTCTACAGGCAGCTGCATGCAGTTAATTTTTTTACTGATGTCGGACAGCATGCAGGTGGATCGTGGTAAGTCCACCTGAACTTGCACTTGTCCGGTACTCGCATAGCCTTGGTCCTTCATGACAGACAGCACCACAGCTGAATGCCATATTGCTTGGGTGAACAATCAAGGCGTGTGAGGCCTCATGCGAGAGAAAACTTTCTAGGTTGGTAAGGAACGTCCAGGGCACCATGGAGGATTTTTTGTGTTGATATGGTGCACAGAAATTTCAGGGGGAAGGAATATCAGTTTACGCTAATGATGACAGTATCTGCTCTTGATATTGTCTTGGGTTGGGCTTCGTTGAAGCATGGGTCTCCAATCTTACCTGTATGCTTCAAGCTATGATCCCGTTTGCAGGTGCACGAGTAGCTGGGGCATAGCGCTAGGCCTGAGAAATCATGTTCGTAGCATGCAAAGTTCCAGTCCTCAGCAAGACGTTTCTCCTCATTTCAGATCTGGTTCCGAATCACGATGAAGGATAGTTAATCTTGCTGTCCCTGCAGTCCTCTCTGGGAGTAAAAGTGAACACGTTTCTTGGCTCACAGGACTTATATTCTCAGACAGTAAAATGGGGTGGACTCAAACAACCACTCATGATGGGAGCAGCAGTTGAATATTTAGTGCCTTTCAAAGTGCATCTTGCTTAAACATGAGTTCATTCACCTAGAAACGAACATCCCAACATGTTCTAAAAGCCTAGGTTCATTGGTTATGCCAGATAGTCCTTTATTTTACCACGTTCCGAGGATTAAACTCAGTGTTTCAACCAAATAGACATTTGTTGCTGAACCTCAATTCGCTTTTTCCAGAGTTGACCACAGTGGATGGTGACCAGCATTTTTAGCTCATTTATCTATTTGAGGGGCAGTTTAGGCATTGCTATTGGCCAGAGTCTTTTTGAAGGCGATAGTTCCTTGTACAATGGCCTGACCAGCCTCAAGTAATCTGAACCAGTGGGGGTAAGCACAATGAATTTCTTCCTGCTTAATTGTTATATTTAGCAATCAAAACCAAGCTCACAGCAACCTGTCTACATAGACCTAGAAAGGGAAGTTGGGAGGGCCAGCATCTCAGGAAACATGGGAAAAATCACTCTCTGTATTAGGAAATCTCAAATCAGGGGTACCCCAACCCTCAGGTACACCTCTTTTAATTTAGACATACACAAATTCTCACACTGTGGAACAGAGAAAGAGGAGATTGAGGGTTTCCAGTCGTACCCGACTACACTCTTTGTTGCCGGACGGGACAAAAGGCATCCATTTCAGCTGAGATGACTACAAAAAGATCTGTAGCCAATGATTATGTTGTCGGCTGACATCTTCCTTTAGTAGTTTGTGGTCTAGGTACAGGGACGGCCCTTCTGGGTCAGTCCATCTCCGTTAGAGTACAGTACTATGCGTGAGCCCTAAAGACTGTGGAATCTTAGGAAGTGTAGCACTTTAGTCTCACAAAAAATCCGAGAAGCACAGAGCGAATTCACCTAACTAGAAGGCTAAACAGTACGAGGATCCTCCTAGGTAGGTTCAGTGAATGTATAATTCATTATGCTTGAAAATGGAAATGCAGGGCTTAATCTTAACCAAGTTTCTGCGATTAGTCTGCCTATCTAATTTCTCCATTAATATCTTGATGCCCATCCTTTCTAGAAAATACTACTTCCCCGATACCTATGTTTACCTTGAATTTCATTTTGCATTTTCACCTCTCCTGAAATAAACTAGCCACTCCCATAAACAAAACCACCCCAAGACGTTCACTATTAGGGTTCGACAGACCTTCTGTCAGTCATTAGGGACCATAACTTCTTTTAGTCAGGTTAACATTAAAGGATGTCTACATCTTAAGAGCTGTAGCCCTAAACCATGAGATATTAGGTCTTGAATGGCTTAGCTCCCTCTACCATGATCAAAGCTAACTTGCCTCTAACTTCACAATGGAGAGAGAATCCTTCTCATCTCAGGAGAGGACAGAATCTGGACTTTGGAATGTAGTAATCTTATTTCAACCCCCCCCACCCCCAGCCGTGGGTGATAGCCAGAATTAAATATAAGGATTCTGTGTTGTAGCTGCAATGTTTCAAGTGCATACCAGCGCGCCCAACCTTTGCCATGCCACACTCATTCTACCCATGTCCCTCTAAGGATCTTCAACGTAGATGCACAAGGGCTGATCTCATTGCTAGAGGTCCGAACATAAGGATGTAGTCATGCAAAACCTCTTTGCAAAAAAGACATGTGGGTCTCCCTAAGGCTAATCACACCATTGAGCTCAACTGCCTGGTTGTTGCATCAATACAAATCGTTATTTGCTCTCCTCCTTCAATTTCCAACTTACAAAACCTTTATCATTTTTCCCCATTCTAGACTATGGCAAAACTCTATGCCTGGAGCCCTAAAGGGTTGAAGTTTAGTACATAAAAATGATCCGAACCAGCAATAAGGGTGTGTGCCGACGTTTTGTCTTTTTTCCACACCATCCTTCTTTCACCCCCCTGTAGGATGCAGTGAAGTTCATGAGCTTGTTTTATATGTTTTATTGCATTTTATGGTCTTATGAAAGGCAAGGAAGGCCAAAAAGGGTGTAAGTGCACCACCAGGGCCGGCGCTAGAGTGATGCGACCGGTGCAGCTGCACCTGGTGCTGACCACGTGGGTGCTGTGACATGAAATAGCACCGGTTTAAAAAGCACCTGCAGCATAGTTCATTGTGTGTCCAGCAGTTTTCAAGCGGCAATAAAAATGTCAAGACAACTCTGGTGATTTATGTTCAAGCTGGAGAGAGATCGAAGTTTTTTCTAGTGGCAGCTTCTACTCATGATAAAATAGTGCAAAGGGTTAATATGCATGCTGCAAAGAACGTGGACCATGCAGATCGCAGAACTGTATTTTATGTGGATCGCTCAGCAGGTTACTGCTTTTGTCATAGAGATCCTTTTGTTGCAGTTCATAAGTTACAACCCTAGTATAGATATGAACTGTCATCAAAGAGCTGCATGCAAAAACTTCAAGGTATAGGTTAGAACGTTATGTTTCTCGCCAGTCTTTCATTGTCCTACTGTTGCTAAAAAAAGAGTTCATTTGGGCAGAAACAGATTCTTAATAGTAAAGCCAAACACTGTGGTATGTTTTAAATCCTGCGATTGTACTTTTCCAGGTCAAACACTCTTCAAATATTCTGCCTACTGGCATCAGTGACGCGTGACTCCTACACCTTGTAGCCCTCATTGTCTTATGTAACATTTCTTGAACACTGATTTTCACACATATGTTTCATTGGCTCTGTATAATGTGTGTGTGATGTAAAGTGCTCTGACACACTACCCTGGTATGAGGATAGATATACAATAAATGAAATATATCATAGCGAGGGTCTGTGGAGAGATGAAGGGAGTGTGGTGGTGAGGGAATTCATGGAGTAAGATGTTTTTGGACGGCACCAACCAAGATTGTCCCCCTGGGCACCACCAGTGCTAAAGTCAGCTCTGCAGGGTTGGTGCAAGGAAAATGGGTGGGAACGGTAACAGTGGATCACACACACAGGTTAAAATGAAGGCTGCAGTGAGGTTTTTGAGTGAAAGCTAGACAGTTTTGTGAGGCATTAAAACCGCCCTGTTTTGCAGTCATAGTTCTTCATCCAGTCAGCACTGGGGCAGATAATAGACACATTTTGTGGAGATAGTAATCCCTAGAGGTGTCTCAGAAATCTGGCTTACCTACAGAAATGAGGGCTTTATATACAGGTTTTCTTGTGAAGAAAATTATTGAAACTTGAAAGCCAGCATTGTGTGAGGATTATAACAATGAATCACATTTAAATGTTATATAACCTACCATCATAGCACCAACCCACTACATGAATATTGCATTCCTCTTCTGGCCAATGTCATCTGGAAGTGTTAGAATAAACTGGTTGCATAATGAGCCCAGAACCATTGTGAATGAATGCAATACACTGTGTTAGAAGGAAGAACCTTGAGATTGTACCAAGAGGCTTCCTCTAGCAAGTTCTTTGAGAATGATATGTCATACAGAAATAAATAGTTCATGTCTTTCTGCATTTATTGTCAAGCGAGAAATATAAACACTGTGATTCAGCATCCATTTTAAACAAGATGGTTCTGAGGCTTAGCTGAGTCCCTGTCAAATCTAAGGCAGAAAACACACTTTAACACATTATAAAGATTTAGTTTCAATTGCAATAGCTCTATGTGAATATACACACGTGAATTCAAGTGTAGAGCAATTAACATTAATGCACATTTTAGTTCAGAAGCACAAATGCACCCTCAATATCCTCCCTCTGATGAGTACACCATCTCTAAACGCCACTTAATTTACAATACACTATGCATCCCTTTCTGTCTCCTGCCTATCGATTCTTCCAGTGTCTTAAGGTAGTCGGGCACGTGCCATGACATCTCCCACCTCTATTTCTTCTCTCTTCATTGTAGACATCTTTGTCTCATTCTTGCACCTACAAGTTGGACCCTTTATTAAATTGCTCAATTCAAAGAATTCAAACAAAAGAAACCAGGGGCTAGTAGAACACGCAGCATGCCTCCCTCCAAGCCATCAAACCATTCGCCAATGTTTCTAAAGTCCTTTCTAATTTCACCAAACCAGGAACTCACTGATTCGTACAAACCATATTCTTCAAAAGCTTTTGCTTCACACGCAGTGTTATTAATATTACTCGCATATGCATTAATAAGTTTACGGTTATATAGGATTAAGATACAGCACTCTCTTGCTCTCAGAACCCCACAAACTCCACTTTCCTTCGCTAGAAGGATGTGCGGTGCACAGCATTTCTGAATAATCCTAGCACGCATTGCAATTAATTCTTTATTTATCTGGGTTAATACTCTGGCAGTATAAGAAGCAAGGCGATCTACAAGCATACCTAATCGTCTCATTTTCACATCATTCATAGCCACTACAATAGATGGAATCATTGTCTAACATAATTTGCCCTAATCCACTTTTTATTCTCTTCAAATTGACAGCATGTCTAATCTCATTTACATAATAAACCCTTGGTAGTACCAAAGCAAGGTAGAAATTACCCACCCAATTATGAGGCAGGTTAAATTAAGCAGTCTTACCACACACATAGTATATTCCTCTAAATATTGGCTCTTCATTAACCAAAAACTCACCATTGACAACATACCTCCTTTCACACTCAACTGTCTCCAACAAACTCCCTTGATCTAGTTCCCATAGATCCTTGTCAGACAATTATTATTATTAATATTATTCTCCAGTATTAGGGGTGTCTTTCATAGATTCACATGCCTGAATCATTCCCCGTCGTCGGAGTGGGAGTCCCACGGTACATAAAAAAGCAATAAAATGCTATAAATATATAGTAATACCAATAGAAATGAACCAGGAAGTAAAACAGCCAATGGTACAGTAGGCAAAAACTTCCACATCTATGACTCTCATAGTCATTTTGTATAGTCCAAACTACAGCCAATCAGGCGCCAGCACCCACCAGAATGTTCTCCCCAGAGGCTCAGGCTCTCAGATTTTCTACCGCACGTCGTGTGAAGGGAGTCTCCCTGAGCTCTGCTCAGTTTTCTAACTTCTAACTTCATCTGTGTCTTCTCTTCAGGATGTCTTCAAAGAAATCTCTCTTTAGAGCCTGTGACTGCTGTGGTAAGCCTCGGCTTTTTGAGAAAGATCCACACAAAAAGTGTATCTATTGTCTCTACCCAGATCACCAGGCCTCTGATTGTAAGATCTGCAGAACTATGCCTCAGAAGACTCTCAGAGATAGAGAGGGTCGTTTACTGCTGTGGTTGAAGAGGCTAAAGGATTCTTCTAATCCTGTTTCTGAGGTAGGCAGTGTCACCTCTGCTTCCACTTCAGCCTCCAGGAAGAGATCTGCGCCTGAGGGAATGTCATCTCCCAAGGCTAAACTGCCTAAAAAACAACCACCTGCTAAAGGACTGGATCAGCCTTCCACTTCTCAGGCTGTCCCCACCTCCAGGGGCATGGAAGGCGCTTCTGCTTCCTCAAAGGGGAAAAAACTCAAGCTTCCCCTATCTTCTGACAGGATGTTACCACAGAATTCATCTCCGCCTCCTGTGAAGTCTTCTTCAGCTTCTTCGTCGACGAGAACAACGACTTCAGTGACATCTACGGTAACATTTTCATCTCCTAAACCTAGTATGGTTATGTCCTCGTCTACGGCGTCTCCAACGATGGTTTTTGTTTCTGTGAGGCCTATTTCGTCGACGTCCGTCGTCGACGCCTCGTCGTCGACGCCTTTAAAGGCTTTACCGCCGACGAAAAAGACTCCGTCGACGAGCTCGTCGTCAGGCTCTACGCCGTCGACGAAAATAACACCGTCGACGAAGAGTGACTCGTCCACGAAGACGGTCCCGTCGACGAAGAGTGTCCCGTCGACGAAGGGTGTCCCGTCGACGAAGGGTGTCCCGTCGACGAAGAGTGTCCCGTCGACGAAGAGTGTCCCGTCGACGAAGAGTGTCCCGTCGACGAAGAGTGTCCCGTCGACGAAGAGTGTCCCGTCGACGAAGAGTGTCCCGTCGACGAAGAGTATCCCGTCGACGATGGGTGTCCCGTCGACGAAAACTGTCCCGTCGACGAAGACTGTCCCGTCGACGACGAGTGTCCCGTCGACGAAAGGTGTCCCGTCGACGACGAGTGTCCCGTCGACGACGGCTATTCCGTTGCCGAAAATTGTCCCGTCGACGAGAGGTGATCCGTCGACGACAAATCCATCGGAGTTAACCCTCCGACGACGCCGCAGTTATCCTCATGCACGGCACTACAGGTGTGGTCTCCGTCGACGGTGTTTTTAACACCACGCCAAGCAGCAGAACAACTGCGCAACACTGTAATGAGGCTTTCACCCCTTCGTGTTTCACCTCATAAGGTGTCCTCTGAAGTCCCAGACCAACTGCTGGATTCTGACATTGACAATGAGATGGTCCAGAATACTTTTGGACAAGCCACTAGTCCATCGGAGTTACATATTAAACTTCAAGATGATGAATATGAGGATTCTCACTCTCCTGCTGAGGTATCAATGCCTGTGAGTACCCCTGTTGCTCAAGTGCCTTTGGATTTAATATCCAACTTACAATTTATGCTGGACGATTACTATCGGAGGTTTCCCCCTTCGGAATCGGCAGGTTCTGGACAAGCAACTCCAACTTCGGAAACGCCTCCACCCGTGCTCCCATCGGTGTGTCCACCTTCACACCCACAACCTGCTCACGAAGAGGACCCGCAATCCTCGGAAGATGACGACCAACGGGAAGAAGGAGAAGTGGATGATTTATCGGAGTGGGAGGACTATCAGGTCCAATCTCCTTCAACATCTCCTCAGACTGCGTCGGCCTCCCCTCCTGTTGATGTCGCAAATTTTCACTTGCTGATGGAGCGTGCAACCGCACGTTTTCATATGAAAATGGAGCATACTCAACAAGAATGTTTCCTTTACGATTTTAAAGATCAGCCCAGGCGACAAATTAGGACAATACCCATTGTGGAATTCATCTGGAAGGAAGGTGTTAAGGTGATGTCAACGCCGGCTTCCATTCCTCCAGTCTTGCCAAGAATTGATAAGAAATATAAAGCTCCAGACAAGACGCCTGCCTGTCTCATTGGACAAGCAAAACTTGACTCGGTAATTGTCCAGGCGGCTCAGAAAAGGGCCAGAAATCCGTCCTCTGCAGTTACGGCGCCGCCGGATAGAGATGGCAGACGCCTAGACTCAATAGGAAAACGAGTTTCCACCATGGCTGCAACGACTGTCCGTGCTGCCAACGCATTAGCCATCTTAGGCCGATACGACCGTCAAATGTGGTCTGACATCTCACCATTTATCGATCTACTCCCTGAGCCATCTAAGGCGGAGGCACTCCAAATTCTCCATGAAGGTCAAAGGACCTCTGAAGAGATAATTGATTCAGCTATTGATGTGGCATCTACAGGTTTTCGCCAATTAGCAGGGGCTGCGGTTCTACGTAGACAGGGGTGGTTACGTTCCACTGCCTTCAGACAGGAAGTACAAAACCGAGTTCTAGACATGCCATTTGATGGCGAATATTTATTCGGCCCCAAGGTAGAGGAGGCCTTACAGACTATCAAGAAGGATACCGAAACGGCCAGATCCTTAGGCACTCTTCAATTTCACAAGCCGCCCTTTCGAGGAGCGAGAGGACGAGGAACGTCCTTCAATAGAGGTGGATACCAGCAACAACATCAACAATCCTCATACCGTCAGGGTAATCAGCGCTACCAAACTCAGCGCTACCAGTCTTATGGGCAGAAAAGATCTCAATACACCCCAAACAGGGGTAAGGCTACCTACCGCGGCAAGGACAAGCGACAATGAAATTTTTCACCTGCCACCACCGTCTTTCCACCCTCTCAAAAGACTTGGCGGAAGAATATCCAAATTTTACTCCAATTGGCAGTCGATAACAACGGACAAATGGGTCCTGGATATTGTCGCCAGGGGCCATGCCCTAGAATTCGAAAAATTTCCCCCAAATGTACCGCCAAAGGGCCCGCCTCCAGCTCACCTGAAGGAGCTGCTTACCCAAATCAAAATGATGATACAAAAAGGAGCTATCGAGAGCGTTCCTCAGAGGATGAGAGGACTAGGATTTTACTCCAGGTTCTTCCTGATCAGAAAGAAGACCGGGGAGTGGCGCCCGATCCTCGATCTTCGTGCATTAAACAAGTATCTAAGGAAATTAACATTCCGGATGCTCTCTCTTCAAGAAATTTTGCATCTTCTAACAGCAGGAGATTGCATGGTCACCCTAGACCTCCAAGATGCATATTTCCACATCCCCATCCTACCTCGCCACAGGAAATTCCTTCGCTTCAGGGTGGCTGGCAGGGACTACCAATTCAAAGTCCTTCCTTTTGGACTACGGTCAGCTCCAAGAGTTTTTACGAAAGTTTTAGCTCCAGTAGCTGCGCACCTCCGGCTGGAGGGAATACAAATTTTCCCATATCTGGACGATTGCCTTATAAAGGCCAATTCTCATGGCACCGTTCAACGTCACCTTCAACAGTGTCTCCACCTGTTTCAGTCTCTAGGCCTGACAATAAATTTCTCCAAATCCCAAATGCAATCGTCTCAAAGAATAGCATTCTTAGGAGCAATGTTGGACACTCACAAATGCAAAGCTTTCGTCTCCAAGGAGAGACAAATGAAAATAAGTCGGCTAGCACAAGATCTCATGCAAAGAAAGTCAGTTTCTGTCCGACTATACAAATCCTTTCTGGGGATGGCATCGGCTTGTATTCCATTACTTCCAAATTGCCGGCTTCAAATGAGGCCGCTTCAGGAGGAACTAGCCCTGCAATGGCAACAGGTTTCAGGCACTTTCGAGGACCTCATTCAAATCACACCACTCATGAAGGAGTCTCTTCTGTGGTGGACACAGAGGTGTCATCTCAGTCAGGGTCATGCGTTCCTTCAAGAACCACCAAGTCTCACCATCACTACAGACTCATCCCTCGAGGGCTGGGGGGCTCATCTGCAAGGCCTCACGATCAGTGGCAAATGGACTGTGCAACAGAAACTGTGGCACATCAATCGTTTGGAACTGAGAGCCATTTTTCTTGCCCTCAAGGCGTTTTGTGCCATCATTCAGAACACCAATGTGTTGATAAGAACAGACAACACAACAAGTATGCACTACGTCAACAAACAGGGAGGAACTCGATCTCTTCTCCTGTCTCAAGAGGCGCAGGAATTATGGACATGGGCTCTTCACCACAATGTACAGTTACATGCGGTGCATGTTCCGGGAACGGAAAACGTCCTTGCGGATGCACTCAGCAGGACAACAATCACCAACCACGAATGGGAGCTTCACCAGAACACAGTGGACCACATCTTTCATCAGTGGGGTTGGCCAGACCTGGACCTATTTGCGACAAGTACCAACAGCAAATGCCTGAGCTTCGCCAGCTGGCACCCCCACAAGAATTCTCTGGGGAATGCATTCTCCATCGATTGGTCCCTGAGGTTTGCGTACGCTTTCCCACCGATTCCGTTAGTCCCCAAGGTTCTGCGGAAGATGAGGAAGGAACCTTGCCGACTGATCCTGATCGCGCCCAGATGGCCGCGCCAGTATTGGTTTACGGAGCTCCTCCTACTATCAGAGAGCAAACCAATTCAGTTACATCCAATCCCGAACTTGCTCAGTGTTCAGGAAGGTCAAGTCTTCCATCCGGACCCAGCATCGCTGAGATTAGCGGCTTGGCTCCTGAACACCATGAGTTTGCACACTTGAACATCCCGGCAGACTGTAAAGAGGTGTTGGCCAAAGCTAGAGCACCCGCAACCATCAAGACTTACAGTCTCAAATGGAAACGCTTCTGTATCTGGTGCCGTTCAGCAGGTGTTCACCCTTTTTTGGCAAAGCCTGAGGAAATTCTTCCTTTTTTCTTGCAGTTGGCACGAACAGGTCTGTCCCATGCTACTTTAAAGGTATTTCTGGCTGCAATATCCAGATATTGACAGGATGGGTCCAATTCTCTGTATTCAGCAAGAATTATCCAACAGTTCTTTAAAGGCCTCTTTAGACTGTTCCCTCCCGTACGTCGTCCACCTCCTTTGTGGCATCTGAATGTGGTCCTGGGTCAACTCATGCGTCACCCATTTGAGCCCATCCATCGAGCTGACTTGAAGTATCTTTCGTGGAAGGTATCACTGCTTTTAGCCTTAACATCCGCCAAGAGAGTTAGTGATATCCAAGCTTTCACTGTTCATCATCCTTTCCTCCAATTCACTAGCGATTCTGTCATACTTCGCACAAATCCCAAATACATTCCTAAAGTACCTTCGGATTTTCATCTGAACGAACCTGTTGTTCTTAAATCATTTTTTCCAGACCCGCAAACTCCTGCGGAAAGAGCTTTACACTCGCTTGACATTAGAAGATGTCTTAAATTCTATCTACAAAGAACTTCTACTGTACGCACCTCTGACCAGTTGTTCATTACCTACGGTGCGATTCGTAAAGGGCAGGCAGTATCAAAACAGACTATTGCAAGATGGATATCTGCTGCCATTGCCTTTTGCCATGCACAGGCTGGGAGACCTCTACCATCTGCGCCCAGAGCGCACTCTACAAGAGCAGTCTCCTCATCTACGGCCTTATTTGCTGGAGTCCCTCTTCAGCAGATCTGCAAAGCGGCTACTTGGGCGAGTCGCCATACCTTTACCAGACATTACTGTCTAGAATCCATCAGCGAGGCTGATACTTCTGTGGGTCGAGCTGTTCTACGGAATCTGTTTCATTAAGGTGAGCCTCTGTTTCCCACCTCCTTGTTTTCTGCTGTCAGACGCTTCTTATGTTATGTTTTCACATATTTTCATGATTGCATTATGTTATGCTTTATATGATATGTGTATATTCACTTTGCATTGTTATTTGCATTACTAGCTGACAAGCTGGGTGTTATGAGCGTCTGTTCAGCAAAGATATGTACTGCTAGCTACTCTGATTCAGGCATGTGAATCTATGAAAGACACCCCTAATACTGGAGAAGAACAATAGTTACTTACCTGTAATCTGTGGTTCTCAAGTATTGGTGTCTTTCATAGATTCACATGCAACCCGCCCACCTCCCCTCAGAGGCTTTCTAGGCTATTATGGTTTACCCTCACTCCATGCGAGAAAATCTGAGAGCCTGAGCCTCTGGGGAGAACATTCTGGTGGGTGCTGGCGCCTGATTGTCTGTAGTTTGGACTATACAAAATGACTGAGAGTCATAGATGTGGAAGTTTTTGCCTACTGTACCATTGGCTGTTTTACTTCCTGGTTCATTTCTATTGGTATTACTATATATTTATAGCATTTTATTGCTTTTTTATGTACCGTGGGACTCCCACTCCGACGACGGGGAATGATTCAGGCATGTGAATCTATGAAAGACACCAATACTGGAGAACCACAGATTACAGGTAAGTAACTATTGTTCTTATAATTACACTTGTTAAGCGCGCAGCTACCCGGAGGTTTCCCGGCGCTAAGGCAAACAGAACGGTATACAAGATGAGAGGAGCATCAGACCAGCAGATTACGTATTAAATAGCCAGGTCTTGATTCCTTTACGGAAGGTCAAGAAGCACATTTCAGAACGCAGAGGTAGGGGTAGGGAGTTCCAAAGAGAGGGTGCTAACAGGGAGAACGAACGGCCTCCCATTTTAGCTCTCTTGACACGCGGTATCTTAAATTTATTCTGGGTGGATGACCTAAGTGTGCGAGGGGGGACATATTGCTGCACTAGAACAGATAGGTAGTGTGGAGCTCTTCCAGTCATGATTTTGTGCATGATACATAAAGCCTTAAATTTGACCCTGCTCTCAATTCGCAGCCAATGCAGTTTACGCATGTGAGACGTGGCCGATGTTCTGGCAGTGAGGTTACAAATAAGGCGAACAGCCATATTTTGTACCACCTGGTACTTCCTAGTTACCTCCTTACAGGCACCCAAGAGTAAGATGTTCCCATAGTCCAGGCGTGAGGTGACAAGAGCCTGGACTACGGTCCTCGGGGTGTCGGCAGGCAGCATCCACGTGATTTTCCTCAGCCACCTGATGATGGTAGTACAGGTGGCGGAGACTTTCACGACGTATTGCTTGAAGGACAGTTGATTGTCAAGGAGGACCCCCAGATTACGAGCAGTCGTAGTTGGGGTAGGAAGAGGACCCATCTCCTGCGGCCAATGTTGTGGGCCCCAGAGCGAGGTGTCAGAGCCAAACAGGAGCAGTTCTGTTTTGTCCCCATTCAGTTTTAATTTGTGCTCAAGCATCCATGCAGATATTTGTCGTAGTCCAATTTGAAGGGAAGAAGAGGGGCAATTTTTGTTGGTGGAGAGTGAATAGATGACTTGAGTGTCATCGGCATAAGAGTAAATTGTGAGACCTGCCTGTTCCGCCAGAAAAGCAAGAGGTCTCACATACAAATTAAAGAAAAGGGGACTAAGGATAGACCCTTGTGGAACACCGTGCTTAGAGGGGAAAATTGATGAAACAGATGTAGAAGAAAAAACTTGAAACGTGCGATCAGAAAGGAAATTAGCAATCCAGGCCAGGGCGGAACCACCGACACCCACAGATTTCAAGGTGGACAACAGGATGGAGTGGGAGACGGTGTCAAATGCGGCACTCAAATCAAGTAATATGAGTGCCACTGTCTCCCCATTGTCCACCTTTTGTCTAATGGATTCGGACACTCCAAGAAGAGTGGTTTCAGTAGAGAAACCAGCCCTGAACCCGGATTGAGAACCATGAAGAAGATTAGAGGATTCGACGTGAGAATTGAGCAAAGAATTAACGTGTTTCTCTAAGATTTTAGAAAAACATGGAAGCAAAGAAATAGGGCGAAAGTTAGATGGGTTGTTGGAATCTGCATTGACCTTTTTTAATAATGGAACCACCATAGCGTGCTTCCATTCATTGGGAACGATAGCTTCAGTTAGAGACGCGTTCAGAACCTGCAGAATGATATGAAGTAGGGATGGATCCAAGGAGCTCAGAACTTGTGGAGGCATTGGGTCAAGGGGGGAACCGGATTTAATGTCTTGCAGATACTTTTTTAAAAGTGTAGGGGAGACAGGATCCCAAGCGTGCAGAAGGGGAATAGCGGAAGTGGAGCAAGGGGTAGTAGCCGGAGGGGGAGTGCATAAGGTTGGATCAGGGTTAGTGAACACAACGGGAGTAGAATTAAAAGTATCATAGATTTTATCAATCTTCTCAGCGAAGAAATTGGCTAAAACCTCACACTGGGCAGTGTCCAGACAGGGGTCTTTAGGTACAGTAGACGCACCTGAAAGCTCTTTTACTATTTTAAACAGGGCCTTGGGTCTATTTTGCGCCATAAGAATAGTGGTATTGGCAAAATTGGCTCTGGCGGTGTCACAAGCCGAGTGATAAGCTTTAAGGGCAACCTTATATTTTAATTTCTGATCAGAATTATAATTGGAGCGCCAAATGCGTTCCAATTTTTTACAATTGGATTTTTCTTGGCGAAGGGCGTCAGTAAACCATGGCGCTGGTGGGTGATGGATTTGAGGTTTATTTTTTTGAGTCGTTGTCAACCACCGTCTGACAGTAGGTAGCTCTTTAGTAGTTATACTGGAAGACGTAGGTTTTGAGTTAGCAAGAAGGGAGTTAAGTTTGTCTATGTCTAGACGTTTCCAGTTCCTGCTGGCTTTGTGAGGAAGAGCGGGGTTAGAGGATTTAACCATTGTTGTTTTAATTGAGAAATTGACAATGAAATGGTCAGACCAAATGACCGGCGTTGAAGATTGGTAGGAAATGCCAGTGAGGTTGGAGATGATGGGGTCCAAAAGATTACCGGCTTTGTGAGTGGGGTCGAAATTATGCAAGTGAAGGTCTAAAGCTGCAAGATCCTGTAAGAGGCGTGTAGAGATAGCACACGACGCAGAGTTAAAATGGATGTTTAAGTCACCGACGATGATAAAATTAGTTGATTGCGCCAAGAATGGGGCAATGAGTTCAGGGAGGGAGGAAGCCCAATTACTAGCAGAACCCGGCGGGCGATAGATCAGCGTGCCGGTTAAGGTAAAATGAGGAGTGAGTAAGAGTTTAAACAAACCCGCCTCACAGTTTGGGAAATCGAGATCTTCCCATTTACAGGAGAATTCTCTCTTGAAATGATGGCGATTCCCCCGCCATCTTTAAGAACCCGGTTCCGCCCAATGTAGGTGTAATCATTGGGGAGAGCCATGGCGATGTCAGGGCCAGAGCTATCATTTAACCAGGTTTCAGTGACGAACATGGCAGCTGGACTAGCTGTCTCCAAAAGGTCAAAAATATCTCTCTTGTGTTTCGAGAGAGATCGACAATTGATACTAATAAACTTTAAAAAAGGACAGGGATTAGGCGAAGTAAGGGGGGGAGTGTGACTTTGGGATGGAATATTCCAAAAGGTAGAAGACATACAGTCTAAACTTGAAACGGAAGATTCCAATGAAAGGCTGCAATTTGGGCACGAGGTGGGAGCATTATGACAGTTATAAACAATATTCGAGGAACAAGAAGGCCCCCGTAACCGCAGTAAGGCAGTACGAGAGTAGGTTACATAATCGTGGGCAGGGGAACTGGGCCCTGGGCCCGTGCTGGCGCGGACGGGCGCAGACGGGCTTAACTCTGGCGCAACTCCGGCGCGCCACCGGCGCGCCCGCTGCGCGGCCGCATAGGGGACGTTTAAATAGGCACGTGACTCAGGAGGTGGGAGGAGCCAACAGGGCGGGAGGAGTGAGTTTTAAAAAAGTGGATGGCGTCCAGCGCTAGCAGTCAGCGGGACGAAGGGCTGCTCTTCAGTCAGCACAGGAGGAAGGTAATTAAAAGTAAAATGCAGCGCCCAGCGCGCGCGAGCCCTCTGCCACAGGGCTGCTCGTCTGTTCACCAACAGAAAAAGGGGCGTGGCCTAAATAGGCACGTGACTCAGGAGGTGGGAGGAGCCAACAGGGCGGGAGGAGTGAGTTTTAAAAAAGTGGATGGCGTCCAGCGCTAGCAGTCAGCGGGACGAAGGGCTGCTCTTCAGTCAGCAGAGGAGGAAGGTAATTAAAAGTAAAATGCAGCGCCCAGCGCGCGCAAGCCCTCTGCCACAGGGCTGCTCGTCTGTTCACCAACAGAAAAAGGGGCGTGGCCTAAATAGGCACGTGACTCAGGAGGTGGGAGGAGCCAACAGGGCGGGAGGAGTGAGGTTTAAAAAAGTGGATGGCGTCCAGCGCTAGCAGTCAGCGGGACGAAGGGCTGCTCTTCAGTCAGCAGAGGAGGAAGGTAATTAAAAGTAAAATGCAGCGCCCAGCGCGCGCGAGCCCTCTGCCACAGGGCTGCTCGTCTGTTCACCAACAGAAAAGGGGGCGTGGCCTAAATAGGCACGTGACTCAGGAGGTGGGAGGAGCCAACAGGGCGGGAGGAGTGAGTTTTAAAAAAGTGGATGGCGTCCAGCGCTAGCAGTCAGCGGGACGAAGGGCTGCTCTTCAGTCAGCAGAGGAGGAAGGTAATTAAAAGTAAAATGCAGCGCCCAGCGCGCGCGAGCCCTCTGCCACAGGGCTGCTCGTCTGTTCACCAACAGAAAAAGGGGCGTGGCCTAAATAGGCACGTGACTCAGGAGGTGGGAGGAGCCAACAGGGCGGGAGGAGTGAGTTTTAAAAAAGTGGATGGCGTCCAGCGCTAGCAGTCAGCGGGACGAAGGGCTGCTCTTCAGTCAGCAGAGGAGGAAGGTAATTAAAAGTAAAATGCAGCGCCCAGCGCGCGCAAGCCCTCTGCCACAGGGCTGCTCGTCTGCTCGGCTAATCAACTGTGCTCTCATGCTCCATTCTCAGTCTGAGATGCAAATTCGAATTTCATAATTTCTCTTCAGCTTCAATTTGTTCTTTAATCTCACTTGCATCTTTCCAATCCTTCGAGTTTTGTTCTCCTCTCCTTATATTCCCTACCAAACTTTCACTCCTTCTCACTCAGACTACATACATGCCCATTTTTAGTCCTATTACCATTCAATTAGTTTGTGCAACCTTCATCAGATATTTAGAATGCATTATATGATTACCAGATTTTTCAAAAACACAGTAAGTTCGTCCAGAGAAGCTTTGAAATCCGAAAGATGTGGCGAAAAAACTCTTGCTTACAGAAAACACTGACAAAAACTTTTCATGACAAACTATTAGTCCATACTAACTGAAAATAAACAGAACCTACTTCAGATGAGGAGGGGAAAATGTACACTCAAAACAGTCTTTAATGTTCAAAATTTTCATATACTCTAACAAATTTTAATACACATTTTCCCTCAAACTATCTGCTGTCCATTCCCTTTGTGTAAATCGCATGTATTTTATGTCATTATGTATAAGTAGTTAATTCACTTTGTGAAGGTGAGACCTATCCAACCGGAGAAATCAGACATAACATGAAGCCAACTAAAACTATTAGTGTTATTATCAAATAGAGTATACCAAATGTTGTGCTGTATTCCATGGTCTACTGAAGACCAAGAGTACAACAAAGTATAATATTTAGAGGTACAAAATTAGGAATTAAACGTTATTCTTTTTCAGTTCATAGAATTCAAGAACCCTGTTATCTTCTGGGTACCTGGGGTACAAAATAAAAATCAATACATTTCTGCAAAGTTCTACATTTTTAATTCAAAGTCATCAAGATTTAACAACAATTCACGGTAGAAAGCTGCCGATATCTCTTATGGGGAGAGCTGTGCTCTTCAAGATGATGTTGTTACCACGAATATTATACTTTATTCAAAACACCCCTTGTCCAATACGTGACAAATTCTTTAAAGACGTGTATAGTGAATTAAGAACACTACTGTGGGACGGTGGGGGTGCGATGGATTGCATTAGCCAAGTTACAAAAAGGAGTTTATGAGGGTGATCTGGCCATTCCGGATCTACAAAAGTATTACTGGGCCTCACACCTAATGGTAATCAATGAGTGGGTGTTTACGGATAGTAATGACCCGGCATACAGAGTGGATCACTGGGGGCCCGAGGACATCTAGGTGCGCTATATAGTCGGGGGAAGAAAGAAAACATGCCATCCCATACACAGATGGTAGTAAATATGTGGACGAAGGGCAATCGATTTTTGGGCTGGGCTAATAGACTGATATAACAGACCCCCTATGGGACAGTGATATGCTTCAGGAAGTAGGCAGACTACAGGGTTTCGGTAAATGGAAACTCATAGATATAGTGGGCCTAGGAGATGTGTGGCGGAGACAGTCCATGCCCACATTCCCTGATTTAAAGAAAGAGTATCAATTAGCAGATACAGAACACTACAGGTACTTACAGACGAAACACGCGCTGGGCAGGCACCTCAAGGAGGGGTAGGAGATTCCCTAATATAGCCCGCTTGAGGACAGATTAATACTAGATCCAATCCTGGAAAAAGCACTGTCATGCACATATAAGAACATTATCAATAATGCCCCGGACCTAGTCATAAAGCTAAGGGAATCCTGGGACTCTTACATGGGCCTGCTGGAGGATTATGACTGGGTGTAGGTAGTACAAAGCCATAGAGAGGTGGCGCTCAGGGCAAGGTTCAACTGAGAATCCTACACAGGTCTTACTCCACCAGTGTGCTCATGTTCAAGCTGGGGTGCAGACCCACGGAGAATTGACAGCGGGGATGTAATCAGGGGGGTACCTTCTTTCATATTATATGGGAATGCCCAATCATAAAGCGGTATTGGCAGGAGGTGACGTGGATATTGTCAGAGGTCGTGGGTCAGGAAGTTCCTATTGAAGCCAGGTGGCATGTGCTATGTATATCGGGGAAAAGACGTGGCCTAAATACCAAAAAATTGTGCTGCTAGTGGCTGCATTGGTGGCCAAAAGAAATATTGCCGGTGCCTGGGGAGCCATGCAACTGCCAACAGTGACACGATGGAAGATGGATATGGACTGGTGCTGTCCTGCTGAAAAAATAGTATTTGAAAGCAAGGGATGCCCCAAGAAATAGGAAAAAGTGTGGCAGCAATCGGAAATATACAGGGGCAACTGAGAGATACCTGATTGCTAAGAGTGGGAGGGGGTCAGGCCCGGACTGGCCGTTGTGGGCACCGGGCAATCCCCCGGTCGGCTGAAAGGGTGGGGGCCGGTTTTGGGCCCCGGGGGCCGTTTTTGTTTCAGAGCCGTTTTTGCAGCATAGCTGCAAAATCGGCCCTGTAACAAAATCGGCTGAAAAGCGGCCCTGGCAAAGCGCTCGCCCCATCCCGCCCGGGGGGCGGGGGGGCCGGCCGAGCACTTTGCCAGGGCCGGTTTTGGTTCCCAGTCCGGCCCTGGAGGCGGTGGTGGGAAAGGAGTGTATTGGGCTGGGAACCTGATTGAACTGTTGAATGTTACAAACATTTATATGTTACAGAATGTGTAGTACGGAGATGAAGATATATTAACGAGCATTGCCTATTGTGATGCTGTATATTGATACTGACGAATGTTTAATAAAAAGAAGTTTGAAAAATAAAAAGATTTACCAATTGAAGGTAGGTCTTCTTCTGGTTTGTCTTCAAAGATGAATTGGCAACAATTTGTCAAATCATATATTTCCTCATATGACTCTTCTTCCAACACAGATGCTAGACAGGTCCTCTCAGGTGGTGTGTTCTTTCTGTTAGACACTTTTTTTCTTATTAGTCTTTCAGCAACAGGCCCTTCACTCTCATTGTTCTCAGAAATAATTACAACTGTCTCTGCTTCTTCTCTGATTGATTCTGGTCTTTGAGTCACGGGGGTCCTTTGAGCCTGTGACTTGGTGATTGGTAATTTGCACATCGATATTCTGTATGCCATTTGCTTTTAACTTTTGCACTCTGACATCTGTATGCTAGTTGTTTTAACATTCGTACCTTTTAAAACACCCTTGCCTAAATCATTCCGTGATTACACGCCGACCTGCGGTGCCCGCCTGTGAGAGCAAACCCGCTGTTCTGTAAGGTCAGCGTTCTAGTTTCCCTCGCCCTGGCTACAAATAGCACGCAGGCACGACCACGTAACATGCGTCACAGGAATCCTTTGAGCCCGTGACTTGGTGATTGCTGCTTTTGCGTAATTTGCACATTGATATTCTGTATGCCATTTACTTCTTTTGCACTCTGACATCTGTATGCTAGTTGTTTTTACATTTGTTCTTTTTAAACAGTCTTGCCTAACTCGTTCCGTGATTACACACCGACCTGCAGTGCCCGCCTGTTAGAGCGAGCCCACCATTGTGTAAGGTCAACGTTCTAGTTTCCCTCGCCCTGGCTACAAATAGCACTCAGGCGCGACCGCGTGCAGCGGGCGCGCCAAAGGCAAGCCTGTCTGCGCCTGGAGTGTGCCTAGCGCCAGAACCACTGGCCTTTTGGGGCCCCACATCCTTACCAGTGAAAAACTAATTCAGCTCAGGAGAGCCGATTGCTGTGCCCCGGACGTTCTTGCATGGGATAAGCCTGGTGAGTTTAAGTGCACCAATTGTGGCTACTGTTTTGACCGCGCCTCTGGCTTGGTACAAGGCGCTAAGGACTCTGGGAAGGCGGGTTTGGGGAGGAAGATGGTAAAGACTGTCACTGGTCTGAATGATTCTCTGACTCCCACTGGTAATAACGGCCGCTAGACTAGAAGGGTCATGACACGGCCAGACCAGTCTCTTCAATGCATATTACTAAACACGCAATCTGTAATTAAAGTATCAGCTTGAATGCCTGATTCAGCTCACTAATCCTGACATAGTTTTTCTGACCGAGACTTGGTCTCAAGAGACCTCAGACCCTGACTGGAACACTGCCCTTCCACTAGGTTATGTAGTGGCTAGACATGACAGGACTGGTAACAAAGGAGGTGGAATAGTCATAATCCATTGAGGAAACTTAAAGGTGCAAACTGAGGTAATTACACTGCTCCCTGCGGAGGCGATGCGTTATTCTATCAATCTAAGCAACACCTCCACGTTCCAAGGTCTACTCATTTACCGGCCACCAGTTCCAAGAGCGGCTTTTGATCAAGCCCTTCAGACCTTACTAGAGTCATGTGTTGACTTTCCCTCCCTCACTATTTTGGGTGGTTTTAACTATCATCTGGAGCGTAGTAATAATTCAGACACAACCAAACTCCTTGACAATTTAGCAGCGTGTGGACTCACCCAAATAGTATCAGAAGCCACTTATCTAGCTGGCCACACTCTCGATGGGATCTTTACTAATAACCCCAATATTAACCTGACCAAAACTTCATTACTACCCCGGACAGACCACAGGGAAGTCTACTTTGACATCAAGATAAATCAGCTCCATAACCATCCCCAAGGAGACCATTCGCGATGAAAACGTGGCTGTGGAGTAAGATACAAGGCAATGATCTAGAACAGGCCCTTAACATGTGCCCACCCACTGTGGGTAGGGACAATGATGAATCAGTCCATCAATTTGACAACTGGATGCAAACAGCAGTCAATTGCATAGCGCCAGAAAATACTATCACAGTACAAAGAGGCCCAGCCACCTCGCCATGGTATGGCCCCGACCTCAAATGTATCAAGATCAAATGTAGGAAATGCAAATTAATTTGGAGATCAGACTACAGTAAAGAGCACAAATTGGCCTACAACTTATTGCTAGAACAATATAAAGAGGCAATTATTGAGGCCAAACATGCCTACGTTACTGCAAAAATTGAAGAGGCTAGCAATTCCCCTAAGGATCTATTAAAATTCATCCAACTGTTAGCCAAATCACTGCCGGCTAATCAGTGAAGCACTTTGTAATGAATTGGCTATATTTTTCCAAAACAAGGTGCAACTGATATACAACGATCTCCTAAATACGTCTGGTGTCGCGGATGGTTCTATTAGGCCAGCAGATGAGGAGAAGGTAGTTCACTGCCAGCTAACCAGATTCCGGGCGCTCGGGAGGATGGGAACAATCTCCTCTTATCCACCAAATCAGGATCTCCTAGCGATCCCTGCCCCACTGCTACTATGCACCTAGCTTCTGGGACAATTAGCACATATCTTACCCCCCTTCTAAACCAAGTCTTAGAGTCCGGTATTTATCCATGTGCCTGGAAAAAAGCGTCCATTGGGCCAATCTTTAAAAAAAACGGCCCTCGACCCCACTGAGACCAAAAATTACTGCCCAATCTCTGGGTTGCCGATAGCAGCCAAAATTCTTGAAAAGGCCGTTAACAAGGATTTAACTGTATATCCTGTGTATCTTGTCTCCAATAATCTGCTTGACTCCACTCAACATGGTTTCCGGTCATGCCACTCTACTGAGACCGCCCTGATTATAGCTACGGAGGAGATCCGCAGAAGTGATGGAAGGGGGAGACAGAGCGGTTCCGATCCTCCTTGTCCTATCGGCAGCATCCGACACGTGAACCACACGGTGTTAGTGCAGCGGCTGAAGGACGTAGGAATTGAGGACACCGCTCTGGTCCTTCTCTCCTCCTTTCTGGCGTCACAGGAGCAAAATATACATTGGGACAACTTAAGATTTGACACCTTTCAACTCCCGTGCGTAGTACCGCAGAGCTCTGCTCTGGCCTGACGCTTTTCAACATATACGTCACTCCGCTGGCCAGTCTTATCTATAAGCACGGCTTTACATTGGTCTCATACGCTGATGTTTCTCAGCTTGTAATATCGGTGTCCAATGAATCTGAGACCATTGCCAGTAGCTTCCACGCCTGCATGACAGAGATTATGACTTGGATGAGTCAAAACGTCCTTAAAATAAACACTGACATGACGGAGGTACTAGAGTTTGGCAAGGGCCAATCACTGTTGAACAAATCGTGGTGGCCGACAGAGGCAGGTGAATGCCCCCGCCCCACGGCTAAGGTTAAGAACTTAGGAGTTATCTTTCAAGATCAGCTTAGTTTTGCCGCCCAGGTCAACCGTCTGAATTCCTCCTGTTTCTTCTTATTCAAGAGCTTACAGAAGATTTTCCCTTTCATCCCTCGGGAACTTCGGAAAAACGTAGTAGTAGCCCTTTTTCTCTCAAAACTGGACTACTGCAATGGGCTTTTTATGGGCATTGACAAATCACATAGGATGAAATTGCAATCATTACAAAATGCTGCGGCACAACCGTTGCTGAACATCCCCAAGGGGCACTCTACCTCGGTGGTAATAAGAGCACTTCACTGGCTTCCTACACAGCAACAAGTGGAATTCAAGGCACTCTGCTTGGTGCACAAGCCGCTCTATGGAGGTGGTGCGGCGGAGATCCAGAAAGTGTTCTCTTGGTACACCCCCTCCAGAATGCTTAGATCCACTAATATGGGCCTCATCTACACTCCTAAAATTCGGAGAGCTAGATGGGACGGTCGAAGAATATCATTCTGTGCAGCTAGACTGTGGAACCAATTTTTTTAGGAAAACGCTGAAATCGTGGCTGTTTCATGCCGATTAAATCACCGGTTCTATGGCCCTTACATACTCCGTACACTCCTAGCACCAAAACACCTCGACATTCGAGCGCTTTAAAAATGTTTATCCTATCCTATCTAAAGTAGTCTTGTAATGCTTCTTTTTACTGACTCTGGCCACTGATCTCATTGTTGCACATTCTCGACTCCTGTGACTTCACTTGTGACTTCTGCTGTTTTCTCCACTCACTGCTGAAGTTGTACTTTGACCAGCAACTTGGCTCAATGTGAACCACTTTCGCTTACGAGCTATTGAGATTGGGATTTTCAGCTTAACTATTTAACAAACTAACAGTTGATATTTCTTCTTGTTGCTCATAATTTTTCAAACGTTTCTTCTCGATTTACAACTTGCTTATTTTCAAACTGGCTACTCAGACCCTCACCAAGCTCTTCAAAATCTCTCTCAGATGAATGAACCAAGGCCATGTAAATGCTGCCGCAAATTGAAAAATGGAGATGACTCGGGCCTTAAACTTGCATAGGGTTTGTTTCAAAAGGATGGGGAGTGCAGTACAGCTTTGTGGTCAGAACAACTCACTATTATGGCACAGTGCTCGAGTCCTAACCAGTCAAATGCCGTTTAATTCACCACTTTGATAATGTTGTTCTTGAGATGGATTGATTGCTGAGTTTATGATGACATTGAGACCTGGGCAACTAGAACATACTACTGTATTCCTATCTACAAGTAGCTAACGTGTTGATAAACGACAATAAAAATGATCTTAAAAATACTGTTAATTTTACCAAGAAATCTTCTGACACCAGCTTATTTCTGCAATTTCAGCTCATCAGTGAAGACTAATCTACGTATCCTTTAATTAACCCTGAAAAAACGGGGTACCCACAACTGAGCATGATGGCAAAATGACTCTCAGGCTTGAATCCTTAATTTCCTTCATACTTGAGATCCACTCAGTCAGACTTTTTTTTTTAAATCTTTTTATTAACACAAACAAAAAACAAAAAAGCATCAGGTGAAATGCAATACTTTCACAATGATCAGTTATACATTACCATGTAGCAAAAATATTTTTAGGATAACATTAGGGGTCACAGGGACTCCAACGCTACAGTTTCGTCGCTAACATTCGGTGGAGTACATATATCCCCCCTGTATACATTCCAAGCTCCCCAGATCTTCCCCCACTTTCCAGGACTACCTCTGGCCACGTACACTGACCGTTCCCTGAACATGCACCAATCTAGATCTTCCATCCTCTGCCCAACCTGCGGCACATGACTGGCGCCCCACAACTGGGCTAACAGAGTCAGACTTTGAGACATCTTCAGAGTCGCCATTAAATATTGTTTCAGTTTTGCAGTCAGATATTGGTCATTACTTAAGACATCTTCAGGTGGCAATGTTTATTTGTAATTTCAGCTCACGAGAGAAGAATGATCTTATTAGCCTTTTGTTAAACGCACCCTTCATGCCGCTCGGTTCCTTGTTATAATACTTAAATTAATGCTGATTGCACTGTGCACTTCAGCAGTTCCATATGACTGCTGTTCTACGTTCAGTAGTTTTTCATGCCTTCAATTTTCTAGTGTTGTCACACTTTTATATATCCCCTCCCAATCCTTGATGGTGCCTTACATTCTGTTGGCAAGGGAGTTAAAGCACCCCTGAATGGCCGTCACTCTTATCTCAGTGCTCTGGAAAGCTTTATGGGGGTATCTTGGAGTTTTTTGTACAATTGAATAAGGGCTAACCAAGATCTTCCTTGGGTGTATGAATGTTTAGACAATATTATATCCATTTTCTTTTTCAAACAGCTTCAGACACATTGATCTGTTTTTTGAAAAATCTATTTTTGTAGAACCGAAATGCTGGCCAAAGGAAGGGTCACCGGGAACAAAGTTTAGAAAATGCAAATTTCTTTGATAGTCACGTCAATGAAATGGCCTCCATCCTACTCCATGCTGAATACTTCTCCTTTTAAGGCACTCTAGGAGTTTTCAGTCTCAGACTTTTCAAAACTGATTCCCTCTTGTCCATCAGTCAGCCCAACCTCTTGTGAGTCCCACCATCGGCCCGATTTTGTTTTTTTGATAATCAAATTTATTGTTTTACAACACATAGAACAGATCAGCAAAAGCACGGAAGACAAAAGATCAATTACAGTCTTGCAATTAAAGCATCCCACTATTTCGCACCCCATAAGACATACACAGGCAAAAGTAGTGAAGCAAATTATTCCGTACCTCCACAGTACCCAACCTCTTCCCCCACACCCTTTGTATTTTTTGGGACACCCTCTCGCCACTTAAAGGGCATTCTCCTGGGTCGCGCACCAATCTACCCCCCCTTCGCCACCTCCCAAGGTTAGGCGGGTCAGGACATTTCCATGCCGCCTCTGTCACGCTTGGCCACAATCATGGCTGTATTAAAAAATCGGCCAGATTTTATAGTTTGCTTTATATTACTCGTAAACCGTGTTTGATGCCAAGTCCCTAAACACTATTAAGGCAACAGTGGTCCCTTACAAATAATAATGCTTAATCAGTAAATATAGACAAAGTTTCGAATATTTCTTGTGTGATTGACTGGGTATAGGCTTGTGCCCTATCTTGTATATTGTGTGTTATTCATGTTTTACATTGACTGAAAAGTAAATACCAAGACCTCTGCCCGGCTAGGCATGTGGCTTTCAAATATAGCAACAACTTCGTCTATATTTATTGATTAAGCATTATTATTTGTAAGGGACCACTGTTGCCTTAATAATATTGACTCCCAAGGTCCCTTGCCGACTTCTTTGGGTTCCCTTGTTGTTTTCAAAAAAGTCCCTAAACACTGCCTGTTTGTGCAAGATACTTTAAATACAAATTATACATCTAACTTTGATTTGTGGCCAAGTTCACAGCAGTCAATTACTCCTGTGAACTTCTTCCATGACTAGTTGTGATTTAATTTGCAAATTTAAGTGTACTGTAAAAAAAAAACATTTGCACTGAGTTTGTTAATGTTTCCTGTACCGACTTATCACTCTATTTCCATTTCTTGGCAGAGAGCAGTTGATGTTCCCATTCCAGTTCCTCGACAGGCTTGGAAAGCATGACATGGAGTGCACGGTCTCAGGAGGTGGCAGGTCATCTCAAGCTAATGCCATTCGCTTGGCTTCTTCAAGAGCCCTGCTGAGCTTTGTCACAGAAATAGACATGGAACATATGAGACAAGGTAGGAGTATAAGAATGATAGAAGATGTCAAAATCTTTGCATCATTTCTAAAATCAACATCAGTGGATTATTGCACCTGCGTGCTACCTGTTAGAGCTTTGAATCCGAACTGAATTGCATCTCAGCCTTTCATACTTCAGTGGTTATGGGAACTAGAAGAGAGCCTGTCCTGTCAGTTCAGAACCAAATGGACATAGCACTGATCCGAGAGAAAGATGGCGATTGTGTTCTGCGATGAGGCGACTGATGAACAACTTATAATTTTTCACTGATTTAGAGGTCAACGGGCACTCTGGCGTTATGCTTCCTTCATAGTATCTTATCACAACAAGCATTTGCAATGCAACAGGTCTCGCATTTACACAAGTTTAAGCTATTGGCATTGTAAATGGCAATGCCTTTTATTTATGGTTTGGTTTTTGAATCATAAATAAAAGGAATTGTCATTTACAATGCCAATAGCTTAAACTCGCGTATATGCAAGACCTATTGCATTGCAAATGCTTGTTTTCCATTTGATCCTGGGCAAGTCGTTTTTATATATGTCAAGGTATATAACTCTTTAAGTATGATGTATAAATCACTATAAGTGTGATATACAAGTTGGGCTCACGGTTTTATGGTATTTCTGTTTTTTGTCAAAAAAGTAAAGCTGAAACTAGTATATTTCCACATGTATTTAACTAATAAATATGCAGTCATGCTTGAATGCCTGCCATGTTTCAGTGATATGAACACACACGGAAGATACATCAATGCACTTATATGAAAATATGAACATTTCAGTATCAGCCTTGTGCATATTTACTGCTGTTTAAGCCTCTTTACTAAAATTCCTTTTTTTTAACCCCCTTACCTATCAATCCACACAGTTATTGGCCAGGTAGTCATGGCAAGGTGTATTTAGAATCACTCAAAAAGCACCCAATTTCCGTTTGTATCCACATTTAAAAATAAATACAGATAAGAAAATACATGGTTTTCTGTCTATATTTAGCTGTAAAAATCAGTAAAAACGGAAAACAGGGAGCCTTATATATAAGCCAATGAGCTCGATTTAGAGAGGGTGGTCACAGGACCTTCTCCAGGAATGCGTTTCTACAAGCCCATGGCTCCATTGTGCGATATGTGCACATATCCTTATTTCCTCATTGTGCATACAGGCTCGTGGCTCCAGAGTGCAAGATATGCCCATACAGGCTTGTGGCTCCAGAGTGCAAGATATGCCCATACAGGCTCGTGGCTACAGGGTGAGAGATATATCCATATAGGCTCATGGCTCCAGAGTGTGAGATGTGCCCATACAGGCTCGTGGCTCCAGGGTGCAAGATATGCCCATACAGGCTCATGGCTCCAGGGTGCGATATGCGCACATATCCTTATATCCTCAGCGTGCAACGGGTATACATACCGGCTCATGGCTTGAGAGTGCGGCATATGCCCATAAAGGCTTGTGTCTCCAGGGTGCGAGATATGCACATACAGGCTTCTGGCCCCAGGGTGTGAGATATTCCCATACAGGATGGTTGCTCCAGGGTGCCAAATATGCCCATACAGTCTGGTGGCTCCAGGGTGCGAGGTATGCCCACACAGGCTTGTGGCTCCAGGGTGCGAGATATGCCCATACAGGCTCGTGGTTCCAGGGTACGATGTGCCTATACAGGCTCGTGGTTCCAGGGTGCGAGATATGCACATACAGGCTTCTGGCCCCAGGGTGTGAGATATTCCCATGCAGGATGGTTGCTCCAGGGTGCCAAATATGCCCATACAGTCTGGTGGCTCCAGGGTGCGAGGTATGCCCACACAGGCTTGTGGCTCCAGGGTGCGAGATATGCCCATACAGGCTCGTGGTTCTAGGGTGCGATGTGCCTATACAGGCTCGTGGCTCCAGAGTGCGAGATATGCCCATACAGGCTTGTGATTCCAGGGTGCGAAATATGCCCACACAGGCTTGTGGCTCCAGGGTGCGAGATATGCCCATACAGGCTCGTGGTTCCAGGGTGCGATGTGCCTATACAAGCTCGTGGCTCCAGAGTGCGAGATATGCCCATACAGGCTTGTGATTCCAGGGTGCGAAATATGCCCATACAGGCTTATGGCTCGAGGGGGCGAGATATGACCATACAGGTTCAAGGTCATATCTCGCTTGTGGCTCCAGGGTGGGAGATATGACCATACAGGCTCATGGATCCAAGGTGCAAGATAGGGCCATGCAGGTTCATGACTCCAGGGTGCGAGATGTGCCCATACATGCTAGTGGCACCAGGGTGTGACATATGCCCATACAGGCTTGTGGCTCCAGGGTGCGAGATATGCCCATCAGGCTCCTGACTCCAGGGAGTGATATGTGCACATATCCTTGTGTCCTCACTGTCCTTACAGGCTTGTGGCTCCAGAGTGCGAGTTGTGCCCATACAGGCTAATGGCTCCAGGGTGCGATATGTGCACATATCATTATGTCCTCACTGTCCTTACAGGCTTGTGGCTCCAGAGTGCGAGTTGTGCCCATACAGGCTAATGGCTCCAGGGTGCGATATGTGCACACATCCTTATGTCCTCAGTGTGCAACGGGTGTGCATACCGGCTTATGGCTCCAGAGTGCGAGTTATGCCCATACAGGCTCCTGACTCCAGGGAGTGATATGTGCACATATCCTTGTGTCCTCACTGTCCTTACAGGCTTGTGGCTCCAGAGTGCGAGTTGTGCCCATACAGGCTAATGGCTCCAGGGTGCGATATGTGCACATATCATTATGTCCTCACTGTCCTTACAGGCTTGTGGCTCCAGTGTGTGAGTTGTGCCCATACAGGCTAATGGCTCCAGGGTGCGATATGTGCACACATCCTTATGTCCTCAGTGTGCAACAGGTGTGCATGCCGGCTTATGGCGCCAGAGTGCGAGATATGCCCATACAGGCTAGTGGCGCCAGGGTGTGAGATATGCTCATACAGGCTCATGGCTCCAGGTGTGATACATACCCATATGGGCTCATGGCTCCAGGGCACGAGATATGCCCATACAGGCTCATGGCTCCAAGGTGCGAGATGTGAACATACAAGTTCGGAGCTCCAGAGTGCGATATGTGTATGTACAGATTTATGGGTCCATAGTGCGTGCTGTACACATATAATATCTCTCTAGTGTGCAATGTGTGTGCATACAGGCTCATAACTCCAGAGTGTGATGTGTGCACATACAAGCTTGTGGCTTCAGAGTGTGATATGTGCACATACAGGCTCAGGGCTTCAGAGTGTGATATGTGCACATACAGGCTCAGTGCTCCAGAGGTTGATATGTGCACATACAGGCTCTCAGTGCTCCAGAGGTTGATATGTGCACATACAGGCTCAGTGCTCCAGAGTGTGATATGTCCACATACAGACTCAGGGCTTCAGATTGTGATATGTGCACATACAGGCTCAGGGCTCCAGAGTGTGATATGTGCACATACAGGCTCAGTGCTCCAGAGTGTGATATGTGCACATACAGGCTCAGGGCTCCAGAGTGTGATATGTGCACATACAGGCTCAGTGCTCCAGAGTGTGATATGTGCACATACAGGCTCAGTGCTCCAGAGTGTGATATGTGCACATACAGGCTCAGTGCTCCAGAGTGTGATATGTGCACATACAGGCTCAGTGCTCCAGAGTGCAACAGGTGGGAGTACAGACTCGGGCGTCCGAGCGGAGTAGGTATGTACAAGGTGTCACCGGTGCAGCCGCACTGGGTGCTGACCTTGGGAGGGGTCGCTGACCTCAGGTGGAGGGCGCTGTGCTTAGCAATAAATTACAATTGGAAAACACCTACTGCACAGTTCCTTGTGCATACAGCTTTCAGGCAGCAATAAAAATGTCATGATAACTCCTGTGATTAATGTTCCTGTTAGAGAGAGGGATTTGGAGTTATGTCTTGAATGATAAAGTAGCACAGTGGGTTAATATGCCTGCTGCAAAGAACACATACCGCTTAGATCACAGATCTGTTTTTTATTCATATAGCTCAGTGGATTACTGCTTTTGTCACAGAGATCCTTTTGTTACCGCACTTCATAAGGAACAACCCTAACATAGAACAGTGACTATTAGAACTGTCCTCAAAGAGTTCCATACAAACTGTAATAAATAGGACGTTTTGGTTTCCCCCAGTAGTTCATTTCGCCTGTATGGGTTGTGTTTTTACGAGCCTAATGCAATTTTAACCTTACTGTAATAATTTCATGATCTAATTGTTGGGGGCTGTTTTATTTTATTGGCAAAACTTTTATTATAGGCTGTTACTTACTCGGGAGTGTGTTAAACTCCGTTCTGCTATTTTAACTCGCACTTAGCACTTGGTGGCAAAAACGCTCGCTTAGAGTGGCCTTATAGTTAGTGCCACGCGTTTTACCAGGTCAGCGCTGTAGTCGCTGCACGCTGGACTTCCAACACCCTACTTAATGGCCACTGTTGGTACGCACAGCGGACCCACGCAGCGGGGGCGCCTGAGGCAAGCCGGTCTGCACCCGTCAGCGCACCAACAGCGCCCATGGCCAGTTATGCTGCCCATTTCAAAGTGGCAGTAGGTGATAGGATTTCACACTCCGCTGCGTTTTTAAAAGCGCTCCGGCCCCCTTTGTGTCTATCACTAGGCAGGATTGCTATTCCTTGCTGCTCGCACTACGCTTGTGATATATGTGGTTTCTCACTGAGTCTTGGTCTTCCAGTTAGGAATCCGCCTAGTCGAGTTTCCAGGTCCAGGTGTTTGCGAGTCGCCCTTATTAACGTACGGTGTCTTAGGAAGCACCATGTTGATGTGTTTAATCTGATTCTGGATAATGCCTTGGATATATTGTTCATTACAGAGACTTGGTTAGATGATACCTCCAATCCTATTGCGGCTTTAGCCACCCCTGCCGGTTATAAGCTTTCCTGCCTAGACCAAAAGGTAGGAGGGGGGGGGGGTCATTGCTATTTTCTACAGAGATAAGTGGGCTCTACATAAAGAGGAATCCAATGTTTGGGACGATAGTGAGGTTTTGGACTTTAGCCTTCGCCTCTCTGCTCACATTACGCTGGGAGGCTCTCTTATTTACCGTACCCCAGGTCTGGCTAGCACTTTTCTTACTTCATGTAGTGAGGTCATGGCGGTGCGGACGCTTCGCTTTTCGCATTACCTGATCTTGGGGATGTTAACCTCCATCTTGATTAGGCAGAAATCAGGGATTCTATGGACTTTCTGGATCCACCTAATCTGGCCCAACTGCCTCAATGGGTTTGCCACCCCACGCATCAGGGGGGCCATATATTAGACCCCATCCGCTCTAACTTCCTCATTCAGGTGGACCAGTCTTTTGGTCGGACCATTTTCGTTTCTGCTTTTCCTAGGAAGTCCCACTGCAGATATTGCCAAAGCAGTCCGACATTTCGCCAATTTTTCGTAAAATTGATCCTCTGCAGTTCAATAGTGCTTTGGCGTCCTCTCAGCCTGTTTGCTCGCAGGACCTGGAGGGGAACTTGTTGGGGTTTACGGAGTAGATCTCCAATTCGGTGACTGCGCTTTCGCATTCACGCTCTCCAAGATTGGCTAGAGTCCCCCTCCAAACCCTGGTTCTCGCTTGAGCTTTATACATTGAAACATGATTGCAAGGTATTGGAGAGGCTGTAGCGTTCTAATAACTATTGCCTGCAGGCGAAACTTGCCCTCAGAACCAAACAAAAAAGTTATTATAGGGCGATTGCTGGAGCAAAGAGCTAATATTTTTCCGCCCGCATTGACCAGGCGAATAATAACACAAAAGAAATGTTTTCAATAGTGCAAAGTTTTGTGGCACCCTGTGCCCAGGTCTGCTCGCTGCCCGTGTCTGAGACCTGGTGTCATGTGCTTGCCAAGTTCTTTCGGGACAAGATCCGGACCATCCAGGTAGCTTTTTCGGGTGGATCCATGGGACCTATAGCTCTTTCTATTTCCATGATGTCCCCACCTGGCCCTATTCATAATTTACAGGCTTTCCCCCCAGCAGAGCTGCCATGTACCCTTAAAATTCTTAAGGGTCTGAAATCGGACTCGCCCACTGATCCTTGCTCAGCTAGGCTTTTAGCCCTATCTGCTGACACCATTAACTCAGTCGTCAACAATATAGTCAATATGTCCCTGTTGGAGGGCTGGGTGCCGATCACCTGGAAACAGGCTAAGATTCTCCGCCTTTCAAAAATGTTCTCACTTGATGCCCTGTCCCCGGGAAATTATCGTCCAATCTCCCTTCTGCCTAGTCTGGCCAAAGTGTGTGAAAAGTTAGTCTCGAAACAAATCACTGACTACATATGCAGTACATTTGGAGCTTGGGATGGGATATATTACAGATCTATTAAACATGGCCCCCATCCTACTATGGATCAGAACCTGGCTGAATCCCAATCTCACATTGAATCATAAGATCATCAGGAACTGCATGCTACTCGATAAAGTAATGGAAATTCAATGGTTGTCCTTCATCAAATCTACATCTAATATGTTAGGGCGTCCAGAGATTTACACTAACCCAGAAGGTTTACAAAAGCTGATATCAACTGGGTAAAAATAAACTTTATAAGATCAAGAGAGATGGACCTTGAAGCCATAGAATTAACTAAGCCAACTGTGAGGGCCCATTGCATGTTGTTACTGCCCATGCCTTTTCAACCATATCTGTCAACTGTCACTAAACCTTTCCACCGATGGTTGCTTACTAAATTCCGTTTTAATCAGTTGCATTTACTATTGGGATCCTTTAGTGAGTGGTGTAAACCAGAGGATGCTGCTCCTTGCAAATGTGATGATCATTCATATCAGGACACGATGCACTTTGTGTTTT
Organism: Lissotriton helveticus; assembly: GCF_964261635.1. Lineage (NCBI taxonomy): Eukaryota > Metazoa > Chordata > Amphibia > Caudata > Salamandridae > Lissotriton > Lissotriton helveticus. Next base: position 1,120,939,347 of record NC_136069.1, on the reverse strand, counting down.
TCTGCCCATTTTATATGGGAGGCAGGAAAAAGTTTATCTCCCCATTACTTAAACATAGGGGGTTCCTGCAGGTCAAACCTGCACTACTCTATCTCCAATTAATGGAATCCTCCGTTGTCATGTTTGGGGTAGCAAACTTCTTAGTAGCATCTATCCGTAACAAGAAACAAAGATCATTGGGGCAAACTTCCTCGGAATTTTTAATACCCCAAACTGAAATTGTCCCCACTAATTAATTGAGATTACATGTTTGCTAAATTTGTAGCTTTTAAATATATATTGAATCAGTGTCCCTCTCATAGTATTTGTAAGCAATAATGTATAAATCCGACACCACTGTGTTTTGTATATATGAAATGTACATTTTTTTTAAATAATTCTTATGTATTTTTGTACTTTGATTTATCTTGTGATTGCATAGCATACTTTATGATTTTAAAATAATCGAATAAAATGGATTTTGACTTGACTTGACTTGAAATCACTGACTATGTGGAAGGTGCTGGCTTACTGCACCCTGTATAACAAGAAGTGCCAATACTGATTCCTTATTCAAAAATAATTTGCCACGAATGCTTATACCTCAAAACAATGCATCTGAAAGCTTATTAGTAGCTTTTTATTCAAATATACTATTTTTCAATCTCAAAAAATATATTTCAAATACATTTAAAACCTAAACCATACAATGGGATTGATTATGGACACGGGGAATAGTGAAAACTCAAACAAGCATTCATTCACTTTCGCGTACTCATTCTATCCAACTCACACCAGACACATTCAACCTACTGGGTGCACACACCAAGGGAGATTCAATAAACCACTTGAGGGGCACCTGGACTGCCAACCCCTACTATTTACACCATTACTTTCTCTTATATACACCCATCACAAAGTTGTATCTTTCAACTATACAATAAATGAAAATAATCACAACAATTAGGTGTAATTTCGCCAAACTTAATTGGCAAAACAAATGATGGGCAGAACCGATGGTCTACGCGTTTCGTATCCCTTTGTTCATGGGATTCTCCTCAGGACCAAGAGAATCAGCTCAACTAGTACGATAGTATCTTAGTTTTCCAGATGATCTTTCAAAGCAACTCAATTTTATCCATTCAGGTCTGCGTCATCCAACTCAAATCTGCCGGGAAAATCAATAAATGTGGCAGCGTCCTCCGGACCATCGGTTCTGCCCATCATTTGTTTTGCCAATTGCAAGAAGCTGGCAGGGTCCTGCTTTGGGATTTTAACATCTTTGAGGAAGTTCCTCCCTCTTCTCCCAATGGCAGCTAGGGAAACCGTGGTTCGGGCTTTAATTTTGTCTCACTTGAACTACGCGAATGCCCTGTATGTTGGGACCCCCAGCTATTTGATGAATAAGCTCCAGGTGGTGCAGAATTAGGCGGCCCGCCTCCTACTTGATCTTCCCAGGTGGAGTAGCGTACGCCTCCATCTACTCGCCCTGCATTGGCTCCCTATGGAGGTGAGGATCAAATTTAAGGTCTTGTCGATTGCCCATAATGCCCTTTATGGCCGGGGGCCTAGTTACCTGCAAAAGAGGTTCTCTTTTTATGTGCCGACAAGACAGTTGCGTTCCTCTTCTCAATTACTGGTCCAGATTCCACGCTTTTCTCGGCAAAGGCTTGGTGGTTGCTCCCTTCTTCGAAAAGCGGCCCTTGGTTGGAATGCACTGCCCTTGGCTATTTGTAGTATTCAAGATTCCCTTACTTTTAAGAAAAAGTTGAAAACCTTTTTGTTTTAAGCTCTGATATATGATCCTCTCAGGTTTCACGCCGGGACGCTCTTTGGAGTAGCCGAGCGCGTTACAAATGCATATAACAATAACAATTATCTCTTCCTAATGTTGCTGAAAAGATTTTGTTTGCGTAGATATACCTTCTTATTAGTAAAGCCAGCTTTTACCAGTGCCTTAAAACAAATTAAATGTATGTATGAGAAGGGCTATGGAGAGACGAGGGGCCCTTTTGCCGGGTGAACAAATCCTAGCAGGGGGTTATGGGAGGGGGAGTAGAGGGGGGGTCATAACTGACTGTCACACTAGCGCTAATGCAGGCCCTTCCCTTCATCAGCGCCCTGTCCAAAGGAATACAAGATTCACTCCCACAGGGTCACGCAAAAAAATGTGCCGAATCTTCCAAGCCCAGGGGATGAGAGATTATGTAGCAAACACCGGCCGGTAAGTAACCATCAGCCAAGGCTGCAGCCTGAGGCATGAACTAGTAAGGAATGTGCGAAGCGATGCCCATCCTCGTACACTTGAACTCTGACCCCGACCCTTGAATTATTGGACTGCAGCTTTGGGTTGGAATCTGCTCTAAGAGCTGCTTTCATCTCTACGGTGTTGACTCGGGTGATGAGCGTGCGGCTGTCTCCATGGAGTTTGAGGTTTGGGACATTTTGGTGTCATTACGGTAAGGGGGGCAGGAATGATTTCTATAGGAACATTGGATTGTAAATCCTGGCCGGGTGGGTCCTATTGCCATTCAGATTCTTATCACGCTGTGTCCTGGCTTGCAACCGACCTCCTGTGACCTCTCCGAGGGGGGCACGGGCTAGGGGGCAGAGGGCAAGATGGCAGCAGTGGCATGGCGCCAGTCTCTGCTAAATGTCCAGATTCCAACATAAAACGCATTCACTGCCAGCGCTATATCTGTAAAATAAACGTGTCTCACTTACACAGATGTTATTCTTAAACGAATAAAGTTGTACCACTTTTTCAAAACAGATGGCCCCTGCACGCCCCTCCGTAAACATCATAACTCACAGCCTGAAAGAGGGGGGAGAGACACTGTGTGGTAGACAAGCGCGCGCACGCTAATAAAAAACACATGGCCCCTGCGCGCCGCTGCTGGCTCCCGAGAGCAAAACGCTTTGGGAGTAAACATTTCCCAAGAAGCTGGGACCGCCACACGCCTTTGGCCAATGCGTAAGCCAGACACAAAGGCCAATGGCGTGTAAGCACCACAGGCACACGCTTCTACAGAAGCTGAAGTCATTCCAAGAGGTCGTTTCCTATGCAGTGCCTGCGCGCTGCCATGGGCTAGACTTAAAAAGGCAATACGAAGGTTCTCCAAAACATAATCAACTTGTGAATGTTTTCAACGCAGTAACTAGTTCTTCGCTCAAAGCCTTTCGTTACCTCTGCATTGTGGTTGTCAGCTAGAAAGGAGTCTCATGAGTCTGTTTTGTGTATTTTTCATTGCTCTGTGTTGTACTCCCTCATATGAGTATCTCTGTACGGTATTCTGTCCAAATGAACCCTAACTGACGCCTTTATGCGCCTCTGAATTGTTTGTCAGGGGTAGTAAGTACTACATACATACAATTGAATTGAATTTAAACTATGTAGTACCTCTTTGTACTAAAGTTCTCGTATCTCCTCTACTGAACCACAAGATGGCAGTGTTTACTAAAAGTTGATCATCTAAATCATTCTCATTTATTTTTAAAAACTAAGACCCTCATGTAACAATTCCATCTAAGAAATAGTAAATTACGACAAATAACAACTTTCAATTTGCGATTCTTTAAATGGAATGTACAAAATTAATTTGTTAATGGTGGTCGCAATTTGTGCAACGACTTTTAACTACGCTGTCGGAATTTTGAAAACTGATCCATGTATTAATACTGTGGTTCTCAGAATACCGATTTATAGTGGGTCGCAATTTGAGTTATCTCATCATATGCAAGAGGTAGGTCGTACATTGTGACCCACTTCGATTGCCTACATTCACAGACATGGCGGCCTGCTGAAGTCAGGAGCCTACCATGTCTGTGATTGCTTTTAAATAAAAGTTTTTTTTTTTTAAATGGTATGCACGCCGCTTTCCTAAAAGATAAACAGGATGTGTTTAAAAAAGAAAAATTGCCTGCTCATAAAAAAATGATTTTTCTGAACATTCGCAAAGAGAAATGTGTCCCATGCGAACGGCTTCCCACTCATGAATGGCTTACTACCTCTTTTGAAGACAGTGTGAAATAATCATGTTTTGTGACTCGATTTCGGTCTCAAATACATTAATACATAGGTTAAAGATTTGCTATCTGGAATGGACGCCTTTAACACGCCCTTTCCAAATGTGTATTTATTGTCAAACCCAATTAGCGATACGGCAACATGTTTTGGTGAATAAAAAACGACATTTTGCGGCCCTAGAGCTACTGATTTAAGTTACTTGTCTTATTAGTTTATCTGGTCAAGTTTCACTGCTCTCAAAAGTAGAACCACCGCATTTCTAGTTCAAAACAGTGCAACCAAAGTTAATGTACAGTGTCAGTTGAATAGCTCATCACAATACTGTTTTTAGGTTTAGCATGTTAACTTTAGCTAGGTGTTAGACTCATGGATTTAATATATTAAAATAATACATAAAGAGCCCTTTAAGATACCAACCTCCAACCATTGATTTGTTGGAGTGTCATTTACTTTATGGATTTGCCCACAAGATGTGTAATTGTCGGACGTGGCGTAACGGCTAGAGCTGCTGACTTTGGAACTGGGGAACCAGGTTCGAGTTTTGGCATCTACTAAACATCCTGCGATTCTGGGCAGATCTCTTAACTTCCCCGTGCCTGAAAAAAATAATGTGACCTTGTGTAATTTAACTGCTCCTCATGCAAAGCAATCCAAATACTGTGGGGCAGGTTTGCGCTATATAAAACTGCAAAAGAAATCTGTGTGTGTGACGCCACTTTGTCTCTTTAAGCCTGCCTCTGCTTTGGGCATGGCCGAGTACCAAGTAGTAAGGAAGAAGGAAGTTCGTGCCCTTCCTCCATCAGTGCACCCCTCTCAGCCTCCCAGCCCCTTACCCCAGGGAGCTCAAAGTTGTAAGTTGGGCACGAGTAATGAGTCTGGAGACATCTGCTCAGCCATGCTTGTGGACAAGCATTAGCAATGCAATTGGCCTGGCTTTAAATGAATGTGGTATGGTAATGTAAAGCGTTACAAGTAGATAGCATAGGAATGATTATGTATTTGTGTGGAAGCGAGAACTGTAGAATACTATTGGTATAGCTTAAACGGTCAGGTGACAGTTGCACTGTCAAGCCAAACGGTCAGGTGACAGTTGCACTGTCAAGCCAAACGGTCAGGTGACAGTTGCACTGTCAAGCCAAACCCAAAAATTCATGTAGGATAATTATTATTGTCCTCCTCACACCATAAATAATAGAGTTATCTAAAGCACTTTTTTTTTACATTATAATGTCATGTGTGCCCCTGAACGTTCAAGCTCAGGCAGCTGGATAAATAAACAAAATAATTGTATTTAATATTTATTTCTGTATTCGTAGAGCGCCTGGTTACACCAACGGGTGTGTTCCCGCGCTATTAAGACCGTTAGCATCCTTTGGGAATCTGTGTCATCAGTTTAAGTACTACTTCTTATTCTTGTATGTACAACCATGTTTATAGTTTTTTCCGGAAAAGTTTCTCCGATTGTTTCCCCCTAAGGGTCAGGGGACGGGAGTTCCAGCTTTTTGCTGCCAAGTAGCCGAAGGAGCGTGCTCCCATTCGTGCCTTCCTAATCCTTGGTACTTTCACCAAATGTCTCCCTGTGGATCTCAGTTGTCTTCCTGTCTCATAAGGAGTCATAAGGTCATTAAGGTACAGTGGACACCTGCCATGCAAGATTCGATGCCCAGTGCACAGGGCCTTAAATGTGATTCGTTTCTGAATCGGTAGCCAATGTAATGAGTTTAGTGCATTCTTTGAAGATGCTTTCTTTGGCAGATTTAACACGAGATGGGCTGTTGCATCCTGGACAGATTGCAGCTTTTGGAGCCCTTTTTTGTTTGCACCTAGGTACAGCAAGTTTCCATAAACTAGCCTGGAAGTGACAAGTGCATGGGTCAGGGTCTTTCTTGCCGCCAGAGGTAGGATGTCTAGGGTCTTCCTTAATATTCTCAGGATTCCAAAACATCTACCTGCAACCCTTTTGATTTGGGTCTCAAAAGATAATCTATGGCCTATCCATATCCCCAGGTTCTTCCCCTCCGTCCTTGGGGTGGGAATCTGACCTAAGCTCGCTGGCCACCAAGCCGATGAGCAGATAGATGGTGTGTTTCCGACTATCAGTATTTCCGTCTTGTTTCCGTTAAGCCTTAGACAGTTATTTGTCATCCATCCTGCTAATTCTTTTAGGCAGTCCGCAAAGCTACTGGCCGCTAGTGCAGATTTTTGTTTAAGGTGACCACAAGCTGTCACGCCGTATTTCTCCACTATTTTGGCCAGGGAGCGACTTATAAATTAAACAGCGTTGGGCTCAATATTGAACCCTGTGGAACTCCTTGTGCTAGCTTGATGTGTTTGGTGGTGTGTGGTTGTGACACCTGAAAGCGCCCATGCAGGTAGGAAGCCATCCAATTCAGGGCCGCCCCGTCCACACCCCCCCTTCTGAGTCGGTGCCCTAACACCTCATGTTTCACCATATCGAATGGTGGGCTGAGGTCTAGAAGAACCAGCGCAGTTGTCAGACTCTCTTCCGTACTGACTCTGTGGCATAGAGCAGTCCTGTCTCAGTTGAATAGGAGGATCTAAAACCTGATTGTGTTGGATGCAGTAGGTCATGTGTCTTATTGTGAGCCCCTAACTGTATATTGACCACTTTTTCAGCTATTTTTGAGAAATAAGGGAGTAGTGAGACTGGACGCAGATTTTCCATTACGTTCCCATCCGCTGTCTGCTTTTTTTTTAGTGGGCGGACAACTGCTTGTTTCCATAAGGCAGGTACCTTCCCTTCTTTGAAGGACATTTCTAGCTGCTGCTGGATATGGGGTAGTATTGTACCTAGTCCAGCGCAGATGACCTTAGATGTGGCTGAGTCAAGTGGTAACCCCGATTTTATGCACATTGCTATCATTTCCAACTCTTCTAGGGAAGGAGGAGTAAAGTGGGAGATACTATTTCCTCCCCATTCCTTCATCTGTTCCTTGTCGTTTAGATGTCTGTTGCGTGCTACTGTTCTATCTAATGAGGATAGTTCTATGAAAATGCCGAACAATTCCTTAGAGGAGTTATCCGCTGTTTCAATCTTCTCTGTGTTAAATGCTGATCTTGTTTTCTATATGAGTGCGTGGTACTGTCTCAGCTTTAGCTTATACACTGTTTTATCAGAGTCTAAGAAACCCTTCCTCCACTTCCGTTCTAGCTTTTTACATGCCTGTCTTGCCATCCCTAAATCCTGGTTGTACCAAGATGCGCTGTTCGTGTTCCTGCGCGAGGTACTGGTTGCCCATGGGGCCACCACATCCAGTGCACCTTTGATCCAGTTATTTACTTCCTGACTCTGCTGGTTAATGTCAGTGTTTAAGAGGGGGGATTTGCTAACAGGGCCTGCATAAAACTGTTTCCCTCAAAATTCCTCCAATTCCTATGTCTGCTGTTATATGCTGGCTCCTTTTTTTGAGGTGACTTTATTAGCGGGATTGTAAAGGCCACCAAATAGTGGTCCGACCACGGGACCGCTGTTGGACAGTCCACTGACAGCCCCTGGCAGTTTGAAAAAATGGGATCTAATAGATGTCCTAGTTGATGTGTTATCCGTGTGGATTTTAATTCTAGTTAGACGCCTGCTAAGTCCTGGCTGAAGGCTTGTGCATCTCTACATGATTTGTTATCAACCTGTAGGTTTAGGTCCCCTAGAACTAGCAGGTTACTATAGTGTAGCACTGGCTGGATTAAGCAATCCATAAGGCTTTCTCTGAAACCGGAGGCTGACCCCGGGGGTCTGTAAATCAAAAAATCCTTTACTATCTGCTTGGCGTTAGCCTTAATTGTGAAGGAGGCAGCTTCGCAGTGGTCTATCTTAGCTCACAGCTCTGTGGCGGGCAAGCACTTTTTTTGTGGAAGCACACAACTTCTGCCCAATCAAAACATGTACTCTTGGGTCCCAAAATGTGGGCGGAGCCAAACCCCCTGTCCTGGTTAATCACAGATAATTGTCTGGCAACAGCAACGCTGTCAAGCTAGACCATACAAATGACTGTACAAGCAGCAGATATGAGGCTCAGTGCTGGAGCAGTATCTGAAGCGTCCTTTGCCATACAGCGCAACCATATCTATGGTAGAGGTCACTGCAGCACTGCCAGCCTCTTGCCATGCTCCACCATCTCTCCCTTGCAGGCATCGTGGGATAATGTGTAGGCCCTGCTGCTGCAGGTTCAAAAAGTGGGGGTGGTGATGGACAGAGTATCTGAATTAAACAGAACACTCGTACCCAGTCAAAAGATCAGGGCTTGATCCATCACCGTTTTTTAGCTCACTGCACCATCCCAGCTCAGAACCTGGCTATATGCAAATTAGTCTGTCCCTGGCCCAGTGCATCATGGGAACAGGGCAGACCAAACTACCAAGCCAATTCTTTACTGGAAAGGAAACAAGCTTCCGGGGACCGGTTTCTGGCAACGCAGCCGTCTTCGGCCCGGCTTGCTGCAGGCAGCACTGAGAGGCCAGCTTAGAAGGAATGGGATCTCCCACACCAGTGTTGATGAAATCCCTTCGCCGGTTGACAGCAGTGCTTTGCCTGGTGCAGTGGCGTAACACAAAATGAGGCGGCTTTCCTGCTGATTGTGGAGCGCTTCCTGTGAATTGTGGACAGGGGCCTGTGAGGCTCCTATATCACACTGATAACCATAGGTTTTAGGCTGAGGCCCACCCTGTGGCGCAGGGGCAGCTGGGACCTGGGTTACGCCCCTGACATGTGGTTTGGTGCAGGGACTCAGAATGCATTCAAATCATGCAGTAAAAGAGGCGTGTGAACAGCAGCTCAAACCATGCCTCACCCATGGCTTTCAACAACCCAGTCATATTGCATTGCTGCCGAGCAGTGTTAGTGCTTTTTAGGGGATGGGGATAGGGTCGCTTGGGTCACAGTTCAGTGTAGCATGGAAAACGTTTATCCGTAATCCAAAAAAATCCAGGTAGCTTTGTTTCCAGGAACGCTTGGAGGAGCTGCTAGTAATGTGGTTGGATATCAGCGTGCTGGAGCCAGTGAAGGGTTGGACAGGTATTTCTGGGATTGCCCCTCACATTAGCATGGTGTGCAAGTACTGGAAAGTTCAGGTTTCCCAACCAGGCAAAAGACAACCTGAAACACGGCTTCAGTCACATTTGTTGCCAGTCAGTGTTATGGGTAAGGTCTCAATTCCGCAGAACGTGCAGTAGAGCCTAGTCATTTTTAGCAACTGTACAATAAGCGAGCAATAAGATGTGTAATGTTTATTTTTATTGTGACCTTTTTTCTGTGCTGCATTTTGCTCTTTCAGAACAGGGTCTATTTACCATTATGTGGCTAAATGTGTTTGTGCCTCTTTTAGCTTTGGCTTTTGTTTTGTTTTTATGTTGACTTATGAAAACTATCCGCCGTTCTCATTTCGGTGCTCCCCAAATCTTCTAAGTTTACCACCCAATGGTGCACCATCCCGAAAATAAAATACCCACTAGGAAAGCCAACATGCCTGGGACTAACGTCCTAACACAAGAAAACACAGTCATACACAAATGCTGTTAACATGCTTTACCCGTATAAGCTTATTTATTGGCTTTGCTTATGCTTGATTCATAGTGACAGGCTCTTATTTATCTGACCCCTATTTTTCACTAAATCCACCTGCTGCTTACCTTCTTTGCTGATTTATGGGATTGGCATCTCGAACTGCGGGAGGCAAAGTAGACCCCTCACGCCTCTGACACTCTCCTGGGCTGACTCCCATGGTCTCCTGTTCTCTGACAATATGTCAGCTCCAGAGCCCTTGCTCCTGCCTAAAACCTCAATGTTGCTCTTACCTCTCTGTGCAAGGTTCTTCCTGATACCAGTGGGGAGCTACGCCTTACTGGAGCCGTGGTTAGCATCAAAAACTGCTATACAGTTCTCATTTACTCTTTATCTCCTTAGAGATATTTTTGCTAGGCCTCTTTTACTCCCATTTATAAACATCACCCAAAACACTGTTTGACAGTATAAAGACAGTAACTCCAGTTATGTAAAGAAAATTCTTACAACATTTAAACAAGACTAGCCCACTCTGGGGGGAGCCAAGGTGGTAACATTGCTGTTTGCTGGTGACACGCTGTTAACCTCTAAACTCCTTTGATTGCAGTTGCTTCTGGATCGCTTGAAGGCTTTCTGTGCAATGCGAGGCCTAGAGATCAATACTTCGAAGACAAAACTCCTAATGGTGAACCCCTACAAATCATTCAAAGGCAAACTAGCACTGGGCGGGGCTCCCTTAAAGAGAGTCAGCACCTTTGATTATCTGGGATCATTCTCTCAGAGGACTTACCATGGAAGCACCATGTTTAGAAGCAGACTCTCCAACATAGGCAGATTACTGGGGCATTGATTAAAGAGCAAAGGACCTCCAAGAGCAAACCAGTAGCAGCACCACTTCACATATACGATTGCAAGGCAGCAGGTTCAGCACTGTATGGCGCGGACCTCTGGGGATTTGAAAATCTGGACAGCCTCCTGACCACAGAGAACACATTTTTGAGAGCCCTAGTCTCACTTCCACAGAATACCCCTCTTCACCCAGGGGCGTAACACAGGCCCCCTCATCCCCTGCAGTGTGGGGGGCCCAGGGGCTGCAGGGGGGCCCCTCAGTACTGTACTCACGCCAGAGAGCGCCGGATTAAATCCGGAGCGGGGCCCCTCTGTGTACCTTGCAGGGGGGCCCCTACGACTTTCGTTACGCCACTGTCTTCTCCCACTATGGCTGGCTATGGGCAGAACCTCGCTTACCCAGAAAGCCAATTTACGCCCTCTTTTGTTCTGGTTGAGCCTAAAATCAACCCCCGAGCGGCTCCCATATACGCTGCTGCTCTCGCTGAAGTAAGTGCTCTTGATCGTTCTAAGTAAATTGCCTGGCTATCCAAAGTGAAGCCCTTGCTTACTGCAATAGGGCTGGAGGGATTGTGGGATGTTAAAGACTCAGCATTGCTGCATAGCAAAGACCTGGTTAAGAAACAATACTGGAAATGGGTGGTCCAGTCCTCATTATCTTGTTTGTCAAGGGGCCGCCTCACAATGAACTTCGTGGAATTTAAACTGTCAGGTGTTTAAGAACAATATCTGGAGGCCATCATGATCCTGCAAGAAGGGAAGCTCTAAATGCAATTTTGATTTGGCTTCCTCCCAGTGAACACTTTCACAGCCTCCTGACAACAGCCTTCCACTACACTACAGTGTTGGCCAGGTAGTCCCCTTGCTGCTGAGTCAACTGGACAAATTGCTTTTGCTTGCTCCATGTACCTGTCTCCGAGAGGCAAATGGCTCACCCCTGTTTGCAGGTGGCCTGGTACCCCGTGTCATCGAGAAGCACTGCACAATTTAAAATCCGACTCCAGCCTCCTGGTTGTTTGCACAGTTGCCAAGTTCCTCAGTAAAATGTGGGCTATCAGAAGAACTGTGATGAAAACGTAACGTGTTTGCATTTACCATTAAGTAATTACTTTTATGTATTGTTTCCCTTTTTAAAGGTATTTCTCTAATGCTATATAGTTCTTGTCTAATCGATAAAATGTATTTTAATCCTGATCATAAATAACCCCATTCCTAGCATTGAGACAGTATGGCGTCCCATGCTGTTCACTCTCATCTTGGCGGAGGCTTTTTTGCTGACTCGGTTTTAAGGCTAGAGCTCAAACTTTTTAACCTCTTGCGTGCTGCCGTCGGCCAACGGCCGACGCAGCCCCGCCCATTTTGCAGAAGTGCCGCAGTGCCGCGAAATCGCGGCCGTGGCAAAGTGGTTAAGCTTGTTTTTAAAGAATTTCTGTATGCACTTTCACTTCTCCCTTGTACTGCTTGCAGTTGCACTTTTATAGTCAGAACGACTGAAATAAAGTTTTATGATGATGAAACAAGACTAGACTTGATTTACTCTGTAGCTGTAATGCGTTACTCATCCATGTTGGTCACACAACCTCTGTTTGTTTTTCCTCACTCTAAAGGCCTGAAGTTGTAAAACACATGGCTTCGGATCCTTGAAACAATGTGGGTGGAGGGAGTGAAGCGAGCATGTTCAAAGGGATGGGGGCGGGGTCTACCCTCACCCCATTACACGTGATCTCGCAGTTTTTGGAGTGTGCCACACTCAGTGGTGGCTGGTGGGGCGTAAACTTTCTGTCGGAGTGCCCTGTGGCGAGCGTGCATAGTGAGCAAGCCAGAACATCTTAAGAGGGGTTTTGGGGGGAAATTTGAAAAAAGAGTGGGTAAATGGTGCATTTTTAAGCAAATTTGAGAAGCAAGAAGGTTAATAAAGCAATTGTGAAAGTGCAGCTATTACATTAATAAAGGGATGTCATATAACAATATGTAGATAGAAATGTTTCTGAAGCTGGGCCCTGCCAGTGCCACGCACCTCTGAGCAATACACACACTGTGTGTCAGCAGGGCTTAGTGTCAGGAACATTTCTATTGTTATGTTTTTGAAGCTAGGCCCAGTGCTTGCACTCAGTGTGTATGTTTCTCAGAGTTCCATCACGCGTGGCAGCCTAGCTTTCCGCCAGTGGCTAATTTGTAAAAAAACATAAGTGCCCGGGATCTCGTCAGGAGGCAGCGTGTACCAGCCCATTTCTCCTGTTAGCGCCACCTAACACAGAACCAACTACTAACCATGAAAGTGGAGAGAGGATGTGGCTACTGGCCAGAGCTGCCGATTTCAGAGCTGGGGAACCAGGATCGAATCTCGGCGCTAGTCGGCTCACATTCTGTAATTCTGGGCAAATCATTTAATTTCCACCTTACTACCATAAATGAATTTGTCCTTGACTGGTGCTAATGAAAAGTGCAGGTGCTGATGATTAAGTGCTGGTGCTGAGCACTGGAAACCACCGGCTCAAATGAAGCACTACTTGCCGCTAGACATACAATTAACAAGGGTTTACTACGGACTCAAATTGAAGCAAACTTTACTATTTTTAGGCAACAAGTTACCAATAGATAATAAGTGCATTGTGCATTAAATGCAGTAACCATTTATTGCCTGTCAAAATAGTAAAGTTTGATTTAAATGAGTGTTACTCAGGTCCCTAGTAGGTGTCATTCAAGCACGCTAAGGTGGCGCATTGCCAGGCACCACACACAGACTGATGCTGAGTGTTTTCCTCGTCAGGGCCATTCTGCGCTCGCAGTGACCCGGAGTTGTTTTCCTCACCTGTGCAGCGTGGAACAGAAAATGTGTCAAGGGGGCGCCATAATTCTATCTGGTGTGCTGGACGTCAAAGATGGGCTGTGCCCTAGCACAATTTCACAGGTGCTTTACTGGGAATGTTAGTGAATGAAAACATAAAATCACGAATTTAAGCTTAGATGGAGGTTTAAACCTCTGCCGCTACTTTGATTTTATTTTCATGAAAGGGGCCTTTTCGTTTTACTCGGTAATGCATCCTAAAAAACAGAACACTGGGACTTGAGTTATGTACCTGTGTAACCCAACACCTCACTTTATGCAGAAACCAAGAAATATACTTTGTTTCTCAATCAGTAGAAATCACCTGTAAAAGCCTTTGTTACACGTGCTCGGCAGTAAAGATCAATAAGGAAGCAGCGTATACGCTTGTTGACCCTATCACCTCTTCCCTCGCCATCTCACTCTACGGATCAATGCTAGAGATAATATTAAATCCTTAAAACGGGGCCCATTGGAAAATGAGGAGAGCAGAAACACTGTTATTCTGCAAAGAGATTTCACTTGATTCAAACAGGAGAAGGCCTTCATTACCCGGCCTACTTCCTGACCCGGCCTTGCAGCATTGGATAGGGTAGTAGGCCCTGCTGGGACTGAAGCATAAGTCTCACTGAGGAGGGGGGTGGGGGGGGGGGCATAGAGGCACGTGGATGGCACCACCACAGGTCAGGACTCTGTTAAGATGAGCCGTCGGGGGACCAGAGCTGTGTGACGGAGGTCACGTGTGAGGGCAAAAAGCCAGGCGCGGTGCGTCCATTAAATACACAATCGATCCCTCAGGCCATCAAAGATCAGGAAAAAAATAATTACTGTGGAGCATGCATCTACAACTATAAATTAGAAAACATCACGACACTCACTCGATCTGTCACATACTGCGACCGAGCCACTACTAACTAACACGTTCGAGAGAGTAGAGTTAAGAGTAGACGCTTACTTTTTAATTTTTTCAAAATCGCATTGCAGGATCTCTATATTCACTAGTCCTGGTCTACACACACTTAGTAGTGAGTGACTACGTCGACGACACACGTGAATGAGTGACACGAGTCCGACTCCTCCAAGTCCACCGTCATGAGTCGACTAGCAGCAGCCACCAGCAAACTGTGTCAGGGAGCAGCCAGACAGTGAAAGACAGCGTGCATGCGTCGCGAAATGGCCAATCACTGCATGGCTTTACATGAAGTCACACAGTGATTGGCCATAGAAAGTGCGGCTGCAGCAGTGTGCCACCACCTATGCGCGGCACCCAATAATGGATTGCTGCGCGGTGGACCAACCAATCCAGGATTGGCTAGGGGGGCACAGTTACCATCCGCCCTTTCAACCCCGGGGGCTGCGGCCATGGGGTGCTGTATGAAACAGCACCCCTTGGGTCCCTCTCTAAGGGGAAGAAGACGTAAAGCGCATGTGTGAGCTGATCAAAGGCCCTAAATACATTTGCGCACTACTTGTACTGCTGCAGCTGAGTGTGTGGACTGTCACTCAAGCTGCAGCAGCCCAGCCCAGCCCCATCCCCTGGCGCATTCCGATTGTTAAGTTGGGCGGGCGTGAGGGACAGCAAGCAATCCTAAAATGAATCAGAATCATGATACTGACTGCAGTGCTTAACACGGTGCGTCCACGAGGCTTAGTGGGGCTACGCCCCAACGCACCGTGCCTGGCTACACTAACACTATTTTAGAAAGCTGGAGGCTGAAATCGCTGGCTACAGTCAGGGCCACTAGAATTATGTTGCAGTACGAGAGTCAAATTATGCAGCAGGGTTGAATAAATTATGCGGCAAGAAAAGGCAAATTATGTGGCCTAATTGGAGACATTTTGTGATAGTATTGCTTCATTATTTTGACATTTTTACACTGTCTGGGATTGGTTGCGCCTCATTAGTGCCAGTTTAACACCCAAATATAGCAGAGTAGAGTTAAGAGTAGACGCTTACTTTTTAATTTTTTCAAAATCGCATTGCAGGATCTCTATATTCACTAGTCCTGGTCTACACACACTTAGTAGTGAGTGACTACGTCGACGACACACGTGAATGAGTGACACGAGTCCGACTCCTCCAAGTCCACCGTCATGAGTCGACTAGCAGCAGCCACCAGCAAACTGTGTCAGGGAGCAGCCAGACAGTGAAAGACAGCGTGCATGCGTCGCGAAATGGCCAATCACTGCATGGCTTTACATGAAGTCACACAGTGATTGGCCATAGAAAGTGCGGCTGCAGCAGTGTGCCACCACCTATGCGCGGCACCCAATAATGGATTGCTGCGCGGTGGACCAACCAATCCAGGATTGGCTAGGGGGGCACAGTTACCATCCGCCCTTTCAACCCCGGGGGCTGCGGCCATGGGGTGCTGTATGAAACAGCACCCCTTGGGTCCCTCTCTAAGGGGAAGAAGACGTAAAGCGCATGTGTGAGCTGATCAAAGGCCCTAAATACATTTGCGCACTACTTGTACTGCTGCAGCTGAGTGTGTGGACTGTCACTCAAGCTGCAGCAGCCCAGCCCAGCCCCATCCCCTGGCGCATTCCGATTGTTAAGTTGGGCGGGCGTGAGGGACAGCAAGCAATCCTAAAATGAATCAGAATCATGATACTGACTGCAGTGCTTAACACGGTGCGTCCACGAGGCTTAGTGGGGCTACGCCCCAAC
The DNA here is from genome assembly GCF_964261635.1 of Lissotriton helveticus. NCBI lineage: Eukaryota > Metazoa > Chordata > Amphibia > Caudata > Salamandridae > Lissotriton > Lissotriton helveticus. Next base: position 1,120,923,479 of record NC_136069.1, on the reverse strand, counting down.
GCACCGTGCCTGGCTACACTAACACTATTTTAGAAAGCTGGAGGCTGAAATCGCTGGCTACAGTCAGGGCCACTAGAATTATGTTGCAGTACGAGAGTCAAATTATGCAGCAGGGTTGAATAAATTATGCGGCAAGAAAAGGCAAATTATGTGGCCTAATTGGAGACATTTTGTGATAGTATTGCTTCATTATTTTGACATTTTTACACTGTCTGGGATTGGTTGCGCCTCATTAGTGCCAGTTTAACACCCAAATATAGCAATAGGCAACAGTAAAGTTACCAGTAAACCTTTGCACGGGGCCTTCCACCGTGTGGCAACATGTCACTGCATTTTTAGTAACATTTGAACCCTGTGAGCTAGATAGTATATTTTTTTAGATAAAATCTGCAGATTGTGCATTAGTTGATGGATTATGTGGCAAATGCGGCATATCTATAATTATGTAAAAATGCAGCAGTCGCATAATTCCAGTGGCCCTGGCTGCAGTGCTCCAACAGAATGCTCTACACAAGGGCTCAAAACTAGGCGACAGGCCCTGCACACTCACCAACAGTGTCATTGACTGCATAGGTCAACCAGCCAGTCATCTTGCTGCTCAAGTCACATGGGGATTGGTTTTAGTACAAGGCTCAAACTGTCAATCACACTGTTACTATATGCGTGGGGTTCCCTTTACCCATCCAAAGAGACTTCCACTCATAATAATAATAAGTGGTAAGATGAAAAACAAAAGGAAATGAAATGTAGAAGTGAAAAGGTACTGTAAACATGATTAACTTGTGATATTGCACTACTTTAACTGCCTGCATCACCTATGGCTTTTACACACCAGCGTTATGCTTTTCCTGGCACAGAAGGGCAGCATTTGAGCACTCCAAAACATGATCTACTCGTGAATGTTTGTATGAAAATGTTATTTTTTTTCCACCATTTTCTCAAACTCTGTTCCTAAATCCTGTCTTTAACCCTTAAGAACAGACAGACTTGCTCAGCAGATGAATCTACTGGCATATTTACTAAGTATCCATGAAAAGCCTGTGCTTTTTGGCCATTGTATCATGGATGTCAGTTCACCAAAATGCCTGGGGTAGCGGAAGTGACATCGCACGCCATTTGGCCTTTACTTTGACTCACACACACATACTTACACATACTAAAACATTGATACACTCTTGTGCACATAAAAACACTCTCACCCGCAAGCATACTTATCCAGTATTTGGGTGTCTTTCATAGATTCACATGCCTGAATCATTCCCCGTTGTCGAGACGGGAGCCTCCGGTATATAAAAAAGTAATGTCCTAGAGACATACATAGAAAAGAATAGGCCTAAGGATCCCACCTTAGTGTCCTATCCACGTCCTTATGTAAAAAGGACCAAAACAGAGTAGGCCCAAGAGTCCCACCCTTGTGGCCTATCTGTGTCCTTTTGTAAAAAGGACCAAAGTAAAGAAACCAACCAATCAGCTACCACCTCCTTCTAGAACCTTCCTGTCAGGAGCCCAAGTCTCTCAGATTTTTTACCGCACGTTGTGCTAGGGAGTCTCCACCTGAGTTCTCCTCAGGATTTTTTCTTCTTACTTTAAAAAACGAATTTACCCAACTTCTTACACTATGGCTGATGGCCAGAAAAAGGGTCTCTTTAGAGCCTGTTCCTCGTGTGGAAAGAAAAGGCTCCATGTAGAGGACAAACATGAAACCTGCCTGTATTGCCTCTATCCTCACCATCAACCCAAGGACTGCAAGATATGTAGGACCTTCTCAAACAAGACCCTCAAAGACCGAGAAGGACGCCTGCTACTCTGGCTGAACAGGCTGAAGAACAGTGAGAGTGTTTCTGGTACTTCACAATTTTCCTTGAAGAGGCCAAGGGTTACTTCCCCTAGCCCCTCAGACACCCCTCCTAAGAAGACTCCCAAAAAGTCCTCAGAGGGCAAAACCTCAGTGTCTGGCAAGGACCTTCCTGTCACCAGGAAGCAGCCGCTGATCTTAACGACGACGACAGCGTCGATGATCTCTTCAGCGCTAAAAACTGCGTCGACGACGACAGTGTCGACGACGACGGCATCGTCGGCCACCTCCTCGACGACGAGGACGACCCCTTCATCTACGGCAAGTATGCCAGTGCCGTCGACCATTCCAGTCACTCCATCGACGACGAAGATCTTACCGTCGACGACGAGACCAACGTCGAAGTCGTCAACGATGGCCCCGTCGACAAAGAGCATACCGACGCCGAAGAGCATCCCGTCGACGAAGAGCATCCCGTCGACGACAGTGAAACCGTCGATGACAGGCAAACCGTCGACGACGGAGAAAATACCGCCGACGAAGGACGCGTCGACGAGAACGCCGTCGGCGGGGACACAGTCGACGACCTGTAAAATACCGTCGACGAAGGTAATATCTACGACGGCACCGTCGACACAGGCGTCGACGACCACAGGAAAATGGAAAGAGTCTGAGCTGCTATCGCATGCCATGGATACCTTGGCGCCTCGGACATCCCATATCACCCTTAAAATCACGAAAAGGCCAATTACGCCAGACCTGACGTCACCCAGTAAGGTACAAGAGCTGCCTCCAACCTGCTCATTCTCCGGCCTCCCCGGAACCACAGTCTTCGGAATCACCACCCGCAGACATCGGTGGATTCCATAACCTTGTAGAGCGTGCTGCCAACCATTCCATATGTCTATGGAAACTCAGGAAACTGAGTGCTTCCTGTACGACTTCAAGGAACCAACTAAAAAGACAACCAGGTCAATCCCCATCATTGACTTTATATGGAAACAAGGGAAACAACTGATGCAAACCCCAGCTTCAATCCCAGTTGTAGTACCCAGGCTCGATAAAAAATACAAGGCGACCTCATCGGCGCCAGCATGCCTCACAGGTCACCCCAAGGCAGACTCTGTGGTAACCCAAGCGGCACAGAAAAACTTGCGTAACCCAGCATGGCCTCTGTCGACACCACCTGACAAAGAAGGCAGAAAACTGGATACTATTGGCAAGCGTTTCTCCACCACGTCGGCCATGACGGTGAAGGTGGCGAATTCAATAGCACTTCTGGGCCGCTACAATCGGCAACTCTGGGCAGATATTGCACCCTACCTATCTAATCTGCCAGAGGATTTAAAAGAGGAAGCTCATTCGCTTCTCTTGGAAGGCCAAACATCTGCCTCCGAGCTCATTGACTGCGCAATGGATGTCGCCATGACTGGCTTCAGGCAACTGGCAGGTGCTGCCGTACTCAGAAGACAGTATTTACAACAAGGGGTGGTGATGGACAGAGTCTCTGAATTAAGCAGAATACTCTCACCCAGTCAAGAGATCAGGGCTAGATCCAACACCGTTTTTTAGCTCATTGCACCATCCCAGTTTCAGAACCTGGCTGTATGCAAATTAGTCTGTCCCTGGCCCAGTGCATCATGGGAACAGGGCAGACCAGACTACAAAAGCCAATTCTTACACTGGGAAGGAAACAAGCTTCCGGGGACCGGTTTCTGGCATTTCAGCCGTCTTCGGCCCGGCTTGCTTGAATCCTGATGGTGCAATGAGCAAGGGACTCACATCTGAGTATACCCTTCCACGCTTAGGGTGGACAAAAATATTTACAACAAGGGGTGGTGATGGACAGAGTCTCTGAATTAAGCAGAATACTCTCACCCAGTCAAGAGATCAGGGCTAGATCCAACACCGTTTTTTAGCTCATTGCACCATCCCAGTTTCAGAACCTGGCTGTATGCAAATTAGTCTGTCCCTGGCCCAGTGCATCATGGGAACAGGGCAGACCAGACTACAAAAGCCAATTCTTACACTGGGAAGGAAACAAGCTTCCGGGGAACGGTTTCTGGCATTTCAGCCGTCTTCGGCCCGGCTTGCTTGAATCCTGATGGTGCAATGAGCAAGGGACTCACATCTGAGTATACCCTTCCACGCTTAGGGTGGACAAAAATATTTACAACAAGGGGTGGTGATGGACAGAGTCTCTGAATTAAGCAGAATACTCTCACCCAGTCAAGAGATCAGGGCTAGATCCAACACCGTTTTTTAGCTCATTGCACCATCCCAGTTTCAGAACCTGGCTGTATGCAAATTAGTCTGTCCCTGGCCCAGTGCATCATGGGAACAGGGCAGACCAGACTACAAAAGCCAATTCTTACACTGGGAAGGAAACAAGCTTCCGGGGACCGGTTTCTGGCATTTCAGCCGTCTTCGGCCCGGCTTGCTTGAATCCTGATGGTGCAATGAGCAAGGGACTCACATCTGAGTATACCCTTCCACGCTTAGGGTGGACAAAAATATTTACAACAAGGGGTGGTGATGGACAGAGTCTCTGAATTAAGCAGAATACTCTCACCCAGTCAAGAGATCAGGGCTAGATCCAACACCGTTTTTTAGCTCATTGCACCATCCCAGTTTCAGAACCTGGCTGTATGCAAATTAGTCTGTCCCTGGCCCAGTGGATCATGGGAACAGGGCAGACCAGACTACAAAAGCCAATTCTTACACTGGGAAGGAAACAAGCTTCCGGGGACCGGTTTCTGGCATTTCAGCCGTCTTCGGCCCAGCTTGCTTGAATCCTGATGGTGCAATGAGCAAGGGACTCACATCTGAGTATACCCTTCCACGCTTAGGGTGGACAAAAATATTTACAACAAGGGGTGGTGATGGACAGAGTCTCTGAATTAAGCAGAATACTCTCACCCAGTCAAGAGATCAGGGCTAGATCCAACACCGTTTTTTAGCTCATTGCACCATCCCAGTTTCAGAACCTGGCTGTATGCAAATTAGTCTGTCCCTGGCCCAGTGCATCATGGGAACAGGGCAGACCAGACTACAAAAGCCAATTCTTACACTGGGAAGGAAACAAGCTTCCGGGGACCGGTTTCTGGCATTTCAGCCGTCTTCGGCCCGGCTTGCTTGAATCCTGATGGTGCAATGAGCAAGGGACTCACATCTGAGTATACCCTTCCACGCTTAGGGTGGACAAAAATATTTACAACAAGGGGTGGTGATGGACAGAGTCTCTGAATTAAGCAGAATACTCTCACCCAGTCAAGAGATCAGGGCTAGATCCAACACCGTTTTTTAGCTCATTGCACCATCCCAGTTTCAGAACCTGGCTGTATGCAAATTAGTCTGTCCCTGGCCCAGTACATCATGGGAACAGGGCAGACCAGACTACAAAAGCCAATTCTTACACTGGGAAGGAAACAAGCTTTCGGGGACCGGTTTCTGGCATTTCAGCCGTCTTCGGCCCGGCTTGCTTGAATCCTGATGGTGCAATGAGCAAGGGACTCACATCTGAGTATACCCTTCCACGCTTAGGGTGGACAAAAATATTTACAACAAGGGGTGGTGATGGACAGAGTCTCTGAATTAAGCAGAATACTCTCACCCAGTCAAGAGATCAGGGCTAGATCCAACACCGTTTTTTAGCTCATTGCACCATCCCAGTTTCAGAACCTGGCTGTATGCAAATCAGTCTGTCCCTGGCCCAGTGCATCATGGGAACAGGGCAGACCAGACTACAAAAGCCAATTCTTACACTGGGAAGGAAACAAGCTTCCGGGGACCGGTTTCTGGCATTTCAGCCGTCTTCGGCCCGGCTTGCTTGAATCCTGATGGTGCAATGAGCAAGGGACTCACATCTGAGTAAACCCTTCCACGCTTAGGGTGGACAAAAATATTTACAACAAGGGGTGGTGATGGACAGAGTCTCTGAATTAAGCAGAATACTCTCACCCAGTCAAGAGATCAGGGCTAGATCCAACAGAAGACAGGGCTGGCTCAAAGCCACCTCTTTCCGCCAGGAGGTGCAAACGAAGATTCTCGATATGCCCTACGACGGCCAGCATCTCTTCGGTGAAAAGATTGATGAGGCCTTAACCACTATCAAAAAGGACACAGACACTGCCAAAGCCCTTGGGACACTGCAATTCAGGAACCAGTCCTTTAGTGGAAACAGAAGTACAATCTTCTTATAGAGGCCTACCAGAATAGGTCTTCCTATTCTTACAACCAGAACAAAACGCAATACCAACCGCGACAACAGCAGCAAGGGCGTCACACTTCCTACGGCAAGTCGAACTACAGGGGGAAGAACCAGAGAAGGCCCGCTGGCAACCGCCAATGACTTGTGTCAATGGCCAGTCCATCCACCATTGCATTTTTTTAAAATTGGAGGGAAACTCACATTTTTCCTGAACAATTGGAAACTGATAACGGCAGATCGGTGGGTGCTCCAGCTCATCCAATTTGGAAATTCTCTAGAATTTGTCACAATTCCCCCAACAACACCACCTCGCAAACGGTCCCACAGGCACCTACGATTGCTTCTTCAGGAAATCGCTTCCATGCTACAAAAGGGAGCGATAGAGAGGGTTCCACCAGCCCACAAAGGAAAAGGTTTCTACTCCCACTTCTTCCTGATCCACAAAAAAGGGAAAAAGTGGAGGCCAATCCTCGACCTCAGGGCACTCAACGTGTTCCTTAGGAAACAATCGTTCCGTATGGTAACACTCCAGGAAATCCTGGGACTACTGGAGGAAGGGGACTACATGACGTCCTTAGACCTGCAGGACGCTTACTACCATATTCCTATCCTCAAAGGGCACAGGAAATTCCTCAGGTTTGCGGTAGCGGGACAACACTACCAATTTCGTGTCCTCCCGTTTGGCCTCAAATCTGCTCCACGGATATTTACCAAATGCCTCTCCCCTGTGGCAGCCTTCCTTCGTCAACAAGGACACCAGGTATTCCCATACCTGGACGACTGGTTGGTAAAGGCACCATCTGCGACCGCCGCAGCCAAATCCTCCAGCGCCTGTCTGAATATTTTCCACCGACTAGGTTTGACCCTCAACCACGAGAAATCGGCACTGGAACCCAACAAGATCATTACATTTCTCGGGGCGACTCTAGACACGGAACGCGTCAGGGCTTTCCCCTCTCAGGAAAGAAAAGCCAAACTCATCTCCCTGGCCACGTCAGTGGCATCACGGAAAACTCTGCCGGTCCGCACCTTCAAGTCCCTCCTCGGCATGATGTCCTCATGTATCATGCTCATTCCCCACTGCCACCTCAAAATGCGCCCACTCCAGGAGGAGCTAACAAAACAATGGACACAAGCTACAGGATCATTCGAGGACCGCATACGAGTTACTCTAACCATGGTCAACCACTTACAGTGGTGGAGATCGCTCAAACACCTGTCACAGGGATTGCCGTTCCTGCTTCCCGCAGAGCCACATGTAATAACAACGGACGCATCCCTAGAAGGCTGGGGAGCGGTCCTCCAGGAACTCCAGATCAACGGCAAGTGGACGAAACAGGAAACCCAGCTCCACATCAATCTATTGGAGTTAAGAGCGGTCTTTCTAGCTCTACAAGCTTTCCTACCACGCATTCGAAACTCCCCATTGCTCATCAGGACAGACAACACCACGATGATGCACTACCTGAACAAGCAGGGGGGGACGCGATCGCTCTCACTATCTCGAGAATCACAAAGAGTCTGGAACTGGCTTCTGGAACATGGGATAGCGCTGAAAGCGGAGTACGTCCCGGGCAAGGACAACGTCTTGGCGGACGCTCTGAGCAGAGAGGGGTCTCCATCCCACAAATGGGAGCTGGACACGGAAGTGCTGGAACACATCTTCGCGGAATGGGGAACTCCGCGAATAGACCTCTTTGCCACCAGAGAGAACGTCAAATGCCCAAGCTTTGCAATCAGGCATCACCACCCAGGAACCCTCGGAAATGCTTTTTCCATCGCATGGCGCAACGTCTTTGCGTACGCCTTTCCGCCATTTCCACTGATACCCAGGGTTCTCAGGAAGATGAAGTCGGAGCCCTGCACTCTGATTCTAATCGCTCCATTCTGGCCGAGGCAGCACTGGTTCACGGACCTTCACCGCCTCTCTGCCCAGCCACCTATTCGCCTGCGTCAACATCCAGCTCTGCTCACAATGTCCCAAGGACAGGTACATCACCCGAATCTGAGCTCTCTAAAATTGTCAGCTTGGCTCCTGAATACCGCGAATTCAGCCACCTAAACATCCCGCAGGAGTGCAGAGTCGTCCTTGCAAAGGCTAGAGCGGACAGCACTAATAAAACCTACTCACTAAAATGGAAGCGGTTCTGCTCTTGGTGTGCGGCCGAAGGCTTGCACCCCTTCCACATCACTCCACAGCAGCTGCTACCATACTTACTGCATCTAGCGCAATCGGGCCTCGCACACGCATCCATCAAAGTGCATCTGGCGGCGATCTCAAGATTCACAAGGACTTCTAAGGGTCCATCCCTGTGGGCAAACAGACTTATAAAGCAATTCCTTAAAGGTCTCTTCAGGTCCTTCCCACGACCAAGACCGATCCCTCCGTCATGGCACCTCAATGTGGTCCTTCACCAATTACTGAAGTACCCCTTTGAACCCATCCATAAAGCGGAGATCAAATTTATCTCATGGAAGACGGCCCTCCTCCTGGCTTTGACTTCTGCCAGAAGGGTCAGTGAGTTGCAGGCTCTCTCAATCCAAGCTCCTTTTATGCAGTTCAGGGAGGACAGAGTATTTCTACGAACTAACCCTCGGTTTATTCCGAAAGTCCCCTCGGACTTCCACCTTAACGAGCCAGTGGTACTCGGGTCATTCTTTCCAAATCCTACCACTGCAGCCGAGAAAACTCTACATTCATTGGATCTGAAGAGATGTCTTAAGTTCTACATCGACAAGACACAACACTTCCGAAAATCATCTCAACACTTTATTGCCTTTAGTAGACCACGGAAAGGCATGCCCTTGACAAAACAAAGCATTTCAAGGTGGATTTCTTCGGCAATCACCTTTTGCCATGACAAGGCCGGACGACCTTTGGACTCAAGAGTCAAAGCTCATTCGACAAGAGCCAAGAGCACTGTTCGCTGGAGTGCCGGTATTTGACATCTGCAGAGCGGCGACCTGGAAGTCCCCGCACACCTTCACCAGGCACTATTGCCTGGATACTGAGCTGATGAAGGATGCAGCAGTGGGCCGAGCAGTGCTTCGCCATCTATTCCAGTAAGGTGAGCCTTCCGACATCCCTCCATCCTTTACTGGTATGCACATTCCTTTACTACTATTTACATGTCTATGCATTTTGGTGGTTTGCAGTCGTGTGATATGTATTACCTACATACTCATATATGATGTTCCATCAAACATGTGCATAATATATTGCTTGCTACTCTGATTCAGGCATGTGAATCTATGAAAGACACCCAAATACTGGATAAGAAATGCGTTACTTACCTGTAACTGCAGTTATCCAGTATTAGTGTCTTTCATTGATTCACATGCACCCTCCCGCCTCCCCTGGAAGGACTCACCTATCTCTCTAACAAGTTTACGCCTACCTAGCTTGGTGCGTACGAAAATCTGAGAGACTTGGGCTCCTGACAGGAAGGTTCTAGAAGGAGGTGGTAGCTGATTGGTTGGTTTCTTTCCTTTGGTCCTTTTTACAAAAGGACACAGATAGGCCACTAGGGTGGGACCCTTGGGCCTACTCTGTTTTGGTCCTTTTTACATAAGGACGTGGATAGGACACTAAGGTGGGATCCTTAGGCCTATTCTTTTCTATGTATGTCTCTAGGACATTACTTTTTTATATACCGGAGGCTCCCGTCTCGACGACGGGGAATGATTCAGGCATGTGAATCTATGAAAGACACTAATACTGGATAACTGCAGTTACAGGTAAGTAACGCATTTCATACAGCATACATTAAACAGATTTTTTACTTACCTTAACTTGCCTTCCAGATAGGGTCCTATTCCAGCTTATGTACTCCATTTTTTATTACACTAAGTTTGAGTAATATTATTCACTATTTGTATAATAATTGAATGAAAACAGGCAAGTGAAGTTCCAGCCATCTCATTTAGAAAAGCTTCCCCTGTGGTCCAGGCACTGATTTTGCCACCTCTGAGGCCATGGGTCACAAAAGCAGTGCCAGGGGTAGCAAGGGGCAAGCCAGGGGTCGCAGCTGTGACCCCTAAATGACGTCCATGCATTATTTGTAAAGAAGTGTGCTGTAGAAACACCATTTTGCCCCACTTTGTTTAGAAAATGTGTCTGGGTGCCTGACCTCCGGTTTGGGCGGGTATTTACAGCCCACTTTTATCGATCATATGTCACCAGTATCTAATGATCCAGTATCAATTATGTCTCTGATAATATCTGGTGACAAGCAGGGTTCTCTTTGTATGTATGGCTTGCACTGAGAGTGTAATATATATATTTTTTATTGTTTTTAAGCGATATTAAAGCGGACCCTGAATTTTCATGGGGCTGTGCTCTATGGAGAGCATGTGCGAGCCGTCCTAAAATTGAAAATGTTAACTTAAAATAAAATATTTATTATACTCTAAGCCCTTGGCACATTTGGTGGCTAACGGCCATATCTCTAGGAACTTCCCACTAGGTTGCGGCATGCGTCAAGGATGCCCATTATCCCCCTTGCTTTTTGCATTAGCACTGGAACCGTTGGCAGCCTGGATCCGGTGGGACCCCATGATCAAGGGGCTAAGCTGGACCGCGACATAGGAAGACTGCATATCGTTGTATGCGGATGATATTATTTTATATTTGACCTCACCCAGGCGATCGATCCTAGTGCTCCTAAATATTTGTGAAATTTTTGGGCGGGTCTCCGGGTATAACATCATCTGGTCCAAGTCCGTCTTGTTTGTCCTTGCGGGCCCTCCTCCACAGCTCCCGGCGGATTGCCCACTAAAAATTACAGAAGAGCCTTTTAAATATGTGAGGATCTGGGTGACACCTTACCAATATGCTTTCTTCCGCCATAATCTGGAACCCCCTCTTGAAGGATTCCGTAATGATGTGAAGCATTGGCATACTCTGCCCTTGACCCTTCTGGGTAGGGGCGGCCTTATATAAAATGATGACACTTCCTCGATTGCTCTATGTATTTGAAAATACCCCATTCTCTGTCCCCCCGAAATATTTCAAGTAGATCGAAGCACTAGTCTCGGGCCTACTCTGGGGAGATAAACCTGCACGCATATCAAGACATAAGTTGGTTAGGGGCTGGTATGATGGTGGGGTGGCCCTCCGAGACATTAAGTTGTAATACTGGGCGGCTCAATTAAAAATAATAAACCAGTGGCTGCACGTCCCCCAGACGGACCCAGCGTTTAAGGCAGACAGGTATGAACTGGGCAAGGCTGGTGTACTTGCTGCACTGTATGATAAGAGGCGCCTCCGCCCTGATTAGTCCAACTGCGCACACAGTTAATCTGTGGCATGTGGCTCAAGCCCGTCTTAAATGTAAGGACACTATTACTCAAATGACACCGCTTTGGTCGTCACGTCGACTGGGTAAACTCTGCAACAGTAAAGGCTTCAGGACGTGGAATCTGATCGGAATCTCCACTGTGGGAGACTTACGGAAACGGGGTGCCATCTTAACATTTGAGCAGCTCCGAACTCAATACGATTTAGCGCCCACAGAGCGGTTCAGGTACTTACAAATAAGTCACGCCCTGGGATCACTTGTCCAGCCTGATGTGGATATACCTGAATCCACCCCGCTGGAAGACAGGCTCTTAACAGAGCACATGCCCAAAAAAGCGACCTCGTTTGTATCACAAACTAGTTAACAGCCTGCCGGACCCAACCCTGAAACTAAAGAACGCTTGGACCACTGACTTAGGAGAGTTTGATGAGTCAGACTGGCAAACAGCGCTGTCCTCCCCCCGAGAGGTGGCCATACCGTCTAGACTTAGACTCGTACAACTGAAGATATTACACCGTGTGTACTACTCTAGGATCACCCTACACACGATAGGGAGAGCCACGCACAAATTCTGTCTGAGAGGGTGTGGGGAGGAAGGGACGTTCTTCCACACCATATGGGAGTGCCCCCAAGTGGTAACATATTGGGCCATGGTCATGAGGACTATGTCGCAGGTGGTGAAAGACTCGGAGGTCCCGGAGCCACGGCGCTGCTTACTGAACATCTGGGAACCAAATGATCTAACTCACTCCGCACAAGATTGGGTAACATTAGGTATAATGTATGCTAAAAGAAACATAGCCAAATACTGGGGATATCTGGAGGTACCGGCGCTCACGGATTGGTGTAAGGATCTCGACTTAGCAATGTTGGCAGAGAGGACAGTTTATCTGAACCAGAAGTGTCCTCGGAAATAGGACAAAATCTGGGGTGCATGGAACGAGTACAGGGGGTATTGCGAACCGCCGATGCAAGATAGCGGGGATGACTCTTGAGTGAGAAAAGAGTGGACGTGGGGAACTTATGCACTGTACCAAGTAAATTTCATTGTAACGATTATATTCATCTCTGTCATGTGTGTTTATGATTGTGTACTTGACTTGCCTTGATCAATGTATGCACCTTTTAACTGCTCCATGCCCTGTATTTGCTACATTAAACAATAAAAACTGTTTAAAATAAATATATATATTTATGTGTACTTTGTTTAGTTTTTTTTATTTTAAATTGTTTCTGTTTTGGTTCACAGCTGGACTACTCACAGTGGACCCACGTGTAAAGGAACGCAAGAAGCCTGGCCAAGAGGGAGCCCGCAGAAAATTCACATGGAAGAAACGTTAGAACGGGCTGATCTCACAAGAAATGGAAACTCTCTATGCATCTTCTTAGCCTTTTAGGTCAGAACACGGACAGACAGATAGCCCAAAATACAAACCAGTGGTCAATTATGGTCACAGTTACTGGTGGGCATTCTGACCAAGACATTCACACAGATTCTCCTTTATTATGATGTCATGTTGGTGTTTTGCCCACTATCAAAGGGCTAAACACCGCAAGTCTGCCCCTTCAACGTGGATCCAAGTTATATATTTTCTGCCATTAAATTGTATCTCGGACACTTTGATGGTATACCATTAATGTTGTGGAAACAATTGTTTGTTGTTATTGAACCAAAGCGAATTACATTATATTTTACATGCGCTTCTTTTTGCTAATAAAACAAAATGATCTCTTTGTTCATATTGCATAGACCCCAAATAATTTCTTTTTAGGTTTCGCCTGCACTGTGCTTGCCCTGTGCTTGAGAAATCTATTGTTTTTAATATGAACTTAAAAGGAACTTACATCACGCCTCCTCTATTTCCTGGCTTCTCATTGGTTCCTCTGCGTGCCACTTACCTTTTCTCCATTTTTATTGCCTGCAGCATATTTTCCTGCATTTACCAATGTTTGTTCCTCGTCTTCTTCTCTTATCAGTTTCCCGTAGCAGAAATACTGTTAACATCTCTTTTGGGGGAACTATATTTTCATAAAGTTTTGCTTTTTACTCTTGCAGCATATTTATATAACAATTTATCACCCGGAGAGATTAAATGATTTGCATAGAATCACAGGATGTTGCGCAGCGCTGCTGAGAATGGAACCGGGGTCCACAGCTTTTGAGTCCGCAGCTCTGCCCGCTGCCACACATTCTCTCCACTCCTGTCTTATCTGTCCGGTAGCTCTTTCCTTCTCCCAGATGATGATTGAAGAAAACAGCTCTTAATTCATTACATAGGCGAAACCAATGAATTACCAAGGCTTGTTTAGTTGTAAAATTAGGTGACTAGAATGACAGTTAGGTCAAACATTTTTCAAGGTCTTACGTATATAATAACTTTGGGTCAAACTTGCAACTGTGTCAAAGTGCACACACTTGAGTACTTAGTCAACGCATAGATCCCCTAGGCTTTATTTGTAACATTATTTTGGTAACTTCCTGCACAATGAAAATTCTCCAGGGCTAGTCCAAATGACTTCCTTCGTGGCTGCTGTTCCTCTTTCCAATGTTGCATTGATTCCATTTAGAGACCATAGTTGGATTGTGGATGTTCTACCTCCTTTAAGATTTTTTGTATTGTCTTCTAGATGAAATGTTAACAAATTTAACAACCCACTTGTTAGTAGTCATCAGCCTTACCTTATATTTTGGCCTTTTGCTATTAAACATGTGGCTCATGGTGACCTTCTACAATGATACTGAGTGTGGCAAATGCCATGGGATGGCCAATCACACCTGTTTCAGAAGCACAGTATTATTTCACCAGTAAGTGTCTCTTTCCATTCAATTGAACCCTTTACTGGCGCCATCTTTCCTCCCGTCTAGACATTAAACTTTAACATCCATCCTTGTTGTGGGCCCAAGTGTTCACGCTCTTCTCTATTGATGTCTCATTTGTTGCTGTCTCTGGATTAGAGATATGTAAATAATTTGCTCCATTTCTGCTCCCCGAAAACACTCATGTTGTGAGAGGTAAATTTATCACATGTGGCCAAATTTCAGACCGCTCCCTAGGATTTCCAAAACGTGGCGGTTTTCAGGCTTTTATTTTCCTTTGAATTTTCAGTTGAATATAAATAAGGCTTTAATTAAACAATTTAGCTCTAATAAATTGCATATAATTATAGGAAATGTACAGAATATCCTGTTTTGCACCCTCCTACTGCCATTGGAAATTTAAAAATGTTCGGTGCATTTGGTTCGAAAGGATATTGTATCTTAACCATTTTGCTCTTCTTCTCATGCTTGGTTACTTTTTGGCTCTGATAGTGTTACACACTGTACGCCAATATTTACTAACTGTGCATGCAACGTTGCTCTTGCAGAGTGCAGTAGAGCCCTTTCCCGGCTATTCAACTTGGGCCACAGTAAAATCCTTCCCTAGGTTTTCCATACATGCCACCATATGGCCATCTGAACGTCGTTCCACACAAGCCACAATAGAACCTGTCTGGGCCCAACCAAGCAGGCTAAAAGGGAACCTCTTTAAGCGATTCGTAGAAGCAACTGTTAACCTCTCCCATGACCATTTCACAGAAGCCTAAATTTCTCGCAACTTTAGTCAGCACCAGCCTAGCCCATACATGTGGACGGCATCCGCAGGAATGGTTTCTTGGAGAAAGAAGAATCTTTGTTTGGGTAAGGTTCAAGCTTTATTCAGTTAGCTGATACCCACCACCTACATGCCATCAAGACAGATGTGCTCCTTGTGTAAGAAGCACCCGGGTGATCTTTTAAGTCTGGACCAATGGGGTGCAAACATATATAAATCACTTGGTCCCAAACTTATTCTAGAGAGTGGCAAGGGCATTGGGCGAAAGTTGATTAGTAGTGGTAATATGGCCGAGCCCTCTAGAACATATATGGGGGGAAACTCTTACTCAGTCCAGGGGCAGGATGTGGATGCCAACCTCAAGAGGGCGGGATTTTCAATCCATCAGTTAACGCATTTAAGTTTCTTGCAATCTGTCATGAATCTCTTGAAGAAAACCAAACAAGAGCCTCATATGCCTTCATTGACAGAGACTCTATCTTAGCTTGTGGTGAAGCGTATTGATCAGAACATGTGGCAGGAAGGTTTAGTTTGTCATATATGTGTTGTTGAACCTTTCCTCAACACATCATGTTCATCATCTCTGCATCCATCATCAGTGACGCTGAGGTCTCAGGGGTGGATTAATTTGTATTGCCTGAGCTTTAAGGATCTTTAACTAGTTTAGTTTGTTCCTCAAAGTTCTTACCCATCTTTTGCAAGTTTGATGTACTGTTTTTCATTTACCCCCATTGAATTGTAAAAGAGGCCTATGTGCTTTGTACTTTGTTTCGCTTTTTTGTGCATTGAAGTCCAGTCTGTTCAGATGGTGAGTACCAGTGAAATAAATGCCAGGCAGTGTATAGGTAGATCATTGCAATTGGGATTGTTGCAGTACCGCGGATGTAGATAACAACCATCTACAATTAGGGGGTGATTGTTGCCGTCCTTTACAAGCAGACAATATGACCCCGTTTCTAAAAAGGGTTGAAACAAACATGGGGTAGCAAAATCATTTCACTTACCCACAAAGTGGAGACCAGGTAAGTAACTCGGTGACTGTACCGCTGATGACGTACTTCTATACTGATCCGCATCAGGCTCTGGTATCCCAGTACTGGGACATTCACAAGTCTCTGACTGCGCACTGCTATACTGACCCGCATCAGGTTCCAGTATGCCAGCACTGGGACATTCAGATGGCTCTGATGACGTACTGCTATACTGACCTGCTTCAGTCACTAGTAACATAGTACTGGGAAAAATTATCAGGGCTCTGATGATGTACTTCTATACTAACCCACATCAGGCACTGATATCCCAGTACTGACCCACATCATTTATTTATTTGAACTTTTTATATAGCGCAAGTTAGACCCGATGGTATCAGAGCGCTTAACAACAGTAAATGTTCACATCGAAGATAAAAAGTCTCTACAGAGCATTTGAGTCCCAGCACTCCACAACAGGAAATGGTTTGGTTATTCTGAGACAGAACTGTGCTCTTACGACACACCTCTATCCTGACCGTGACCATGCATCACTGTTCCACTGAGACATCCCCGAGTTCTCGCTGTGCTCTCCATTTTCACTTCCACCACACAGAGACACATAGGTAGCCACTCACATTTAGCCTGGCCTGCAACATACACTGCTATGCCTTCACCAAGACATTAAACTCTCATATAAGGCACCTCTTGTGTGGCCTGCATCAGGCACTGTCATTCCAGTACTGAGACAGTCATGGTCTAGACTGGCCCAAGTCACTTTTCTATTTTTATGTAACTCTTCCTTTCAGTCACTGATATCATTAGGACAAAACTGCAAAATGGAGAAAACCAGCCTACGGAAATCTGGCTGAAGAATCTCCATTTTAGGGAATAGTCACATTGACGTAATACTTTTCCCATGAAGATCCAATGATTTCCATGGAAAGGTTATACCATACATCAAGAAATTTGGAAGGGAAGAAAAGCACAGGTCCAAGCTACCCTTGGAGACAGGCGGAGGGAGGTGTGGGTGAGGAGGACAGACTGTGGCGTAACAATACCACTGCAGCCCACGCGGATCAGGCGGGCCTGAGCTCCAAGGGGCCCCCTTCGAGTACCATGCATGGGTAAGCCTGAGAGCTCCTGGCTGGATCTGGAACTCTTGGATCTTTCCGCGGCCTTTGACACGGTCGATCATGTCACTCTGATCGACCGTGTCTCGGCATTAGGAATTGAAAAGAAAGCCAAAGAGCTCCTAACCTCGTTCCTGACAAACCGGCCTCAGACAGTTAAAATGGGCAACTACTCCTCCCAAACATTCTTCCTCCCCTGCGGAGTACCACAGGGCTCCTCGCTAAGTCCGACGCTTTTTAATATCTATGTTGCGGACTTAGCGAGGGTTATAAAAACATATGGAATTGCCCTGACAACCTATGCCGACGACACACAACTGGTGCTATCAGTACACAACAACGGTACGGCGGTGGCAGCTAACTTTCAAGAGGGTATGCTGGCAATAAGTTCCTGGATGTCATCCAACTGTTTGAAATTAAACTCTGACAAAACAGAGGTGATGACATTCGGGAACTTGCAACCCATTTGGTCCCCACAGTGGTGGCCAACACAAATGGGTGCACCCCCCCTGCCGGTGACTAAGGTACGCAACTTGGGAGTAATCTTCGATAACAAGATGACTTTTCTCCAACACGCCAACTCGGTGGTATCATCAGCTTTCTTTATCCTAAAACGGATAAAGAAACTGCTCCCATACCTACCTCCTACCGCGGGGAAAATGCTAATGAGTACACTAGTGTTCTCTCGAACAGACTACTGCAACTCACTCCTACTGAACTCCCAAGAAAAAATCCTCAATAGACTGCAGACCGTGCAAAACGCCGCAGCCAGAATCCTTTTTATAAATTCCTAGATTTACATCGACCTCCCCGTATATTAAACAGCTACACTGGCTTCCTATCAGGAGCCGCATCAAATTCAAAGCTCTATGCATAGCTTACAAAGCCACCAATAAGCAAGGACCACTATATCTACAAAAAGCTTTTGCCCCTCCTGAGTATTCAAGAACTCTACGCTCAGCATCGGCCGACTTGCTGAAAGTCCCACGGACAAGAAAGTCCAACTGGGGAGATAGATGTTTCACCACCTCAACGGCCAGGCTTTGGAACACATTACCATTCCATATAAAAACTGCCCCTTCACTTCTGCAGTTTAGAAAGAAACTCAAAACGTGGTTGTTCCCAGCATAAGCATTACCTGTCCACCTTCTGAGAGAGTTCGGCAACACTAGCGCCGAGACACCCGCAAGGGTATTTGTGCGCTCTAAAAAACGAATAAATAAACGTGCCCCCCATGCACTTTGTAAGGGGGCCACTCAAGTTTTATTATGCCACTGAGGAGAGAGGGAGAGTAGTTCATGGATGAAGAGAGGGTTTAAAGGAAAGGGTATCGTCCAAGAAAGTAGCAAGCGTAAACTAGCATTTGCAATGCAATAGATCTCGCATTACTGAAAGTTTGAGCTATTAGCGTTGCATTATTATTTGCAATGCCAATACCTCGAACTTTCAGTAATGCAAGACCTATTGCATTGCGAATGCTTGTCTTTACAAGGTGCATGGTGCAGGGGATCCAGAAGTACTGGTGCCTGTATTGTGTGATTACAACGTTTCGGGCCTAGTATGGGGATTAACATGCTGGGCATGATATTACTGGGCTCCATAGTGCATATATGTCGCTGCCCCTGTTATTGGCTGCCTGTTACCTGCTTCTTGCCGGGCCAGACTTTTATTTTGGCGATGGAACAGCAACCTGCAACACTGTGCCTGCGCCGTGTGTGTAATGTGCAAGCCTAGTTATGTTTTGGGGGCTGGTCTGCCAGGAGATGGGCAGTTGTGTTTACTTTGCTGGACACAACAGGCTGGCAACGAAGGGCTCTTCAAAAGTTTTAGCAACCAACCAGAAGTGCCGAGTATGGCAAGCTGCGCGCAAGAAAAGAAAAGACGCATAGCCACCATTTTTAAAGATGTTGTGCGGTGTGTCGTGCTGGCAAAAAAAATTGTTGAGTTCGGTGAGCCGCGCACAACAGGACTTGCGGCCGCCATTGTTTAGGATCAAGTGAGGACTGCCGCACAGCAAAGAAATTATATTATATTGCCTTTCACACGCTTTTACGGAGCAGCGCATACTAATGCTAATGAAAGCTTAACAAAACACACCCAAAATTACAAGAACGGGGATAGTGGGGTTGGGGAAGCGCATAGGCTGTTGTGCCTGCAACTGTAGCTATGTCAAAGAAGTGATTAACAAAAGAATGCTGTGAAACAGTAAATAAAACATCCTGAATAAAGTCACATGTGAAAGGGGTAGTCCTTACGGGAGGTTACAACAGTAGCAAAGGAGGGACTACAAAAGAAATTAATCAATGAAAATGAAGCAATTACAAAAGACAGTCAAAGGAGCCAGTTAAAAACATTGGCAGAAAGTCCATATCCTGAATACAGCATGTGTTGAAGAGACAGCACAAGAGCTGCCTAGTCGAGACCTAAAATGGGTGGATGACATTTTTTTCAATATGTGGGAAACATCTCTTTGGTCCCAGTGGGTTCTGGAGCATATCTACTTTTTAAGAAATTGGAAACAGGTTGCTTCGAGTTATTTCAGCGTTTTGTATGTTCTATGGAGGGTTCCAAGTTTAACCAGTATTGCCAATGTGTCTGGAATTAGCTGTTATCCTTTTGGATTAGTGCTGCTGGTTTTGTGTGGTCATGATGTTTTGAAAACTTTGTTAGGGAAGCTGCCAGACCCGTGTCAAAGCAAATAACTAAGTGTGGTCCTTTACTAGCCGCTGCCACTGAAGGGAACAATTTTGAGTGAATTTGCTCTCTGTGAAAGGACAAAATGCCGTCACTCACAGTGAAGTTGGCCAAAGGCTAAAGTTGGCTTCCTGTCCTGTATACTGTAGTGGGTGGAACCAAACGTGAATAGCACAATAGGAGACCACTGGATAAAGAAGAATGATTGAGAGCCCCTTTAAATATGTATATTAAACACATAAGTTTAGTAAAATCAAAAGTTCATAACTAACGCCAGACCTAAAAACTGCCCATTTCTGCACCTCGAAAACATGTTTCAACAATAGAACTCTTTTTTTTTTTTATTTCAAAAGATTTTATTGTTATAAATAAACAAATGAAGATACAGAATGTAAATAAAGTGATACATTTGTGAGCAATATGACAGACCATCAGAGGATGACATCCAATAATAAAACATATGAAATGCGTCCATATATAATAAATAAAAATAGTCTGCTAGAAATAAAAATAGGCATTCATGAAGATCAATCAGCATAGCATATATGTAAACCATTCACAAATGTATCACTATCAGTTGATATAATCAGAAGAAGAAAAAAGCAGAAAAAGAAGGAAGAAAAGCGATAGTAAGAGGGAGCAGATGGAAAAAAGAGGATACAGAGAAGAAAGAGGGGAAAAAGGAAAGAAGGATTTCCCAATGAATAAACCTTAAAAATAAGGAATAATTATGAACAAACAAGACGCCATTCAACCAGACAAACGAAAGGGATATTGGTCAACCAACCCTTGTGAGGACAGATCCATGTAATTATCGAGAGCGGTCCAGACCCCACTAGCAATCGACGGAGAGAGATGAGCTTGATCAACCGAAGTATGAGCACTGCGTAAGAAGGAAACCCAAGCCCACCAAGTATGATACGAAACAGAGGAGAAGGATTTCCATTCCATAAGAATTACTTTTACAGCGACGGTCAAGAGAAGATCTAATAATTGTAGCTCCATGGGTTCTAAGGGGAGAGGAGATGAAGCCGCAAGAGGGCCCAATAAAATTAATGGGAGAGAAAGTTGGAATTTAATATCAAAGATGAGCATAATATGCTTATGAATGAGGTCCCAAAAGGGTTGGAGTAGAGAGCAGTTAAAAAACATATGTGAAAAATCTCCTGGCGATAATCCACAACTCCAGCATAGATTGTCTTCTTTGGGATTGAGCGAATGTAGGCGCACAGGTGTCCAATGAAGAAGATTGATAGAGAAAAAATTAGATTGCATTAACGATGGGGCTATTTTATTGCGAAGAGAAAGTTTACCAATCATCTGCCATGTATCTGAAGAAATATGTTCAATGATACTATGTTCAAAATGACGTAACCATTTATGTTGAGCAACCGTATGAGGGGCAGATGAAGGCGTAGATAAAAATGTATACATTTTTGAGGCAACATGACCAGATTTTAACCAAATTTGAAAGAGAGTAACCATAGAAGAAGTAGGATGAAGACGTACTTTAGCAAGTGCCACCTTTATTTTAAGAAAAGTATAAAAATCTAAATTAGTTAAGGAGAATTGTTGAGCTAAAGAGGAAAAGGGTAGAGGCTCATCGTTAGGACCATAAAGATGTTTAACCAACGATATCCCTTTAGACGCCCAGTATGAAATCAAGGAAGGATCAATATTAATTTTAATTTTAGAGTTCCGCCAAATAGACGACCATCTAGATTTATGAAGTGGAAACGCTACCAACTTGTCCACTTTTCGAACCGCAGACAGAGTGTCTAAAATGATAGAGCGGGAAAAAGGGATAGATAAGGTAGACGCAGTGCTAAAAGATGCAGTCGGTAACGGAGAAGCCAATTCCTGTTCTATGAACAGCCAGGAAGGCACGTGACTAACGGGACTGGAAAACCAAAGAGCGCCTTGGGAAGCCAAAAAGGCAGTTTGGTATTTATCCCAGTCAGGCAGATTAACCCCTTCCATATCATAGGGCTTCCTTAAGAATTTATAAGCTAATCTCGCTCGTTTATCATTCCATAAAAATTTAGACGTCAAAACGTCAACTTCATGAAAAAAGGAATCTGAAAGTTTCACCGGAAGCATAGAGGATACAAAGTTAACAATAGGTGTAATCATCATTTTAAGAGTCTGAAGACGACCCCACCAAGAAATGTGTTTCGGTGACCAGGTATCTAAAAGACGGCGCACTTTAAGAATAGTCTGGCTTTCATTATAGGCAATTGTGTCATATAAAGTAGAACAGAAATAAATACCCAAGTATTTTAAGTGTTTAGACTGCCATTTAAAGCCAGCAGACCCCATATGTGTGGGGAAGCAATAGGCATTCAAGGGAAACAACTCTGTTTTCTCTTTATTTAAGGTGTATCCAGAAACCTTTGAGAAAAGGGCAATCGTATCTGAGATAGCAGGTATAGCCACGGCAATATCGTCTGAAAAAATAAGGACGTCATCTGCGTATGCAGCAGTTTTGATGTAGTGAGAACCAAACGAAAAACCTTTAATATCCGGATTCAGCTCAATCAATCTAAGGAGAGGGTCAATGGATAAGAAAAATAAAAGAGGGGATAAGGGACAACCCTGTCTGGTGCCCTGGCGAAGATTAAAAAAAGAAGACGTAGCACCATTAGCACGTATATTAGCTCTGGGTTGGGCGTATAAGGACATAACCATGTTAATAAAGGAGTCACCAAGATTATGTGCATATAAGACGGCCCTCAGAAATGGCCAAGAAACCTTATCAAAGGCCTTTTCAGCATCAAGCGCCAAGGCCGCAGCAGGGAGAGTAGAACGTTTGGCAGCTCCAAGAATGTGACAGAATGTGCGAATATTGTCCCGTGCAAGACGGCCTTTCACAAAGCCAGTTTGAGAGGAATGTACCAATGTAGGAATGAAGGATTCTAATCTCTTGGCCAAAATCTTAGCAAAGATCTTAGCTTCCATATTCAAAAGGGAAATGGGGCGAACATTTTTGGGATCTGAATGGTCTTTTCCCTCTTTAGGGATAACCACAATCGTAGCATCTGCCGCAGTACCAGAGACAGATCCATTCTGAATAAAAGCATCAAACACAGACTGAAGCTTGGGAACAATTACAGGAAGAAAGGTTTTATAAAAAAGAATAGGGTAACCGTCAGGCCCTGGAGCTTTCCCCGAACGAGTAGCCTTAATTGTGGAAGTAATTTCATCAGGAGTGATAGGGCCACCCAGAAGAGTAGAATCTTCCAGAGAAACCGATTTCATAGGAACAGATTTTAAGAATTCTTGACATTGTTCAAATGAGGCCTGATCAGAAGGTGAGTACAAGTTATTGTAAAAATCACGAAAAACCTCAAGAATTTCCCCGGTCTGAAATTTTTTAACACCTAGATGATTAGTAATAGAAGAGATTTGGGAAGACTTAAAGGAAGAATCTTGGAAATTCAACGTAGCTGCGAGCATCTTTCCCGCTCTATTTTTTAACAATAACCTTTTGGATTTCTGAGCTTGAACCCCAATATAGGCTCTCTTAGTAACTATGGTGTTGTATTTGTATTTTAGGAGCTTAATTGACTGTAGGCAAGATGTATCTTTGGAGTGACGAAAGGAAGATTCCAGAGATTTAATGTTGGTAGCGAGATCTGCAAGTTCTTTTTTAATATCAGCATTCCTTTTAGCCATACATTTAATAGCCTGGCCTCGGAAAGTGTATTTGAACGAGTCCCAGAGAACAATCGGGGAGGAAACTGATCCTTCATTTTCCAGAAAAAAAGTGTCAATCGCGCTAGAAAATTCATCAACCTGGGTAGTGTCATATAAAAGTTCTGTGTTTAACCTCCAAGACCTAACTTTCGATTTGGGAGCAAAGGACAAGAGATTAAAAGTAACCGCGGCATGATCAGAAATCAGAATAGGATGAATAATCGGAGAGGAGGAAGCAGGAACAAGGGAAGAGTGAACTAGTAAGTAATCAATACGAGAGAAAGTAGAATGAGGTGAAGAGAAGAAGGAGAAATCACTACCAGTAGGATTATGAAGGCGCCATATGTCTTGCAGATGAGAAAGGGAGCACATATTAAGCATTTGTTTATGAGATTTGGGAGGACGAAATTGAAAAGCTGAATTCCTATCAAGAATGGGATCCATTACCAAATTAAAATCACCCCCAACAACAAGGTTACCGGAATGAGGCGTATCATTCAATTTTTTGGCAACTGATTTCCAAAAGGCCGGATCATCCTTATTAGGGGCGTAGATGTTCATAACATAAAGATCAGAAGAACCATCAGACACTCTAGTTAATAACCAACGACCTTCAGAATCGTGATCAGAAGAAACTATGGACAAACCTGAGTTCCTGGAAATCAAAGTGACAACCCCATTCCTTTTGCCACACGCATCAGAACAAACCACGTCTGAAACCCAATCCTTCTTCAAGAATAATGCTTCTTTGGTAGATATTTTTGTTTCCTGAAATAGGACTAAATCTGAAGAGAGAGATTTGCAATAATCCAAGATCTTGGATCGTTTCACAGGATGATTTAAGCCCTTAACATTAAGGGATAACACATTCAAGCCAGGCATTGACTAGTATAGCAAACAATAACATAGGATAAAAATAATAGACAGAAAGCAACCCACATGAAGACAACCGTCCAAGCATTCAACAACAATGTCCAAAAAGGAAAAACCATTGGGGAAATCCGAAAAGAGAAAAGAAAGAAGAAGAAAGAAAGAGAAGAGCCAGCAGAGAGGGTCTGAAAAAGACCAAATTCATACCAGGGGGGAACGTGGGACGACAATCAGGGGAGCCATCATAAGGAGCAAATAGAATAGAAATCAGCAATCTACAACCCCACTGTGTAGCAGGACGCAGTATAATTAATAGGGAAGAGATAAAACATGACTATGGAATAAGGTGAAATTAGAGGATTATAAGATATATCAACATGAAATTCTATGAGAACAACCTGCGTATAACATGCATGTAACAATATAATGGATAGGTATAAAGACATGTTCAAGAGTAAATAAAGCACATCCAGAAGACGCTATGTATCTATCGGGGAAAAATACATAGAAGGAGTTATATCAGTTACGCACTGTGCAAGAAGCGAGAGAAAACAATTAATCACTCAATGGACGTAAAATACGTAAAGCTGGTTATGAGAGATGTAGGAAGTCATATGAGAATATGGCAAATGTACCTGAATATTCAATAAAATATTAAAGAACTGTAAACTGCACGATTGACATAATCCTTAAATCCAATAAAATTATACATTAAGGAAAGAAATATACATTCATTGAGTGAACAAGCAGAAAATAAATAAATGAAATAGACAGGTATAAGAAGCATATCACTAAAAACATAACTGGAAAAAATAGGGATCATTGTAGCAATACCAGTAACAATCCATAAGACAGTACCGGAAAGAAATAAATGATGGAAGAGTCAAAATACATAACAGCAAAAGGAACACAAGAATATATCAATCCAACTCATATTAGATGGAGCAAAGGGAAAGAAAGGCCAATTATAAACAGGAAGACAAAGAAATATCATGGAAACTGCAGAGAAGGAATGAACCAAAACATAAATGAAGATAAGAAAGAAAAAGAAAACTAAAATAAACCACTGGTAACCAAAAATAAAACAAGAAATACATAGAAACACTAACAGGACAGTCAAATTAAAAGGTAACCTAGAAAGTTAAGCAGTACCACAAAAAAAAATCAAAAAAGGGCACAAAGAGAGTACACCGAGCCATGGACAACCTGTAACATAAAGGGAGAGGGGGACAGGTATGAAAAGAACAAAGAAAAATAAGAAGAACCACATCATCGTAGGAAAATAAAACATCGTATATAAGATAAGTGACTCAAAACAGAATAATATTCGTGTACCCAGACACCACTACACCAAGGAAAGAAACAAAGCTAACAGCTCTTAAAAAGGACAAACACATTACTCTGACATATACTATCGCAGGCACAGAGGCGTCAGGTATAAACGACATCACTAGTTGCAGAACTGTCTGCACCAAGAGAAAAGAGAGGTACAGGAGTAATCAACACAATAGAGGCAATATAGAAAACAAACAATCCACAGGAGAGTATAGAGAGTAATGAGAGAATATCTCAAACGTGGTAACGAATGAAACAGCAGAAAGGGAGGAAGAGGAGTGAGAGTGAAGAAAGAGAACATATCGCACATATAATTGAGAACATCAAACAGAAAACTTCAGAACACAGAGAAGCAGTAAGAACGGTGGACCATCATGCCACCACCCAGATCTAAAAAGACAAACTTAAGAGATCTGAGAAAGAACAAACACCTAACAGGCCTGGACATCTATCTCAAGTGCCGGAAGTACTAGAAGTACGCGAAGCGTCCATTTGAAGCTCCATCTGAAGCTCCATCTGATTATCCAAAAAAGATGCCAGGTCAGCAGGCTCATCGAAAACTCTGGAACGGCCTTTGAAGGTAATTCGAAACTTTGAGGGACCAGAGAAGGAAAAGGGGATATTCATCTCAGATAGTCGCTTCCGTAGGTTTAGAAAGCCTTTCCTTCTTATCACTGTATCTCTGGCAAAGTCTTGAGAAATGGAAATACGATGGCCATTCCAGGAAACATTCTTAACCTTCCTCATGTGCGCCAAAATTTGCTCCGTGTGCTGATGACGCAGTGGCTTAAAAATTATAGCCCTTGGTTGTGAGGCCGATTTGGAGCGGAAGGTGGGGACACGATGTGCTCGCTCTATCTCAAAGTCTCTTTGGAAAGAAATTTGCAATGTAGCCGGAAGCCAATTGGATATAAAATCAATCATAGAGAGAGCCTCTTTCTCAACTTCCTCAGGAAGGCCAAAAATGCGTAGATTGGATCTACGATTGCGATCCTCTTGCTCAGTGAGGTCTCTCCTCAATGCCGCCATTGAACGCTCTAGTTGGCCCATAGATCTAGAGTGTTTCTGCACAACATCTTCTGCACCGCTAATCCGTGTCTCTGTGGCGGAGACACGCAGGGAAAGAGCCTTAAATTCATTCCTGATGGCAGACACCTCAACTTGCAGCATATCCGTGTTTGTTTTGGTTGACTGAGCAATGTCATGAACATCATTCAAACGCGTCAGAATAGTCTCTAGCGTGGACGCAGTGTCCTTCTGAGAAGACTCAGGCGTGGGAGATGGTTGTTTCAATCTCTTTAAAGAAGCTTTAGTATCTTTGGCATTTGAGGGCAAGCCCA
Source organism: Lissotriton helveticus (assembly GCF_964261635.1). Classification (NCBI taxonomy): domain Eukaryota; kingdom Metazoa; phylum Chordata; class Amphibia; order Caudata; family Salamandridae; genus Lissotriton; species Lissotriton helveticus. The sequence goes on along the minus strand of NC_136069.1, from coordinate 1,120,896,545 downwards.
TATTCTCAGCCATACAGGTAAAGACCCAAAAAACCCAACAGCGTAACAAACACTGCAGATATCTAAAAACAGCAAAAGATTAAGGTGAGTGGGAGGTAGCCCACGTCACTCGAATAAATTCTCAGTCAAAAACAATAATAAAGCGCCTCCACAACCAACAGGGCAGAGCAAAATATATTGCCAAATATATGTGAGGAAAAAAACAGGATATAACAGAACTCCTCTAAAATAAGCCACTGCGTAATAAAGTAAAGCGCTGTCAAAATGCACTATTGAAAAGGTAAAAAATCACTGACCAGATGAGAAACATCGTAAAAGTCACGAAAGGGGTCAGGAATAACCAACCAGAGTATGTTCCGACGTATTTCTGTCAAATGTGTGACAAGCGCGCTGTCAGCTGAGGAGAAATTCCGATCTCCGTCACAGGAATGCAAGATGGCGACCATCCATCAGAAGTGCCGAGCAGTGTAAACAGCCGGAGAAAAACTGCATTCCACCAGCTGTCAAGGACGTAGAAAGATCGTAAATAACACACGCCGTGTTCCTGCAGGCATAGACGTCTCTCTCGGGATATGGGGTTTCTGTAATCAGCTTAAAAAGCTCCGAGGGCCCCTGTTCATCACAGAGCTCAAGCGCAGACCGCCATGTCACCGCGGCGCGCAAGCCACGCCCCCTCAACAATAGAACTCTTGATGTTTATGTACCAAACTTCACATTTCCAAAAAACACACAAAAAACAAACTCCTGGAGGCTATCCAAAATGTGGTGCAGTTTGGACAAATGTTGCTTAAGGTCTGCGCAAAACAGAGTTACCCATTTACCAATGGAAAGTGTAATGTAACCTTAATCATACTGGCAATATTTAAATACAACAACAAATGTTCAGCAGTGAAATCGTATTAAATATAAGAAAACTAAATCCCACTTATGTATATAGCAAAATATTAAGATTTCTCTTTCTTGCATTTTGGTCACAAAGATTAAGTACTACAAGCGTGTGTCACTGGTACAGTGACGTGTTCAGTAGATGCTAGTACAAATGTTTTAACTTCGATTAAATTGCAATCATTTAATGATTGTCAGCACTGGGCCATCAATGGAATCGTTCTACAAGACCAAACTAAGAAAGGAGCATGGCACAATTATTGTTCATCTTCTTAAAAATGAGGCTTTAAGCTGGATCTACTTAACAAGTGTAGTGCAGAGTATTGGAAAGTCTGTAGGACAGTTACTTTATTTATGCATCTTTTCTTGCATTATACACGTTGTGCACAGACTGCAGAACAGCACGCTATATTGCACATTTCACTGGTCGTGATATGATACAATAAACATCACAAAATGAATTTGCATTGTATTCAAACTCAAGATAGATTAAAAAAATCACAAAATTAAAGAAGTAAAGTAAAAACCTGCGTTTAAACATCTGTTATGAGGAATACGCTAAATTGTGGTAAACAATATAATCATGTACTGCCTGGTCACACAAGGCTTTTATACAAATAAAATGCTACATGCAGACAAAAAACATGTCTTAAGAGATATCTAAAGAACCTACCCTGACCTACTAGTCTCTTGCAAAGTGAGTAAAATCTGAGTTCCATAGACAATGCAGTTCTCGGTCCTCTTTTTTTTATGTCCAAAATCACAAAAATTGGGGGCACATTCCCTGTCACCACCAAACCATCGTTTTATCTGCCAAGCCACCCACTACCACTACATTTCGCATTTTCCTTAGTGAACCCAATAAATGGAGAAGAAGCTATCATGACTTGCCCTTAAACGTAAAGCATCCAGACTTCTTTCAGAGCCATGCTCAGCAGCCAGACCGTAACAATTAATTTCCTTGTAAGAAATAGAGTTGGCAACATTGATTAGGGCCTTCCTTCTTGGAGGAATTGAGCCACAATCCTTGCCTGAAGCATATGTTCTACCTGATTTTTTTTTAACACACTTTATTATCGACTGTATCTCGTCCTGTGAGAATACAATATACACATAAACATACACAGTCATTTTCATTATCTCCCCCATCCCCGCATCGGACTAGTGCAAAGCAAATCACAATTTTTGTACAAACGCAAATTCCAGTATCATCTAGAGCAATAGAATCATCCCCCGTCCTATCAGTACAGGGTCAAGTCATAAACAATCCGCTTCTTGGGATTCTATCTCGCAATAGTTGCAACAAACCATTCTTACTAAACTAATTCTACCCACAACTCTACCCGCCCCCCTCCCTCCACCCCATTCCTGGTCAATCCTGGGGAACGTCTGGGCAGCACTTAATTCGCTGCAATCTTCGCCATGAGGGAAACGACTCCATTATCCCGGGTGCCTCCAGCCAGCCGCAGTACCAGCCGTGAGAGTAACGGCTCCTGCAACCTCGGTGCTTCCCACGCCGGCACTACGGGGCGCACCTGTGACGCAACCGCAGCGCCCGAAGGCGCTTGAAAAGACCGGAACACCTCCCGCGTCGCGGGACGCGCGCGGGCGGCGCCGGGAGAAGCCCGGGACAAGGGCGGGACAGTCTATGACAGGGGTGGTGCGCGGTAGGGACTCTGTTTCCCAGGAGTCCCGGCACAGCCAGGAACATCGCGGCCGCGCCCCCTGATAGCCATGCCCCCTGCCTGCAACGCCTCCTACTTAATAGCTCGTTCAACGTCTCGCGGGACGCCGAGCTAAGCCCGGGCAAAGGGCGAGCCCTCAGAGGAGGCTGGGCTGGGCCACCTCTCTATCTGCGACGGACCTACATCACGGATGTCTACCACCAAGGACAAACCGACCATGGCAGTAGGCGATAAACGAGGTACTCTTGACAATTTTGTCACTCGACCCTTATCGATAACTGACAGGGATATTGCACTTTCTGAGCGGCGATCTGAGAGACGCCGCTCGATAGAATTAATTAAAAATAAACGATCTTCCCTGGGACGTATCCAGCACGCTGCATCACCCCCACCTGCCACGATTTACGAGAGTAAGGGACATGATGTGTCTTTCAATGATAGCATTCCTCTATTGTTTCAGGATATAACCTCCCCAATGGTGAACCCTGTGGGAACTGGCTCATGCGCTGATCTTTTAAATTGTTCTGATATTCCCTTTGTTCCTGTTGAGAAAGTCGGGAATCAGTCACAATAGCTTCTGTACATGCACCTATAGATGCAAACGGCGGCCCATTGGAAGACAATTCCCCCTCCCAATTGGGCCCAGTATCACCAGATAGGCAACTTATTGCACCATCACTAACGCACAATAGGAAGTCAAGGGCAGTTTTGATCACTAAGGCTACGAAGGTAGCCTCTATTGGAGTTATTAAACACACGCTAGGCAAAAGAAAGGCCTGTAATCCCCCAAAGGGCAGCAGACAAAATGCCAAACAACCTAGAACTACAAAAACAACTCTGGAGCCACCAGAGCAGAGGGTGGACATCGCAAAAAATAGTACGGATAAGGTCACGGCCACGGTTGAGGTAATAGATCTAGAGAAGGGCTCACACGAGGGAGGAGGTCTCAAGATAACGGACTTTGTTACACTTCTAGATGAGCGATTAGCACACTATATAACACCAGTTATGGCTAAATTGAACCAAATAGAAGTGAGGCTAAGTTTAATGGAGAAAAGAATATCAGAAGGCACGGGACAAACATTAGCTAAAACAAACAAACAAGGTGCGGATATAACCCTTTTACTGAATAGGATCATACCTAGAGTAAATGATCCGGTAGACCCGTTGATAACTCCCATGACCCCAAGCACGGTATCTAATATTGTCCCGGGCAATCACATTACAAACACTCCTTTAAGGCAGGGCTCTCAGGATGGCCCCGCGACTATGGCTGGGAAACCAGGCCCACGGGCATTTCAAGAAAAAAGGGAGTTCTCTCTTAATCTTCCACCAGAGGCGTGCCCTTATACAGTTGTATTGGCAAATGTACCAAAAATTAAGGAATCTCGTGCTGAAGATTGGAATGCTCGCAAAAACAAAGTACTACACTTCTTCTCTGCCAAAACTGTGTTGGGGGAACACTTATGTAAACACATTCTTTTTTATTAACTGTATTGCAAGTCGGGTTCATTGCTGATTTAATTGTTCTTTTAAATTGTATATAAATTGTGCTTTTATGATGGTTTTTAACCGTCGAATAAAGAACTCTTGACTGACTGACAGTCTATGACAGTCATAGACAGGAAGAGGCAGGGCTGGGCCATATACCCTGGCCAAATCGTGTCAGAACCCTCGGAGATCTAGGACATATATAACCGGTAAAGTGTTTTGACTTTGTACTGTTGTGGACAGATATTCTGTTCTTCTTTAATCTAGTATCATTAATCTAGGCAATAGGATAAACCACGCCTAGTGGCACTAAGGAGAAATTCATATCGGGGGTTGGCCCTATTGATAACTACCTGGTGAAGATGGTAAATAAAATCAATAACGATAGGAGGGCTTCCCTGGGAAGGGGTAGCCCACCCAATTCTGCCCAAGATCCCCCGATCCCTTCTGAGAACCCCCGAGAGGTTGCTACCCCTGAAATGGATCCCACTGTGATTACCACGGTGGTAGCCCAGGTTCACACCGAGCCTCCAGCAGTAGACTTAAACTTAGTAAGCGATGATAATGAAGATGTATTGCCCAACACTAGACCTGTTAGAACCTGCAGGAAACAACAAAATAAAAGGGGGGGGGGGAGCATTTAAAAAAGAGGGTAGATACCCAAATACCAGCAAAGATCACCACAGATGAGTCCATTAATGTACAGGATGAAAGCAATATGGCTAATAACACCTTAAGTTCAGATCAATTTTCCCAACTACTTCGCTCTTTGGAAGCCAAGTTTGAAGCTAAACTAGAACAGTATGTCCAACCGCTAGTGCGTAAACTCGATAGTGTCACTGCCGAAGTAAAGAGGCTAGGAGGGCTGATATCCAAACAACTAGCAGTGGCAGATAGTAATAAAAAGGTTGGGAAGGGCACAAGGGGGACAGAGCAGGAAGCGAGAGCTGAAAATCAGCAGCAATCTACCCTGCACATAGCTAGATCAGACCCAGTTACAATGGCCCCTATTACTGCAGTGAGTGTACCTACACGACCGACAACAGGGCCTGATGTTACACCTAGTAATAATCTGGTAAGGAGAAATACATTTATAAATCTTCCCCCAGAGTGTACCCCTTATGTAATTGTCCTAACCAATGTTCCGCCCCAGGATAATCAATCAGCCCAGACACCCGAGGAATCGCATGACTCCCTAAAAAACAAAACTGTGTCTTGGTTGAACAGGAGGTGTGGTTTCCCTATAAAATTTGCCCCTGACATTATAACAACTAGAAGGGCAAACTGGATTGGGCCCTCCAGAAAGACGTGTAATGGGGACTGTATAATCGTAAACTTCAGACACCCACAACATGTGGCTACAGTTCTGTTAAGGGCAGCCTCCACGACGTATGATGCCAATAGTATTTGTGTGCGACCTCTTGGGTTCTTTTATAATCACACCACTAGAGCGCCTCCACACAGTGCGAGAATGAGACCATTTACACATGTCATGGCTCAGACCCCAGGCTCATTTCAGTGTCCTGGTGGAGAGAACTATTTTAATTATGGGCCTAATATCGCCACACATAACAGATTCGATATACTCTCTGGTTTAGAGTTGTGCGATTGACAAGAGGCTGGTGAGGGGCCAGGGGAAGAGTCTCCCCCAGTCTTGGTTCCCTCGGTTCCTGATCAGCCTACTTTGATTCCTCTCGCTACTCAATGTAACCCCGTATCTATGTGCAATGTCGAGGGGGAAACGGTTAAGATGTTAAGCTGGAACGTTGCTGGCCTGCGTTCCAAGAGAGAGGACAGCAACTGGTTAAACTTTGTTAAACAACATGATATTGTGGCTCTTCAAGAGACTTGGGATAAGGACTGTGACTTTTGGATGGATGGTTTCACCTCGTCTTTTGTCCCAGCACTAAGATCGTCAGCCGGGAGAGATAGAGGGGGACTTGTGCTATTGGTATCTGTGAATGTAAGGGGGAAAGTTAAAAGGGTAGACTGTGCCTCCTACAATTTTCTTATTCTGGAAATAAAACTCACAAATAACACCAAACTAATCCTAGCGAACTGCTATAACTCGCAGCAAGGGGATTCCCCAAATGAACATTTGGTGTGGTTGACAGATTCTTTAAACACTTATAATGTAAAGCAAACCACTTTCTGCCAATATATTTTATTGGGCGATTTTAATGTGCATTTATGTAGTCAGAATTGTCTTTTAATTGATAATGATGGGCCAGACTTCACATCCCGCAGCATTTCGAGCATACGCATAAGGGGGAAGCTCTGGAGAATCTCCTGTCTAATAACGATTTGTTTGAAGCAGGGTTTTCTGACAAAAGTACCCGTGTTGCCACATATATAGGCAGGGATTGTGAAACAATAATTGACTATATATTTCTTTCCTCAGGACTTTTAAAATACGTAATGTTCTATAATGCTATACCTTCTTCTTTTAGTGACCACAATCCGGTGGTGATTGAGTTGGTAAATGGTTTTTTTCTTTTAAATAAAACTGTTCCGCAGCTGGCTGTAGTGGAGGTTAAAGCAAAAGATCAGGGGAGGAGGCTAAATTGGAGTAAGGTTGTGCCAGATGAGTTTTTCAATACCATCTCCATTAAGGCGTCCCAGGATTTAAATATCTGTGGAGATCCCCTCTCTAATGGGGAGGAAGTAATAACTTCATATGAAGCTATCTGCCGCCAAGTGGCGAAAGAACTCACGTCCAAAAGTCGACCAGCTAAAAATAAACCGGTAACTGGCTGGTTTCACCATAAATGCACCAAAACTCATAATCTCCTCAAAAAAGCTCTCCAGGAGCAACCAAGGAACAAAGCTCTGGTTGCCCAGCTCAGAAGAGAGTACCTAAGAGCAGCACAGGAAAGGAAAAACGAACTTAAACATGATGCTTGGGTTGAGCTTATGGATAAAGCAACCCTAAAAGACAGTCCAAAATTCTGGTCTATTATTAATACTCCCCTGTTTTCTAGCACCCAAAATAATGTTTTAGAAGTAAATATAGCTGAGGAGGATTCGCTGAGCCACTTTGAACACATTTATGGAAGTCATCTAGAGCTAGAAACTTTTGTTGCCCCACCCTCAGAATCTCCGGTTACGCCAGTAAGGTTTCACTTGGCGGACGTTGCTAAAGCAATTGAGGGCACAGCAGGACGAAAGGCTCCAGGCCCAGATGGGGTACCTTCAGATATGTACAAGGCAAACCCGTTGTACTGGGCAAATATCTTGACTAACGTCTTTAACACCTCGGCCTGTGTAGGACTCCCCAAATCTTGGTCTCGATCAACAATAATTCCAGTGTTTAAGAAGGGCCAAAGGGGAGACCCCAGATGCTATAGGCCTATATCCTTGCTGTATTCCTCCATAAAAATCTTGGGGAAGGTTATTCTAGCAAGGATATCAGGGTGGGCCTCGGACAACAACATACTGTCCGATGCCCAGTATGGCTTTAGAGCGGGGAGGAGCACGGAGGACCAATGTCTGAACCTACACCTAATCATAGCTAAATACACGAAGGCGGCTAGGGGCTCTATTTTTCTGAGCTTTATGGACTTGTCCACAGCCTTTGATCTAGTTAATAGGTCAAGGCTGTGGACAATGCTCCTGGAGATGGGCCTCGATTGACCCCTTGTGTATTTTTTTGGCAGAGTTGCATAAAGACCTAAATGCCTCAATTAGGATGATGAATGAGGGGAAATGCACGCAAAGTTTTAAGTCCGGTAGAGGGGTGCGTCAGGGATGCATTTTGGCCCCCATGTTGTTTACGTTATATGTAAACTCGTTGGAGGTAAAACTGTTAACAGCGACTCCCGACATCCCACGCATGGGAGGCACACCGGTTTCGGTGCTCCTATATGCGGACGATGCTGTGCTATTAGCAAGGACCCCGTTGGGCCTACAAAGATTGCTGGACTCTTTCGGGGATTTTATGAAAAGCCTGGATCTGGTGGTAAACAATGGCAAATCTCATGTTATGTCACTGGGTGTTTCAAAAAATAAAGTTAAGACCTTTTACTGTGGCAGTGAAGAAATCACCAGAGTAAAGGTATTTACCTATTTGGGAGTAGTTTTTGATGATAGGGGTTCATGGTCTCCACAGCTCTCAATAAAGGTAAATGCAGTGAGAAGTTCTTCAGCTGCAGTGTTAGGTTTCGCTAAAAGGCTGGGGGGGAAACCCTATGAGGCGATCTTGGCAATTTATAAAGCCAAGTCCATATCTATCGCAAGGTATGGGGCAGCAATATGGGGGTTTACCAAACCCAACCCCATCCAAACACAAGAAAACACATTTTTACGGTCCCTCCTAGGCCTTCCGCAATCTACTGTTACCCACTCTGTCCATCTTGAATTGGGGATAGGTTACATAGCAGATATAATTAAAATAGCCCCCATCCTGCTATGGATCAAAATTTGGTTGAATTCGAACCTTTCCCTAAACCACAAGATTTTAAAGGACTGTATCAACCTTGATAATATGAAGGAAATCCAGTGGTTGTCTTATATTAAAATGTTAGCTGTGTACATGGGGCGACCTGAGATTTTCCTCAATCCTGAATCTCTATGCAAGGCTGACCTAGAGTGGGTAAAAATTAATTTCATCAAGCTAAGGGAGGCAGAGCGGGAAGCAGTGGAACTATGTAAACCATTGGTCAGGGGCCATGTTCTGGTTACGTTGTCTCTAGCGATGTCTCCCTATTTGTCAATAGTGACTAATTCTTTACATAGATGGCTATTGACAAAATTCCGGTTTAACCAAATACATACTGTATTTTGGGATTTGGAGGGCTGGAGTAGACTGGAGGATGCTGCTCCGTGCAAATGTGATGATTTCCCCCCCCCAAGACACTATGCACTTTATGATCTTTTGTCCTCTGTACCATGATGCCAGGAAAAGGTTTACTCTTCCTTTACTGAAAAAGATGAATTTTATCCAGTGTAAACCTGCCTTATTGTTTTTACAACTGATGGAATCCCCAGTAACCATGTTTTGTGTTGCCAGCTTTCTTGCAGCGTCTGTTAGAAACAGGAGGGTTAGACAGAAAGCCGCACAAGAAATCCAAGCCTCTCAATATAACGACAATGTATACCAATCAATGGTTTTAATTTTAGAAAAGAATGTTAATTGCTGATTTTCGAGTGGGAGAGCCCTTTGTGTGCCGTTTTTTCTTCCAAGGCTGCTTTTCTTTCTGCTAGAGACCTCGCGGTACCCGCTTCGCGGGTCCCGCTTCGCCCGTTTGCCTGGGCGCCTCGCTTTGCTACGGACTTGGGACCTTGTGGGCTGGAATTGGAAAGAGCAGGGCTGCGAGCGCCAGGTGAGGGACAGGGACTCCATTGCCCAGGAGTCCCTGCGCTGCCATCATCACCTGCACCTGGACGCTCTCCCTGTTTGCCCCGCCCCTTGAGCGCCGACTGAAAGGTGCCTGCCAGAACACCGCGGCCAGACTCATCCTCGACATCCCACGAACCAGCCACATCTCCGGACACCTGAGAGACCTTCACTGGCTCCCCGTCAACAAAAGAATCACCTTCCGCCTCCTCACCCACGCACACAAAGCCCTACACGACCAAGGCCCGAGCTACCTCAACAGCCGAATCAACTTCTACGCTCCCAAACGCCACCTCCGATCAGCCAACCACGCCCTCGCCGCCGTCCCCCGCATCCGAAGAGCGACCACAGGAGGAAGGTCCTTCTCCTACCTGGCCGCCAAGACCTGGAACTCCCTCCCGACCGACCTTCGCCTGACCCAGGACCACCTCTCCTTCAGGAGGAAGCTGAAGACCTGGCTGTTCGAGCAGTAGCGGCACCCCCCCTCCCCCAGCGCCTTGAGACCCTACGGGTATGTAGCGCGCTCTATAAATGTCATTGATTGATTGATCGATTGCCAGCGTTTGGAACAGTGGGAGACACTTGCTGATTTTCGAGTGGTAGAGCCCTTTGTGTGCCGTTTTTTCTTCCAAGGCTGCTTTTCTTTCTGCTAGAGACCTCGCGGTACCCGCTTCGCGGGTCCCGCTTCGCCCGTGTGCCTGGGCGCCTCGCTTTGCTACGGACTTGGGACCTTGTGGGCTGGAATTGGAAAGAGCAGGGCTGCGAGCGCCAGGTGAGGGACAGGGACTCCATTGCCCAGGAGTCCCTGCGCTGCCATCATCACCTGCACCTGGACGCTCTCCCTGTTTGCCCCGCCCCTTGAACACCTCCTTTCTTTAATAGGAGTTGTCTTTTCCGCTGCGCGGGAGCGCGCGGGAGTGCGCCCGGGAGAAGCCCGGGAGAAGCCCGGGACAAGGGCGGGACAGTCTGCGACAGTCCGCGACTGGCAGCGTCTGGTCTGGGCCTGGAACTTTGCTGGAAACCTGCTGTGAGACTTAAGACTCAAGGCCCATTTCGGACAACATTTGCAACAACTAGGTATTATTTTTGTGTTTTAGCATAGTGCACCCAGAGGCACTCACTAACTTGCTACGGTTAACCATGCCACCCAAAAAACAATCACCAGTTAAAAACACTATGGAGAACTATCTCGTCCAAGTAGTGGCAAAAATAAACAGCGACAGAAGATCTTCGCTGGGCTTAGATGTACCGACTGAATTCCCTTCCCGGGACTCAGAGCTGGCTGATCCTTTTGACCAAGAAAATAGTGGTAGCCTTGGGCTAACTCCTGATTTTCCCACCGATGCTGATATCGTGCAGCCCAGTGGTACAGTAGTTGGTATAGAAGATAGCAGTGACAGTGAGGGTGAGGTTGTGATCGAGACCACCCCCCCTGACCCAGTGCCTGCCCCGCGTACCACCAGGGGTGGAAAAAAGGATCTGCCTAAACGTGGGGGGGCTTCGTTCAAGTAGGAAAAAAGTTGCTACTCCCCCTAGAAAAATAGTTGAGGAGGAGGAGGATGGGTCTAGCGACGAAGCTAGCGTGACTCTAACTAATACACAATTTAATAAGTTGTGGGGTATGTTGGATGCTAAAATTAGGGGCATCGTAAAGCCCTTGGTTGGTCGGATTGAAAAGTTAACTGCTGAGGTTAATAGATTGGGGGGTTTGCTGAGTAAAACTTTAGTGGAAGTAGAAAAACTACCTGAGGAAGTTGTGACTAGAGTAGAGTCCCTAAAGAGTAGCTCTAACCCTGAGGGTGGTATTGATGCCATCCCTTTGATAGCTCAGCCAATGGCCCCGCAGATAAACCTAGCTGGAAGTGTGCAAGGGCTAGCAGCCCCATTACCTAAGCCTAATGCCACGAACCTTGGGAAAGGCTCATGTGAGCTTATTGTTGAGGCCTCTCCCCTCGTTCTTGTCTTAGCTAATGTTCCCCCACTGGCCTCTGGTCAAGAAGAAACCACCCCATCTTTATTGTATAAATCTTTATCCTGGCTAACCAATAACATGGTGATAACTCCTTGGGGGAAAGAACAACTATCAGAAGAGCTAGTGATGGCTAGAAGGGTTGAGTGGATTGGAAATAGGGCTAAAAGATTTAAGGGGGATTGTGTTGTTCTTAATTTTTCTAACGCTGAGGTGCTGTCAAATATTTTACCTAACTTACTACCTCCACAGAGAAGATCGACCACTATTGTCCCATTGACTTTGGATTTCTTCTACCCATGTAAAAGAAAAGGCCCCAATTCCTGTACGCTAAGGACAAAATGGAACGTGGTGCCTAATAGGGGGAATAATGCTCCTGTATTTAATGACTGGGGACTAAGTCTTGATAACAGGTTTTCTGCTCTTTTCAACTTGAACGAGTGTGATTGACTTTTTGCATGCTCAAAGTATGCAACACAACCTCCATTTAATCCATGTGCTAGTAGGCCTATTGTGAATGACCGCCAGGTGGTTTGTGGTACAGCAAGGAAAGCTTGTGATTTAGTATCCGCTCCACATGGAGTGGTAAAGTCTGTTGTTCTGGGTAATGCATCCCAAGATAATGTCAAAATTCGAGGTGATGTTCTACCAACTAATCCTGTTACTATCTCAAAGCCAATAGGTGAATCACTGCCTGGCATGGGGAGCCTAATCTCCTGGAATGTGGCTGGGTTAAGCTCCAAGTTAGTATGTGGAAACTGGCTAGGCTTCGTCAGCACATACGATCTTTGTATGTTCCAGGAGACCTGGGCTTGTGAACCTGTTTATGTTTTGGGATATCTAAATTTTTATGTACCAGCTTTTAAGGGACCAAAAGGGCGACCTATGGGGGGACTCACTATTTGGGTTCGTCAGTCCCTTAAATTGTCAGTAAAGAGCTTGGCGACTAGCCAAAAAGATATCCAGTTAATCAGGATTACTAGTGATACCTCTGATGTTTTAGACATTTATAACATATATGCTAGAGGCAGTAAGATTGGTAGATCTGACGTCCTCCTTGCTCTTTATAATCTCCTTGACACATATTCGCTTGGTCATAGGATTGTAATAGCTGGTGACCTGAACCGAACTTTTGAGCCTCTGGTCGCTGGTGAAGCTTTTCTAGGTGCTGAGGAGGATTTACAATGGGGCATCCCTATCTTAGAAACGATTCCAGTATTACGCTGGACAGAGGATATCTTAGGTCTGAATGCCATGTGTCTAGAACTAGGATTAAGAGCATTAAACGGCAGGACTATGTCAAACAAGACAGCCTCCATGACATTTGATAATGGGAGACACAAAAGTCGAATAGATTATGTGATCTGTAGCATGACTCTATGGTCGACTGTCTGTGACATGGAAGTTGTGCCAAGACCCCAAGTGGTTTACAACATGCACTGACCATCTTTGATACCTTTTGTGTGGATCACGGTTTGGAGGTGAATGTGTCTAAAACGAAGCTCATGATTTTTAACCCACATCGTAGCTTTAAGTCCAATATTGTCATGAGTGGTCGTCCCCTTGATGTGGTAAAGTCATTCACCTACTTGGGGATTCCTATAGCGGATAACAATAGGTGGTGTCATCACATTGATATAGCAACTCTACGTCATAAACAACTAGCTGGTGTTATCAATCTGGAACATAGGAAGTCTTTGACTAAACCAGTTAAACCAGCTCTGATGATTTATGAAGCTAAGGCAATTGGGTCTGCGTTATATGGGGCAGAGATGTGGGGGTATGAAAATCTGAGTGCGCTTCAAATATCCGAGAATACATTTTTGAGGTCAATTACTGGTACCCCGAATAGCACTCCATTACTGCCCTTGAGATACGATCTTGGCAGGAAGCAAATTGTGGACTTAGCCAGACTACGGCCAATTCTATACTGGCGTAGGCTCTGGACTACCCCCGAGCTTTCCCACTTTGCGGAAGGCTTTACTGACGTTATTAAAGCAGACTGTTTCCATAAGATTACCTGGTTTAAATCGTTAAAATTGATGTTGTTTGAGCTCGGGTTAAGTGAGCTGTGGGATGACCCATCAGGAGCTTTATTTCCGTCCAAGTCAATCTTAAAGAATATGTTTTGGGAATATGTTGCTAATGTCAGTTTGCGTAATTCTAATAATGGGTCCATGTCTGTTAGTTTTCTGGAGGTCAAATTGTTTCCTGTATTTGAAATGTATTGGGATTTTATATCTAAACCCTTAGACAGGAAACTTCTATTCCAAATGAGAGCGGGTTCACTCCCTCTAAGAATACTAACAGCAAAATGGGGCCCCGGAGGGTCCACTATCTGCCCTGCTTGTGGCTTAGGAAGAGAATCTCTCGGTCACTTTTTGTTTTCCTGCAAAGCTTACAGAGACCCTAGACAAGTCTGGCTGGCACCTATGTGCAGGAACCTTGGTACCACATGCAGTAGAGTTGCATTGCGTATTCTATGTTCAACCTCCCTCACATGGATTATAATTGCCACTGCAAAATACCTTGGCTGGGCTTGGATAATTAGGCAGAGACTGCTAGTTATGTAACTATTCTCTGCCGATATTAGGCAGAGACTGCTAGTGAATTGACTATTCTTTGCCTAGGTATTGTATTAGTGTCTCCACAAAATGTACATTAATGTTTTTAACTTATTGGTTACCCAAAAAAGTTTTTAACAAAGAACTTTTACACCTTCTTATTTGCTTATTAATATTGTGGTTTATCTTTGTATAACTGTTCTTATGGATTTGTAAGTGCTCTGTAACTTCTGATTACATGTATATTTAATCGTTTTTTAATATGTTTGTATGTCTTGCTTTTATGAGTAATTACTCGAATAAAGCACTTTTGAATTGAATTGAATTGTTAATGTTTTTTAAATGAATTTGTACTGTATTTTTACCTTGTACAATGTATTTTTAAACTAATATTTTTAATGTTTTTTGTATATGTATAGCATACTTTTATGATTTTAAGTAATCGAATAAAGTGGTTTGACTGACTGACTGGTCAATCCTCCCACAACATATAATACCCATGAATTCTGTAGGCATCACCTAATTTTCAAGGTACTGTAGGCTAAGGAAACTCAAATGTAGCATTGAGAAAGGGCTACTACCCACCAGTCATCATAGGGCAAACTGAAATCATTGGGACCCAGCCCTCGCAGGTGGGGGGGAAGTCCATTTCTTCCAGAGCAAGCAATATAGCTTCCCACTCCAGTGAAATAGGGTGTTTACGTAATCCCCTCTCTTCTTCTCTACGGAGGGCTGCCCCTTCGCATATGTTCTACCTGATGAAGGAGTTTCCTATACAGGACCAGAGCAAAGACTAAATCATGGTTGTAAGAAAGTGCTTACCATTGGTTGGCAGCTTTGTCACTCATTTGCCTTCTTCTATATGGTCTGCTGTTGTTAACCCTCCCATGGAGCATCGCCCAAGTACCTGTGGCCATTCACTTTTCTTCTGGGGGCTACTTTTTTCTTTCCCTGTGTACCACCCTTGCCAGTACATGTCTCAACAGCTTGCTGTATTTCTTTGGTGTTCAAACCTCTCTTTGGCAGTTATCAGTTGAGCAAGGTCCATAGGGTTTAAGGCGGTACAATCAGAAGTACTGCCTTGATTCAGCATTCCCTGCAGCTACCGTTTTGGAATATCTGCCTCAGCTTGGAGTGGTGGGTTCTAATCTCGCGCCCATTCTTGAGCAATATCAGTATTTTTGCTTCCAGCTTCCTGGCTGTTTGCCTTCATAATTTTGCATGTTAATGCTGAAAAGGCAGGCAGTCGCTGTGAACGAGTTTACATCTCTGAGATGTACAAGCGATGTGGCCCAATGTCGAGAGCTGTCGCCATCATCATTAAGGAACCAGGTGGGAATCACGGCCTCTGCTCAGTATTTCATGATGCAAAATACAGCGCTCGACACGTCACAGTAAACAGTTAAGCAAATGTTTAAAATGGTATGATTGGGGCTCTCGTGATATGTGTAGTTGTGTTGTGAAGCACTGTAATGCCCCATGCCATGTATACGCCTTATGGAACCACAGATCACAGCCATAAGCATCCTGTAAGCCTTTCTTTCTTAACGTCGCAATGTTATTTTGAACGAGCTCTGGCTACATTATTACGTTAAACTACAAAAGTATATATTAATGCTCTACTCTTTCCTAGCAATGGATCCCAGATATCTATTTGCTTATCAGCATGACACATCCACACCAAAGTCAAAGGGGAGAGGATGTGGCATTACGGTTAGAGCAGCCTACTTTAGAGCTGGGGAACCGGGTTCGAGTCTCAGTGTCGGCCCACCATCCTTTGCAAATCACTTAATATTCCAGCCTAAAATAAAAGTGTTTAATGTAACTTTTGTGAAATCAATAAGGACTAGCCTATTTGTGAATTTACATAGACTCAAGACTGTTCGACAGGATACAAACCCTTTTGTTTGTTCATGAAGCCCTCACCCACCAACCTGGTTGGTGGCATGCTTCATCATCGGGCCCACCCAGTGACACTGAGTGTGTCCCGGGTGTGCTTCGACACCTGAATACAGCGGAGCAGGCATGTTTCTGAGTGCAGTGTAGTGACGCGAAGGTGAAAGTTTAAAAGCTCATTCTTACCTGCATTCAGAGAAGGTCACTGTGTATACAAGAAACAAAAGCACAAAAATTGTGTCTAGTTCTACATGTTTGAAAGTTAACAGAAGAAACTAGGCACCGATGTTCAGTGTGTCCCAATTTCTACTTCTAATACAGGCGCATGGGGGCATGCGAAAGAGGGTCTTGAGTAGCTTGAGAGTGAGAGGCCCCCCACATGGTCACACAGTTGTATTGTTTACACATCGCAGAAGAAGCCCCCGTGCACATGAGTGTTAACATGCATGTAGAATACAAATAGATTTATGTGTATGGGCATGAAGCAGCAATAATGAACGAAAGGCAAAATTCAGGCATGCTCTGCTGAATGTAACATTCTCACCATATGGACCCGCGCAAAGCAATTAAAAGCTGCGGCAACTTCCAGTACATCAACCGAAGAGTGATCCAGGGGTGTAACACAGGCCCCTGCAGTCGCCGCGGTGCAGGGGGCCCTCACCCTCCAGTGGGCCCCGTCAGCACCGCACTTCTGCTTGGGAGCTCTAGATTGAGTCTGGAGGGGGCCCCTTCACTTACCCTGGAGGGGGGGCACCCTCAAGGTTCGTTACGCCACTGGAGTGATCACAAAAAATAACGGGGGGGGGAGCCTACTGTATAGCCTGTACTTATTTGCCATTTACATGATTAAACCAATAATACATGATTAAGGGCCATATGTATCAAGCCTTTTGCGAATCGCAAACGGCCTTTTTGCATGTTTTGGGATGTATGAAATATTCGCAAAATAAGGAATCGCAAAGATTTGCGATTCCTTATTTTGCCATAGCATTTAAGGAATCGCAATTTTGCGATTCCTTAAATGCTATGTATGTAGCATTTTTGGGTTGCGAATTTTGGTTCCGAATTCGCAAATTACCACCAACTTGTAGTTGATGGTAACTTGCGAATTCTTCAAGAAATGCACAATTTGGCATTTTTGAAGGTGGCATGTGATGCACACACATGCCCATAGGGCATGTATGTGCGCCATATGCACACACATGTACATTTCAGGGGTGCAGCAGGGTGTCTTTGAGACACCCCTGCACCCTTGAAATAATTCTCAAATTGCGATTAGCAAATTGCGAATTCGCAATTTGAGAATTATTTCGCAATCATTCCTATGGGCCTCCTGGCCCATAGGAATGCATTGGAAATTATTCCTTAATTGCGAATTCGCAAAATGCTAATTCGCAAATAAGGAAGATTAAGGAATCGCTAAATAATAGCGAATTTCTTCATACATACCATTTTGCGATTCCTCAATAGCGATTCCTTAAAAATCGCTATTTAGGAATCGCAAAAGAGTTTGTTGATACATATGGCCCTTAGTGTTTAATGAATGCTATCAATCTGCAAAACAATCATGGAACTTCCCTTTTACGGTAAGTAGTGTGTTAGGAGGTTTATCATTGTTCATGACCCGATGGCAAACTGTTGTGAATGTTTATTTTACCTCTTAGAATAATGTAGTTGACGGTACAATCAAATTACCATCTGATTGGTAGGTCCAGAGCATAGCTGCCTGGAGAAAGTTGTGTTGCCATGGCATGTTCTGGTAGAACTTCAGGGAAGTGCTTCTCTCTGCATAGGCCAAGACAGGAACTCTCCGGGTCATAACCCAGTAGAGGGACCAAGTGAGCCTCACTGAACGGGATGTTCCCAAAGCCCATGCAGCCGTGCCATTCTTCCTTTTATCACACAGATACAGCAAAGGCAACAGCAGGGCAGCTGTGTGTCACGTTAGAACATATACCACACGAAGCTTTCCTCATGCATGAGCTTTTCCGAGTTCTAGCTGGTGATTCAAAGGTCTAAACTAAAATGAGTTCCATTGAGTTGGGTAACAATAAACATCTGTTATTCAGCGCCAAGACGCTTACGGGTGAACGTGTGTGATAAAAGATGCACTCGTTATCTTGAAATAGTTCAGCTTTATTAACACCCACCGGAGAGGCTTGTGGCTACAGCAAGGTAGTAGCGACAACTGGCAAAACAGATTGAGTAATAACATTCCACCTGATGTCATGTAACATTCCTAACAGGGAATGCTGGATTTAAAGATAAAGTTACAACACATCTCCCTTTTATAATAAAATGAAGAAAAACAAATTACAACAATTACTTAAGATAATAATCTTGTAAATACAATGGTGACTTCTTAGCTCTGGTACTGCAAGTAAAAGAACCAGAAGAATCTCTCCTGTAATTGCACTGAGAAGGAACATTTTGTGACAATTTGTTCAAACATTGGGACTTCACATTACTATCCCCCTCCATACATTTTGTTAAACGAGACATGCTCCAAACATCACCACCAGCCAGCATGACCACATTATTCATAACCTTTACAATACGTCTTGGTCCAAAATATTTAGATTCGCCTTTTGGTGACCACACTGCTTTTTTTGACAAAAACAAGATCACCTACTTTCCATATAATTTTTCTTGCTCCCATTTTGATATCAAACCTCCGTTTGTAATTGTTTTTCTAATTTCTCACCTTCCAATTATTCACAACACAACCCCTGTCCTATACACTTAACCATAAAGGATTAAACTTTGAACCAGCCGTCCTGCCCTTTAATTTCTTAAATGGAGAACAACCAGTCACACTGTTAGGAGTGTTCCTATGCGCCCATAACTTTTCTCTGAGGATGGGCTTGAGCGGAACTCTTAACTCTAATGTAGTTTGAGCAGAAGCCCTAATCAATCTATTCATGCTCTCAACTAAACCGTTAGCCTGGGGAGCATAAAGAGCAGTTTTGTGATGGGTGATGGATAAATCTTTTAGAAAATCTGACATCTCTTGTGAGGTAAATTGCACCCCGTTATCAGAAACCAGGATATCAGGAACACCTTCACAAGTGAAAGCATCCTTGAGAAATTCAATAATGTTTTTGTTATAACTGAACTCATGCAAGAGGAAGATAACCATTTTGATGTATAGTCCACCAGAACAACAACAAAGCTCTCTGAAGAAGCCAAATTATGAAAAGGATCAACTATATCCACTGCTAGTTTAGACCAAGGATGTTCATGTATAGCGACAGGAGAAAGAGGAGTGGTTTTCACCTTCCTTGACTTGTCATTCCCTGCACAAATGGTACAATCTCTGACAATTTCCTCAACTTGGCGGTCCACCTCAGGCCACCAGTAGGACTCTCTGACCCTTGCCTTTGTAAGACTACGTCCAAGATGCCCATCATGTGCAAGATTGATTATTTTTTCTCGCATCATAAATGGGGGTATTAATCTATCCCCACAAAAAAGTTCACCATGCACAATGTTTAATTCCTCCCTGACATTCCAATAACCTTTAGCACAATCTGGAACATCTTTCAAAATGGGCCAACCATTGATAGTGAAATCTATAACTGGTACTCTGGCTTTATCACTCACAAAACAATTTTTTCATTCAACCTCATTGAGTGCTGATTCCTTCACCCAAGAAACATTCTGACATTCTGGATCATTTACAACAGTGTGCTTTATAAATACACATTATGTTAAACCATATGACATGACTGCAGAGAGTCCAGGGAAAGGAAAAGAAAGAGGCATCTTTGTTATCAAGCCTACGCTTTAACAATCACTGGTAAAGCCTCATTACCATGAAATGTGTTAAACTTTAGTCACTGAATTGATGTGTCAAAATTTCTCAACCATACAGTGCCTCTTTCTTTGGAGTTTGTCATTCGGCGTTTGTCTTTACAGTGAGGTATTTTCCTTTCAAATGTTCCCCTATTTTGGAGCTCGATGCCACTCAGTTCAGCTTGCAATATGACTACACTGTTCTCTGTGCGCGCTTATTATTAGAAGTTGGTGCCTGCATTGGTGTACTCACAGATAGTGTGTTTAACATGTACTTGACCTTACAGTGGCTCTTAATTTTCCATTTACCGCACAGTAGTTGTGCTCATGGTGAGATGCCAACCTTAACTAAAAAGAGTTTCTCTTTTACCCTCAAGTGTGACTGTGTTTAACTTGCGGTGCAACAACATTTACTTTGAAATGTATATATGTTTGCAGTGAGGGCACAATGTGGTAAAGGTAAACACCACACTGCAAACGTTTATGGATGAAGTATCCACACCCGTTCTGGCAGTTTAATTGTTCCACCTAACCCCCAGTACAGCATCAGTCCACCAAACTGGTGGACACACATTTCACCTTTGACATGGCACTGGAAGCCTCTAGCAAGCATAAAGCATCTGACCCTCAAACCATGAGGCTTGTGCTGCTCTCCCGCGCAGTGTTGGGATGGATCAAAATCATTTTAAGAGTTGCTCGGTTTATTTTATCACAAAATTACATTCATGTTTTATGCACAGGGAGAATAAGTGATGTGCCCAGAATCATAGGATGTACAGCTGATAATGAGACTCGAACCTACTGCCCCAGTTGCAAAGTCCGCAGCTCTGCCCGTAATCACATCTCTCTGCTTCATCCTGTGAGTCAAAGCCCTTGGGGCAGTTTTACAGCTAGCTACATATGTTGTTTTATGTGCCCATTGAAGCCAAAACAAATATCTGGTAAAGTCAATGAACCACTTTTTAGGTCGAGCCTAGCAGCATACATGCTCTACTCTGCAAGGCATGGTGTATTCAGTACATGGGCTGCAAGCGGGCCCATCGCCTGTCATTGGTTTTTCCAGGTGCCTTTCTAAATTCCTTACTTTTGAATGGTAAATAGTGTCCATTTGTCCATCCTTTTGTTCCGTCATTCCCTGCCATGGCGACTGGCATGATTACAGGGCTCATTTAGCTTCTGTCTATTTGAGTTTGTTTCTATTTTTTCTGATTGCCTAACTCGTGTTCTGGAAATGTTGCAAACGCGAGCAGCTTTTCAGAGTTACTGCTTTCCTCTCCCACCCACTTTATCGCCATGTGCTCCCCTTAGCGTTCATTTATGATCTACAGAGTCTGGGTCACTGAAGATCGACATGAAGAAATTTGACTTTACTCACTAGCTCCCTTTCACTCAATCTTTCATTTTTACCATTAATTAGGTTTCACCCGCTATGATCTCCGTTGCTCCATTTCTATAAACAGGGCGGTAAATCTTGTTCTTTATCTGGTCCAAAATGTAGCAGATGTGTCTCTGTTGCCAGTGGTAATTCCTCATTCTTAGTCCCCTAGTCAGTGCTGCTAGCTGCTTCTCTGGTCCCTGTGGTGATTCCTCATTCTTAGTCCTCTAGGCAGTGCTGCAGCTGTGTCTTTGTTCCCAGTGGTAATTCCTCATTCTTAGTACTCTAAACAGCGCTTCAGCTGCTTCTCTGGTCCCAGTGGTAATTCCAAATTCTAAGTCCTCTAGACAGTGCTGCAAGCTGTGTCTTTGGTACAGCCGGTAATTCCTCATCCTACGTCCTCTAGACAGTGCTGCTAGCTGCTTCTCTGGTCCCGTTGGTAATTCCTCATTCTAAGTCCACTAGGCAGTGGTGCTAGCTGCTACTCTGGTCCCGTCGATAACTCCTCATTCTAAGTCCTCTAGTCAGTGCTGCAGATGTGTCTCTGTTCACAGTGGTGATTCCTCATTCTAAGTCATCTAGACCGTGCTGCTAGCTGCTTCTCTGGTCTCATTGGTAATTCCTCTATCTAAGTCCTCTACACAGTGCTGCAGCTGCTTCTTTGGTCTTGTCAGGAATTCCTCTATTCTAAGTGTGCTAGACAGAGCTGTAGCTGCGTCTTTGTTCCCAGTTGTAATACCTCATTCTCAGTCCTCTAGCCAGTGCTGCTGGCTGCTTCTCTGGTCCCAGTGGTAATTCCTCATTGTTAGTCCTCTAGACAGTGCTGCTAGCAGCTTCTCTGTTCCTGTCAGTAACTCCCCCATTCTACAACCTCTAGGCAATGCTGCAACTGTGTCTCTGGTCACAGTGGTAATTCCTCATTCTTAGTCATCTAGGCAGTGCTGCTAGCTACTTCTCTGGTCTCATCATAATTCCTCATCCTAAATCCTCTACACAGTGCGGCTACCTGCTTCTCTGGTCTCCGCTGTAATTATTCATCCTAAATCCTCTAGGCAGTGCTGCAGTTGTGTCTCTGTTCATACATCCACTACACTCCAAGCCAAAGCACACAAATAAAAGACACTCAAGTACGTGCATCAAGGTAGACTTCCTGTCAGTAACTCCCCCATTCTACAACCTCTAGGCAATGCTGCAACTGTGTCTCTGGTCACAGTGGTAATTCCTCATTCTTAGTCATCTAGGCAGTGCTGCTAGCTACTTCTCTGGTCTCATCATAATTCCTCATCCTAAATCCTCTACACAGTGCGGCTACCTGCTTCTCTGGTCTCCGCTGTAATTATTCATCCTAAATCCTCTAGGCAGTGCTGCAGTTGTGTCTCTGTTCATACATCCACTACACTCCAAGCCAAAGCACATAAATAAAAGACACTCAAGTACATGCATCAAGGTAGACTTTTGCGATTCCGTAATTGCGATTATTAAGGAATGCGTGGGTTGCATTTGCCAAGGCTTGTTGGTGCTCCAGCCGGACACCGACCCCTCAGCACTCAACATCTTATGTGGGACAGCTTGTGGACGGCTCCTGATTATCCTCCGCGTCACCTGGTCCTCACAGCTGCAGAGTCGAGGTCCTCGTCAACTCTCCTGCAAGTCTCGACATTGGTCGGCATTCGTCTTACAGATGTCCTGGTCACGCTTGAGTGACATAGACTTTGTCCCTTCTGCTTGCAGGTACCTCTCAACTAGAATCCACCTTTGGATTCCACTGGACACTTTCTCCTTCTTCAGTAGCAGCACTTTCCTGAAGTCCTCTATTGGGTTCGACTGTCGTTTCCGACACCACTTCACACCTATGCCCCCGTTTTGCCTGGTGTGGATAACGTGGGTACTAAGGTATCCATGGGTGGGCTGACTCTCCAACCTTCTGTCTTCCACAAGGTTTCTTCAGGTTCCACTGGGAAGGGTCCTCTTTTTTTTAAAACCCCACCTGCGACTTACACATTGACGTGTACGGAGCACGCTGTCGTGTTACCACACTGCACACGCTCTCCTTGGGGTTCCTAGTCACTCACCTTGGGTGGTTCCTTGGGTCCCCAGCATTTCTTCGTCTTCTTGACCTTGTCTTGATCTGAATCATGGTTCTTATACCACTTTCTTAGTATATGGCTTGGTCCCCCCTCAGGATCCACTGTGTATTATGTGCTATTTACTGTATCTCTATGCAAAGTATTGTGTGCATTGTGTTTATCTCCGGGTAGGAGATATCTAAACGTGTTAGAGAGCAATATATAATAAATACATATTTTTATATATACCTTGTGTGGTTCTTTTTCACTTAATCTATACATATAAGATTGCTTTATGGAAAAACAAGATGCTTTACACTCCTTCTGGACTAGGCCTGAAAACTGCTCTCCATAACTACCATTTGAGAGCTTTCTAGGGTTGTCTACGACCTCCTAAATCTTGTCTGGAATGGTGTGGGGTGTCCACTTACATAAGTGTACATCATATACCAGGCTAGCTTCTCACAACCGCTTAAAAAATGCCCCTCATCTCTCCAATCATAATCTATTGCTAAACATGGTGCCCCCGCCCCCAAGGTTGGCGCCCCCTCCACAGGTAAGCGCCCAGTGTGGCCGTACCTGTCGAACTTCCCTAAGACCAGCCCTGCTTATCGGATAGTTGAGGGGCAAAGAGCGAAAATTAGGTCAATTGTGCCATAGGAAAGCAAGCATGGCCTCCTGGCATCCTCGCCCACATTCTAAGAGTCCAGAGAAAGTAGGGAAGAGCCTTGGATGCTGGCCTTCCCATAGGCACACTGGCTTCTTCCTGCCAGGGGCGATAACTGATAAAGTTCTTCCGATGAGTGACATTTTGGCAAGTATCTACCAATGATCCACAGGAAGATAAAAATGCTCATTGCGACCATAGCTCATCACATTCTATTAAAGAAAAACAAAATAGTGATTCCTGTCCCCAACCTAAAAATACAATGGCATTAACCGCTTTGCCACGGCGGACATTCGGCCGGGGTGCGGCCGAATCTGACGAGTGCGCAGATCGGGCGGCCCCCGGCCGTCCTCCGCACACGCCCACTGTGATGTCGGACGGCCGGGGGCCGCCAGACGCATGGAAAAGGCTAATTCCTGAAGCTCAGTCTTATCTAACGCAGCTGTCGCTTTCGCACCAAGGAACACACAGGAGCCAGGAGGTAACTCAAACACGTCTTTATTCTCACGTGCATACCTCTATTCTGCCTCTCTCTCCTTCCCACTTCCTTCCTTCCCCACGCCCTTCCTGTGCTGCCTGTCCTGTCACATACAGGGTCAGGCAGCCACATTACGACATCTCCCCCTTTTGTACAAAGTCTTACTGTCTCAGATTATCTCGATGAGGCGTTCCGGCCGTCGAATTTGTCGTCGAGGTCTCTCGGATTGTTCTGGGGTGTGTCGGTGGTACATGGGATGATCCTGTCTTGCTGGACTGGATTGACTGCAGTCGCTGCTTCTGCTTTGACTTTCAGAGTCAGTGGACGATTCCCAGGGATGACGATCCTCTGTTCCATGGGGACTGCATTTCTTAAAATGTGACACATTTCGGGTGATTCTCTTGTGGTCGCCTTGGGCCGTGATCATGGTTCCTCTCCGGCGACTGACCTTTAACGGATGGGCGAGGTAGCGGCTGTCTGCTTTTGTTCCTCGATCTCGGCGCACTACCACCCAGTCTCCTTCTCTGATATCCGTGTGTTTTGCATGCCTGCGCTGATCGGCATACGTCTTCATTTTCAACTTCTTCTCCTGATCAATATTGACTAATGTTTCATGATCAATGTTCGGAGGTCGTGACTGAGTCGCACTGGCCAGAGTTGGCAGTCGAGTGCGTGGGACTCTTCCTAGCATGAGGGTAGCTGGACATTGGCCTATGGTGTTGTGAGGCGTGGTGCGGTAGGCTCTCAGCACTTCGTTCAGTGCGTGCTGAATGTCTTTGTGGGCAAGTTCTGCTTGTTGTACTGCTTTCTTCAAGGTTCCCATAAATCTTTCCTCCATGCTGTTGGCTTGCGGCCACAGCGGTGTGATCTTTTGATGTTTAAAGTCAAGATGTTTCGCAAAATCAGCAAATTCGTGGCAGTTGAACAGGGGCCCATTGTCCGACTTGACACGTAGGGGAATGCCCCATGCTGCAAATGTTTCGTCAAGTATTGGGATTACTGCGGTGGCCCTGGTGGATGGTATGAGGTGTGCAAATGGGAACCTGGAGTATTCGTCCATAATGACGATGATGTATTGGCTTGACTTCAGGGGTCCAAAGAAGTCTATGGCAACTTGCTGCCACACCCCTTCAGGTAGTTCCGACATCTGTAATGGAGCTGGGGGCTCGTCTCGACTTACCAGTTGGCATGATATGCAGTCCTTGAGAGTGGCTTCCACCATTTGATCTAACATTGGAAACCAGACGCGTTCCCTTAGTGCCTTCTTGGTGGCACTTATCCCTCGGTGGTCTTCGTGAGCGAGATTGATGACCCCTTGTCTCAGACCTTGGGGAATGACAATCCTCCCCCCTCTCAGGATTAGACCTTCATTACTGATGGACAGTTCGTCTCGGACATGTCTGAAGGCGATGAGCTCACGTGATAGTGAACTTTGATCATCCGGCACATGGCGCCAGGAGTTGTTGCGGATGCGTTCGGATACAGCCTGAATGGTTGGGTCTTGGACAGATGCTTCCTGAATGGCCGCAAGCGGGACGGTGGGAGGACACGCCGCGTCGATGACGAAATGCAGGTATTCTTCCGCAACAGATGGCAGCGCAACAGCAGTGGCTTTGGGGTGACGGGACATATAGTCGGCGGGATTGTCCGACTTCCCAGGCTTGTGGACAATGGTGTAGATGTAGTCCTGAAGACGGAGACCCCATCGTTCAATGCGTGGAGGCATCTTGGCCTTGGGGTTGCTGAAGATGGTGATGAGGGCTTGGTGGACCGTGACGATGGTAAAATGTTTGCCATATACAAAAAGGTGGAAATGTTCACACGCCCAGACTACAGCCAGGCTTTCCTTCTCGGGCTGTGAGTATCGGGTCTCGGTA
Organism: Lissotriton helveticus; assembly: GCF_964261635.1. NCBI lineage: Eukaryota > Metazoa > Chordata > Amphibia > Caudata > Salamandridae > Lissotriton > Lissotriton helveticus. The sequence goes on along the minus strand of NC_136069.1, from coordinate 1,120,870,462 downwards.
TCGGTGAGGCTGCGACTGGCATATGCGATGATGTGGCGCTGGTCGGAGTCCTCTGTGTATTGTGCGAGAATGGCGCCAAGCCCGACAGGGCTGGCATCCACGGTGAGCTCCGTACGTTTTGTAGCATCAAAGTAAGCCAGATTGATCGCGGAGCTGACAGCCTTTTTGATCTTTTTGAAAGAGTGATGACATGCGTCTGACCATTCGAAGGGTTGTCATTGGCGAGTGAGTTCTCGCAGTGGGTGACTGAGTGTGGCAAAGTCCTGAATGTAACGGGCGCAGTAGCTCGCCATACCCAGGAATGAGCGAAGGTCGCTCACATCTTGAGGTGTTGGTGTGTCCGCGAGGGCCGATACCTTTTCAGGGTCTGGAGTCATGCCATCTTTGGAGAATATGTGTCCGTAAAATTTCAAGTTCGATTTGTGAAACTCACATTTAGCTGAGTTCAGAGTGAGGTTCGCATTGAGAAGTGCATGGCATACTCTGTCAAGAGCGGTGTCATGTTCGGTTTGGTCTTTGCCATACACCAGGAGATCATCACTGTAGTTGAAGGTGTTCGGTATTCCTTGAATCACACGCCTGATGGTTTCTTGGAAGATTTCGGCAGCAGATGATATGCCAAAGTTTAGGCGTTTGTAGCGAAAGAGGCCCTGGTGAGTTGTGAATGTAGTGATATAGCGAGATCTTTCATGGAGTTCAAGTTGGTGATAACCTTTATTAAGGTCCAGTTTTGAGAATATGGTAGCTCCGTTGAGGCGGGCAATCATGTAACTGATATGTGGCCCAGGGTGACGCTCCCGCTGAATGGCTACGTTGGCTGCCCGCATGTCCACACAAAGACGCACTGAATTGTTCTGTCCCTTTTTGGGGACAACGACCACAGGTGATATCCACGGAGTGGGGCCGGACGTGCGTTAAATGATATCTGCTTTGAGTAGCTCTTGAAGTTCGTCATCTACTGCTTGTTGCAGGTGGAATGGTACTTTCCGATGGTGTTGTGCCACCGGTGTGACTCGGTCATCGATGTGTAGCTTGACCTTAAAGTGGTTTAGCTTTCCAAGTCCCTTGAAGAGGTTGGGGAATTTCGCCATGATGTCTGGGGTGTCTTCAGTCATGTAGAGGAGTTCTACCAATTTGAGCCGTTCCGCCGTTGGTAGGCTGAGTAAGCAGTCAGCTATGTCTGGGCCTTCTACGACATGAATGTATGCTGGAATCGCCCGGTCCCGATATGATAGGGTGGTAGGAAACCGGCCGAGGCACGGCAATGGCTTCCGGGACATCCACGTAAATATTCTCACCGCTGCCGGTTCTAACGTGGGACGTGGCTTCATGCTTTGATATTCTAGGGCGCAGATGTAGTTCAATGAGGCGCCTGAGTCTAGGACAAATTTGGCTGGGTGATTCCAGATTCGGATGTCTAATTTCGGATATTTTCGTAGACGGTCTGGATCTGAGACCATGCATATGTATTCATCACTGTCTTGGGACACCGGTGTATGTGTTAGAGTCACTGGATGTTGACCTCGACCGGCGTGACTGACGTGATCTGAGGGAATGGTCACTGGATCGGGAGGAGCTGGTCGAGCGTCTTTCTCGTTCTTTAACTGCCCGTGCGTGATGATGTGTTGAAGATCGAGGCCGCGAGGATCTCCGTCCTGAGCGCGATGATCTCTGTCTCGACGACCTGGCCTGGCAGACGATTTCGAAGTGATTGTCTCTGCCACAGCGGTGACAGCGTTGCCCCATGGCTGGACATTGGCCCGAGTGTGGGTAGTCTTGTCCGCATCTGTAGCAGGCTGGAGCAGGCTTGCTAGGTTTGGTCTGTCGTGCTTCCTGTGATCTATGGCTTGTTCTGGGTCTTCGCTACGAAGGGTGGTATGTCGACTTGTTCGATTTCCACCGATCACTCTGGTGCTTCTGATCCTTGTGAACTTGAGCTTGAAGCCGAAATGCTTGTTCCTTTTTGTCCGATCTATTTACTTCCATTTTCTTGGCATGGTCTTCCGCCTGGTCGTTTATGCGCGTCATTTCTTCGATTTCTTCTAGTAAATAGCGTTTCTTCAGGAAGCGCCGACGTAGCGATTCGGACTGACATCCTTCAATTATGCGGAGCCGCAATGCGTCTTCAGTGTTGAAGTCATCAAAGTTGCAGTGACGGGCTAGTCGTCGTATGCGCAGTATGAAGTCGCACATTCGTTCCTCCTTCTCTTGCGTGGCTAGATTGAACGTGTATCGTTCATAGTCAAGGTTATATTTGTGTAAGAATTGCCGGTCAAGAGTTCCTTTGACGGCATCATATGAGGCAGTGGCTGCGTCAGGCAGCTCCTTAATAATTTGGGCAATGTCCTTCCCCACTAGATTGCGTAGGGCAATTAGCTTCTGTTTGGGGTCTTGGACTTGCGACCCAGCCATGTAGTCCTCAAAGTCCTCGGACCAACTTTTCCATTTGGGGCCCATGCTGCTGCCGGAGGTAAGTTCCAGAGGCTCAGGTGGCCTGAGATACGACAGTCCCATGATTGTTGGAGGCCCTGGGTTCATTACTACAGGGTTGCTTGGCGGGGCTTGTGTCGCTGGTATCCCTCCTGTGTCACTGGACGATGTAGGTTGCACTGACATATTTTGCGTGATTGCTAATTGTCTGTATGAATCCTGTGCTTGTTGTCAAATGCCTGACCTCAAAATGGCCGACACAAATGAAGTATATGGGAGTCTATGGGCGGTGCCTGACTCCAAGATGGCCGCCGTTCGGGACACGTGTGTCCTGTTATTTGCAATTTATTTTGCTTGCTTGCAGGGGGGGGGCGCGTGGCAATTTAAAGTGTCCGCTGCAGTGTCACTGCTTATTCGGTTTCAGGGACTCACCCCTTTGGTTGCCTGGCCACAGTGTCACCTCGTCGAGCGCTTCTCCGCTTTCGCGCTCTTTTTTCTTCTGCAGCTTGCCGGTGTCTGTCACTGACTGCAGCTAGGGCTGGTGCTGCATGGAGGCGGCGCACCTCAAGGATCGCTTCTTCCTGGCTGGCAGCTCCGTCTCCGGGCTCCGCTTTCAACAGCGGCAGCCGGGCGGGGTGTGGGCGCGTTTTCGTCTTGTTTGCGCGCTCCACTCCGACGCGAGCTGCAGGCTCGCCGTGTTCGGCCGCTCACAAGCGGCAGGGTGCAAGCGATGTGGGAATTATTTTGGCAATCCCATCCTCGTCGCCAGTGTCGCTTTCGCACCAAGGAACACACAGGAGCCAGGAGGTAACTCAAACACGTCTTTATTCTCACATGCATACCTCTATTCTGCCTCTCTCTCCTTCCCACTTCCTTCCTTCCCCACGCCCTTCCTGTGCTGCCTGTCCTGTCACATACAGGGTCAGGCAGCCACATTACGACAGCAGCTTTACTTGCTGCTTGCAAATATGAGAAATTTATGAGTACAGGAAGTATTACTAAAGGAGTACCATTTTACATACTCTTACAAGCCTTTGTGAATTAGTCCGAAAACTCCAAAAACCTTATATTAAAAATGCAAAGAGGGCCCATTCCTTTCGATTTATACTAATTGTTTATGAAAATCAACTGAATATTCCATTTGTCACGTTTTGGGGCCAATTCACGAATGCATGTAAGAACACTTAAAAATTACTACAGGAGAACTCTCACATACTCTTGTCTGCCTTTGCAAATCAACCCCTTGTGCAAACGCGCAGACCTCAGACATGTCAAGGTCAGATTGCGGCAGCTCAGTTTTTTTCAAGATTTGCCTACGTCACCCCACTTGCACAGACCAAGTGCTAGTGGGTTGCTCCTCATACACTTCTCCATTGCCATGCAAATGCAATGTAAAAAATGTCAGATGTTATTACATTGGTGTTATAACCAGAGTCAAGTTCAGAAATAATGGGATGACTTCCGAAAATACAAATTATTAGCAATTGCAGCACACATATATTTGGAATACTTATTTTAAATTCCATATTGATGCAGGTTCATCTTAGTCAACATCAATATATGCTACAACTTGTTACAGGCATGGGGTTTTGTTTCCAGTTTGGCAGAGCGGGAGGGACATCAGCAAAAAAAGTGACATCATGCACTCTTAAAACAGCGAACTGGATGGACATCCACCACTTTTTGCGGATGTTCTGCATCCGTCATAACATGTGTATTTGTAAAGCGCACGATTACCCGGAGGGGTCCTGACGCTGAATAACAGATGTTTATTGTTACCCAACTCAATGGTACTCATTTTATCGACCTCAAAATGGATGAAAGGATGAGTGGACCCGCCGGGATTTGAACCTGTGACCATGAGGTCGAACACAGGCCCCTGCAGTGGCTGCTTTAGTCCACTGAGCCACCAGACCCGCTGTATAAGGCTAAATAAGGCTCATGTTTATCTTAGCATGAAGATTATTGCCTGATTAATGACATATACCTGCACTATCTCTAAAGCGTGTTAGTGCTAAAATTAACAATGTTCTAATTCCTGTGCGGCCTCGTGTGTCAGTTGGCAGATTTGTGAAATCAAAATTGGGCCAGGATAATTTTGCTTTGCTTAAATTTTATTTTGCTAATCGTCCCTAGTGTTCAGGTATAGACTTGAAGCTCTGCCCTCTCTCTGCTTATCTTTTCAATTGGCTGCTGGGACTGTCCTTTGTAAATTTTGGGTTTTGATTTGTTAATAGGCTTATTAGTACTGCCTTCGTACCTTCCTGTCTTCTTTTGTATCCTCCCATCAGGACTGGACCTTTTACTGTGTCCTTACTGTATAGCTTGATTTAGCCCTTCGTGAAAACTCTTTGCTTAATTATTCCAAAGAACACTGGTGGGACGCCAGCTTTAGCAATGCCGGGCACTTTATTGGGGGGTATTTGCCGAGTGCTATGAGCACTTTCAGTTTTACAATAGGGCCACACGCACCCCTCACGGGACAGGCCGCACACCTGCCTAAATTGTTTTTTTTTTATTACATTAAAATCATGGCGGAATGTGACTGCCGGCTTGTACATGATATGTTTGTATTTTGTTTTAAACAAAGTGGAACCCGTGCTTTAATAAAGGGGACTGCATGCCTTTCTTTTGTTATGCCCGGCTCGACAAACTCTTTATTTTTTCATGCAGCTGCTTGATCTTCAAAAATGGCGGCCACATGCCTTTATTTTGATATGCACTGCTCGCAAAACATATTTTTTATACTATTACTTTTTTTATGCTGCACGGTATGCTGCTCTTGATCTTTAAAAATGACAGCTGGGCAATTTCTATCCTGCCCGGCTGCTTTCCTTCTCCCAGCTCCTCTCCCTCTCTCTTGGCTCCTGGCGCTACAGACTCAGCTGTTGCCCAGTACTTCCTCAAGATGACAACACCACACTCAGGTAAACTTTTCCTCTGGGATGAGTCTGGGGTTACGGTTGCTGCCTTAGGTCGAACCCTTCTCCACACTCCTGCAACAAGCTGGGGAGGCGGCTGCAAACCCCTGGTTCTGAGCTCCAGTAAATGCTTCAGTGCTCTAGCAGAACACTAAACTCGCCAAACACTTAAAAAAAAAATATTATTTCTTTAATGCAGCTGCCTCGCTAGACTCTTTTTAAAATATTATATTTTTTCATGCAACACAGTATGCCGCGCTTAATCCTTAAAAAATGAATGCTTTCTCAACCGTGGAAAGCACTAAAGTCAAAGTCAGCTTTGCTTTGATTTGAACCTGTGACTGCTGGGTGCTCACAGATTTCTTCAATACACCTGGTGACATTCACAGATGTAATCTGGGGTTTGACACCTGCACTTCAGGGAGCGTGCAAAGTTCTGCAGCAGATTGCTCACCACTCAGAGACATTTTGTGTGAGTGGTGTAGTATTCTTATTAGTTTCTTATTACTGTACTTTAGTGTAGAATGTTATGCACATGCTTAGAATGTTATTGTTCTCTCTGGGGTGTACATTCCATGTGTGGGGAGTTGGGAGAATACAAGGCTCTTCATTGACTGTGGATGTACAAGCTGTTTGTTCCTATTAAACCTGGTCTTCTTCATGAACCTGTTGTACTAAATTACTTCATGAATTGGCGACGATCGGGATTTTAAGAATAAGAAGAATTCTGAAAGGTTTTTTGGACAGACAGCATTCACTTATTTCAGGTATTCATTTTGATATACTACTTCATGTGATTTGATAGCACCTGCGGCTGTTTTATATTATGTGCTTTGATTGCACCAGCGCCTGTATTACATATGTGTAGCAGTGGCACAGTGTCTTCTGATATTTTTCTTTTCCCTTCTTCTTTGGACGGAAAGATTCCTACATTGTATGCACCTGATGTGTTTAGCTAACTATTTTTTTTGGCTTGAAGTAATTTCGAGGCGCATATTGGTTCAAGAAGCCAAAGAATTAATCGGAAATCGAGTAATTTGCAGCCACTTGTAAGTAGAAAGTGGTATTTTCATGTGAAGCACTGTATTAATGATTTCGAGTATGTGTCCTCGCTGTCAATATTGGGCAAAAAACGAGGTTTGAATCGGCTGTTGTGTTCGAGCAGCGGTGTGTTTACCGAAGTTTCAATGGGCTGTTGTGTTCGAGCAGCGGTGTTTTCATCTCCATTGTGTCTTTTCTAATCTACAACGTACCATTCCGGCATTTTTTAAAACTGCATCTTCCTACTTGAGCGTGCACAGCGTACATACCTTCAGTGACATCGTTGAGAGATGAACGCTCGAATGTTCTTTGTCTTCTGTTTCCCGTCAGCTCTACTCGTCATAGCTCTTGCGCGATGACTTCATCGCGCGACTTTACACGCAACGTAAGAACCACCATTTTGTAGTCCCGTTACCTAGCGACTGGATACACAGATTGACGAAGAGAACTTCAATCTGAAATATTAAACATCGCGCAAGGAACAAAAGTTGGTTTCAAGTCTAAATATGATCTTATTTTACTAAAGACTTCACATAATTTGCTATTTGATTCTAATTGGAGTTTAAACTTGGCATTTGTACGTGTTAAAAAAAAAAGATTATTCTCACACAGAACAGCAGACTTTGGATTTTGGCAATCATTTTCTTATGTTAGTTAATTATTTTATAACTATTTTTGCCTTTGGGTTTTTAATGTGACATTTTGCTATTGTGTATTTGATTTTATTTCAACTGTATTAGCATGTCTAACATTGTCGCACCTCCACATTTTCTACCAACTTTTGGGGAACCTAAAATGGAATGGGATCTTTGGTATCCCATGTTTTTTAGCCTATGTTGATGTGTTAGAAGATGATGGTTGTTCTGCTAAGAGAAAATTAGCTTTATTAAAAAATTGTTTGGGAGGAGCTGGTTTAAAGGAACTAGCAAATTTACCTGCCATAGAAAGTTCAGGTGACACCAATGTTTTGAAACTACTGTTCAACAGATGAAAATTCGATTTAGTAGGAAATTTAATACTGTAATGGAGAGATTTAAATTTTACTCACATGCTCAAAAGGATGAAGAATCCATAGAGGATTATGTAGCAGCTTTGCGTACCTTGGCTGGATCTTATGCTTTTGAGACCATTAATTTTGAGCAAGTATTAAGGGACCAAATTATGATGTAGACCAAAAGTAAGAAAATACAAGAACGTTTATGGATGGGTACTGAGTCTTCACTTAGTGCTGTGTTAAATATTGCTAAAGGGATTGAACAATCTGAGAAGTTTGTTAGTGAAATAAGAGGTCAAGTTGTCAAACCTAAAGAAGTTATTCTTGAAGTTTCTCTAGTGAAGGATCAAACTAATTTTAAGAAAGCTCCTTACTTTCCTCCCAAGAGAGATTCTATGGCAAAAGACAAAAACTTCTTTGGAAAAAAATCTCAAGTGCTTTGTTACAGATGTGGTGGTTTAGATCATGTAGGAAGTTACAAAGGTTGTCCTGCATGGAATACAATTTGCATTAAATGCAAAAGACCGGGTCATTTCAGCAAAGTTTGCAAGTCTGTCCAAAAGGTCAATTTAGTTACGTATGATGAGGACGAATATCAGAACCAAATACCAAAGATTAACAGCATTTTTTGTGTCAATGATAGTGGGTATAAGAGTTTTCCTAAAGATATAATATCAATTGATGGTAGAGAAGTTTCCATGTATATCGATTCGTGTGCCTGGTATAGTATCATTGGAAGAGATATATTTGACAAATTTTGGAACAACAAAAATCTATTTCCATCTGATGTTCAACCAGGAGGTTATACTGGTCATAAAATTGATCTGGAGGGTTTTATATGGGCGGATTTGATGTTTAAAGGTAGGAGAACTGTCAGGATTGCACTCCGCAGGATCCGCATGCAGCAACAATGCTCCACCTCCGGACCCTCCGAACACCCTGAAGTATAAACACAGGGTGTTCAGACAATACGGTGAGGGAAAAAAAAACAAAAGGGGAAAAAAAAACGAAAGAATAAAGAGGAGAAGGAAGGGGCAGCAGGGAAAAAGAAACTGTAAGACAAAAATACAAAGGTTAATACAATTCTTAATCCCTACACTCATTAATGTCTCACTAAAGCACAACCGGTAGAATCACCTGTAAAGAATGTGTACATACACCAAACTGCTGATCCTTCAGCCTTCCTTCTATCCTGTATGACACAAACAAAATGTATAAACATGAAGCATAGCCCACAATCTGCCTAAAAACCGTTAGCTATCTCTAGTAACATACCCCATAGCCAGTTATCAGCAAGCTTGAGAGAATAGTTCCTTTTCAATCAAGCAATAGCACCAAATGAAAACAAGCAGCAAGTGCTGTAAGTAAGTAAAAAGCTCCTCTTGAAAGTTCACAAATCCTCCTTTGTAAACGAGAGCGTGAAAGATTCCTTAACAAGATATTCACATGTAGGTTAAACCAAATACGGCATGACGTAGGTCCTTCACTACTGTCATCCGCTTTGGTATTTGGGTAATCCACGTTAATTATATGCCACAACAACGTCACTGTTCGTGACGGTAATGCGGAGGTCCGCAATACCCCCCTGCACTCTGCCACTGATTGTAGCCAAGAATGATGTTGCTTGTATAACCGCTGTTAATCTGCACAGCGCAAGTACAACAAGCCCCCGGAACCAATATGGGAAGGTGTGCCTCGCAGCCGCAAGGCAAGACAGACACGGAGACTTCCAGAGACCAACTAAACCAAACGCGCTAGCCAGCGCGTGTAAAAACAATACCGGCAAGGACGTCTTTTCTCCCCGAATAAGGAACAGTGAGGACTACAGGAAACAAACGGGAACCACCAGAGGAGCAGCCGCTACCTCCGTTAACCAGAATCACGAGCCCTGTCTGTCGGGCCCCGCCCCGTAATATCCTGTTCTCGCCGGGGATTCTGGGTACAGTAGTTTCATGCCCAGGGTTGCTGGGAAATGTAGTTTATGCAGGCGCGGTGACCTGCTATCTGACAGTACGCCCTCCTCCCAAGCGCCTCCTAGGCCCTGGCTTCGCAGGAAACCGGGAATGGAAGGACCGGACAGCCCTAGGAGCATTGATATTACTCACAGGTTCCCACGAATCTTCCTCGGGACCATATCCCTTCCATGAGACCAGATACCACAACTCCCCCCTGCGGACTTTGGAGTCACGGATAGACCGCACCTCATACTCCAGATTCCCATCACCAGCGATAGCAGGAGGCGCCGTTCGGCGCGATGTAAGGGCCCTCTTTAACAACTGCACATGGAATACAGGATGGATTCTTAATGCTGCAGGCAGCTTCAATTTGTATGCAACAGGGTTGATGCATCGCACTACAGGGTAAGGCCCGATGAAACGCGGATAGAATACGCTCCTCAACTTGAAACGAATGTACCTGGTCGAGAGCCACACCTTATCCCCTACTTTGAACTGAGGACCGGGCGCTCGATGTCTGTCCTCCCATCGTTTGTACCGCTCTTTGGCCTTAAGCAAATGTTTTTGCACGTCTTTATGCACCTTCCTTAAGATCTGTACATGTTCTTTAACAGAGGGCTGGTTACTCAGGTCTGCAGGGATAGTGATCGGAAAAGTGTTAGCACCGTAACCAAAGTTGGCTTTGAAGGGAGACATGCCTATGGAACTGTGCCATGCATTGTTGTACGCCAACTTCGCCATCCACAAAAGTTCCACCCAAGAGTCGTGTGCTTCCTTGGAATAGCAGCGCAAATACTTTTTCAAGGTCTGGTTCAGCCGTTCTGTCTGTCCATCAGTTTGAGGATGGAAGCTGGTAGAGAGCGCTGACTCAATACCCAACGCCTTGCACCACATACGCCAAAAACGGGCGATGAATTGAGGCCCCCTATCAGACACTATGACTCTTGGAATGCCGTGCAAACGTATAACGTGAGAGGCCAATAACTGTGCGGTTTGACTAGCAGTGGGAAGGTTCACACACGGTATGAAATGTCCCATCTTCGTCAGATTGTCCACAACCACCAGCACCGCGGTTTTTCCCTGGTCAGAAGACAGGCCCGTAATGAAGTCTAAACTTATGTTCTGCCATGGCCGATCAGGTGTGGGCATAGGCATCAACAGACCTTTCTTTTTGGTGTGTTTTCCCCTTTTGCTCTTGCGCAGGTATCACACCTTACTACCCACTGGTTTGCGTCTTTAGCCAAGGACTCCCACCAGAAATGTCTCCTAAGCAAGCTCACAGTCTTGGTCACCCCAGGATGTCCTGCCGCCGGAGCTTCATGACACCACCTGAAGGCTTTCTTTCGAATCTCTTCAGTCGGCAGGAAGAGACACTCCCCCTGGAAAGGCAAGCCCTGTCTCACCTTCCGACCTGGTTTGGCCGCCGCCCATTGGACCCAAGACCCCAAAGATCTGGAGCCCTTGACGTCATCCAGAAATTTCTCGGCCCTAATCACACACACCACCTTAGTTGAAGGGATGATGGATTGCGCCTCCTCCCCTTGTCTCGTGGGAATCTCCTGTCTGGAAAGGGCATCCGCCTTCCTGTTTCAGAGCCAGGACGAAAGGTAACCACAAAGTTGTACTCGGAAAAGAACAACATCCACCTCATTTGCCTTTGCGTCAGATGTCTAGCGGAGGACATGTATTGAAGGTTCCTATGATCGGTATACACCGTCACAGCCTGACAAGCCCCCCACAGGTAAGGCCTCCACTCCTGAAAAGCCGTCTTGATGGCCAGGAGTTCCTTTTCTGCAATTGAATAGTTGACCTCCGCCGAGCTCAGCTTACTTGACAGGTAAGCAACAGGATGGAGCTGACCCGTGTGTGCATCCCTCTGGGACAGAACAGCCCCTATGGCCTCATCTGAAGCATCTGCCTCAACTATGAATGGATGTTCCAAAACTGGATGGGCTAACACCGGTGCTGTGATGAAAGCCTTTTTTAGAGCTTGAAAAGCTTCCTCTGCCTCCCCTGTCCACACAAAAGACATCCCTTTTCTTAACAACCTGGTGATGGGGACAGCAGTCAGGGAAAAATGCGAGATAAACCGACGGTAATAATTGGCGAACCCCAAGAAGCTCTGCACCTCCTTCACATTCTTTGGGGCTGGCCAATCTCTCACCGCCTGTACCTTTCTCTCGGACATCTGTAATCCGTTGGGACTAAGGTTCACTCCCAGGAATTCCACCTCTTGTACCCCAAACTCGCATTTACTCAGTTTCACATATAAACTATGTTCCCTTAGTTTCTCCAAAACCATGCAGACATGGCGTTGATGGCAGGATACGTCTTGTGAGCAAATTAAGATGTCAACAATGTACATCACAACGAATCGATCCACATATTCCTTCATAACATCGTTTATAAAGAACTGAAACGCTGCTGGAGCATTACAAAGCCCAAAAGGCATCACCAGGTACTCGTACAGACCAAATCGCGTCTTGAACGCCGTCTTCCATTCATCCCCCTCTCTCACTCTGACCAGGTGATATGCCCCACGTAGGTCCAAACGAGTATAGATGTTAGCCTCCCTCACCTGATCAAGCAATACCGAAATGAGGGGAAGAGGGTAACGGTTACGGATGGTGTTCTTGTTCAAGACGCGATAGTCTACACACGCTCTCAAGTCACCATTGGCCTTTGCTATGAAGAAAAGAGGATAAGCAGCTGGAGAGCGGGAGGGACGGATGAATCCCAACCTAGAATAGTGCTCTATGTACTCTTTTAAATGTGTGGTCTCGGGTACAGACAAAGCATATACTCTACAAGATGGTATTGTAGCCCCCTCCACTAGATCAATACGGCAATCATATTCCCTGTGAGGGGGTAAGGTTTCAGCCTTTGCCTCGCTGAACACATCACTATAGGCCAAGTACTCAACAGGTAATCTGACATTTTTCTCCACAGCAGTAGCTGCCAAAAAGGGGGTGGCTAACACCGTGACATTGGCAGACACACATGGTGTCAAATGCTCCTTGCAGTGCTCTGGTAAAAACTGAAACGTTTTCGACTGCCAATCCACCACAGGGTTGTGTTTACGTAGCCAAGGCATACCCAAAATAACTTCGTACTGGGGGGAAGCTATGATGTTCAAAGACAAAACCTCAGAATGTACACAGCCTTGTAACACCAATGACAATCCCAACTCGCCGGTTCTTTCAGTGATCTGTCCTGATGTTAATGGTTTCCCATCAACCGCTAACACAACCTCAGGCTTCTCCCTAGAGACCCGAGGCAAGGCTAAACGTCTTACCAATCCTTCATCCACAAAATTACCAGTAGCCCCAGAATCTACCATCACCATTACCTGATTTCTTTCCAGTTCATATTCCAGCGTCATGACAATCACCAAGTGCGGCTCCGTTTCCTCACCACCCAGAGAGGACAATGATGTGAGTTTCCACTCATGCCCCCCTTCTGCACTGGCCTGGTTCCCTTCCTTATGCACACCTTCCTGTCCTATCTTGGATACAGCAACCCTTTTAAACCTACTGACATTCCCTGAAGATTTTGGTTTAGAAGGGCATTCCCGAACGTAATGCCCCTTCTTCCCACAGTACATACATAAGCCCTGTACTCTTCTTGCTTCCCTCTCTTCTCTTGACAAGGGCGCTCTGAGCGCACCTATCTCCATTGGTTCAGAAGGTGGGTTTTCGTTTCCCCCCCGTTGTCTTACGCTGGTTTTTGTCACCACCATAAAACCCTCTTTCCCATCTTCTCCTGTTACTCCCTCTGTCAGACAGACGACTATCCAACCGTAACACCAAATTCACCATATCAACAAAAGAAGTAGGCTGAGGATCAACCTGGGCCACTACGTCTTTTAAGTCATCATGTAATCCCTGATAGAAGAGGGACATCCTTTTTTCCTCCGGCCATTCGGCTTCGGCCACCAATCTATTGAAAGCAGTTAAATATGTGACCAATTCTCCTCTTCCCTGTCTTAGAGTTAATAGCTCCCGGTCAGCACTGAAAGTCGTAGCTCTTCGGTCAAAAACCCTCTCGAATTCTGTCTTAAACGCTGTCCAATCTGATAGAATGGCATCGTCACATTTAACCAAAGGCACCACCCAATCTGCCGCATCTCCCACCAAATATGAAATCAAAAAAGCCACCCATGAATAGTTAGTGGGAAATGATGAGGGTTTACATGAGAAATGCATGAGGACCTGAGTCATAAAAACGTGTACCTTGCGGGGGTCCCCTGAGAACCTTTCAGGAGTAGCCAGTGGAATGGGCGGAGGCACAGTGACTTGGACATTAGAAGCAGGGGCGGAAGCATTAAAAGGGTTACCGCTCAAGCGTTCCACTTTTTCCCGTAAAGCAGCGGTCTCTGCTTTAGAGGAGGCCAACTCCTGCTGTACCAAGACCAAGGCATGTAACACATCCTCCATAGACGCCATTGTCTCTACATACGGATCGGGCAGAGTGAAATTCTTAGGCTCGTGATTCTGTCAGGATTGCACTCCGCAGGATCCGCATGCAGCAACAATGCTCTACCTCCGGACCCTCCGAACACCCTGAAGTATAAACACAGGGTGTTCAGACGATACGGTGAGGGAAAAAACCCCAAAAGGGGAAAAAAAAACAAAAGAATAAAGAGGAGAAGGAAGGGGCAGCAGGGAAAAAGAAACTGTAAGACAAAAATACAAAGGTTAATACAATTCTTAATCCCTACACTCATTAATGTCTCACTAAAGCACAACCGGTAGAATCACCTGTAAAGAATGCGTACATACACCAAACTGCTGATCCTTCAGCCTTCCTTCTATCCTGTATGACACAAACAAATGTATAAACATGAAGCATAGCCCACAATCTGCCTAAAAACCGTTAGCTATCTCTAGTAACATACCCCATAGCCAGTTATCAGCAAGCTTGAGAGAATAGTTCCTTTTCAATCAAGCAATAGCACCAAATGAAAACAAGCAGCAAGTGCTGTAAGTAAGTAAAAAGCTCCTCTTGAAAGTTCACAAATCCTCCTTTGTAAACGAGAGCGTGAAAGATTCCTTAACAAGATATTCACATGTAGGTTAAACCAAATACGGCATGACGTAGTTCCTTCACTACTGTCATCCGCTTTGGTATTTGGGTGATCCACGTTAAGTACATGCCACAACAACGTCACTGTTCGTGACGGTAATGCGGAGGTCCGCAATACCCCCCTGCACTCCGCCACAGATTGTAGCCAAGAATGATGTTGCTTGTATAACCGCTGTTAATCTGCACAGCGCAAGTACAACAAGCCCCCGGAACCAATATGGGAACGTGTGCCTCGCAGCCGCAAAGCAAGACAGACACGGAGACTTCCAGAGACCAACTAAACCAAACGCGCTAGCCAGCGCGTGTAAAAACAATACCGGCAAGGACGTCTTTTCTCCCCGAATAAGGAACAGTGAGGACTACAGGAAACAAACAGGAACCACCAGAGGAGCAGCCGCTACCTCCGTTAACCAGAATCACGAGCCCTGTCTGTCGGGCCCCGCCCCGTAATATCCTGTTCTCGCCGGGGATTCTGGGTACAGTAGTTTCATGCCCAGGGTTGCTGGGAAATGTAGTTTATGCAGGCGCGGTGACCTGCTATCTGACAAGAACTAGGGGTAAAGTTTACATTGCTAAGAAAGGTGTGTCTATCCTTGGGTGGCCCCATCAACAGGAAATGGGCATCAAATTAGATCCCAATGCTTCTCCACCTGTGTACATTGTACCTTCAGACACTGAAGAATTTACTAGTATGTTAAAGAAGAAATTTTCCGCAATTTTCTCAGACACTCTTGGAGAATTCAAAAATTTTGAGCATAAAATTGTTCTCAAACAGAATGCTATTCCTATTAGGCACAGAGTGAGAAATGTACCCCTAGCGGATCGTGACAAACTAAAAATGATTTTGTCTGATTTAGTAGCGAAAAAGATTATTGAGCTGGTGGAATCCTCTCCATGGGTTTCTCCGGTGGTTTTATCCCCTAAAAGTAATGGCGAACTTCATCTATGTGTTGATCTCCGTAGTTTAAACAAGGAGATATGAGTTGATAGACACCCATTACCCCATATACATGAGCTGATTTCTACTTTGTCTGGTGCCCGTATTTTTTCGACTATTGATTTGGCTAGTGCTTACCACCAGGTAACATTACACAAAGACTCAACATTTCTGACAACCTTTATTACACCTGAGGGTTTGTTTCAATGTTTCCGCATGCCGTTTGGCTTAGCTAGTGCAGCATCGGTTTTTCAAAGACTCATGAAGGAGGTGTTGGAAGATTGTGTGGGAGCGGTGGCTTTTCAAGATGATATCTTGATTTTTGGTAAGGATATCGAAGATCACGATAAAAATTTAAACTTAGTATTAAAACGTGTACAAGACAAAGGTTTGACTTTAAAATTTGCTAAATGTAAATTTAGGCAAAATAAAGTAGAGTATTTGGGACATGAGATTTCCAGCAATGGCATTAAACCAAAATTTCATCATATCCAAAGTATTTCTAATGCTCCTTCTCCGTCAACCAGAGAACAACTGGTATCATTTCTTGGTCTCACAGAATTTTATAGTAAATTTGTACAGGATTATTCTTCTAAAGTTCATGTTCTAAGATCTATGTTAAAGAAGAATGTAAAATTCACATGGGAAGACAAACATCAAATTGCTTTTGAATCACTTAAGAGAGAAATAGCTAATGCTCCTTTTTTAAGACCTTTTGAAGTTGGGAAGGAATGTATTGTTGCTGTGGATGCAAGTAATGTTGGTCTGGGCTCGGTTTTGATGCAAAGTAACAAAGGTGAAGAGTATGTAGTTTCATATGCGTCAAGAACTTTACGTGAAGCTGAATACAATTACTCCACTATAGAAAAAGAATTGTTAGCATGCACTTGGGCTGCACAACACTTTCGATAATTTCTGTGGGGCACAAAATGTCGTTTGCGTACAGATCACAAATCTTTATTCAGCATGTTAGGTGGTGGTAGAACGCTTACTGCTCGATTAGCACGCTTAGCTGCTAAATTGCAAGAGTTTCAATGTGCTTTGGAGTATGTTCCAGGTCGTTTGAATGTACACGCTGACTGTATGTCTCGTTTGCCTTTACTTGATACTCAAGATTCTTCTAATAGTTGTAATGATCTGGATGTTGCGTATACCATGGATGATGTTAATAATGGTGTTTCTAATGTTTCTTCTGATGCTATCTCTGAAGCTGAATGGAAAGCAGCTATGTGCAGTCATACTGCTCTGTCTAGTGTTGTTAAGTTTATTCAAGTTGGATGGCCTGAGGAAAGGAAATTATCTGGTGATTTGCTGTCTTTTTGTAAGATACAGGATGAGCTTATGTTTTCTCGTGGTTTTGTTTCTAGAGGTGATAAAATTCATCCTCCGCTTGGTATGAGAGAAAAAATTATTTCTATGGCCCATGAAGGACATATGGGTATGTCTAGTACAAAAAGACGTATCAGAGAATTTTATTGGTGGCCGGGTGTTGATGCTATGGTAGACAGATGGGTTCGGTTGTGCCCTCCCTGTGCCAACAGTGACAAATCCGTTAAAGCTCTGTCAACTGTGGTTTCTCCTATTGAGTATGTTTCTATTCCTTGGAAGAAAGTGGGTATTGATATCATTGGCCCTCTCAATTTGTTTCCCACTAAGGAGGTATATGCGTTGGTGTTAATTGATTATTTCTCAAAATGGCCGGAGTTGAAAATTGTGGATAAAATTGGTTCTGTTCAAGTCATTGAGTTTTTAGATGACATTTTTTGTCGGGGGGGTATTCCTGCAGAAATTGTTTCGGATAATGGTCTGCAATTTGTTAGCAATGATTTTGTTTCTTTTCTTGGTAGATGTGGTATCGTCCATAAGAGAGTGTCTAACTATAACCCAATGGCCAATGGTCAAGTAGAACGCTTCAACAGAGTAATTAAAGATTCTTTACAATTAGCTATTAGGAATGGTTTAGAGTGGAAGAAAGCTCTTTGTGCTACTATTTTATCGTACCGGGTCTCCCCTAATTCTATCACTGGTGTTTCACCTTTTGAAATGTTGCGGCGAAGGAAACCTGGGTCGAAGTTGTTACCTTGGTGGTTGAAAATTAAATTACCATGTGATTCTAGCTTCAATTTATCTCAAGTTAAGGATAAGGTTCAGAGTTATCAAACGAAAATGAAAGGTACTGACCGTTCGTGTGCTAGTCATGTTTCTAAAATTAGGATTGGGAACTTTGTGCGTGTTAAATTTGGTAGTTCTTTTAGAAATAAATACGCTAAGTGGTCTAATCCTTGCAAAGTGATTGAAGTGTTTAGCAGAGCTGTTAGAGTTACAGGTGGTAAAATCTGGAATTTTAGACGCATATCATTGTGCAAAGGGTTGAATTCTAACAATGTTTCCTAGCCTGATTTGCAAGCTCCTCAGCCTGATGTGTTGAAATCTCGTGTGCATGATGAATGTCATGCTGCTTTGTTTGATTTTTTTAAAGATGCTTTTCCATCTTTTATTGATAGTGCACCAAGTTCTGGGGTAAGTTGTAATGCTGATGTATCTTCTTCTTCCAACAATAATGTGATTCAAAGTGAGATTGGTGGGGAATTGAGCAGTATTGTTGGTGATTTAAGAAAAAGTTCTCGCATCAAGTATACACCAGTCAAATTGAAAGATTTTATTTACAGGTAATTCTTTTTTTTTTTGTATTGTGCTTATTTTAAGGTATGTAGTATTCTTATTAGTTTCTTATTACTGTACTTTAGTGTAGAATGTTATGCACATGCTTAGAATGTTATTGTTCTCTCTGGGGTGTACATTCCATGTGTGGGGAGTTGGGAGAATACAAGGCTCTTCATTGACTGTGGATGTACAAGCTGTTTGTTCCTATTAAACCGGATCTTCTTCATGAACCTGTTGTACTAAATTACTTCAAGTGGGTGATAGAATTTTTGAAGCACTCAATACCCAGCCCCATTTCTAGGCTCTTGCCAAAGAATAAAAGGTGCTGCTCTCAACTATGTCAGCATGGCTCGCCGAGGGACTTTGTCTAAAGTCCAACAGGGAGGTTTCAAGAGTGGGTCTGAAAAGCAAGCAGGGTTGGGTAGGGTCGGTCATGTGTTACCAGGGCTGATGGAGCAGAGCAGTATCTCAGTAGTGTCAATTTGTGGGTTAATTTGAAGATGAATGACTTCCAGTGAAATGTGGAGGTCAAGACACAGAGAGCTAGGATGGAAGGCTTGTAGACGAGTGAGTGATTTGCTTTGCTGATGGAGTAAACGTAAGAGTGCTGTAATGACGTAAACACTTTGGGAGCTGTACTCTTTCTATGGTTAGTAGTGCACTGCCACCTGTGCTGTGCCTGCTCTTGAGAGGAGGAACCTTCCCCTTTTGCTGTGTGCCCTTCAGTTCTGTGTGTGATGAACACAGGGTATTACCTTGTCTGTTTAGTACCTTTTCAGTATGTGCGAGGAGTGCTTGCACTGTCCCCGGTTCATATTCTACATTTTCTGTCCTGGTGTGGGTTAATCTTGCACTGCTGTGGCTTGTGCAGCAGTTGCTTATAGATTGGACCACTGGAATTATGTGATTCAGTGGCCTCTGCATTTTCCATAGTAAATGCAAAACAGGGCAGAAAACCGAGCAGCAAAGGCTCAATGGGGTTGTGCTGCGGCCTGCATTGAATAGGAACTGGGGGAAGGGTGGGGTGCTGGGTGGCAGGAGGAGGGAAATGGCGGTAAGTGGGAAGAAACAAACAGATAAAGGCACAACAGAGGACAGATATACGAGCATAAAAGGCAAAACAGAGGGCAGAAAGACGAGCAGAAAAGGCACAAAAGAGGGTAGAAAAGGCAAAATATAGACCAGAAAAGGCAAAACTGAGGAAAACATAGGTTAGAAAAATTAGCAGAAAAGGCAAAACAGATCAGCAGAGGGCCAGCAAACGAGCAGAAAAGAAAAAACGAAGGGAAGAAAAATTAGCAGAAAGGGCAAAACAGGGGTCAGAAAAACGAGCAGGAGGGCAAAGCAGAAGGCAGAAAAATAAGAAGAGAAAGGCAAAACAGACTGAAGAAAAATTAGCAGATAAGGCAAAGCAGAGCAAGAAAAGAGCAGAGGAGGCACAAACAGTGGGTAGCAGGTAGACAGGCAAGAGAGGGTAGCGGACTGCAGGCAAGCTGGACTGGAGATCTGTCGCAATGGGAACTGGCACAAGGATCTGATCATTTTAAAACATGAATTATTAATGAATTAAGAGGCAAGACAGTTGTCATATAAACTCTATACATGACCCAGATCATTATAGAGCAACATTGTAGCCTATTAAATCAAGGTAATATGTTTTTGTACATTTGGTATTCTGAACTCACATATTTGAAAGTGCTTTGATATGCGACACGGAAGAAAAAAGTCTTGGTGTAATAAAATAGTTAAACCAAAGGGGATGATGGACGGAGTGTTGAACATTGCAAGCCCTCACCCCCTGTCAACTGATCTGGTTTTAATCCATCATCATTCTTTAGCTCACTCCGCCACCCCAGTTGCCTGTAATCAGACAATTTAAGCATTTATGTTTATGTTTATTTATTTATTTGCACGATTATTAAAAATCGCTGCAAAATATTAATAAAAGATAATACAGTACAATACTGTAAAATACATAGCAACCTCAAACACCAGACTACTGGTGCAAAATAACAAACGATAATTTGCCCAGGCATAAAAATAACACAAACCTTATGAGACTCAAATGTCAATACTATCCAGGAGCTGAAGTGAGTATAGAAACATTGGTGCAGTATAGCATGTGATTCACAAACCTTCAAAAGCATGGTAAAAATACCCATGAGATGAAACGACACAGCGGTCTCAATTCAATGATAAGTAAAATGAATAAAGTGCAATTAACATTGTCGGATTAAATGTATACATGCAACTGCTGGCCTGCCAAGGCAGAGTCTATTTGGCATTTATCAGAAAATTACAGATGGCCGTCAGCAGCTGAAATGATTGGAAAGAAAGCGGTACAAAAGGGGGTGGTGATGGACGGAGCATCTGAACCAATCAAACACTCACACCAAGTCAAAAGATCTGGGTTTAATCCATCACCGTTCTTTAGCCCACTCTGCCACCCCAGTTCAGACATGGCCATATGCAAATCAGTCTGACCATGTGCCTCATGGGAACAGTCCAGCCCGAACTGCCAAGCCATGCCTTCCCTGGACTGGAAACAAGCTTCCTAGGACCGGTTTCTGGCATTTCAGCTGTCTTCAGCCAGGCTTGCTTGAATCCAGTGGCAAAGTGAGCAAGGGACTCACGTCTGAGCATACCCTGCCAACTTATGGCGAACAAAGCGGTACAAAAGGGGGTGGAGATGGACGGAGCATCTGAACCAATCAAACACTCACACCCAGTCAACAGATCTGGGTTTAATCCATCACCGTTCTTTAGCCCACTCTGCCACCCCAATTCAGACATGGCCATATGCAAATCAGTCTGACCCTGTGCCTCATGGGAACCGTCCAGCCCGAACTGTCAAGCCATGCCTTCCCTGGACCGGAAACAAGCTTCCTAGGACCGGTTTCTGCATTTCAGCCGTCTTCAGCCAGGCTTGCTTGAATCCAGTGGCAAAGTGAGCATGGGACTCATGTCTGAGCATACCCTGCCAACATATGGCGAACAAAGCAGTACAAAAGGGGGTGGTGATGGACGGAGCATCTGAACCAATCAAACACTCACACCCAGTCAAAAAATCTGGGTTTAATCCATCACCGTTCTTTAGCCCACTCTCCCACCCCAGTTCAGACATGGCCATATGCAAATCAGTCTGACCATGTGCCTCATGGGAACAGTCCAGCCCGAACTGCCAAGCCATGCCTTCCCTGGACCAGAAACAAGCTTTCTAGGACCGGTTTCTGGCATTTCAGCCGTCTTCAGTCTGGCTTGCTTGAATCCAGTGGCAAAGTGAGCAAGGGACTCACGTCTGAGCATACCCTGCCAACTTATGGCGAACAAAGCGGTACAAAAGGGGGTGGTGATGGACGGAGCATCTGAACCTATCAAACACTCACACCCAGTCAAAAGACCTGGGTTTAATCCATCACCGTTCTTTAGCCCACTCTGCCACCCCAGTTCAGATTGGAAAGAAAGACAAAAAAAAGTCAATACCCGGTATGTGTGCAAACATAGCATCTGAAAATAAAAAAAATTAACTGTTAGAAAATTGCACCTATATAATAGTCTGTGCAAACAACCGATCGCCAGAACAAACTTGCAAGTGCTATTCACTTCAAATTCTACTAAAACACCCAATACATACACAAGCTGAGATGAAGCTGACATCTCAACCAAAATTGAGCTACTATTGTACTGCTAAAACAATGATTTAAAAAGTTGATATTAAAATTATGCAGATTAGTAACTAAGTTTTTTTTGTAAAATGGGGACCCCTATATATATATATAATAGACTTTGCCACACATAGGGAAAATAACTGATTTAGGTAAAGGTCTATAGCTTAGTCAGTCCACAATTGACAACATATACATAAATTCTAGGCTGCACAATTAAATAGATAAGTCCAAAATAGGTAAGGTTAGTCACACATGGATGATAGAAAACATATTTATTTTAATATTTGATTTTTTTAGCAGATAATTGAATTTTTATGGATCATCATTCTTTACATTGACCTCATATTATACATAAATATAAAAATTTGATCTTATTCATATATACATCTCAAGCATATTAAAAACAGCAAAAATAGCATTAGACTCGTAAAGGTGGAGGCAATGCAGTAGATGGAACTAAGTCACAGCATTCAACATTCTGCTAGAAAACTTCATAAATTCTAAAAATCTAGCTGATAACTGGTACAACTCCCCCTTCAAACATTCATCAACTGCAGCTTTACAGGATCTAATATTCAGTTGCTTTAACATAAGTAGGAGCCAATAGCGCCTGAGGCAAGAGAGAAGAGGACACAGGCAGATGATGCGAGAAAGAGACTCCTTCGTGGTTCGACAACCTTTGCATAAATCATCATCTTCTCCAGCCAAGCATCCATATTTGTAGGCTTCTAGCATAATCAGCCAAGGCGTAGATAAAGTATTTGCTTTTTGACAGTCCATCGTTCTTATGCTCATCATGTCACCCCAGTTTAGACCTAGCCATATGCAAATCATTCTTGACCCTGTTTCTCATGGGAACAGTCCAGCCCAAACTGCCAAGCCAGGTCCTCCCCAGACCAGAAATAAGCAGCCTAGGAGCAGCTTTGGGGTTTTATCCCTCATCAGCCACTAAGGTAGGCCCTAAGGGCTCATATGGCAGGTGCATGGTATTTCAAAACTTGGACATGTGTACTTCAGTTTTACATGACATGCCAGTTAAAAACTCCTAAAGTCGTTTTTCACTGTTTCAAGGCCTATATCTCCCATTGACGAACACTAGGTTACCTTATTTCATTCAATTACGTTCTAACTTCAGATTGGAAGCAGATAGAGGTGTGCTTTTTACATTCAAATGAATAGTAATTTAAAATCTTCTTTAATGCTAAAGTCAGATTTAAGGTTACAATTCTGAAACTTCAACTTTTAGGAAGTCTGCATCTTCTTGGCTCAACCAATTATGGCTTTCTGCCAGTGTCCTGGTTCACAGTGTCCTGGCATGTCACTTCCAGACAGTGAGACAAAGGTGGCTTAAGTGTGGGCAGGATAGGCTATCCTGACAGGATGACTGGAAAGGGGACTGTACCCAGCCCAACTTAACTTCAAAGAGCTTTGCCTACTGCACGCTCAAAGGAATCTAACACCAGGCCTTCCATGCCTTTTGTCAGACAGTTTGGAGCCTTGACTAGGGGAATGGAAGGAACTTTCCAGAACCAGTATTGTAGTTAGGACAGGGAGTAACCCTCCCCCAAACACAAAGGTGACACCTGGTATAAATATTGGACCACCAGAAAATTTATCAGAACACTCTTGGACCTTTGGAAGGGTCAGGAGAAAGCCTGCCCTGCTGTTTGAAGCACCGCCTTTCTGTTTGAATGAGAATAATTGGCACTGCTTGCCTTGCTCTTAGGCTACCAAGAGTGACTCCAACGGTCATTTGGCTGATCTCCTGTGTGAGCTACAGGGACACAACAAGCTTCAGAGGCCTCCCTGCAACTGTCCAGCTGACCGGCAACAACTGGATCCGCCAAGGCCTGCCCGAGCCCAGCTGGTGGCCCCTGCTGTAGTGTGGGTCCTGGACTATTGGCTGGCATCAGTGGAAGCTCCTGCAAGAAGAAAACTGTGAAAATCCTAATGATGGGCTCTTTGTGACCACAAACACACCAAAACTCTACTGCCCACATCAACTGCCAGAGTAAAGCTCCGGTGAGACGTGATTTGTACATGCACAGTCAACATATGTGGTGGCTGGTAACACAAAACCTGCACTACGCGCTATATCAATGCCAGCCCACAATAATCGCCAACGCAAAGCTCCAGCGACATCCTGATCCTTATGCTACAACAACGACCGTCCACCACTTTTAACCTGGTCGTCATCCCCAAAGCCTTCTCCTCACTGCCTCCACCAAAGTGAACAAACCTCCTTGCGCCAGACTTAAGAAGGTAACTTTTCAGCAGGACTAACCTGATCCATGTATCCAGCCTGCGCTTCATTGTGGTCGGCCTAAACTTGTGACTTTAACTAGTAACCAGATTCTTGTGAGTGCTGCTTTGTGCTTTTACGTGCTATTTGCAGTAAAAAAAACGGAATATCTTCAGTTCTACTAATTGGATTTTTGACATTCTGGTCATTTTATTTATAAACATGTACTCTAATTTTCTAAATTGGCTTGGTATTTTTCTTGTGTTGTGTTTTCACTTTGTTACGGTTTGTGTAAAGCACAAATACTTTACACATTGTCTCTAGGTTAACCATGACTGCTTTTGAACAAAGCTACCAGAGGGTTAAGCACAGGTTAATTTAGTGACTTTTTATGGTTCACCCCGACAGGGATTGTGGTTGTTGCCTGAGTGGGGGTTTCACACCTCTCAACCAAATACCCAATTTCTTATATACTTTTGAATAATGTTGGATTTCTGACGATGTTTTCATGTTTGTATTAGCCCTAATACACTTTACAATTTGCTTCAATTTTAACGTACAGTTTCTCCTGATAAGTATGAAAGTTAAAAATATGGCACCGGATGGTGTCCTCATCACATCACAACACCAGCCCATGCAATTGCTCTGAAGGCTTTTTTAACTTAGCACCATGAACTGCCTCTACACGTGTTAACCACTACTCGCCTATACCCCGAAGTTTAGTCAGTGCCCTAAAGCTCGCAAAAAGAAGGTTTTTTTAAAAGCAGAATTGTTAGTCTTTTAAATAACTACGCATTTGTTTTCTGTTTAAATATGCACCACGTGTTGATGTGGCCCCTCTGCAAAATTAAAATGGTTTGATCATTTTAACTTCATTCTCTGGTGAGTTTAATAAACTGATAAATAAGGACACTTATATAGGCAGGGGCATAACTTCAGGGGAGAGGTGCTTGGGGTGTTACATCCCCCTAATGAATGTAGTTTCAGATGAATAGTTGGGTACAGGTGCTTTCAGTCTGGTATGGTGAGGTGTCTGTCGGATTTCACCTGGGATTTACATAAATATACTGACAAAAACACACACACTCTCATCTCTGGTTTGAAAGCCCTAAAAAATTGATATTTTTACAAAACATTGGGTTTCTCTTACTTAGTACTCCTACCAATCTGCATTACTCTCACTTTTCACTTCCTCTTAAGCCCCAGTCATATGCCCTGCTTGTCGTATAGTGTATTTTAAAATTATATAGCAGCGTGATTGTCAGGAAATCTGAATCTCACCCCCCCCCAATATCACTGACCAAGCTACACCCCTGTATGTAGGATTGATTTCCAGCCCCTGTTTCTCTACAGTTCTTTTGGTACCCTCCCACTTCACCCTACTACCAACCCCTTGCCCTGGCATGGTGTCTGCAAATATCATTCCAGGTTAGGAGAAGGTTTTTCAACTATGTTAGCATCAGTCATATGCCTGTTGAAGAAATGTGGTTGGACTGAGGAAAATAATTGGGCTGTTTGTTCTCTTTAAAAAGTCATCATCAGAGGTCCCGTTCTAGGCCTACTTTAACAAAATGCAAAGTGTGTGGTCACAATGATGCCCGTTGTGAGGGTCGTCGGGCAGAACTTACTCAAAAGTGAGCAGGAAAGTAGAAATCCATGGTATTTGCTTCCAGAATTTCAAGTGATGCGGAGAAGATACACTGCACAATTGAACGTGAAGCATTAGCATATGTTTGGAGTGGGAAACATTTCAAAATGTGTCTGTGCTGTAATGCTTTCTTGGTTCATAAGGATCGGAAACTACTATAGTATTTCTTGAACGGAAATTGAGTGGGTAGGTGCTTACTGAAAGTACATGAATGTGGTTTTGAAGTTCACAAAAATGCCAGGTCTGAGAATTCTAGTGCATATTGCTGGTCAAGGATTCAACTTCCTTCCTTATTGATGCTGTTCAAGGTATAATTGAGGCGTGCATTGTTGCCAATGTAATAAATGCCATTACAATGTTTGTTCAGCTCAGAGAGAGATGGTATGAGCAATGATACCTTTCTGTTTAAAGTGGGTAAGTTTGCCAGGCAAGGTTAGCCAAAAGCCAGAAAACCTGCAAGTTTTCTGGAAAGTCAAGGAGTTGACTACAAATAGAAGAGTGATTCTGAGAAGGGCCAAATTCATACCTCAAAGTTCAGTGAGGTAAAATATCACCATGGTGGTTCATAGAGGACCCCTTGGGGAGACCGCAATGAAGGAAATGGTGAGGGCATGCTATTTGTGATCCTATATAAATCATAGAGCAGTGTATTTTGTAAAATAGTACAAGATGTAGGTGAGTTTGACTTGAGGTTTGAAGGGGCTCACCTCCCATTTATTTCCAGTGTAATTTGCAGAGAACATGGCAGAAACACGTCATTACTTTCTGTGGACCATTTGAATTCCTTTGGTGGTGGTGCGTAGGTAGCAAATGTATTAGTGTCAATTGTCTATTTTTCAAAGTGGGCGGAATATAGGTGTACTATCAATCCTGCAACTGATACAGTGACAGAATTTTTGTAAGACGTATGTTTTAAGGGTGGGGTTTCCATCTCCAATACCACGGAGAATGGAGTGCAATACCCTTTATAGAAGAGGAAGGATGTTGTGCTTAAGAGCGGAATTTCACCCAAGAAAACATTATATACACCACACTTTAACAGCAGGAAAGCTCAACAATGTTATAAATGTGAAAAAATCAATTGATGGACAGAATGCAGGACAATACCATAAATTCACCCCAGTACAAAGATCTTGGCCGAAATCCATCGTTTTTTTGCTCCCCATGCCATTCCAGTTTGAATCAAGCCATATGCAAATCAGTCTTGACCCTGTACCCAATGGGAACAGTCCAGTCCGAACTACCAGGCCAGGTCCTCCCTGGACTGGAAACAAGCATCCTAGGACCACTTTTGGGGTTTCACCCCTCATCAGCCAGGATAGCTTGACACCAGTTGCATGGAGAGCACGGGACCCGCATCTGGGCATACCCGTCCCACTTGGGGTGACAAATGCAAAAAGAATAATTGATGAGTCCCGTGCTCACTGTGCCACTGGATTCAAGCTAGCCTGGCTGATGAAGGGTGATGCCCCACCAGAATTCTTGTTTGCGGTGCAGGGAGGACCTGGCTGGGCAGTTCTGGCTGGACTGTTCCTATCAGGGAACAGGGTCAAGACTGATTTGCATATGGCTGGCTCCAAACTGGGGTGGCGTGGTGAGCAAAAGAACGATGGATTAACGCAGATCTTTGTGACTGAGGATGAATGTTTCATTGTTCAGCATTCCGTCCATCTTTTGTTCTTTTTGCATTTGTTGCCCTAAGTGGGAAGGGTATGCCCAGACATGGGTCCAGTGCTCACTGCACCACTGGATTCCAGCTAGCCTGGCTGATGAAGGGTGATTCCCCACCAGGATGCTTGTTTCCGGTCCAGGGAGGACCCGGCTTGGCAGTTCGGGCCAAAGATTGTTGACTGAAACTGATAGTTTTCCTTGCAAACACAGTACCTGCCACAGGCTTGTGGAAAAGTAAATTTTGCCATGTCATATGTGCCTACGTGTTCCCCATCTTATGCTATATGTGCATGACCGATATGCATGTATCCCCCTATGATCGATTAAAGACGCAATTACATTTGTGTCCATCTCCAGTATGTTAGTTTCCAGTTCTCGTGAAAGCAACGAGTATTAGGCCTATGTTGCCACGTTTTACAGTGTGCACGTTAATTCATTGAATTGTCCCCGTTTCTAGGCCTCAAAAGGGCCCGGACATCAGATTCAGCTCCTGTCTCCTGAACCCTCTCCGAGGAGCGATACAGCCCCCACCTGCATCCCTGACCCTTCACTTACTTCCTGCCTCACAGTGCCCGGCCCGGCCTGGCTCTGCCTGCCAGTCTGCCAAGAGTATGTTATGCTTCTAGTTATCAGTCCAGCCCTCCTTCTCTGCATTCCTAAGCTACTGAATCGCATCAATAGTTTCAGCCATGGTCTAGCCTTTCTGTCTCCATGTAAGAGAAATACTGTATTAATATTCATAGAATATTCCTCGCACACGCAATACATGTAGAATTATGTACGCACCAGTCTTAGTGTCAAGTAGCCTTTGCCCTGATAACTTTTGGATTCTATCAACATGTACTCCAAACACCAGATACTAGATATGCCATAGGTACAAGTCGTTCTGACACTGTAGACTGTAGTCTCCTCTTCTAGCGCAGAAGTCATAGCCCCCAGTTCCTCCTGGTAACACGTCATTGCCCGTTTGCGCGCACCACTAGGTTAAAGGTCCCAGCTGCTCAGGTAGCCCCCTCCATGTTTCCGCCCCATTCATGACACTTCTGTGACGGATGTATGACGTTATAACGCATACTTTTACTCCGCAGACCATTACAACGCGACTTTTACTCCGCATACCGTTACAACGCATAGCGCCTTGGGGCGCTGGATAGTGGTAAGTATAATTTACTATTCTAACTCCAGTCCCCGTGGACCCTAGGGAAGGTGTTGGATAGTAAATTATACTTATCCCCTATCCTAGAGCGCCCCCCAGCGCAATGCGTTGTAATGGTATGCGGAGTAATGGTCGCGTTGTAATGGGTCTGCGGAGTAAAAGATCCGTTGTAACGGGTGTATACCTTCTGTGACGTTTACATCACATGTCTATGTATACGCCCTGTACACGCCTTCTTGTTACATCATTTTGTCCTTATCTTTCGCGACTGCTACTAGTTACGCCTACTGCTACGCCTACTGTATTGAATGTAATGTATTTGTTTAAGTATATATACTGTGTACTGTTACTGAAAGTTATCCACCCTTATACCCCCCAACTCCTCGATTCCCATTTCCCCGGCAGCTGCCATCAGTCTATTCCCATGCAGGCTATCCCGTTCCTGTCCCTTCCCTTATGCCTGATTAAAGCCTGTCAGACTCCGATACCTCGAATCCTGTCTCTTATTTATTGAGCTATCTGTTTTATTCACTGTATTCAAAAATAGTACCGGTAATTAATTATTTATTTACCACATAATGGCGCCCGAACAGGGACTTGCCCTTTCCCCACGCGCCGGCGAAGCCACGCAGGCCCCCTGACCCTCTGCAGCCGTGACGGAACTCTACTGCGCACCGGCAGATATTTCTGCTTCAAGTATCCCTCAGGCCCACGGAGGAGACGGAGGTTGCGGTCCAGCATCCAGACGAGGCGGTGAGGAACGCGGCGAGTCCCGACCAGAGCCCAAGCCGAGAGTCCAAGGTCCGAGGTATCCGGAGGCCCACCTGTAACTGAAGTCCGAAGTTCGTAGTCCGTCGTCGTAGCCGTCCAGTCCAGTCCGAGGCCTTCCGTTCTTGCTGCCCGGTGAGTACCGTTGCTGGGGTAGTATCTAGACAGGGTCAATTAATTTGTCTCTGGTCCGTGGGTTTGGGTACGCAGATCCAATCCGAAGTGTTCACCTAGGTGGATGCGGGTCCTGACGTGTCCCTTTATGGGACCGGTATGTTTCGTACTGTTTTAGCAGTGCATCTAGTAATTCTAGTAAGTTCCGTTCTCGAGAAATTCATGTGTTCTGTTCTCAGTATAGCAGGTAATATTCTGTCCGAACTGTTATTCTAAATGTTATTTAATGTGTTTTCAATGTCGTGGTATGAATGATTTGTTTTTCCAGTCATTATTGTGTTTATCGTGTATTGTATTGTGTTCGAATTCCAGCCTAGACAATGCCTCTATTCTCCAAGTTACGTCAGTTAAAGACCCGAAAAGGGTTACTAGAGGAAGCAGTTCCTGTCCCGCCTAGGGACAGTCCAGGTCATTTTATGTATCATAAGCATGGCTTAAGTGCCATATTATATCTAGACTTATGGGTGGATTATACCAAGGAGTTAGAAGAGAAATATAGATGGCCCATGTCAGGTACATGGGATGCCGAGTGCATCATGCGAGTAGAAGAAGCATTATGGAAAAAGAAAGCAAGACAGTCCCAGAAAGATGCCATCGAGTTATGGCGCAAAGAATCTCATAAAAGAACCGAAAAAGAGATCAGAAAAACAGAATTAAGTAGGGAATCCTCAGAAAGAGCCCAAGAAAGGGAATTGATCGAAGTAGGTGAACGGGTTAAAGCAGAACAGTCAGACAGACAGAGAAATGCCCTTATTAAGGGTATGTATCCTTTTCTTGCCGAGGGCTCGCCAAAGGCAACCCCGGAAGCACCATGTAATTTTCCGCCACCATTGGTCCCGATTAAGCTACGTCACAAACCGACCGCAGCTGATATTTTTCTCTCGTCCTATTTGGACGACACAGTCCCAGAATATGCAAATCCTGTTCCGCCTGCTCTCGTAAATAATGTAATTCCTGTTCCTCCAGCCACCGGGGCCGTGGGTACAGTCCACGTTACAGCACCCGTTACAGCATCTGTTACAGCACCCCCGGTCCAGCCTACAGTACATGTGCCCGCTACATCAGTCACTCTGCCAGCACGTACAGTACCCACCGACGATTCCAGTTTAGGAGCCGCGGGGGGAAGTCCTCCTGGTACCCCGCCTCAACACAGACGTATGACGCTACATGAACTAGCGTTACAGCGTACGCCAAAAGTTCATACCTTCACAGATATCAAGCGAGCACTTACCGAATGTCGTTATGATCCAGTTCCAGGCGATGGTACCATGGTCATATATTCATTACGTTTAAGACGGGTGACCGACTATTTGGACACCCTGCCCGATATGAAAGAACATCTAGACAGAATATATCGTTTTATCCGTACAGGAGTGTATCCAGAAAGTATTCGCGAAGCCATTGTTCAGAGAAAAGTCGAGACTCAGCTCATGCTTTTAAAGTTTTTAATTAACTGTTTAATAAGAGAACAAGATTATCCGGACAAAGATCAAGAAGAAATGAAAGTCTTGACCAGGTGGAGTGACCATATAGCCGAGGGAAGACACAAGACACAGAACTGTATAGAGAGTATGTACAAGAAAATTCGTAGGGAAATAATAAAGTTACACGAGAAACGAGAAGCAGCACAAGTAACCGAGAAAGAAGACGACTCTCCTACTGAAGAGGTAGACGACGAGAATCCCTCCAGAATAGCGTATGTAGGTAGAACTAGACTTCCCGACCGACATTCACGCCTAGATCACAAGAAAGTTTTCCCTTCTCCAGCACCAGAACAGGGTTCCCTTGAGCAAGTATTCCAAGCTACCGATCACATTCTGAAATCACGAATAGGCTATAGTGAGCTTAGTACAATGCATGAACAAGAACTAGCCCGATCAGCAGTCCGATGGACTACTGATTCTACCACTTTTCCAGACGAAATAGTGGCACAAATGTTTCTGAAACTGCCCCCAGCCAAGCAGCGACTGGTGGGTATGTATATGATCCAGCACCTCATTACACTGTATGAGGGACAGCATTCTGATCCAGGTCCGCTACATGATGTATTGAACGAGTTACTCCAGTACAGATGGAGAGGTCTAGGTACTGATTTAATTAGTATCATTCTAGAACAGCGCCACAAATATCGAACGTTTTTGAATCCGCATTTTGTTCACGTCTCACCCCCAGAAAGTAAATCATTCTACATAGATAGACAGAATCCGTTACGAGAAGTACACCCAGTTAGGACAGCGGGTGGTGATCTAGAACGAGTATTTGTTTACACCCCTATCACGAAAATGGAACTCTTAGAAATGAAAAAGTTAATTCCCTGTCACGATAAAGATCCAGCAGGGTTCCATCGAGAATTAAAGGACATGCTCCGTATGGGAGAATACACGTATCCTGATATCATTAAAATGTTAAAGGTCCTGTTGCCCGCAGGGGTATATGAAAAACTTAAGGAAAAAGAATGGGAGGTGGGAGAGAAAAAGATAGATTGGACAGCTCTAGAACCTGAAGATAATTTACGAGTACCAGGTACCGGTCTTGGGGAGAAATGTAAAGATTTGCCCGAGTTATTGATACAAGTTTTGCCAAGATTACTAGCCACGAAAAAGGAAGATTGGGATGCCATCTCAGCTTGTAAACAGAAACAAGATGAAGACACTAGTGATTTTTATTCTAGATTCGAAAAATGTTTTATTATTAACAGTGGTCTGAAAACAAGTAGTGAATCGTACCCTCATCTTTTTGTTACCAAACTAGTCGAGAATTCAAGTCCACAAGTTAAAAATCGAGTATTGAAGGTCGAAAGTACCTGGCAAGCTAATACTCCGTCACAGATGTTACAAATGCTCCAGTATCACCAGAACAGAATCAGGGAAGAGCAAGAACACGAAAGGAGACGTATGAAAGACACGAAAATGAAAGTATTAGTTGCACAGTCTGTTCCACAAGACAGTCAGAAGAGGGGTCTGAATCAAGCCAGTCATCCTGCAGCTCCCGCTAAAGGGACCTGCAATTACTGTAAACAGCCAGGTCATTTTATAAACGAGTGTGCAGTTCTGAAACACAACATAGCTACTGGTAAAACTAAAGAAAGACCACGTCCGCCTAGACAAGAACAAGTTTACCAGACTTCTCAGTCACCACAGAATGCACAACAGACAGTTCCAGCACCGCAGCCTATCGCTGCAACACAGCACGTTACACAGCAGATGTACCAATATGCCCAGACAGAATATCCAGATTATCAGCCGTATTCATGAAACAGCCTAGAGAGGGAGGTAGGCTTGCCTCTCATCGAGATACCTGTAGATCAAGAGGGTCCCTATGTACACAGTCAAGTATTAGGGAAAGACAGAAAGTTTCTGATTGATACAGGGGCAAGTAGGACTACTATCAGTCATGACGAGGTTCCAGGGGCTCCGCTCTCAGGCTCTAGAAATGTTTCCCTTGGATTTTCAGGAAAGCCGATTGTCAATGAAATATCGAAACCAGTTACTCTAGAAGTCGGTCCATTGTCCCGAACTACTGATTTGTTACTTACGAAATCATGTCCAGAAAATTTGTTAGGCATTAAGACATTGAAAGAATTAGGAGCAGTAATTTGTTGTTCCCCAGAGGGGGTCCGCTTGTTTTTGAGAGACTTCAAAGGTCATTTTGTATTACGTGATTTTGATCCAAGATTATTGAATGTACCACAGCATTTATGGGCGCAAGGTCCAACTGATGTAGGTTGTATGCATATCACACCCCATCGTGTGACTCTGAAACAAGGTGTAGTTTTGCCACGAATCAGACAGTACAGATTGCCACCTGAGGCTGTAGCCGCCTTATCCAAAATTATTGACGAGCTTATTGCTCAAGGAGTGGTTGTAGAAACTGACTCCAATGTATGTAATTCTCCTATCATTCCAGTCCTGAAACATACTGATCCAAATGCACCTCCAGTATATCGATTAGTGATTGACCTTCGAGAACTTAATAAATGTATCATACCCCAGTACCCAGTAGTCCCAGATATTTCATCCCTATTGACAGCCATTGATTCTGAAGCCACGTTCTTCACAGTTATCGATCTCAAGAACGAATTCTTCAGTGTCCCCATTCATCCAGACAGCCAGTTCCTTTTCGGTTTCTGTTTAAATGGAAGAAGCTATAAATTCACACGAGCTCCTCAAGGTTTTTCAGAAAGTCCTAGTACTTACAGTCAACCACTTAAGAGACCACTAGACAATATTCACATGCCAACTGACACTGCCCTGCTCCAGTATGTCGATGATCTACTGATCACAGCCCGTTCTGTACGTGACTGCGAGCGAGCGTCACTTACAGTCCTGTATTTTCTGGCCGAGATGGGGCACAAGGTGTCCCCTTCCAAATTACAATTCTGTGTCCAGCAAGTGGTCTACTTGGGACACTTACTGTCCAAGTGGGGTAGGCAGTTGACACCTGACCATATCCAGTTAATAGCAAGTCTTCCACAGCCCAAGACACAGAAGGAGGTACGAGCTTTTATCGGCCTCACTTCTTACTGTAGACAATGGATTCCTCAGTACGCATTTCTAGCCAAGCCACTGATACAGTTAACGACACAGGAGGCAGCCGTATCGACTGTCCTCCCTTGGACCCAGGAACATACACTTGTTTTTAATGAGTTAAAGAAAGCCTTATGCCAAGCACCTGTTCTAGCAACACCGAACTACAGTAAGCCTTTTACACTTTTTGTCACAGAACGTGATGGTACTGCATTATCTGTTCTTACACAAGATCAAGCAGGACAATACAAGCCCTGTGCTTATTTTTCCAGCACATTAGATCCAGTAGCCCAGGCTCTGCCTGCATGCCTCAAGTCAGTTGCAGCCACAGCTCTAGCGATCAGACAAAGTGATTCCATAGTGTTAGGACACTCCCTGACAGTACAAGTTCCACACTCCGTGGAAGTTCTTTTAAACAGAACCCAGACTCAGCACTTGACAATTGCACGTTTAACAGGTTATGAACTGACACTGTTCCAGCCACACATAGAAATCAGACGCTGCAACATTTTAAATCCTGCTACACTGTTACCGTCAGTTACTTCAAATCCTGCCACACATGACTGTGTGGAAGTTGTTAACACTATGACAAAGCCAAGACAAGATCTGACAGATATTGCATTACCTGATCCCGACCTGACACTTTATGTGGATGGTTCATGTATGAGAACAAGTACAGGAGAACTAGTAGCCGCGTATGCAGTGACTACTGAAACCGAAGTTATAGAAACACATCGTATTGACACCCTGTCTGCTCAAGCAGCAGAGCTAGTCGCTCTGACCCAAGCCTGCATACGTGCCAAGAACCTGAAAGTAAACATATACACAGATTCACGTTATGCATTCGGAGTCGTACACGACTTTGGAGTGCTCTGGCAAGAAAGAGGTTTTATGACTTCTCATGGAACCAAGATCCAGCATGGTCTCCTCATCCAAGCTCTGTTAGATGCAATACATTTACCGACAGCTATTGCTATCATGAAGTGCAAGGCACATACGAAAGTCACTGACATTATTTCCCAAGGTAACGATCTAGCAGATCGAACAGCCAAGCTTACAGCTCAGACTCCAGACATTCCAGTTAACACGACACAGACACTCACTCCAGATCAGACTACTTGTATGACAGTTAAGGACCCTACACAAGATGTAATAGACATACAGTTACATGCTACTCCCGAAGAAATCAAGAAATGGTCCGAACAAGGAGGGGTCCAGACAGATCAAGGATGGTTGACGAAGGGAAAAGCCACATGGTTTCTCCCCGACTCTATGGTTCAAGTCATTATTAATACCGCACATAGTCCAGCACATCTAGGAGAAAAAGCTATGTTAGACAGTATTCAGAACCTTTGGTTCAACAAGCATTTACGAGCTGCAGCCAAGCAGAAAGTCCGTACCTGTATGATATGCTGTCAGTTCAATCCAGGTAAAAGTGTCCCGGTGGAACAAGGGGGATTCCAACCTCCTGACCACCCTTTTGAGGTCCTCCAGATGGATTATATTCAGATGGAGCGATGTCGAGGTTTCAAGTATGTCCTCGTAGTTGTATGCGCTTTGTCCAGGTGGACAGAAGCATATCCAGTTCCAGATTATACAGCTGCGCCCACTGCCAGGCAGTTGGTTCGTGAGTTCTTTCCCCGCTATGGACTCCCTAGGGTCGTGTATTCAGATAACGGCCAGCCATTCTCATCCGAGCTCATGAAACATGTTTCCCTTCTGTTAGGGTACCAGTGGAAGTTCCATTGTGTGCGCCATCCTGAAGCAGCCGGTCTCGTAGAGAGACATAATCAGACTTTGAAAATCCGAATTGCTAAAGTTTGTAAAGAAAAAGGTGTAGACTGGCTAGTAGCTCTGCCAGTTGCTCTGTTCTACATGAGAATGGTTGCACATTCCAGATCAGGTCTGTCCCCGTATGAGGTCGTATTCGGCCGTCCTCCAAACATGTGGGGTACACCTAGACCCCGTAGTATTACAGACGTTTCCAGTAATATGCTGAC
The DNA here is from genome assembly GCF_964261635.1 of Lissotriton helveticus. NCBI lineage: Eukaryota > Metazoa > Chordata > Amphibia > Caudata > Salamandridae > Lissotriton > Lissotriton helveticus. Next base: position 1,120,834,582 of record NC_136069.1, on the reverse strand, counting down.
AGATTACCTAGCTTCCTTGATGTCTACCCTACACTCTTGTCGTTCACAGGTTGCCGCTGCATTTCCAGACAACACCGAGGTGAAACCGCATGAAGTCGTTCCTGGAGAATATGTTTTAGTCCGCAATTTTGATCGTTCAAGTCCGCTGGAGCCCCGGTGGAAAGAGCCTCGAATGGTGTTGTTGACAACAAGGACCGCGGTCAAGCTAGAGGGCCGGAAGGGGTGGGTCCACATCAGTCATATCAAGAAGTTCCATGGATTACGACAAAAGACTTTTATTAAGGACTGCCTCATTCCTAAAGACTGCCTAAAAACAGACTCTGAACTCAAGCCTCCCCTGTTAGAGAAAACTCCGCAGCAGGAGTATAAAGATAAGCTAAGGTCTAGTAAAATAAGTCAGCCAGTTTAATTGTCTAAGTCCCTCTCGGGTGAAACGGTTAGACAGGTTCCTGACATGTATGAGACAGACCCACACAGTGAGAGAGTTAGTCAAAACTCTAAAAGATGTATTATCGTTCTATTCTTTTTGTTATTTTTGAGTCTTATGGTTACATGCACAAGTTATGCTTTACATTTATGTTTTCCAATTTCACATGTACATATGTTTTCTAATGCTACAGTAGAGCACACATTTAGTGATCTGCCTCCTCACGAGCTATCCTATCGTCTTGCTATGCGTAATAACACATTCATCCGAATGTTACACTATTCACACCAGACCAGCAATGCCACTAATTGTTGGGTGTGTGGTCGACTCCCCCCTTTCCAGACACCGAAGGGAGTTCTGCCACTCTTTCCTTATCCGTTTTCACATAATGGTTCGTGTGGAGCATGGTCTACGTTAACGTCATCCTCCACTGATATGTCCTTTCTGAATCGAACATGTTTCCCAGACAAGCAAGGTCTTTCCCATAGAACAGGGTTAGATCTAGAAAATGAAGTATATGATTTAGGTAATTATTCCTCGAATTTCATGGTCCTGAATGTTCAGTCCGATACTACTCCAGATTTGCCTGCTATTTCAGTACTACCAGTCAAAGGCGAATTATGTGTCAGAAAGAATGGTTCCGCACATGTAGGACATAGTGATTGTACTACTACTGTCGAGTATAGTGACAGTGGGAAATCTATTTTCAAAGCCTCACGTCATTCTTATTTTGTTTGTGGTCAGACCGCATATGTTCGTCTGCCCCTCGATTGGGATGGAACATGTTACATTGCCTTCCTACTGCCACCAGTTTTCCTAGCCCCATCTGATTATCACAGAAACACACATCTAGTACACGTTAGACATAGAAGGGAGACCGAGTCCCTGATTGTCGATCAAACTGAAACTACTCTAGAACAATATCAAGACTTCAATAAAGGTTTCTTTTTCTTTATAGGTCCTGTCCAGAATAGTAAGTTAATACGTAGGTTAACCAGAACCCTTGAAGCAGTAGTGAATGAGACTACTTCCGCTCTAGGTAACTTAACTGAAGAGCAATCTGCTATGCGCTTTGTCGTGCTCCAAAATCGTCTCGTTCTTGACGTCATACTGGCCGATAGAGGAGGAGCTTGTAGAGTCATCGGATCTAGTTGCTGCATTTTCATTCCTAATAACGCGCCGTCTGTTTATTCAGCTATAACCAGACTTCATAAAATTGCCCATCAGTTACACCAGAATCCAGGCACCTGGACATGGTCCGGTTGGCTCTGGAGTATCGTATCCGCCTGGGGATGGAAAGTATTGTCATTCCTAGGTATTGCAGTAATGATCATATTCAGTTGCTGCCTCTGTATACAATGTGGCCCTGCGATTTGCGGCATGTGTGCTACCTCTTGTATTCCTAGTCCTAGTCCTAAATCCCGTTCCAAGACAATCCGAGACGAGCAAATGATGCTATATGAAATGATAGATGGTATCATGAATATTGATGTTTCCTGATGGAAACGTAGGGCACAAGGAGGGAATGTGGAAAAGTAAATTTTGCCATGTCATATGTGCCTACGTGTTCCCCATCTTATGCTATATGTGCATGACCGATATGCATGTATCCCCCTATGATCGATTAAAGACGCAATTACAGTTGTGTCCATCTCCAGTATGTTAGTTTCCAGTTCTCGTGAAAGCAACGAGTATTAGGCCTATGTTGCCACGTTTTACAGTGTGCACGTTAATTCATTGAATTGTCCCCGTTTCTAGGCCTCAAAAGGGCCCGGACATCAGATTCAGCTCCTGTCTCCTGAACCCTCTCCGAGGAGCGATACAGCCCCCACCTGCATCCCTGACCCTTCACTTACTTCCTGCCTCACAGTGCCCGGCCCGGCTCTGCCTGCCAGTCTGCCAAGAGTATGTTATGCTTCTAGTTATCAGTCCAGCCCTCCTTCTCTGCATTCCTAAGCAACTGAATCGCATCAATAGTTTCAGCCATGGTCTAGCCTTTCTGTCTCCATTTAAGAGAAATACTGTATTAATATTCATAGAATATTCCTCGCACACGCAATACATGTAGAATTATGTACGCACCAGTCTTAGTGTCAAGTAGCCTTTGCCCTGATAACTTTTGGATTCTATCAACATGTACTCCAAACACCAGATACTAGATATGCCATAGGTACAAGTCGTTCTGACACTGTAGACTGTAGTCTCCTCTTCTAGCGCAGAAGTCATAGCCCCCAGTTCCTCCTGGTAACACGTCATTGCCCGTTTGCGCGCACCACTAGGTTAAAGGTCCCAGCTGCTCAGGTAGCCCCCTCCATGTTTCCGCCCCATTCATGACACTTCTGTGACGTTTACATCACATGTCTATGTATACGCCCTGTACACGCCTTCTTGTTACATCATTTTGTCCTTATCTTTCGCGACTGCTACTAGTTACGCCTACTGCTACGCCTACTGTATTGAATGTAATGTATTTGTTTAAGTATATATACTGTGTACTGTTACTGAAAGTTATCCACCCTTATACCCCCCAACTCCTCGATTCCCATTTCCCCGGCAGCTGCCATCAGTCTATTCCCATGCAGGCTATCCCGTTCCTGTCCCTTCCCTTATGCCTGATTAAAGCCTGTCAGACTCCGATACCTCGAATCCTGTCTCTTATTTATTGAGCTATCTGTTTTATTCACTGTATTCAAAAATAGTACCGGTAATTAATTATTTATTTACCACAGGCTGACCCCACAGAGTTATCCATGCACAAAGTGTAAGAAAGGTCAAAGTGTGAGAGGTGGTGGGAACCCACAGCTTTGGGTACAGTGAAGGAGTCAAGGGTTCACATGGCCGAAAGCGGAGTGTTAGAAAGGGAGGTTGCCCTAAACTGGGGTCTTTGCTGCTCAGTAACTCTCAATCTCCCCAAGGTCTCCCCTTTCGGCTGTTCAACCCCTCACTTTGATGACAGAGCCACGCCCTTACCTATCCCCATATGGACTCTAGAAAACTTGAATAAGGCTCCCTGTAGCAAGGGTGGCTCAAAACATCATACTCTTGGTCATGCATTCCTAGACAAAGAAATACTTGCAGCCCTCAATTCCCTTGCAATAGATAGCCCTGAGCTAGCTGAAGGGCACAGTAAAGAAACTAGGAGTCAAAGTGCTCAAGTTGGCTCGGAAAACAACATCCACAAGGTGTAGAAAGCTGGCTCTGTATATACTATACCAAAGTAAGGTAGAGTGTGCACAGAGTCCAGGGGAACCCCAGAGGTATAGCAGAGGCTAAATTAGACAAGTACAAACAGCGATCTTTGTGGTATTGTGGTCGAGCAGTTAGGCTTATCAAGAGGGTATGTTAAGCATGTATTATATTCGCTCAATCAATGAGGACAGGAGAAACATCCTTGAGATGAGTGCAGAGCAGATCCTCTGGGTTCTGGGGGTCTGCTGGACACACCCGGGTTTCCACTGTAGTCAGGTCGGAGTCGAGACAGGGCGGTAGGGCTGGGGCCAAAGCTGTTGGTGTCCTTTTCTTCCTGGGTCAGCACAGCTCTTCAATCCTTTTTCTTTCTTCCTGAAAACTGAGGAGGCATGGTTCATGGTTGCCCCTAAATACTAAATTTAGGGGTGTTACAGGGGTGTGCAGGTCGGGACCAATGGGTCCCTTCATTGGGGTGAGTATACCCCCTATTATGCAACCCTCCAGTGGGAGGGGGGCATGACCCTCTCCTTAATTGGCTTGGTCCTCTCATCTCCAAGCTGGAGGAGACTGAGATGTGTTCTTCACTTCGCCTCCCTCACATGAGGGGTTGGGTTGGCTCAGCTTTCCCACAGATTCTCCAGCCCAAAGTGGGGGTCAGAACCAGTGGGAGCCAGTTGCAAAGAGCAGCAAAAGGCAGAAACTGCTTACAAAGGTGGCAAGCCTTTGAAGCTTCCCCTTCGTAGACCCAGCCCATCCTGTGAGAGGAGGCATTGATGAAAAAGGGTTCAGGCAGAGCAGGTCGTTATACCCCTTTTCTAGGTTTGCCCGGCGTTAGCCGCTTCTCACCCAACTCACGATTACCAAATAAAGAGGCAGGCGCTGGAGACTGGAAGGCAGGGAACAGGAGTTTATTTCCGACGGAACAGAACACGTCAAATCAGACAACAGGGTATCTTCTCGAGGTGCTCTAACAAGTTTCTCTACGGCTCCGTCTTTTATACACAGGTTTATGATGTACAAACATTCCTAATTGTAATAAAGACACTTTGAAGTACGAAAAGGCATGCTTGGAATCCCAGCTTCAGGCCTATTCCCATACCGGTCGCTCTGATGTTGTTTCCCCCTCCCAAATGTAACATGTGATCGTAATCTGCAGCCGGACATTCCAACCGGACACGAGGGCAAGAGGGGTGGTCTGATCTAAGGTTGGGCAGGCGATAAGATCATGTTTCGCTATGCGGGGCCAGGGGGTACATCCACGAGACCGAGGTTTATGACATGGGACTGGGTCGAGAGGCCAGGTGTAGCCGGGGGGGGGTCATCAGAAGAGAGGAAGGGTGTTCCTGGGAGGAATGCAGGGGTGTCGGTCAGATCTAGGGGTGTGAAGGCCTTGATTAATCACCGTTCCTCTGATGTGAGGCGAGGTCCTACTGTAGGGGCAATAAACTGCATCTGTTGGACTAGGTGATGGCCTGGGATCAGGCCGGGCAATCGGGAGCAGGAGAGACCGGGGGCTGTCGGGGCGCGGGGGAATACTCGCGAGGCTGGGGAGTGGGGGAGAGAGAGAGAGAGACGCAGGTTATTGGCAGTGAGCAGAGAACGCACAAAATGGCTATTATCTATGTTCGTGATGGGCCTAAAAGGGGGGGGGCCAGATGGCGGGGCCACTGCGCCGTGACTTTCGCTTTAACTTCAACAGTGGTGAGGGTGAACACAAATGAATGCCGCTTATGTACATATACATTGTCATTTTCCACAGTCACCGCTTTTTAACATAAGTTAGGTCATTTGTGTTTTTATCATAGCTGACGGGTGTACATATAGTCGTGTGTTATCAATGGAATAGCATTTGTCACTACTGATGGATTTACATATAACCGTGTGCAGTTGATGCGACATACGAGGTAGAATACATATAAATTTACATTTGTCGTATTTAAAAAAAGTGACCGATGAAACATTTTACAGGCAAAAAGTGGTTGACGGAGGAATTTAGTCCAATGCAAGCAATTAGTCAAGGGGTGTAGGAAGTTCCGAAAAAGGGGGAGGGTCTTTTTTTTTTGTAGCGAGCCATCACTGGTAGGCTCTGGTAGTTCGTTTTCTTTCGTTGGCGCTGTTGAGCACCGGCGGTGGAGCTATAGGTCCAGCTCGGATCCTTCTTTACACGTCGCAGGTAAGTATGGGCGGATCTAGCGGATCTCGCGTACGCGAACTTGCGGATTTACGGATTCGCAATCCGCGAAGATCCGCGAACTCTAGCGGATTTGCGGATTTTCCCGTTTTTTGTGTTGGCGCGTGTTCGCGCCGATTTTGGGACAAGTTCGCAATTGCGAACTTACTTTTCGGCTCGCAACGGCCGCGACTATGTTGTTTCTACGTCTGGTTTATCATCACAGGTTCACAGCACCCTCTGTTTCACCACTGCCACCCTCTGGGACACCCATGCCACCCTCTGGTACATCCTCACTGGCACCTATTAGGTTTATTTATCACTGTAGATTATGGTGGTTGAAAAAAGCAAGCACACCTGCCCTTCTTCAACTGCCATCAATTAATTTGTGTTTCATTAATGTGTCAGTAATTTTGAAAGTTCCAGTCTGGCTGGCACCTGCTTCCTTCCTTATCTGTAATTTGCTTTTAGTTGCAGTGAAATTTTTTTTTCACAGGACCTTTATGGTCTACTTGTAGCTATTCTATGAGCCTGCTGTTTGGGTCATAGCAGGGTCATAGAATAGTTGCAAACTCTGGAGGGGCCCATCAGGAAGCACTACCTTGAATGTTACTAATGTTAAGTTTGAACTTTTGCACCTGCTCATTGCTTTCAGTTTAGCTAAAATCGTTTTTTTCTGCAATTTCGCGCGTTTTTTGGGGCGCGAATCCGTGCGAGATCGATTTCGGAAGCCGCGAATACGTGCGAATACAAAATTGTTTTTTTTGCGACGTGTATGTTCGCGTGATCTTGCGCGTGTTCGCGAGGCGCTTCTAGCTATACGTTTGCCAAGTTACCCTATCGGTCGTACACGGGCGCGGCCATCTTGTTGGCGTGACGTAATTCCGTTTCCGCCCGCTATGTGTAATCTCGCAAAGTGTGCTGCTCGCTAGTACAATTTTGCGCGTACTCGCAAGGAAAATCTCGCGCGAACTTACCCACGCGGTCGTGAACGGGCGCGGCCATCTTGTTTCTCATTCATTGCTATGGTTCTGGGCATGCTTTCTCTATCCTCTCTCAATCTCTGCCATCCTTTGCTTGTTTGAAGTTTTTTTGATCTAATTTTACTTATTATCTATCCCTCTATTTTTCTACCTCTATATTTTTGTGTTTTCTGCAGCTTTTAGTTACTTTTAAACTACTTTTTTAAACTCTTTTCTTTTCTTCTTCACTATTCTATTTCTTCTTTATCATTTAAGTTTATTTCTGCCCAGACCATGGTAAAGGGAGCCGGGAAGCACCCTGAGAAGGGGAAGGGTCCCGCACCCCGTGCCCGGCTCCCGTGCGGGCGTTTAAGGGGGGAGCAAGTGGTCCCGAGGGAGATCTTCAGCGCGGAGGAAGTGGCGGCACTGATCTTCCACGTCCAGCGCCGCCTCCCCAAGACGATCCTGGGAGGCGGCAAGATCGCGACCGGCTATGGCATCCGGGAGCGTCGCAAGCGGTGGGAGAAGGTGTGCCGGGCCATGTACAAGATCTCTGGGGTCCGGCGCACATATAACCAGGCCACCCACCGCTGGACCGATGTCATGGACCGGGAGCGGGACTTGCTGGACGCGCTCGGCGTAGAGGTCCCCGGGCTTGGTGAGTAGTAGTAGTAGTACATTTACTACTCTGTTTTATCCTGCTCTGTTATTTGCAAATCTTTGTTCTTTACCAAGAGCAATAATGCTGCCGATTACATTGAGGTAAATTATATTTCAAAATCTTCTATGCATTTCAGGTGCACTGCTCTCCTTCTCAGTAGCCTTGCTTGCTACTATGCTTCTTTGTTTTGTATGTTGTGTTCAGAAGCATTTCATTGGCCTGAGAAATTATGTATGAGTGTACTGTAAAGAAAAGAACTGCGTAATGCTAGACAGTAAGGGTCATATTTTCAATTACCGGCGCATCCCTGCAAAGTAGCAGGGATGCGGCAGTAATTGTGTGCCATGCCACCACCACCCATTGGCCCAAAACGTCACAGAAGCCTTACGCATCTGTGCCGTAAAGGCAGCGCATTGCTGGAGTTGCGTGCCAACGATGGCGCAGCTCCAGCAATGCTCTGGGGTACCCTATCTCCCCAATGCTGCATCAAGCCGTACGTCGGCTTCAAGCGCGCAGGGTTTGAGTCATGCATCATTGTCCTAAAAGTGACTGATTGACATCTTGTAGATTTCCCTCAGCCACTTTTAGGATTCGTTCCTGCGCAGGTACGCCCTCCCTTGCGCCGGAACGCCCCCTGATGGCGCAGGGCTTTACAACGTGATGCATCGCCCATATGCCCATATGTGTTTTTTTTTTAATATATACGCCGCACCAACACCATGGCGAGTCTTTTGTTCTGCCGCTGCGTCAGAAAAGGCACGCAACAATGGAGGAAAATGAGCCGCAACTTCCGCAAGGGACTTCTAAATCAGCCCCAACAGACTGAAGTCCAGTCCTTCCTTTAGACACATGGCTATAAGAAGAAATAGTGGCGGTGGTGGCGGGTGGATTGATAGTTTGAGTATTCACTGATCTGCAAGCAGGATGGACTTTGTCTGTCACGTGTTGCGCACTGCTGCCTGCAGTGCCAGGCCTAGGCAAACCTCTTTAGTAGTCTGTTTATTGAGTTACATAGGAACTTTCTAAGTCAACGTTCCGCAAATCAGGCAATACGAATAACGTAGTATACCACATGAGATAGATCCCGTGGAATAGTTGTCTATCTATTTGCTATTTTTCCAAAATATGTTGTTATTGTTCTTTTGAAATGTTTGATTTGGTTGAAAAATCTCATCCATGTTTTCTGGTTTTTCTTTCTTTCATGTTGTACATCAGCTCCCCCCAAGGGCAAGAGGACACAGGATGAGGGTGCTGAGGATGCAGGCCAGGATCGGGCAGGCGAGGGCTCCTTTGCTGGCCCCAGTAAGTTTACATTTTAATAAACAGTACCTATTTTTTCCTAGCGTTCCTCATTCGATTTTTTCTAAATCGTCTTTGATCTTCTTGTAGACTGGATATAAATTCTTATCCTGCCTCGAATATGACTCCCTGTGGTATTACTAGACTATTCTTATTAGTCTGTCTGTGTAGCTAACTAAGATTGGACATTTGGCAATTCCATTGGACTCCCATTATATTCAGCAATACCTCTATGCACTGTCTCCTTACTGACTAGATAGTGTGGCAGAGTCATTCAGCTCCCGAAGTCACCGATTATAGATCCCCAATGATCTCTAGATTATCGTACGCAGGACAAGAGAGTAGTACGGAGTCACAGCACAGTCAAGAAGTGTCAGAGGCACTCATGCTTGCAAAAATTCCAAAACCTTTAGCTCATCCACTCTAGTCTAGAGGAACAAAAACCACAGAGTCTATTTAAGTTTAAAAGCTTTATTAAAAGTAAACACATTTATTAAAATCTACTTTGTCATAAAACTATTTAACTGTAAACGGAAAAGTGGTTAGTGCTGACGATTAATTGGACACATTTCTTGTGGTCGAGCCGAACTCTCACCTGGTTTGAACTTGATCCTGGTCGTGTTCTTAGGACTCAGGAGTCCAGCTTCTGTCTGTTAGGAGAAAAAGTGGTGCGTGTTAAAAATCAAAAGCAAGCATTCATCAGTTGTGCATAAAAGTGCAGCAAGACAACAGCCTTCCCTGGAAAATGGGACATTTTTACTATGGAGTAGACAGTCACAAATTATTACATTGTATTCTGTTTTTTTAACATTTCTCCTAGACCAAATATTATATAGTAGTGAGTGGTGTATTCTAACATTCTTAAATGTACTTTGTAGGTGTAACATCTGGTGACGGGGCCAGCGCGGAGGTGGCTGTGTTGGACCAGGACTCGGAGGCCTCTGGGGAGGAGGCGGCGGTACAAGAGCCGGCGGACGTTCCTGTGGGGGATCAAACGGTGGTGGCGGAAACAGGTAAGCTATATATTCCTTACTTATTGAGATTGAAGACTGCATAGTGTGCTTTCTGCACGGGTGTATTACAATTACAAATCAACCAGGTAGTAGCCTCCTCGAAATGTACTTCGACTTAGCTGTGAAGTTTTTGGTGAGAAGAATCCCAATAAGTTCTTAGACGAACGTGATGGATGGGATGAACGAAAAGCGAAAGAAGGGTGTAAGTAAGTGGGACGCGAACTTGTATGATGGCTGGCAAAGAAGAACGATATGTGTTTGCTTGGCCCCCGAGGTGGCTGGGAAGGAAAGAATATGGTATGGTGCATGGCTGGGTCAATGATGAAGCAAGGATGGGTGGAAGGACAGCAGCCTGGGTGGGTGAAACAGAAACTGTATGTGTGCATATACTTTGACTGAATGGATGCCTGGAGCATGGTATTCTCTGACTCTTAGATAGCACATGTGTATCTAGCGAGAGTAGATGGTCGCCAGGTGAAGTAAGTGTTACCTTGAAGAGCATGTACCACCGCACCCGCACGTCCGTTCCAGTGCAGGGAAGGCAAGGAAAAGAAATTGTAAATGTGTCCAATACTACCATGAATAGTAGCAGTACTTTGTATTGCGTTTGCATTCACAGCATATATCTGGTTATTACGGTGGACACTCCGTACCTCTCTTAATAACTTTAGTTTACTTGTAGTACGTCATTCATGTGTGGGTGTATCACTGTTCACTCAATATTAAGCAAAGCACCTAAAGTCATCTCATCTGTCATTAAATACGTCCCATGTGAAGTGATAGATAATCAAATTAGTTAGCTTCTTCATTTTCCTTTTCTAGTACTCATTTGCACTGTAGGGTGAAAGGTAAATTAATTAAGCAGTAGCCCTTGTAACAGAGTATTCTCAGTGCCACCCGTAATAGAAAAGTAATAGCTTCACCACCTGCATGTACTGGACCGGTACAGTAACGCAAGTCTGTCTCACTCATCATGGTGTGCAACTTTTTTTCTCGGGTGCAAGTTCACTGTGCTGTCCATGTCATTCTGCCGGCTTGCATAAGATAACGTACCCATTTCCCTAAACAAGAGAGAAGAAGAAGAATAAGACTGGTGTACTGTCATAGTCGACTGTAATGGAAGTCCATAGTGGTCGTAGAATTAGTTCATTAAACTACCACTACTGTTAGAGCAAGGATGCAGAAGTGGGAGGTTACATAGATACTGTCCTCAATAGTTATGTACTGTGCTTTCAATTTGCTACTTGTACTCTGTGACCCAACTTTCGGCTCAATCACTTTGTGTTATTAATAAGGAGCATTGGTTACAGACTATGTCTTTCTTTCTTCATATAGTTGCTCCTTCCAAATCTACAACAAGGAGGGAGCAGGCTAGATTGGCCCGGCAACGGAGGCTGGAGGCCACAGTCGCCGAATATCGGCGGCTGGTGGCCCTGGAGGAGGAGGAGGACACGCAGTCGAGCGGGGCAACAACGACATCCTCGACTGTGACCACTGCATCCTCCTCCGTGACTAAGCCAGCGGGACCGAGCCGGGCTAAGAAAGACGACCGCCACCGCCAAGCAACCGAAATACCAGCTGCCCCCCACAGGAGCTGCAAGGAACGCCAACGCCGCCTACGAGTCCGCATGTCCAACCTGGAGCAGGAGGTCCTGAGGTATAAGAACTTGGTTAAGGGCCTCCGCTCCGAGCTTGCCACCCTCCGCAAGGAGTATGATGCCCATGCCGCATCATGCACCAGCACCAGCACCCTCCAGTAGTGGAGTGTCCCTTGCCCTTTTTTTATAGACTTTTGGGGGGTGGGATTTGGGAGTTGGGATCGTTTTCGGACGTTTCAGAGACAATCGTTGGGGTTAGGGTGGGTGAGGGAGATTATTTTGTTAGGGCTAAATAAATATATTTTTCAACTTTATCTGACCATACCTGTTTTTTACTGCTTTTCAGTCTGGTGGGTGGGGGGCGGGGGTGTAACAGTAACTTTGTTTTCCTGAACAGTCGTAGGACTTTAGTAGTACAACCGTCAATCTCTTGTCTACTCCGAAATAATACTCCATTATACTACCTCCCACCAAACGCTTATCTTACCTGTAATTTGTGTTAGAAATTAGGGCTAGGCCCAGGGCTGGCTCCAGGTGAAATGGGGATTAACGTTGTCAATCCTGGGCGGGTGACATTTCCTCATTGCGGTGGTACTAGTGGTGTGACACAGTGGCAGTTGCATGCCTATGGAAAAAAAGAAAACGAAACCTTGTTTGTCCTCCTTACTGTAGCATTACAACGGTTACGGTACGATCGAGAAAATAGCAGGTGACAGTACACTAGAACAGTGCCATAATGTAGCCTAACAAATGGTAAAGTATTTGCTTGCAAGTATAACTAGTACTTGCGTTGAATTTATTTGACATTGGCTACTACTACTAGAAGATATAGTACTGAAGCTGAGTAAGTCTAGAAGATATCCTCGTATTCCTTCACCAGCCTGTTGCTGCTATGACCTTATCCTCCCCAGCAAGTGTGTGGAATTATTGATGTCATTTTAGTCAGACATCAAGCAAAACAACACAGCCCGGGGGAAGAGGGTTAGGGTTTGTAAAATGGATGGGAATGGGGGTTTCTTTTTGGGTAGGTTTTGTTGAGAGAAGAAAAAAAAAGCAGAGCATGGACAAACAATAATTGAAGATACAGACAATCTTTGGTTACAAACTAAAGGTAAGCACATGCAGTCACACTCATAGAATAAAAGACAACAATGGATACTGTATCTGTATTGCGTATGTTGTTGGAGTTGTCCTGTTGAATTTGGTAAGTAATAAGCATGCAGCAAACAATTCCTCTTATTGGCGGCACTCCTCCATTCCAGCTGACGCTTCGTCCATCAATGTGGTGACCACTGACAGAAGACACCCTGTCCACTGCCTGCCTGGCGGATGTTGACTGAAACCCGGCCTGTAATTATTGAACGGAAAACAGGAAGTGCTATTACAATACCACTGATAAATAAATAAAAGGTATGTACGCTGTGTGGTGCAAAAAGTCACACTTTGATTTCCCTAATAGACAGTACAATATTTTAGAAATTGCGTGCTCTGTCTGAGTCACCTTTTTAAGGATCAATAAGTATGGCCAAAATATTATAGCGGATCTTTCCCCTCAAGGTAGGTGTACTACTGTGTTTTAGAACAAAATTTGACCTTGAAAAAAAGGCTGTTCCTTATGGATTTTGTCCAAAACACTTCTATCCGGTATTAGACCTTCCCAGGAATGCCCTAGGCAAGACCCGCCGGCGCCAACCCACCCGCAAAAAACCACCCGACAACACCCCCAAACAGCGAAAAAGCTAAATCTCATACTTACAATATCTCTCGGCCTTCGGTCCAAATGCGGCGCTGTTCAGCTAGGTCATCATCATCATCAATCATCATAACTCCGGTTTTCCACCACGGATTTCCTGAAAAGCAAATGCAATCAAGATTAGACTGTCGCAGCAGTGCTTCGACAGAGACCCCGGCCGCAACCCACCCACGAACAGCAGGAAGCCCCCCAAAACGCTACATTGAGCAAGATGTCAGAAGAAATAGCAAAAAAAAGGCTGTTCCTTATGGATTTTGTCCAAAACACTTCTATCCGGTATTAGACCTTCCCAGGAATGCCCCAGGCAAGACCCGCCAACCCACCCGCAAAAAAACAACCGACAACACCCCCAAACAGCGAAAAAGCTAAATCTCATACTTACAATATCTCTCGGCCTTCGGTCCAAATGCGGCGCTGTTCAGCTAGGTCATCATCATCAATCATCATAACTCCTGTTTTCCACCACGGATTTCCTGAAAAGCAAATGCAATCAAGATTAGACTGTCGCAGCAGTGCTTCGACAGACACCAAAAATTACCCACAAACCCCCGGAACCCCGCCAAAGAGCACCTCAAAGGCAAGCAAGTCAGCAAAAACGGCAAGAAATTTCCACCTCATATTTGGTCCAAAACACTTTTGTCCATTATTAGAGCTTCACAGCAATGGGCCCAAATCCGTCAACTCACCCGCAAAGAAGTACAACACCCCCACAAGTGCTGAGTCTTTCTTCATTGGGCGTAATCCAGCACTCTGCTTGGAGGCAAATCGCAGTCTGGAGGAGGAGGATAGAGGAGCATGTTCTTCAGAACTTGTGAACCTGAGGAATGTAGACTGCGGCACCTTCAAATCAATAAGCAAACAAGTGAAGACAGTTCTGATGATGGTCTTGTTTTTGGGATTAGGTGATTAAAGTTTGAATTAAATTAACTGTGCAAAACAAAGAAAGAGAGACACAAAGCACACAGGAATAAAAGTGAATAAGGACGAAAAAGAAAGTTCTTGATTGATTGTCTCATTTTCAGGGCTCGGTGTCAGGGAATAAGAACAAGATTTCGTCATCATACTCTGCGAATTCAGGCTGGATGAGGTCAGTGGCACCGAACAGAGAAAAAATCCCCTCATCTACGTTGCTGTCCTCCTCGTCTTCATGCGGCGTGCTTTCTCGTACTTTGTAATCTGGTGGTATGAGGTACTGATTCATCTTGATCATTGTCAGCCGCTCCACATTTTTGGGCGAGAGGCGGCTCCGTTTGGGAGTTACAATGCCACCAGCAGCACTGAAAACACGTTCAGAAGACACACTTGCGAGTGGGCAAGACAAATAGTTTATAGCCAGGTTGAAGAGCTGTGGCCACAATTGTTTTTTGCCATGCCAATACTGCAATGGCTCATCATTAAGGAAGACCTCTGTTGAGTCATTCAGATAGTCCTGCACCATCGACTCAAGGTCATCAACTGTTCCTCCACTTTGCTTACTTTTTGCTGTGCCTGTGACATTTTTTCGAGAACCATACCCCATCAAACTTAGCCAATCCTCCTCCGCAGCCACTGTTAGTGTTGTCATTGTGTGTGGTGCAGATGATCCAGTTGCCGGTGTCTTTAACGGCTGAGAGGTCACTTGTGCCCCAGCCACAGGTGCAGAAGTGGATTCTTGTGACTGCGGATGGCCTGCTGATGCTGATGCTGATGTACTGGCTTCTCCTTCAATAACCTGCCGTTCTTTTTCAAACCTCTTGGCTGACCAGGCTAACCAATGTTTGTACTTTTGAACATCTGCATCAGCAAAAGGAAAGAATGCTTTGTCTGCCAGCGCCTTTTTGTAGCGTGGATCCAGAATAGTAGCACAAATGTAATGCTGATCTGAGTTGATGTTTTGAAGACGTTCATCACCACGTAGGCGATGTAATAATTTCTCAGACAAAATGAAATGTTTTTTTTTTTTTCATCTTTTTCAAACTCAGAAGACACCCCCATCAGTTGGTGCTCCAGCATGCACAACAATGGGATAGCTTTTCCCACATTACAGTCCTCCTGGCTGACTGCACGCGTGAAGAACTCAAAAGGACGAAGCATGTCTGTCAGGCTTTTAACTATGTCCCATTGCGCCGCACTCATCCGCAGGTCCTCCTTCTGAGATGTAGCCTCTGTGAAGAAATAGTGATCGAGTACCGTATACTGCTCATACAGACGCTCAAGCATGTAGAAGGTTGAGTTCCAACGTGTTGCCACCTCCTGGATGAGTGCTTTCACTGGCATTCTACGTTGAAGTAGCAGTCTCCGCAGATGCTTCCGGGCCTTAAAAGAATGGCTGAAATGGTTGCACATTTTGCGGCAGGTGGCCATTACCTCGAACGCTGGACTCTGTTTATCACTCAAGAATTTTTGAACTACCAGGTTGATACAGTGCGCCAAACACGGCACTCTAACATGGTCACCAATGAACATGGCCTTAACTACATTGGCGCCATTATCCGTGGAAACATAACCAATCTTGCGTTTTAGGGGGGATAGCATTGTCAAGACCTTTTTGTTAAACTCTTCCAAAAGGTTTTCTGCTGTGTGACTTTTCTCCAAGCCAAACATGGCTAGTGTTGCATGTTTCCAAGCAGCTTTGAAAACTTGGTCCGGGTCAACACCTGCGTTTAGCTTTGCTTTAACACCTGAAAAAGAGACCCAGTGTGCAGTGATGCACATGTAATCATCGCCTGGGCCACTGGTCCACATGTCTGTTGTCAGATGTATTGTGTGAACAGCACTCTTCTGCAAAGCTGCCCCAATCGCCTGCAGCACATCTTCATGTAGTGCTGGAACCGCAACTCTGGCAAAATAGAACCGGCTCGGAACCTTCCATTTAGGGCAGAGCGTTGCCACTAATTCAAGAAAACCTACCGCTTCTACAAAAGAAAAAGGTAGAAGGTCCACAGCTAGCATTTTAGCCAGCTTAGTGTTATACAGACGCGTCAGTGGGTGGTTGCGTTCATATGGCACGTCTGAAGTAAGCATTGTTCTAATGTTGCCCTGGACCAAGCATTTACGGGCTGATAATGACTTCGTTGACCCAATTTTGCTCGCTGGTGAACTTTTGTGCGTTGGTGTCTCACTCGCTCCAACACTCTTAGTGTGCCTCACATTGGGTGTGCTGCTGACAGGGGTACTGGGTGTAAGGGAAGTGTTTGACACGTCTTCTTCCTGCTCGTCATCATCAGATGAAACATCAACGTTTCCTTGAATTTGGCCTTTCTTGATCGCATCTAGGTGCGCAAACCATTTGACAGTGTGCTGTCTCCTAAGATGACCTCTCTGGCCTCCGGTACCATAGTTGGTACCTGGCTTACCACGACTAACTGCTTGCTTACAAATGGTACAAATGGCAAACTTTGGATTTTTTGGACAAACAGTAAAGAAGTCCCAAACTGGGGACTTGAAGTGTCTGTGGGACATGGAGGAGGCGGCGATACTGGTGGTGGTGGTCATGACGCTAATGCCAGATGAAGTGGAGGATGTGGATTGCCCAACTTTTGTACGTTTTGCACTTTCACCGCCACTAATTAAGGTTGAGGTTGACGGAGGTCTCTTCTTGCCAGAAAGAAATATGGAAGCGGGACGAGTTGGTGTACTACTTAACTCCAATGATTGTGGTGTTTCCACTGCCTCCTCATCAACAACATCATCATCACGCTCAGCAGCTCTTCGGGCTAGGGTCAAAATGTCTGTTTGCTGCATGCCCGCTGGGGCTGCAGTGACCTTTATGATGACTGGGTCGTCGTTGGCAGAGTCTTCATCAGCAGCAGTATCCGCCACTTCTTGTTGAGACTCATCACACTCCATAACTCTGAGACTTTGGACGAGCTTCCTTTTACGCTTAACTACCTTTGTTTGTTCCCAAGTTTGATCCGTATCATCAGAAGGAGGTGTGCTTGAAGAGGATGTAGACACCACCCTTGATCTCTTCCTTGCTAGGGGTGTGGAAGACAATGAAGGATCATCAGGAGGAGTGGCTTCCTCAAATGATACCTCGCCTTGATTGTCGATTTCCTGATGTGCCCCTACTTCGGGAGGAACAACTATTGTGGGCACTTGTTGTGACCCTCCATGCACCTCTGCTTGCGCATCTCCTTGCGCTGCCTCTCCTTCCACATGTACTTGGGCTTGTACTTGCACATGTGATTGTTGTTGCGGCTGTGGTTGTTCAACACTCGTCAGATGAGCTACAACAACCTGTGTTGATTGAGGGACATTGCTGATGCTTTCTTGCGATGAGCCAACATCACTGGTCGATGGTGATTGAAGAAGTATACTGGCTGCCTCTGCAGCACTCAAGGGCTTGGACTTAAGTTGGCGTGGTGGTGGTGGTGGCACTGAGCCCAATGGAGCGGGGGTGCTGCTGCCAGCTTGGTCCCCAGCAGATCCCGCTGCAGCTGCTGCAGGCATACTTTTTTTTTTACTCCCAAAAAAAGGGGCGGGCGGCACACCAGTGTCCTTGGTAACTTGCTTCTTCTGCTCCTTACTGGCACCTTTCTTGCTAGAGGAGCTACGGGTTACTTTTTTTGGGGCCATCTTCTTCAGAGCAGGTCAGCAGGCAGCAGTTGCACGAGTTGCAGAGGGTTCTGTTGTGTCCAGACGTGACGTCGCGTGACGTTATGCTGCACACACCGCTGCAGGACTTCTTCCTGGCACTGGTGGTTCTATTGAGTCTTCTTGTGCACCTAAAAGCAATGGAAGACAGAGGAACATCAGTTCAGTTATACACCCCAAAAAATCGACAAAACACAGAAAAATGAGCACAATCCCATGCCATCCATGATGTTTACATTGAAGACACCCCACAGAAAGACTAGGCCCATGCAACACTCACCACCCCTGGGCAAAGGGCCACACCAGCAGGCCCAAAAAAACGACAAAAAACAATAAAATCTGCACAATCCCAGCCCATCCATGGCCTCAATGGTGTTTAAATTCAAGAAGACACCCCTCAGAAACACTAGGCCCATGCAACACTCACTACCCCTGGGCATAAGGGATGAAAAGTAGGCAAAATAAGTGCAGGCCTCAGACACTGCCTCACCTCAAAATGGCCCCCTTACACCCCAAGCACATGTTGCCTGTACCAGCCAGCACTCAAGATGGCCACCACCACCACCCACATGGCCAGTCCACATCAACAGTACACCCCCCAAAAACAGAAAAACAGCCAGAAATCACCACAATCCAATGCCATCCATGATGTTTACATCAAAGAGAGTGAGACCACACCACAGGCACACTCAGTCCATGCACCACCACCACCCCTGGGCAAGCAAAAGGCCACACCAGCAGCCCCCCAAAAACGACAAAAACCAATAAAATAAGCACAATCCCAGCCCATCCATGGCCTCAATTATGTTTAAATTCAAGAAGACACCCCACAGAAAGACTAGGCCCATGCAACACTCACCACCCCTGGGCAAAGGGCCACACCAGCAGGCCCAAAAAAACGACAAAAACCAATAAAATCTGCACAATCCCAGCCCATCCATGGCCTCAATGGTGTTTAAATTCAAGAAGACACCCCTCAGAAACACTAGGCCCATGCAACACTCACTACCCCTGGGCATAAGGGATGAAAAGTAGGCAAAATAAGTGCAGGCCTCAGACACTGCCTCACCTCAAAATGGCCCCCTTACACCCCAAGCACATGTTGCCTGTACCAGCCAGCACTCAAGATGGCCACCACCACCACCCACATGGCCAGTCCACATCAACAGTACACCCCCAAAAAACAGAAAAACAGCCAGAAATCACCACAATCCAATGCCATCCATGATGTTTACATCAAAGAGAGTGAGACCACACCACAGGCACACTCAGTCCATGCACCACCACCACCCCTGGGCAAGCAAAAGGCCAAACCAGCAGCCCCCCAAAAACGACAAAAAACAATAAAATAAGCACAATCCCAGCCCATCCATGGCCTCAATTATGTTTAAATTCAAGAAGACACCCCACAGAAAGACTAGGCCCATGCAACACTCACCACCCCTGGGCAAAGGGCCACACCAGCAGGCCCAAAAAAACGACAAAAAACAATAAAATCTGCACAATCCCAGCCCATCCATGGCCTCAATGGTGTTTAAATTCAAGAAGACACCCCTCAGAAACACTAGGCCCATGCAACACTCACTACCCCTGGGCATAAGGGATGAAAAGTAGGCAAAATAAGTGCAGGCCTCAGACACTGCCTCACCTCAAAATGGCCCCCTTACACCCCAAGCACATGTTGCCTGTACCAGCCAGCACTCAAGATGGCCACCACCACCACCCACATGGCCAGTCCACATCAACAGTACACCCCCAAAAAACAGAAAAACAGCCAGAAATCACCACAATCCAATGCCATCCATGATGTTTACATCAAAGAGAGTGAGACCACACCACAGGCACACTCAGTCCATGCACCACCACCACCCCTGGGCAAGCAAAAGGCCACACCAGCAGCCCCCCAAAAACGACAAAAAACAATAAAATAAGCACAATCCCAGCCCATCCATGGCCTCAATTATGTTTAAATTCAAGAAGACACCTCACAGAAAGACTAGGCCCATGCAACACTCACCACCCCTGGGCAAAGGGCCACACCAGCAGGCCCAAAAAAACGACAAAAAACAATAAAATCTGCACAATCCCAGCCCATCCATGGCCTCAATGGTGTTTAAATTCAAGAAGACACCCCTCAGAAACACTAGGCCCATGCAACACTCACTACCCCTGGGCATAAGGGATGAAAAGTAGGCAAAATAAGTGCAGGCCTCAGACACTGCCTCACCTCAAAATGGCCCCCTTACACCCCAAGCACATGTTGCCTGTACCAGCCAGCACTCAAGATGGCCACCACCACCACCCACATGGCCAGTCCACATCAACAGTACACCCCCAAAAAACAGAAAAACAGCCAGACATCACCACAATCCAATGCCATCCATGATGTTTACATCAAAGAGAGTGAGACCACACCACAGGCACACTCAGTCCATGCACCACCACCACCCCTGGGCAAGCAAAAGGCCACACCAGCAGCCCCCCAAAAACGACAAAAAACAATAAAATAAGCACAATCCCAGCCCATCCATGGCCTCAATTATGTTTAAATTCAAGAAGACACCCCACAGAAAGACTAGGCCCATGCAACACTCACCACCCCTGGGCAAAGGGCCACACCAGCAGGCCCAAAAAAACGACAAAAAACAATAAAATCTGCACAATCCCAGCCCATCCATGGCCTCAATGGTGTTTAAATTCAACAAAACAGTTGTATCATGCACCCATAACCAACCCTGGTCCTACTGGATACTGTGGCTACCCACAATATAATTTATTTAATTTTCTGAAAAAGTTCCAAAATTGTACTTGCAGCAACTGTAATGCCCCAAACAAACTTACTTGTGAAAGTTGATTTCTAATCCAAAAGTGATCCAAAGACAGTCAAAAAGGCCTCAAATCCAAATATCCAGCAGCACCCACAAAAAGTAATCCTTCCAGCTCCAGATCCAAATGAAAGTGACCAGGAGATGGACAAAGCACTGGGAGGAGCCTGCTGGACAGGAACAGGAAGTTGGAGACTGTGGGGCACTTCCTTCCTCCCCCCCCCAAAATGGACTCCTTGCAAAAAAAAAGGCCATGCAAATGTCAACCTGAGGAGTGATTCTGATAAAAATCATAATTTTCTGAAGGTTTATCCTGTTTGCTGGTGATTTTCTTGTGCGAAATTGCAAAATCTCTATTTCGCAAGTGCGAGATTGTTCCTTTCCGCCGCAACTACGTGTTCGCAATTGCGAACTCTCGCGAGGTGTGCTGTGCAAGGTGGCAAGCCGCGAGTACGTATTCGCGGGCGACAAACTCCCGCGGGAACACGCAGCAAGATCTAAAATGGCGCGTCACTCGCAAAGAAAAACAACTCGGCAAACGCTAAAATGACGGAAAGTGAACGCCGTGCACCACGCCGCGCGCCGCAACCAAGCAAAAAATCCGCCGCGAGCGGATTCACGGATTTTCGACAAATTCGCGAGCGTTCGCGGATTGCGAATTTGCCGAAAATCCGAAAAATCCGCGAGCGGAGCGGATTTTACGCCCATGCTTAGTCGCAGGGTGCGATCTGTCCTTTGTCGTTAGACCACAGTCCTGTTTCCTAATTAATCTCTTTTAAGGGTGCCTCATGCTGGGCACCTGCATTTCTTTCTCGGTGTCAAAATCCACGTGGACGGGATAGAAGGGGGTTTTGTCGGATAATCGAGGGAGGAGAGGGCGGAGTGGGACCAGATCTTTGGGACAAACCAAGGGAGCAAAGGGTGATGCGCAGGCAGGTCCATCAATCGGGCTCAAAGGGGCGGGGACTTCTGGCACGCGTGGGTCAACAAGTAGAGGGCTTCAAAGCAGCCCTCCATTCCTTCATTTTCTGCGTTTGAGAGTGGTGCATCGTCCCACGTCCCGTTGCTCTGCGGCTCCATCTTAGGTTGAGGTCACACGCCCTCATGATCTGTGGCCAGGCTGTGCGTCACGTCCAGCCCCTCTCCTCCGGTGACTGTGTATCCTTGAATGGGTACAAAACAGGTTTTAGCGAACTGGCAAGAGAAGGCATTTATACATTTCAATTCCGTCCCAGATCTAGGTAGTTGGGGTATGTTTCATCGGTCACGGTCAGGAGTTATCACTGTGGAGCATGTATACAGGCATGTCTACTGAGTTTGTACCAAGTCTATTTGGCGTTCATTCATGACGTATGTGGCTCTCTGACCCTAGCCCTGGCAGTCTTCTATCACCATGAGAGAGAGGGATGGTGGCTAAACATTCTTTTCTCGGGGGGGGGGCAACAGTTAATCGGGGTCATCCGTTATACTTCGTGGTATGGAGCTCGGGTCATTCGGGAGAGAACGGGGACGTTTGGACATCCGTACTTGGGTGCAGAGGGGTGGGGCAATCTGGGCATTGTTTCTAACGAGCTGAGAACAGAAAGCCACTGACATATAGTCCTCCTGTAAGAAGGCCAGATTAGGGGACTTCAGTCGTCTAACCTGTCCTTTCCTTCATAGCCAATTCAAGTTCCATCATTTTACAGAAAGGAGAGGTAGTAACATGGCAAATTTCAATTGTTTTAGTTTCTGTCAATTTGCCGAACACCTTTGTGTTCGGAAACCAATTAGGCTTGTGCCGGCGGGGCACAACGTTACCATCAAAAGGAAGAGGGAACAGGGGGACCCTCGGAGGGAGAGTCGTCCGCATTTTAAATGAACTATTCGGTACACGTACAACATGAAGAGAGAGAAAAAGAGAGAGAGAGAGACGTGTACAGTAATAGGCCATTTAATGCGCACACAACACGAAACAGTAGGGTCACGTTATATAGAAACACAGACTGAGGGACAACGTAAATCCATATACTACGTACACATGAATTCAGGCGGGGGTACATGGATTATATGCAGAACTCAAGACAAAACATAGAACAGTACTTGGCCAAAAATTTTCCTCCTGCATGCTGCGCATCCTTAGTATCCTATTTAACTCGCCTGGCTGTCTTTTACAGTTGGCCTCTGTTGCAAATATTTACACTTTCGTCAATTGTTCGGGAATTAATCCTGATCGAGCTAGTACTTACGGTGGGATCTTAGACATTTGACAATTTTCTTAGTCTTCCAGGAGGAGGGTACTTGGGTAAACCTCACCCTGGAATAGTCCTGAACCTTCCCCTATTTAGTTACCGCATGAACCTACTCGTAGGTGCACGTCATTCTTGGTTGCATTGTTCGTCGTGTATAGGGGCCATGCTCAGACCCCCTTTTTCCCCATTCCATCAGTCGTTCGTTCGTCACTCAAGTCATACGAAAACATCTCTTTTATCGAGTCAACGCATGCAACGTATATTCAGCCGAGGTATACACATCCGGTCATACACGCGTGCATTCATATCACCCAAAGTCGTCATGTCCTCAGGGGCAGTCCGCATGGATAATGTATCACTTGTCCCCGCGGAACCATGGCGTGTTGCTTAGGTCTTCTCCATTCTTTAGTCGATGTTCCGATGTGACCTGCAGAAAGAAGGGGAAAAAGAAGGGGTGGGGGCAGCGTTTTTTAAGGCACATCCACGCGCATAAACCCAAAAGGCTTTTACTTACCACGTATTCGACCTATCTCCGCGGGGTGCAGTCCCTTCCATCTCGGCGTTTTAAGCCCAGAGGGACTGGTAGTGTGGGAGGCGTAATCATTGATGGACTGCACATTGCATAGATTGCTCACGTGTGGTATTGTGGATCTTGTGTAGGGGGGGTGTCGAAACAAAAGGGCAGTCAGTGTAAAGTGGGGTGAACTCGTGTTCTCCTTCGAGGAGGCGGGGTGGTCTACAGTGGTACCGGGTCTGGTTTAGGGGCATCTGAAACAATTTCCCTGAGATATGTGGCATACAAAGTAAAACAGAACACCGGGACCTTTATCGATTGCCCTATGTTGCACAAAAGTTAAAAAGAGAAACACACGCAACAAACTTGGACCATTCACATTTTCAATATGTCTGGGTACTTTTCTTTTTAACCTTTCAGTAATCGACGTGCTTTATTTTGCTTGTATTTTACGTAGATCGGAAACAATGGCTATGTATTCGAACTTACCAATCCAAGAGCTACGACTATAATTGTCTTTCACAAAGTCTTTATTTAAAAAATGTTGACGTACAAATGCAGGCCTACAACCACGTGGGCCAGCCACGGAGCAGACTGGAACTGTACATGGGGGCATATTTATTGAAGGAAAATATAACTGAGTCGGTGGTCGTTTTATTTCATCAAGGTACGGTAAGTGCAATAAAATCATATCGAAAATTCATTGTGGGCAAGTACCATCAGTGTCAGAAAAATTCAAACTTTCAATAATACTGTAATCAATGATGCGTCAGAACTTAATATCAATTCATTGTCCGAATGTCCAAGCAATACTCATCCCCTCCCGCCACGTGCTTAAAAAAACTGCATACACATCTCATGATATCAAGTCTGAGTATCCGGAACACAACGGGGAATTGCGAGTTTCGTTTGTACCGGCGCCATTTTGGGTGGGGTCAGGCGGGTCCAAGTATAGTCAAAATGTCTCCACCAACTCGGGGTTGAACCAGAATCTCTTTCGGCAGTCCAGAAGTTCCGTTAAGGGGCAACAGAAGGGACCGGTGACATGAACCATTAATCAAAGAAAAGGGAGGGGGCAACAATCTTTCCTACCGGGTCATACTGGTGTTCCACCGGAACTGATCAAATCGGTAGTCTGCAGGATTTTTGGTCATTTAAACTGATGCTGGCATCAGCATGAGAGCGCCAACGTCTCGTGGCTACGTCTTGGTCGTTCTGCGGGCAATCATGGCAGTCCTTTCCCATCGGGGGGCGGTCGGGGCCCGCGGAGGCCGAGGGCCCTCTGCAGCTCTCGTAGAATCTTCAAAGTTGAGGAGAACGCCTCTGGACAGGGGCCCATTTTCTGGTTGCCAGGCGACCAGGCCAACTTTTCACGCCAGGCCCATTCCTGCAAAGTCGACCGCCATTTTTAGGAGATCTGCAACCACCGGCAGTCACTGGGTTGCAAGAGCAGACGGACTCCAGCCTGTCGGGCGAAGCATCGTTGCACCGCCACAGTGGCCGAGACCCTGCTGGGTGAGTGGAGCGTCGCTGCACCGCAAGAGTGGACGAGTCCTTTGCCGGGCGCGTGGAGCGTCCCTATACCGCCACAGTGGACGAACCCTGTGCCGGGTGCGTGGAGCATTGGGGGTGCAGCTGAGGGGCCTCCACCTGGGGAGGCGGGAGAGGCTCGTCCGCGCCGCGTCTCCCTCCCAGTGCACCCCACGGCGTCTCGCTGACATTTGTTATGGCCGGACCAGGCGATGAGGAGGGGGGGGGGGGTCGGAGGCATATGCAAGACATCCCCCCCCCGTGGCCTGCAAGGCGCCGGAAGAAGAAGAGAATGGGAAGACTAGTACATTCCGGGCCGGGCCATTCACCCCACGGCTTCTCCGGCTGATGGCAAGCTGAGTGTTGGAGGCGACCCCCTACCCGGAGGGGGAAAAAGGGGGGGGGTCATCCGCGCCACCTCCGGACATCCTGGGGACAGGCCTTGGCACGTGGTGTCGCCTCCGGACTATTCGCGTAATGGTTCTCCACCCCAGGCCGCCGCCGACGGCTTTTGTAGACTTTCTGACGCCCAAAAATCTACTAGAAAGTAGCTCAACATTGCTACTTTGGGGGAGGAGGGACAGGAACGGCGCCAAGCAGACAGCGAAATGCATTGTGGGTCTGTTGCTGCAGCCGTTTGCCATGTGAATAGCTGTTTAATATATTTTTGTTCGAATAAAAACGTTTTAACCTGTTACTTTGCTATCGTGTTGTATATTTCTAATATTTGCCTAGGGTTTGTCGTCAATTGGGCGGGGTGGGTGGTGGAGCCGAGCTGTCTTGAAGTCATAGCGTCGAGTTCGGCTCTACTCACTAGTCTCATATTTCCTGAGGGGTTGTTCCTAATGCTTCCATTTCAGTGAGGTCGAAAAGAGGTCTCATCAGTGGCCTACTGATTTTACTCGATTCCTTTTGTTTATCCTAACAATTTTTATGTTCTTTTATTTGCTAGCACGATACAGCGGCTAATCCGCATTTTTCTTTATATATGTCCTTTTTATTAGGGGTGTCCTCCGGTGGAGCCAGGTGGTCTACCTCTAATAAATCGTCCGGGCTGAACCAACTACTGAGCAATGGGAGGAGATAGGCATGCCGGGTTTCAACGGGGACAAAAGTCAGCATTACCTATCCTTCACTACTTTGCGGAGACTAGATAGAAAATTTCTATTCTACAGTATTCGCAAATAGGGAATACCCAAAGAGAGAACCAATTCCAAACAGTCAAGTTCGGACAAACAATCAATCAATCAAATGAGGAATAAAATAGGCGCCACGGGTTACAACGGGGGCAAAAGCCTGCGCTACCTACCCTTCACTATCTGCAAAGAGAGATCTTCCTGTTCCTCTCTGTTTGTAGGCAGAGATGATCCTTTCCGAGAACCAATTCCGAACGATCAATGTTCGGTCAAACAATCAATCAGTGGGGGATAAAAATAGGTACGACGGATTACAACGGGGGCAAAGGCCTGCGTTACCTATCCTTCACTATCTGCAAAGACTAAACAGAGTATGGCGATTCTGTGCTTGTTTGCAAATAGAGAATGATCCAAAGAGAACCAATTCCAAAACAATAAATGCTTGGATAACAATCAATCAAATGGAGAGAAAAATAGGCGCGACGGGTTACAACGGGGGCAAAAGCCTGCGCTACCCACCCTTCACTATCTGCAAAGGGAGAATACTCCTATCCTTCCCCGTTTGTAGACAGAGAATCTCTCAGGACAAAACAATCAAAAATGCGTAATACTAGTATTTTCCAATGACAATCAAACAATCAATTCGCAATTTGTCGCGTTTACACGACCTTACCCGGACCGTATGGACAGTTTCTCGTCTTCCGCTTCCAGCGCCCGATCGTCCTCTATTCTCCGTAATTGCTGTGGCACTCCTGATGGTTCCCAGTCAGGACCGTAGATCACTCGAGAGAGGTCTGTTCGGAACCAGTGAAGTTCGGATGATCGGCTGCCAGACAAGGGTCTATCGGGCAGGAGCTCTTCCCGATCGTTGCAGTCGTTCACTCTGTCGTTGGGACCTCTCTCACTGGATCCACGTGTCGCTGATGGGCCCCACGTTGGGCGCCAATTGATGAAAAAGGGTTCAGGCAGATCAGGTCGTTATACCCCTTTTCTAGGTTTGCCCGGCGTTAGCCGCTTCTCACCCAACTCACGATTACCAAATAAAGAGGCAGGCGCTGGAGACTGGAAGGCAGGAAACGGGAGTTTATTTCCGACGGAACAGAACACGTCAAATCAGACAACAGGGTATCTTCTCGAGGTGCTCTAACAAGTTTCTCTACGGCTCCGTCTTTTATACACAGGTTTATGATGTACAAACATTCCTAATTGTAATAAAGACACTTTGAAGTACGAAAAGGCATGCTTGGAATCCCAGCTTCAGGCCTATTCCGATACCGGTCGCTCTGATGTTGTTTCCCCCTCCCAAATGTAACATGTGATCATAATCTGCAGCCGGACATTCCAACCGGACACGAGGGCAAGAGGGGTGGTCGGATCTAAGGTTGGGCAGGCGATAAGATCATGTTTCGCTATGCGGGGCCGGGGGGTACATCCACGAGATCGAGGTTTATGACATGGAACTGGATCGAGAGGCCAGGTGTAGCCGGGGGGGGTCATCAGAAGAGAGGAAGGGTGTTCCTGGGAGGAATGCAGGGGTGTCGGTCAGATCTAGGGGTGTGAAGGCCTTGATTAATCACCGTTCCTCTGATGTGAGGCGAGGTCCTACTGTAGGGGCAATAAACTGCATCTGTTGGACTAGGTGATGGCCTGGGATCAGGCCGGGCAATCGGGAGCAGGAGAGACCGGGGGCTGTCGGGGCGCGGGGGAATACTCGCGAGGCTGGGGAGTGGGGGAGAGAGAGAGAGAGACGCAGGTTATTGGCAGTGAGCAGAGAACGCACAAAATGGCTATTATCTATGTTTGTGATGGGCCTAAAAGGGGGGGGGCCAGATGGCGGGGCCACTGCGCCGTGACTTTCGCTTTAACTTCAACAGTGGTGAGGGTGAACACAAATGAATGCCGCTTATGTACATATACATTGTCATTTTCCACAGCATGACACCTCTGCCCAGGATGAGCTTTGTCTCTAGGCTCAGAGAGCAGAGGCTCTCTACCCAAGGGTCCAGAAACCGGGCTACAATAACTCTCAGGTACTTTTGCAATATGAAATTTACTGGATTAAACGTCTTGACACAATGGTACCGAGGGGTCTCAATGGCCAGATAGATATGTCTTCCTTTTCATAATGTAT
Source organism: Lissotriton helveticus (assembly GCF_964261635.1). NCBI lineage: Eukaryota > Metazoa > Chordata > Amphibia > Caudata > Salamandridae > Lissotriton > Lissotriton helveticus. The sequence continues at coordinate 1,120,806,568 of NC_136069.1, read as the reverse complement.
TCAAACACAGGCTGTAAAGGAAGGTGAATAACCATGCAAAACACGTCTGATCAAAAAATTCTTTTACTTTGCATTTGACTTGCTAATGTTCTATTTCTGTGAGGTCTTCTTGGGCTTTTTTACTCTATACACAATAGATTCTTCGTTGAAAGTTTGGACAAGGAAAGTGCAAGCACTAGGGGTAATGGATATATTGGCAGTGAGGCACGTTTGTCCTACATACATTTTTTAGAGCAGTTAGTCATTCTTTTCAGTTTTAGGGTATCACACTAACAGGTTCATGGACACCAGGACCATTTCATATTTGTCACATTGGGATTAATAGGTGTGGGTAGCACGTTATCGTGACCAGTCGATTACATAGGTATCTACCATGTATACACTGATTGTGATACGCTGCAATTTTATTAGTCGATTAGGTTATGCTCAGCATAGGAAGTCTTTTTGAAATTTTTGGACACATTGGACAGCAGCGTGGTGTTGATTTCCAAGGATTTTTTAGGTTTTCAAAGGGCCGGTTACTCAAGAACTTGGTCATCATCCAGTTAAACCAATTGAACAATAAAGTTTGCTCAAATAGTGGATGAACAATAAAGTTACTTGAAACAGACAATCTTCTCCATATTAGTCTATTTCAACATAGAGGAACATTAGAGTAGGAGGTGTGTTTAGAGCGCAGTTTTGATAGAGTCCTTTTTCAATGTTGAGGTTCATCAGATGATTTAAAAACTAGAGTTTCCCCCAGGTGATCGTACACGTCTTTTGGCAGTGAGAAGGATTCCCGACTACGGAGCAGCGTGATGAGGTATGTTCTGTCAAGGATAATAGCAGTTATGTTGAGACGTGGAGCACGAGATTTATGTTGCTTTTTTATATGCTGCATAGGTGAAGGCATGACGGTGTGAGTAGGAGATTGCTGTGCTGAGCTTTTTCATGCTACTCATAAAGGAGTGCGACTTACCCCTTAAGACCCTGTTTGCAGTGTTTCATTTACTGATGGGCAGGCAAGAGTTCCAGAGTGATGCTTATCTAATTGGATTGGTAGCATATATAAAGGATGGCATTTAACAGTGATTTGTCTATTTTTATATTGGTTGATTCACAGGTCACGCAGTGTCTGTGTGATTTCTAGGAGCCAGTAAGTTTTGAGTGAAAGGTACTTTATTTATGGAGTAACACTGGGTGATAATCGGCACATTAGTTGAGGCATGAATCTTTTGCACGTTTCACGCATTCTTGCTTAATGGTTACCTTGGTTAAATTCTTCTGGGACATTTATCCTTGATAATTATTCACACGTTGGGTCTTTTTTTACATGTAATACGCAATCTGCAAAATAATTCACAAAAATTGAAACATGGTTATTTGTGCTTTCTATCAGTCTCTGTTTTACACCATGGCCTGTTCTTCTGTTTGATATACAATAACATGAACTTTTCCATATTGAAACAGCTGCGAGTTGCGTAGAAAATGAACCATTTTTTTATATATTTTTTTTTTTTTGTTACAATCGCCAGCCTCTGAATAAGGGAGTACATCCCGAAATGCATTGGGCTATTGGAGTCTGTAATGATTGTAATTGTGATGTTTGTGATTACAGCAATGTAGCAATATATGAAAGAATATGATAGCATGTTGCCACTCAGAATTATTTAACTGATCGACCGTCAATTGTAGGAATGGTCTTTGTATTAGATCATTGAAAATATTTGTTTTCAAACATTAACGTGTTGGTTGAAAAACGTATAAATGTTATAAAAGCAGTTTTCATTTAAGCTATTTTTGAGTGTGTTTCATATCTGTGATAAAGTAGTTCAGCAGTGCTCGCGGGGTCCAAAGAATCTTTGACTTTGGCCGCATTGTTACACAGGGATGTGTGCCATGTCACCTCTTTACTTTTCTCTGCACCAGAACATGCAGCGTGCAATGTCAGTGTGTGGCTGTTAAGCAGTGGCAGCGGCATGACTCACGGGGTATGTCGCGGGGGAGTTGGGGTGCGCAATACAAGAAAAAAAATAACTTACCTTGCCGCCGGGTCCCGAGCTGCTCCTCCTCTCCTCCTCTTAGATCAGGAAGCAGCCAGGCTCCACTGACCAATCAAAAAGCTGCAATGCAGTGTTGTGATTGGTGAGCACCCAGGCTCCCCTGACCAATCACAATGCTGCACTGCAGCGTTGTGATTGGTCTGAGCGCCGTGACATGGCGCCCAGCCAGGGGCTAGAGGGGTGGGTATGTATTCCATGCAGGCTATAATGCAGCCTGCATGGAGAAGAGGGAAAGTGCGCATGACATGGTTTGGGCGGACCGAGAAGGCCAACCAAACAGTCATTGCACACTTTGGAGTGGGCAAACCACTCCTCCCCTGCCCTGCTCTGAGAGAAGGGCAGCCCTGCCACCCACCCGAACAAGAGGAAGGAAATACCATAAGTTATTATCATTTAATGTTTCTTCTTCCTCACACTACTTAAAAGCAGTAGGGCGACGCAGCTCCGCCATAGCAGAGGAACCATCCCTGGTGTTAAGGTGCAGGGCCTCTAAGGGTGGCACAATAGGTGCTGCAGCCCTTAGGGGCCTTTCCTGGTCATGGTGCCCTTGGTACCGTGGTACCTTTAACAAGGGACAAGGGGCCTACCTGTGGCCAGAGATGTGCCAATTGTGGGTACAAAGGTACAGCTTTTGGGAAAGAATTCAGGCCCTAGGAACCTGATTGGCAGGGACCCCAGGCACACCAAATCAAAGTGCATTAAGTGTCCGGCAAAAAAGTGGGGGGTAGTCATGCAAAAAGGGGCAATTCCCTACATGAGACATACAAGCCAATCATGGGAACCCCCTACAGAGCCCCTTTTGCGAGTCATAACGTTTAATGGCAAACCCTTAGTGCCTTTGGTATCAAGGCCAATGAACCTTTTGGAGGCACAACAGGCACATACTGCATCCAATTGTGCGCCACGCTTTGGATGTATTTCCTTACTCAGCTATAGCCGAATATAGGTCATAGTATTAAAAGCCTTCCTGGATTTTTTCCTACCACCCTTAGCTTCCACCCCCATGCCATGCAGCTCAAAGACCCCCACGCCTTCCCAAAATGTTTCTATTGAGTGAAAAAGCCCTGTCAATATACAGCAGCTGTTTTCTGAGAGTAGGACTTGTAACAGACCACTGTCCCACCTTACTGCTTCATTACTACAGCCCCAGGCTCTGTAGCTTTGCCTCAACATTTCAATACCTGTTCTTTCCTACTCAGTCATGTTTCAGTCCAGCTGACCCCTACTAACATCTACATGAACAGAGTTCCCAAACCAAGTTAGCCTCGGTTTTTGCCTCTACAAGTTGCAAGGAATTTATACAGTGGTTTAAGGGGAATGCTTTGTAGTATAACTAGTTGTAAAATCTCGGAATGCAACCCGATGGAGCAGTGATCTTCAAACTTTTTAGTGCCATGGCCCCCCCAGTGGAAAACAAATCATCGACCTCCCTCTAATTCTTCTATTGAATTGACAATGTTTTAATGTGTAGACTGATGGAGCGTGATGGTGTTCTGAAAATTGTAGGGGTGCATCATATCCATGGATAGGCCGCACCCAAATATATTCCTGTGTTGTGATGATCTGTGAGCAGTAGAAAGTGTTCAGTAATAACACGTGAAAGTGCAAATGTTAGGGAAAGTGTTGTGTTATGTAGAGAGAGAACGTATTCTTCATGTTTTAACATTGTAATTCATAGTATTTGATGTCATTTGTTTAATGAATTTGCTTACATATAATGTGGTGTATGCTTTAAACGTGCACCATATTGAAGTTGCGCATAAACATGATAATTGCATTCAACATGTAGACTTTTTTAGGTAGCGGCAGTTAACATAAATTCAATGGGCTTTTGTAATGTAATGGTGTAGAAAGGCCTACATTAAATGTTCACTTACGTGTGTATTTCATAGGCCTATGTATTTCATTCTTATTTTAGCTGAGTTTTGTAGGCCGGAAATGTATTTTCCCTAAAAGGCTCTTTGCGCAGTTGGTAAAATTCATGTACATGTTGGATTTGTTCTGTTCTCAGGTTTCTGTTGCAGGTGGAGAAAGTCGTCTTTGTTAGTTAGAATAATGTCTTTTGTTTAGGAGAGTTAGGCTCAGGAGGGTGTGATACATTATGCTGAGGAGAGTTGATAATCGGAAGCCGGTGTTCTTTCTGTTTGAGGGAGGCTTGGGAATCGTCATCGAGCCAGGAGCTGGGAACATCGACACTGCATAGAAAATTACCTCTGGGAAGTGTCCAGTGAGATGAGGTGATCTGTGGGCGTGCTTTGCCTTTTCATGTTTTGTATTAGGGAGAGTGTCCCGAGGGGAAGACAGGTGAGAAGGGGTGACGAGACGGAAGGAGCATCTTAGAGCGAGCTCCATAGCTCTGGCTACTTGACACATACAACGTGAGTGTACCTCTTAGGAAGTCTTCATGCGCTGACACCTTTTTTCCTGATCTTGCCTGGGAAATGCTAAGTAGGGATGTCATGATAGTGGTAGTGTAGGGACAGACAAATGCTTTTTATTAATTCCCGCCAGATGAAGATCGAACTGGACGTGGAGGCAATAATTTCCTGTGTTCTGCTTCTGGAGATTGTCATTCTGTTTATGATTCATCGCATAAAGTTAGCCCGTAGGTTTGGGTTTGTATTAGTTCCTATGTATTTCTACAACCTCGTAATGAGGTGCTTGTACATTCAGTTGTTTTTGGCTTAGTAATAAACCCACTAAATTGGAATCCGGAGTCAGTGGTTCTTCAGAGTCACAGTTCTTGCAAATTGCGTTCCTGTTTAATTATTTGTTTCTCCCCTCTACACTTCACAGCAGGTAATAAAGGTTCATTTACCGTTAGTTCCACAGTAAATTGATAGGGGAACTCAGACCTTTCTCATTACTTAATTCAGCATTGCAGTTAAGTTAGGTTACCGGTCAAATACATGATTGCCAAACATACTATTCTGCACATACAACAATGATGGACAGAATGTGGATCAATGTCACACATTCACCCCAGTCCAAAGATCTGGGCCCAAATCCATCGTTTTTCCACTCCACACCACCCTGGGTTAGACAATGGCGATATGCAAATCAGCGCTGACCCTGTGCCCCATGGGAACAGTCCAGTCCGAACTACAAAAGCCATGTCCTTCCCAGAACGGAAACAAGCATCCGAGGACCGGCCCGGTTTCGAGGTAACACCTCTCTTCAGCCCGGCTAGCTTGATTCCAGTGGTGTGGAGTGCCTGGGACTCACGTCTGAGCATCCCCAGTACACTTAGAGCGGAACTGCACACACAACAATGATGGACAGAATGTGGATCAATGTCACACATTCACCCCAGTCCAAAGATCTGGGCCCAAATCCATCGTTTTTCCACTCCACACCACCCTGGGTTAGACAATGGCGATATGCAAATCAGCGCTGACCCTGTGCCCCATGGGAACAGTCCAGTCCGAACTACAAAAGCCATGTCCTTCCCAGAACGGAAACAAGCATCCGAGGACCGGCCCGGTTTCGAGGTAACACCTCTCTTCAGCCCGGCTAGCTTGATTCCAGTGGTGTGGAGTGCCTGGGACTCACGTCTGAGCATCCCCAGTACACTTAGAGCGGAACTGCACACACAACAATGACGGACAGAATGTGGATCAATGTCACACATTCACCCCAGTCCAAAGATCTGGGCCCAAATCCATCGTTTTTCCACTCCACACCACCCTGGGTTAGACAATGGCGATATGCAAATCAGCGCTGACCCTGTGCCCCATGGGAACAGTCCAGTCCGAACTACAAAAGCCATGTCCTTCCCAGAACGGAAACAAGCATCCGAGGACCGGCCCGGTTTCGAGGTAACACCTCTCTTCAGCCCGGCTAGCTTGATTCCAGTGGTGTGGAGTGCCTGGGACTCACGTCTGAGCATCCCCAGTACACTTAGAGCGGAACTGCACACACAACAATGATGGACAGAATGTGGATCAATGTCACACATTCACCCCAGTCCAAAGATCTGGGCCCAAATCCATCGTTTTTCCACTCCACACCACCCTGGGTTAGACAATGGCGATATGCAAATCAGCGCTGACCCTGTGCCCCATGGGAACAGTCCAGTCCGAACTACAAAAGCCATGTCCTTCCCAGAACGGGGGAGTGTGTGACATTGATCCACATTCAGTCCATCACTTGTTGTTTTTGCAATTGCCGCCCTAAGTGCGCTGGGGATGCCCAGACGTGGGTCCCAGGCACTCCACACCACTTGGAGTCAAGCTAGCCGGGCTGAAGAGAGGTGTTACCTCAAAACCGGTCCGGTCCTCGGATGCTTGATTCCGTTCTGGGAAGGACATGGCTTTTGTAGTTCGGACTGGACTGTTCCCATGGGGCAACAGGGTCAGAGCTGATTTGCATATCGCCATTGTCTAACCCAGGGTGGTGTGGAGTGCAAAAAAACGATGGATTTGGGCCCAGATCTTTTGACTGGGGGAGTGTGTGACATTGATCCACATTCAGTCCATCACTTGTTGTTTTTGCAATTGCCGCCCTAAGTGCGCTGGGGATGCCCAGACGTGGGTCCCAGGCACTCCACACCACTTGGAGTCAAGCTAGCCGGGCTGAAGAGAGGTGTTACCTCGAAACCGGTCCGGTCCTCGGATGCTTGATTCCGTTCTGGGAAGGACATGGCTTTTGTAGTTCGGACTGGACTGTTCCCATGGGGCAACAGGGTCAGAGCTGATTTGCATATCGCCATTGTCTAACCCAGGGTGGTGTGGAGTGCAAAAAAACGATGGATTTGGGCCCAGATCGTTTGACTGGGGGAGTGTGTGACATTGATCCACATTCAGTCCATCACTTGTTGTTTTTGCAATTGCCGCCCTAAGTGCGCTGGGGATGCCCAGACGTGGGTCCCAGGCACTCCACACCACTTGGAGTCAAGCTAGCCGGGCTGAAGAGAGGTGTTACCTCGAAACCGGTCCGGTCCTCGGATGCTTGATTCCGTTCTGGGAAGGACATGGCTTTTGTAGTTCGGACTGGACTGTTCCCATGGGGCAACAGGGTCAGAGCTGATTTGCATATCGCCATTGTCTAACCCAGGGTGGTGTGGAGTGCAAAAAAACGATGGATTTGGGCCCAGATCTTTTGACTGGGGGAGTGTGTGACATTGATCCACATTCAGTCCATCACTTGTTGTTTTTGCAATTGCCGCCCTAAGTGCGCTGGGGATGCCCAGACGTGGGTCCCAGGCACTCCACACCACTTGGAGTCAAGCTAGCCGGGCTGAAGAGAGGTGTTACCTCGAAACTTGTCCGGTCCTCGGATGCTTGATTCCGTTCTGGGAAGGACATGGCTTTTGTAGTTCGGACTGGACTGTTCCCATGGGGCAACAGGGTCAGAGCTGATTTGCATATCGCCATTGTCTAACCCAGGGTGGTGTGGAGTGCAAAAAAACGATGGATTTGGGCCCAGATCTTTTGACTGGGGGAGTGTGTGACATTGATCCACATTCAGTCCATCATTTGTTGTTTTTGCAATTGCCGCCCTAAGTGCGCTGGGGATGCCCAGACGTGGGTCCCAGGCACTCCACACCACTTGGAGTCAAGCTAGCCGGGCTGAAGAGAGGTGTTACCTCGAAACCGGTCCGGTCCTCGGATGCTTGATTCCGTTCTGGGAAGGACATGGCTTTTGTAGTTCGGACTGGACTGTTCCCATGGGGCAACAGGGTCAGAGCTGATTTGCATATCGCCATTGTCTAACCCAGGGTGGTGTGGAGTGCAAAAAAACGATGGATTTGGGCCCAGATCTTTTGACTGGGGGAGTGTGTGACATTGATCCACATTCAGTCCATCACTTGTTGTTTTTGCAATTGCCGCCCTAAGTGCGCTGGGGATGCCCAGACGTGGGTCCCAGGCACTCCACACCACTTGGAGTCAAGCTAGCCGGGCTGAAGAGAGGTGTTACCTCGAAACCGGTCCGGTCCTCGGATGCTTGATTCCGTTCTGGGAAGGACATGGCTTTTGTAGTTCGGACTGGACTGTTCCCATGGGGCAACAGGGTCAGAGCTGATTTGCATATCGCCATTGTCTAACCCAGGGTGGTGTGGAGTGCAAAAAAACGATGGATTTGGGCCCAGATCTTTTGACTGGGGGAGTGTGTGACATTGATCCACATTCAGTCCATCACTTGTTGTTTTTGCAATTGCCGCCCTAAGTGCGCTGGGGATGCCCAGACGTGGGTCCCAGGCACTCCACACCACTTGGAGTCAAGCTAGCCGGGCTGAAGAGAGGTGTTACCTCGAAACCGGTCCGGTCCTCGGATGCTTGATTCCGTTCTGGGAAGGACATGGCTTTTGTAGTTCGGACTGGACTGTTCCCATGGGGCAACAGGGTCAGAGCTGATTTGCATATCGCCATTGTCTAACCCAGGGTGGTGTGGAGTGCAAAAAAACGATGGATTTGGGCCCAGATCTTTTGACTGGGGGAGTGTGTGACATTGATCCACATTCAGTCCATCACTTGTTGTTTTTGAAACATACTATTCTGGTCAGGCAGGCCTGTAAAAGTATCCACAGTGTAATTATTAGAAATGAGGGTGGGTGTTTTGAAGCCTCTTTGAACCCCTTTCCTTTTGACACTTTCTCCCAGCCAGGATATAAATGACTGACAAAAGATTTTAGTGATAGCCCATTACAGATCAGCTTACCTCCACTCATTTTTTTCCACTTAAAACAAAGCATTGTTATGAGCATAATGCTTCTTTTTGAAAGAGCCTGGAAATCCCTTGGCGTCACTTGAGCACCCCCTAGGAGAGCTTGCCCCACAGTTTGAAGAACCCTGAAACAGAGTAAAGTAGTTGTGTTTATCCAGGCGATTTTTGCACTTGTTTTCTCTAGAGCACTTTCAATTATGCCTTTAATGAAGTTTAAGGGGAAAAAATTCACAAAACATTTCGGAAAAAATTACAATACACATATCTGCTGTTTGGATATATTTTTGCAACTACCTTGCATTACACCCTGATCCCCGTTAGACGCTGTCTCCTTCCTTTTCTCTTTCCAGCACAAGTCAGATCTAAAACAACTGTCCCCATTCTCACTTACGAAAATCATTTTTTCTGCAAATTCTCTCCGAGTCTCTCATCCTGCAATTTTCCAAATGGTCATTAATTTTGAAGCTAAAATGACAGGTGACCTACATAATGCTTACATAAATATAAAACTTAATAAGCAACGAGACACTAATGCAACAACCGATCACAGAGCTTTCCTTTAGGGCTCAGGCGGCTAGCAAAGCGTCTGTGGAAAATGTGCAATTTCTAAGCAGGGGACACTAAATATACAGACGTCTTTGTAATCAAACTAAAAATACAAAAAAATGCGCACACAAAAATATTAATGAAAAAAAATATCTAACCCTATAATTCGTTTTCCTATGCAGTCTCATTTTCTACACACGGCCAGAGAGCACTCCTTGACCCTTCTTTCAGTGGCTGAGAGCTGAGGCCAGTGGCTAAGATGCACATTGGACCCTTGTGTCGGCGGATGAGAATTGTTAGGGGGGCGGGGGGAGAGCGTGTTCCTTCCCTTTAAGGAGGCAGACTGTCATTTCAATCCGGGGGGCATCCAGCTGTTTCCCAGTCATGAACCAGGGAAGGGGGGAGTGTATTCGAGTCCGGCATCGACATCAGCGCGGCTCCTGGAGGATGCCCGGCGGGAGGACAGCTGCAGCAGCTGCAGCAGCAGGCGGGAGAGGGGCGCGAGGCTGCCGCGTCCACCTGCAGCGCGGCCGCAGCTGGAGGTCCCGTGCTGCCGGCCTTGGCTCACCCGCAGAAACACAAGTAGGTGACCGCGTACTGCACGGCCATGGGGGGTTTGGCCTGCACACAGCCGGCATCAGAACAAGCACGGAATGGGCGGCTGCGTGCCCTCCCGGGCCCTGACCCCGAGCGTGCGCCACACATGGGGCGTGTGACCCTGCGTGCAGGCGTGCGTGCGTCGTTAATGTCCGGTCAGTTGGAGGGGGCTAAAAGCTGTGCACCCCGCGCTCAACCCTCCAGCTGGCTCCCGTGCTGTCAGTGTCTTCAAGTTTTTCATTCATTTTCGCTCTGTGGGTGCCTTCGTGTTTTCTAAAAACACCATTGCTTAGTCTCCAGGTGTCTGTTGTGTTTGTGTTGGGTGAGGGGGCATGGTAGTCTCCAGGTGTCTGTGGTGGGCGGGGCGTATGTTCTCTACATAGCAGTTCGTGCACCGTTTTCAAATTAATCATGAACGTTAACCGTGCATCTTGTGTATACTCGTTAATTCGCACTTCGGGTTGCTATGCTCACGGTGCCCATCCTTACTCAGCCAACCAATAAAAGAACGCGCCTAGTTACCTTGAATGGTTTGTATATGGCCATTATCAACTATTATTGTGACTGTGCAGCATTCGTTTGTACACAAGTAACAAGCTAAGAAGATCTCAATGTCCCAGGTTTACAAAGCTGAGATTTGTGGAGTTTGCATCAAAAAAGACTGAAAAAAAATTAAACAGTAGACCAAAAGTCACAGGCCCTTTGCTCAGTTAAGTGTAATACAAACAACCAAAAAGGACATTCTTGATTCATGCGTAAATCCGCCAAATGGAAAATCCACATGAGTAAATCTTGGCTTGTAGGAGGCTATGTAGCTTTCATAGATTTCCGGAGGTGTTCTTGAGATGTTTGTAAATCCATAACATTGTTAATCTATGCAAACATGCAAGTTAATTTCTAGGGGTAGGCAAAATTAAGTATTACTCATGAGAATTACCATTGGATTAAGCGTGAATGGTTTTCTGCATAGGAATGGTGTGCAAGGTTTGCCCTCATGCACGCTGTCCGACCTCCATTGAATTTCTAAAGTTACGCAGTGGTCGTTGGCATCTAAACGAATATACTAAAACTAATATTTTCCAATGACAGCATCAAACAAGAAGCTAATATAGGAATCAATTAATGTAAATTCTCTGTATGCTGCTTTTATCGGAAGAATAAGAAGTATGGTATTTACCTATATACCTGGATTAATTTGCGATGTCTAGTTACTAGTTTTTAGGTCTCGCGTGGTGTACTGCGCACATGCGCAGTCGAGCTCGCGAGATTTTATGTTTTTAGGAGAACTTCACTAGCGAGGGTTAAGCCCCGGCCCTCTTCTCCATTGGCTGGCCTCCTAAACGGTGGCCAGCCATTGAAGAAGAGGTCCTAGTGACGTTCTTCTTTCTCTTTAAGCCCAATCCTTTTCAGATTGGGTTCCTTGACTTACTGCTGAAGTAAAAGGTTTCTTATCTTCTTTATGGGTCCAGATGGCCCCATAAAGAAGATAAGGAACCTTTTACCCCAGCAGGAAGTCGGGGCACCCAGTCTGAAAGGGACAGGGCTAAAAGAGAAACTTCTTTGCCAGGCCCCCTACCGCATAACTCCAAAGCCCCAAATGTATGTAACACCGCCTGTCTCTTCTGTGCCTGCTACCTCGCTGTAAAACCCGCACTGTTTAATTGTTTTTTATTGCACGGGTGACCACCCCTCGACTTTGCCCGCATTTATATTTTTAATTCCTAGCGAGTGCCCACCCCGTATTATGGCCGCCTATTTTTGTTATTTTAATTACGGTTGCCCACCCCGCTTTATATTTTGAATTAGAGGGAGCCTATCCCTCTGTGCCTCGAGACTCACCGCCGTGGCCCGTGTGTCCAAACCGGACGTCAGGCACCTCCTGCCCGTGACGTGGGCGGGGCCTGAAATCGGTCCAGAAGTGCAGGAGACGGCAGTTGGGAGCCTCTCTGGCTCCACACTAAGTCCCGGTCCCGAGATGGGGGACCGGGTGAAACGGGGCCCTGGCGAGGCGGGGCTCCCATGAGTAGGGAGAGCCCCGCAAGTGCAGCAGCCGGTGGAGAGGTAACGCGGAGGGGGCATGCGGCACATTGTCGGTGCCTGCCCCCGCCGCATGTCAGCCCCGCAAGTGCAGCTGCCCAAGAGCCCAGACAGCGATTGAACCCCCACCGGAGGAGCAGCCTGAGGAGAGCCGGTGGTTGGGGCTCAACATAGTTCGTGTTGGGGAGGAAGAGTCAAGAGCGGCCCCGTCTGGCAGCGGGCCGCTCCACCATTGTTGGGGCAGTTCCTGGAGTGCTCCACAGTCCTGTGGGGCCGGTTCTGTTCTTGTGTGGGGCATTTGTTTTTAAGGGTCCCCCGAGTGGGGCTCACAGGCACGGTGGTGCCCATTCTCCCTGAGACTTCCCAGCAGCGCCGCAGTGGCGGGCCACTGCAATGTCGGGCCACTGCAATGTCGGGGCATTTCTTCAGTGGGAGTCCCTAAGGGGGGCTCCCCCAAGCTCCGTGGATACCCACACAAGTCTTTACAGCTGCCCCGCAACTGCAACGTTAGGCATACCTTTTCTTAGAGCCCCAGTGAGGCCCCAGCAGGCACAGTAGTGCCAGGGCCCATTATAGAGGCACAGCTGCACCACACCAGCGTGGGCAGCTGCACCGTTGATTTCATTCATTAATTCAGAGTCCCAGAGAGTGGCTCAGGAGGCACGCTGGTGCCAGGGCTCATTATACAGCCCAGTGAAGACTACCGCTCCCAGAATACACTCCGTTCATTAAACATCATGTATTTCAGTGACATAGAGTTACCTACAAGCCACATCTATCGGCTTCATAGATTTTCCGATATAGGTCATGGTCAAAGGTTCTTCATTCCCTTTTAAGCTGAACACTCATTTACCAAAAAAAGTGTCCCCTCCCCCCGCACACCTCTTTGTGACATAATCTGCTAAAATGGTTTAAAATGTTTTCAGTGTGTGACAGGAAGGGCGGGCCTGGGAGTAGTGGGGCTTTTATTAGGTCTCTGGCGGCCTCGTGATGACGGGGGGTTTACCTCAGCACCCAGTGATGGGCGCACGGTAGCAATAAGCTGTCAGCGCCTCCACGGTGCACCGGATGCTTCTTCACAAGTAATTTTTAAACTACATTGGCTCTTGGAATTTTCCTCTGGGGCTCTGTGTGTGTGTGTGTGTCTGTGTGTGTGTGGCTGTGTGTGTGTGGCTGTGTGTGTGTGTGGCTGTGTGGCTCTGTGTGTGTGTGTGGCTCTGTGTGTGTGGCACTCTGTGTGTCTGTGTGGCACTCTGTGTGTGGCTCTGTGTGTGTGTGGCTCTGTGTGTGTGTGGCTCTGTGTGTGTGGCTCTGTGTGTGTGTGTGTGGCTCTGTGTGTGTGTGGCTCTGTGTGTGTGGCTCTGTGTGTGTGTGGCTCTGTGTGTGTGTGGCTCTGTGTGTGTGTGTGTGTATGTGTGTGGCTCTGTGTTTGTGTGTGGCTCTGAGTGTGTGTGTGTGTGGGTGCAAATGCAATAGGTCTCGCATTTGCGAGAGATTAAGCTATTGGCATTGTAAATGACAATGCCATTTATTTATCTGTTTTCAAAACCAACACATAAATAAAAATGTTGTCATTTACAATGCCAATAGCTCTAACGTTTGCAAAGGTGAGACCATTGCATTGTAAATGCTTGTTTTTAAATCTTTCTAATTGGGGTGAAGATATGTAGGCAGGAAGGTCATTGGACTTGTGTGTCAAGTTCAAACCGGGCCTAAAATTTAAGTACCATTTCTGCATTCGAATAGCAGCGGCGGCTCCTCCGCTAATGCAGAGGTGTGCCGCACAGTTGCTCTTCGAGAAGTGGAAAAAGGAAAAATAAAATGATAATAATTCTATGTTAAAATCATTATATTTTTTCGGTTGGAGGGGTGGGGCTAGGTTGTCATCACAGCCAGCCATGGGAGTAGTGGTGGATACTTAAGTGCGCATGATGGTTTGGCCCGCCGTCCTAGGCCGGCCAAACCGTCATGTGCCGGCGTTCAGAAGGTAACTCTTCTTTTCTTTCCCTGTTTTTTTTAAACCCCCCCCCCCCGACCTACCTCCCCCTCCCCCTGTCCCCGTTCCCTAGCAGCCACCCCTGTTAAGGCTAGAAACACATTTTTATAGCTGTAGTTTTACTAAAGTTGAAGTGGCTGGCCCATTCTTGCAGCCTAAGGAATATATTGTTAAGTTGACAAAAAAGTGTTTTTTAGGTATACTTTCCCAGATCCTGATTGACAGAATCCAATATGCAGCCATCTGCACTTGAAGACAAAAATTAATATTGGGGACAATCCACCAGTATAGATGATTGTTCATTGCCCTAGGTGTAGGGAGATGAGGCAACCCACCACCTAAATTGTTGTAATACAGCAGGAATAGAAATGAACAGGTTAAGCTAGCCCATACCTCTCTATCCGCCTTCTATATCTACTTACCTGTATCTGCATATTCACATAAAAAAACCTCACAATTGTTGTTGATATGTAGAAACTAAAAATCTCTAAAATTGCCTAATTATGGTGAATGCTTGCATGTCCATGAACGGCAAAACCATAATAATTTTCCTTAAGTTGACTGTAGATGCAATATAATTTGCGTGGTGACCGAAAGAAACCAGTCTCCAAGGCTTTTAGTTTTTATAATGATACTTAACTATAACATTTTTAATGGACATTTGGTGTCATGTTAAGAAGATGTAGGTATGCAATTCCTTTTAGTTGTCTTCTCATTGAATTGTTTGCACACCCTTATGCTTTTTTATTTATACACTTTTTGATTCTCAAACCTGCATTTTGGTTCAACAATCCGCTTTGGCCAGGGGATATTTTACAGAATTACTTATTGACTCCTTGAATGTCACAGACTTTGGCACTCAAACGGAGGCCGGCAGAATCTTGAACATATTGCTGATTTCCTGGTGTTTTTTGTGGAGTTGCAGAATTTTCCACCCCATCTCTCTACAGAGAGATGTGGTACATTTCCAAAAGTCACATGTAAAACGTCCCTGGTATTCTGGGATTTTTCTTCATTCACATTGGGTAAAGTTTTAGTGGTTTCTGGGCAATATTGCCAGTGTTCACATTGTGGTCCTGAAAACAAATTGATGCCATCAGAAATTGTCGCCGGGTACCCTCCCTAAGTTAGGCTGCTTGCCTAATAGTATTTCAGTGAACATTATGTCTCTATATGGAAGTTCTGGCGACAACTCTGGCATTGGAGACACCACTTTCTTCTTCGTCTAATGCAGGGCCAGGAAGAGGAGGCCTGAATGAACATATCTGTTTTTTGCGTATGTCCTATTAAATCACGCCTGTAAGTCAGATCCTAAGAGTCTGTGGTGTTGTAACAGGCAATGGCAATAGCAGGTTAGGTGATCTCCCAGAACCTTATAGCAACTAAACAGCAACCAAGATTTCATAATTATCACGATAACAGTCTATAGGCTTAAAAGGTAACTCTATTGGCTTTGCAAGGAAAGACAGACCTGGGGCCGTATTATACATACAGCACATTTTCTTTGATTGCATTGGGATCACCTTTTGAAAGGTGTCCCGCCGCAAACAAAGAAAATGCGGCATATTAGGGTGAACGTGCTTCCCTCAGGGCAGCCGCGAACTTTCATGTGAAAAAAAGGGGCGGCTGCTTTGAAGCCCACCTGCACTAGATTAGAGATCCCTTGCAGGCGGGTGAGGTGTGTGACTGCACATGCCTGCAAGGGGATGTCAGGGTGGTCCATGGGACCCCCTTTCTCCTCTTTCAGGTGTCTGTAATCAGGGGGCGCACTGAGACTGCTCCACTTTTTAGGTGTCGCACTGTCAGTGCTCCTCAGAACTTCTTTGCCTCTGCGCCCGCATCTGTAATATGGCGCGGGCTCAGAGGCAAAGGGATTCCATCATTTGCCTGGGGATACGCCCCCATGCAAATGAGGAAGCGCCCTCTTGAGGCAGTGTATGTGCGCCAGCGCTTTTAGTATTACAGGAGACGCACAAGCGTCTGCGGCCCCTTCTGTAATACCAAAGTGTCCCGGGTGCATGCAAAGACGGGCATCTATAATACCGCCCCAGGAGACTATGGGCCAGATGTACAAATATCAAGAGTTGTGATTTCCTAATTGTGATTACTACAGAATTTCCTAATGTAAGAAAACTTATATCTTTTAAATAGCGATTATTAGTGGGTCACAAATCGACCTAACTAGTGAATATTAACGAGGTAGTTCACAATTTGCAATCCATAAGGAATCGCTGCCATCATAAGGATGGTGGCCTGCTGAGGTCAGCAGACCATCATGTCTGTGATTGCTTTTCAATGAAGCAAACTTATTTTTTCCTAAATGGAAACAGGATGCGTTTAAAAAGACAGAATGAAACTTTGAAGTTTCATTTTTAGGTCTCGCCTGAGCCAGCGTATGCGCTGCTCTTACGAGACATTTAGTGAGTGGTCTTTAAAAAGCCGACCACAGCTTTTTGGGTGGCATAGAGCGTGCAGTTATGCGCACAGTTAAGAGCAGAGGCGCCATCTGGCTTTCCTCTCGCTCTCCCAATCACGCGCGCCTCTCTCCACCTCTCTGTCTTCCTCACGCTTCAACGCCCCTCCCCCACCACAGAGCACGTCTCGCGGCCGTGGGTCTTGTTGCTCCGTCTCTCTGGTTCCCTTTATTTGTCGCCCTGCCCTTTGCTTAGTCACTATACCTGTCTTCTCTTTCATGCTTCCCCTCCGCCCTTTCTGTCCTGAGGCCAGTTTACTTGGCAGTGGAAGACTGTACTTGAAAGTAATCAGCAGAAGTCCTTCCCAAGCTGCTCTCATTCTCGTGATGTATTTCTTGTTACTCTGGATCTCCCCGTGGTGTTCCCTGCCTGGCGACTGGGGAGCAATGTGGAGTTCACACCGTTGTGATTGGAACGGTCTGTTGGGGTGCCTTCTCTCCAGGTCACCTATCCCTAACACATCTGGCCGTCCACTCAAACGATGGACCTTTAAAGCCATTAACAAAATGCAGGCATGAGCTTACTATTCACTGTGCGCCTGTCCGCGCCGATATTCTTTGAGCAGCGCAGCTCGGTAATTTTCTTACCTTCGTTTCAGGGAAGGAAATAGATTGTTTCGGGGCAGGTGTTGGTGCCTGCACGGGCGCCGCCTCCTCCCTTGCACAGCAGGGGGCTGCCCCTCCGGGACCGCAGTGGACCCCAGATGCATTGATCCCCCCCAAACTGACTGAAGTGCTTGCAGTCGATGTGGTGCAGAAGGCCGCATCACATGGCTTCTTTGAGCAGCACAACCCGGTAATTATTTTTTTACCTTTGTTTCAAGGAAGGAAAAAGATTGCTTCGCGGCAGGCGTTGGTGCTTGCATAGGCCCCGCCTCCTCCCTTGCACAGCAGGGGGCTGCCCCTCCGGGGCCACGGTGGACCCCAGATGCATTAATTCTCCCCAAACTGACTGAAGTGTTTACAGTTTATGTGGTGCAGAAGGCAGTCAAAGTGTGCTATAGCTGAGAGATTACCTGGCGTGGAACGCCTTTTCCTGAGAACCCACCCCCCGCCCCCACTGCTGTGCCGGGGATCAAACGGTATATTCTAGCATGTCATGTGACCTATTCCACATAGAAATGGTGTACGTGCGCGCGTGTATCCAGTTAATGACTTTTCTTTGCATTATGGGATTTGCAGTGCTTATTTTATAATGAGATAAATGCGACTACAAATTCCAGAATGCAAAGAAAAAGCCTGAACTGATTGAGACTTGCTCATAGACTCGTAGAACACGAGAGTTCTGTTATCGCTATGCTATTTATAGGTTTAAAAAAACAGAGAAATCTTACTATTTATTGGCCTAAGAATGTTGGAAGGTATGTTTATTTAGTAGGGATGGCTCGTACTCTACAGCATCTTTTCAGCAAGTGACCGACTCCACGATGACTGTGCAGGAACCCCCTTACTCTGCTCCCCTGTTCCTTTCACAATATCTGTTCTTGAGGCGGGCTGTTTGAGTATTTATATAACGTATGCGGCAAATTAAAAAGCATACACGTGTTGATTTGCTCATCCGAGCAATGAGTTAACTGAAGCTCTCCAGTTTCACCGTCCCGTGCATGAGTAGCTCATCCTGTCAATGTTTTTTACAGTGCTTTCTGGGACTTGTAGTCCTGATTTTCTAATGGAGTCAAGGGCTACACGTCCCAGAATACAAAGCTAAAACCTGTCCTGGATGGTCTCTATCGCACGCATGGACGATCTGAGAGTTTCGGGTAAAATGTGGAGAGGGTTCCAAAGGCGGCGCCTTGGCGATTCGCAGGAAGCTGATGCTGCAGGCCATGGGCAAAGTGGAAGTGCTATTTAAAGTTGACGACCATGGTTGGTACAGAAAAGATTGATCCGGTCTGACTACAAAGCAGCGAAAGCTTCTTACGCCGTGGCTTTCCGACTCACCCGTAAGTGCTTTGTGTGCAGCCCTTTTCAATTCCTGAGTGACTGCGGAGCAGTTGCATGGAACCAAGGCACCGGGATGAGCTTCACTAAGCGTAGAGAGCACATGCGCAGATCCCTGAAGGGAAGGCATGGTCGCTTTCAGCACGGGCCTCACCTTATTCGGCTTACCTAGAGCAGCCTTTTTCTGAAGGAGAGTTTATTGAACCTGTACAACCTATACAACCCGGAAGTGTGAAACAGCAAAGTGCAGCTGCCTTTTGCTGTTAGGAAGAAGACCCAGGAAGCACAGGGCAAACATCCATCCACCTGTCACAGGTCAAGCAGCCCTCAATCACAGGACTTCAGTTGGCTGTCACAGGTGAGGCTGAGACCATCAAAGGGACAACAATTAACAATGTTAACAGCTGGTTGTTGAATTGGCTGAAAGTATGGTCACGCATGGCTGTCAACTCACTCTCGACAGACGGGGCCACCCACTTTAAAAAATAATGACCATCTAAAACAAGCATTGGCATAGCCAATAGGTCTCCTTTGGGACCTTATAAGTGTTTAGCAATGCAACAATTGATGTCGTTGCACCAAGGATATTATGCTGCATAACTAAATACTTATAAGGTCCCAAAAGCGAGACCTATTGGCTATGCCAAGGCTTGTTTAAGAGTAGGCAGTGGTCTGCGGGACCACTGCCTGCTCTTAAAAAATATTTTTTTTACATTCTTATAGGTGAAGGAGTCCCTTAAGGACCTCTTCACATAAGAGAATGGTCAACACCTCCTTTGAGGTGTTGGTGGAAAATGAACGTTTCGCGAACCATTACTCTGTGACAACACATTAATACATAGTGCTGCAATTTGGTATTTGGAAGGGATGCCCTAAATACGTCCCTTTTAAATACTGAATCACTTACACAAATTGCAATTCAGTAATGTGTTACCAAATCCCAATTTGGGCTTTTGTACCTTTGAAAAATATTTTTTGCGTCCAAAACGGAACGATTCTGTGAATCGAGCCGTTTCCAACTGCAAAAATGCTTTTTACATATGGCCCAAGGTGCCGTCTGTGAAATTACTGAAGGTATGGGAATGTGCAAAGTAAGTGGGGGCAGCAGTAATAGTTTTCCTATTTATGTGTATTGCAACACAGTGTTGTACCACAATATCGCTGTTGAAATATCGACCTGCACATACATTGTTACCATAATATTAAGTCCCAGAATAGCGCCACGTTGAATTTAGTAGTAGTAAATCTACACTTACATTGGTAATGATTTGGCTGTCAATATTATGGCCAGATTATTTGTAGGTCAGTATTTCAATCAAAATATTGTGACACACAGTCGCTCTACATATTAAAAATATCATAATGGTGTAAGAGCAAAGACAGTCCTAGAGTCCAGAGTGATGGTTCTGTTTTACTGATGGAAAAACAGTGATAAAAATCAACCGGAAGTCGCTCTCTGCTTCAATATCTATTTAGCAGTGTCTACCTCTCTATAATATTATTATATCATGGAAGTAGAGAGAAAAACATGGAAACTAAGTGCCTCATTTACAACATTTTGCCACACGGCAGCGCAACAAGCCTGCCTGCTCCGCTGTCGTGCATCAAATGAAAAGGGCAGGAATGCGCTGTGTCTACAACATACAGCGCAATCCTGTCATTCTCTCCTGCGCAGGCGCACAAACAGCAGCTGTGCACCAGCGCCGTCACCCTTGCGTAATTTTGCTAGGGTGCCTGCACTGAGGAGATTATTGTTTTTGTGCAGGAAGGGACACTTTCCTGCACAAAAGAAATCATTAAAAGCATTATCCATGTTGCATAATGCAGCGCGCACAGAAAGAAGAAAAAACGAGGAGAAATAAAAGTATTTCTCCTCGTTGCACATTCCCAGGTTTGCCAAATGTTGTAAATCTGGGAATGTATCAAGTTCCATGGATGTTGCGTGAGAACATCCACAGCAACACCCATGGAACGACCCTTTCACACAAAGTTATGCGTAAAGGGGAAACATATTTACAGGGCCATGAAATGTCACGCAGGGTGACTTTACATGGCCTTGTAAATATGGGAAAGCCCATAGCGCTGCTGGTGCATAAATAAAAGTGACACACCAGTGGCGCAATGGGCTTGTAAATAAGCCCCCAAGTATAAAGGGCAATAGGTTGGGAATGGAAAGGTTATGGAACCATTCAAAATCTTTCAACAAGTATTTACCCCCTTTTATTTCATAATCATCACACTAACGTTTTACATTGTAAAGGGAAATGTAATGGACCCTCAGGGTTCCATTAGGAGGTTCACAGATGCTTGGTTGTGAACTTTGTACTTCTAGAGTTAACTTTGGGCTGCAGAACTCCACGGACCTCTTTATTCCAGATGTGCCTGTTGACGTGACGGGCCATCAAGGCATGACTTGACTTGCCTGGAGCTACCTTGTTGTTTTCAGGTAAGAATATAACAAAAATGTGCCTAGTACAGTGGGAGAAAACTTCAACATGCCAGGGTAATCAATTGTTCTGTTTTTCAGGAACAAGCCCCACCTTGTGAGTCTTTCTGTGGAAATAAATGCCAAGCAGGCCCCCATGACTAGATTGGGCTGGCTGGCCACTGTTGGGGCAGCAGAGACCTCATTTTATAATCTGGTAGGCCAAAATCAAGAGTGGAATCAAGGACACAGTTTACTTTGGCTCATACTATCAATTTATGATCTGTGGCTTCACTCTTTCCAGCTCATCGATTTAAAGATTGCCACCTTGAGAATCGGTCCCATACAGACGCCTGGGATTTTAAATTTTTCTGAAAGACCCTAATTATGCCTATTCAGTACTGAGACATTATGTCTCATCAGTGGGAAATTTGGGGTCTGGTAGGACCTACCACAAAATAAGATTGGTAAATTCCACCTTGAAAGTAAACTCTCGAATTGCCAGTGGATTTCTCTGAATTTCAGAACACTAGTAGTAAAATTAAATGTACTACAAGAAAATTACAAACCTGTGTAAAACATTACAATAGGCGTCAAATTAATTCCTATTCCATATACGAAAGCATCATGTAAATAGTGCCAATCTTATTTTATTGGGGGTAGACTCACTCATCACATTGATATTCATTTTAATAATTCACTCCTAATGCGACATCTTACAGAATGTTCAAGTGTATGGCGTGTATTTGAATGTTGCTCATGTATTCATGCTTATTTGTGCCAGTACTCCTTTACTGAAGTTCTGTCTGTCTCAATAACTTTGGAATTATATACACGATTGCATGACCTGCAGAATAAGCGGTTTGATAATTAGTTGTTAATTACTTAAATGGTGATGTACTAGTCAATTAAGTTTGCATGGAGTTTTACACTATACATTAAGACACTTTAGTGAATTGAACTGGTGAGATTTGTTGACAGTGTAAACTTGCAGCATGAGTCACAAACTTGGATTCCTATGTTTTTTTGTGTTAGAAGTTTGGTGCATAATGTTTACGGCAGTTTTATTATGTATATATTCTCTAGCACTCATGAAGACCAGGCGATGATGCCAGGTCAAACACGAATAGGCTAGTTGTCTCAAAGAAGAAAATAAAGAAGTGGAATTTATATAAGATTCCATGTGTGTTACTTTGAGTGCTTATAAGGACTTTAGTATAAAGTCAAGTAATGCATTTAAGGATTTGATATTCAGATTTATCTGGTGTGGCATTAAAAAGTGGTCTGCTTACTTAAAAGCCCCATAGTTTCCTAGGCAAGGCACCTGGAACTATCGGTTACAGTGTCCTCACCTGCCACAGTAGATGCACAGACGTCCTACTTCATCATGTTAATAACATAACATATGCAACTTCAAATAAAGTTCTTTAATGTCACCTCTTTGAGCCTCCCCTATTACTTTACGTAATTAAACCATATCCTCACATAAAAATAAAATAACAACAAAATAAGATAAAAGTGACTCAATATGAAATGCCTGTGCTGCTCAGTGGAAGCTACTTAGTTACAAATTCTACTTGAGATCTTTAAAATTGATCATGTTCAGATGGTCAGTTTACTAATATTCTCATTGTTTTATATGTTTATTTAAGTCATGACCCTGGGATATAATCTTACCACCACTAAGATTTGAAATGACATTTGTTTGATTGACATACTTATGCTCATTGATATTTCGTGCAAGAGGAGATTGTAAGAGGTTGTGTAGTTTCTATGAATTTTGGATTTCGTTCAATCCATTGGTCTTTCACTTTCGTCTTTCTGTGGCCAATCTTAGGGTGTTGGATTTAATAAGCAACATTTACTCAAGTGTGAAAAAGTCTTGAAGTGGATTTTTCTGTCCAGTATGTTAATGTTTGGCAATGTTCCCTTTAATAACATCTGTGGTCTTGGAACAGTTCAGAAGTGAAACAATATTTTCTTTGGATATTGATAAGAATCCTTGCCAAATCCACTCTTGATATCTCTGCTTTCACAATCCTATTCTGTACATGTACAACTATATGGAAAAGCTAATTTCAGATGATATAGAAAAAATTCATGCAACATATGATCACAACTTAAGATACGCAGGTGTTCTCAAATGATTTTCTAAATTTAATTACTTGATGTAGAAAAGTTTGTAATTCATAAATACCGTTCTTTCTTATTTTGCAGTTGTTTTCATGAAAAAAGGTTTTTCCCCAGGCAATGTTTTCAGCTGTATTTAATACTTTTTTGACTATCTATTCAATAAACTCTTAGCCTCATTTAGAGGTTGTATGATGCCAGCATCCACCAAAAAATTGTGAATGCCCTGTCCACCAATCTGGAGGTTCTTCTCTTCTCAGGGTTTTCTCCGATGGAGCCACAGCAGATTCTGCCAGGGGAAACCCTTGACTTAGCAGTCCATTTGCCACTGGACTCGTGTCAAGTGCTATATGACAGGATGGGCTGTGGAAGGGAAACTTAACACTAACTCCAAGCGTGCCAGGATCATTGTGTTTTACAAAGAAATAGTGCTGAGAAGAAAAATATGGTGCCTGCTACTCATTCAGATCTGCCTACAATACATCCGTCTCATAGATTGAACTTCTAAAAGCAGAGCTACCCAACAATCAGGTGGAGATCCCTAAATATGGTAGATAGTTGTTTGTCAGTGGAGTGGCGGTCAGGGCCTCCGCTAAGCTGATAGGCTGGTCATCCATCAACCATACCTTAAATGAAATGTCATTAAATGTTGGATTAATTTCATTTCTACCTATGCTCAGCGCTGGGAAACCCGTCTTGGGTGAGCTTGATAAATTGAAATAATAATCTGATGTTCAGTTACATCAGAAATAATTTATTTCACTCTTGTAAGACGACTATAGGGAAAGATGTAGAATTTTGAACGTCCTGGAGAACCTATGCCTGCTCCCTCTGACATACGTGTCCTCTACAGAGAACCCTGCGGTCCTCAAGTTGGCCTTAATTGGGTTCATGATCTTCTCCCTCAGTCTCATGATTCTGAACTATCTCCACTGGATGATGAATGGGTTAAACACTGTTAGTTCAGAGCATCATCCTCTGCACCCAAGAACTTAATATGAAAACATCTGGATTGCTGATGTGCAGCGTACTATAAACTTCTGTGAATTGTGAAATTAATTTGAATTACAAACTGTGTGCTTCTTGTCCTGGATGGCAAAGCTTCTGGAATGGCCTGTGCTAGGTTTTTACCTTAGATATGGGGCAAACTCATGGCCACAGAGAGAAAACAGTCTGTCCCCCTAACTGATGCTGTCTGTTCCCATTTAGTTCTCTTTCTTTCTGTGTCTTCTTCCTTTGCTCCTATCCCCTCTCACCTGAATCTCTCCCTTTGCCTGCTACACCCCCTAGCCCCCTGTCCTTTTGTGCCCTTTGACTAAGCACTCCTTCTCCCCTTGTTGGGGAAAGATCCAATATTTATACTCTGGAGTCTCATCGAACCGGCTGAGAGAGTCCACAGCGCCAAAGGAAGCCACTCACAGTAGAGGTATGCCAAAGCACTCCCTCTCCCCTTTTTGGGGAAGGATCTAGTATGTAGGCCTTGGAGTCTCAGAGACCCCTCTGAGAGATTCCACTGCGTATAGGGAGCCTCTCGCAACAGAGATGGGGAAATGATACCACAACCCCTGGGATCACAGCTTACTGGACTTTGGACGCAGCTTTGACTCGTCTACCGGTTTGTGTCCCCGTCACCATCCCCCTCCTCTTTCCATGCTGTGTCTCTCACCCTCCCCTCCTCTTTCCCTCCTCCATTCGCCGTCTACTTTCCCTGCTCCTACCCCCTCCCCTGAATCTCTCCCCTTGCCTGGTTTTTCCCTTACGTATATGTTCTTTTTGTTTGTTTCGACCTTACATGTAACTATGTTTGCCAAGCTCTAATAACTGTGTAACCTTTGTAACTCTGCAACTATGGTCTGATACTCATGTAAAGCGCTTTGATGCCTCCGGGTCTAGCCAGCGCTATATAAAACCTTTAAAATAAATAAATAAACAGGGGCCTGAGGTAAGCAGGAATTAGTAGTTTGGGAGCTAGAATGCCCTCTGAGTGAGCCCATACCCACAAATCTACATGTGCATGGGTAGGCCCCAATCACTTTCGTCAACGGAAAAGGTTTGAAATTTACTCCTGACAAGGGCAGGCATAAAAACATTGTGGGAGGAGTTAAGGAAAGTGAATTTGCAATCACTAGTGTCGTCTTAAGGATTTTCAGGACTCTGTGCCAGAACTTTTTTTGAGGCCACTTGTTCGGAACACTTTTGAATTGTATTGCCCATTTTCTATTCAAGCAGCATGATGCCAAACAATATTGAATTGCAGTTAAAGGGAGGGGCCAACAATCCATAAAATGAACACTGTCTAGGAAGAGAGAGGGAAAAAGGTTCAGAACGCAAATTCAACAAAGATTGAGAGAAATGTCATTTTACCAGGAGGTCCCCGGAAGTTGGCGTTCCTGGGCAATTGACCACTTTGTCCATGGCTTAAAATGTTTCCGGCAATCACTCACCAGATTTTCACATGGGTAAATATTCAACTGTATGTATTTGCTCATGCAAAAATGAAAATCACAAAAGGTTGCTAGGAGTTACATTTTCACGCCTACTTATGTAAATTCTAGTGAATTCATGAAAGCTGTAAATTTGCACTAACACACAAACGTGCACTTTTCTGACTTACTTTATGAATTGGGCTCCCAATTTATTTTCACGTTGAACATAATGGTTTTTCACCGAATCTCCACTAAAAATCTTTATCTAAAATGTTGTCATGCATCAAAAACGTTTTACTTAATGTTGCTTCAGAGAAATGGTATTTAAAGTTGCACAATAGTTTAGCAATTTTTTTGTCAAGTTGCACTTTTTATTTTCCATGTTATTTTCCATTTTATTTCGAAATGGAAATAATTACCAATCTTGTTTTCATGCTTCTGCAGGTATTTGTATATAACTAAGGAGAATTCTGGGAGCATTACAAGTAGCATCAAATTGTTAGATTTTGTGTAGTTATACAGGAACCACTTTTAGTGATGCAAGGTAGGCTGACAGTTCACAACATTTACATAGAGCTCAAGATGTTTCTATTATTGAATTATAAATAAAAGTTTGAATAACATATACTTATGAATACAAATCTTGATTTAGGGGCAGATTGTTCTTTTTTTCACAGCCCCATCCTGTTGTAACACAAACTGACAGCCAAAAGGCTTAAGCTGCGGGGGTGTTGGGCCTACTTGTGCAGTGGATGGAATACATATGAGAACTTGTTCTATTTGAAAAACAAACAATATGCCCTGGGTACAGGCCATCACTTGTATTAGTTGCATGAAGGCTCTCGGCAAGCAATATATTGCTCCTATCCAAAGGTCAGTTTTTTTAAAATAATTAACTGATAATGTGGTTGCTATTTATCGCTAGTGATGGTTCCTTTTTGTTGTCAGGCTGCTGCCCTAAGTACTCTAGTGGAGGACGAAAAATAGTAGTGACATCCCAAATG
Source organism: Lissotriton helveticus (assembly GCF_964261635.1). Lineage (NCBI taxonomy): Eukaryota > Metazoa > Chordata > Amphibia > Caudata > Salamandridae > Lissotriton > Lissotriton helveticus. The sequence continues at coordinate 1,120,780,282 of NC_136069.1, read as the reverse complement.
CAGACCTTCAAGCATTTCCGTCAACACCTAGACAGTCATCACTCTGTGTTTTGACCTCAGTGCAGCACAAAGACAGGACTGATCTCACTGCAAGATGATGATGTATCACCCTTGATCTGACCTGCTGCATTCAATATGGTAAATCAAGATCTATTACTCAATTGGTTTAACTTTGAAGTTACCATTTTGGATGCAATCCTAAGAAGCTTTAGCGCTCTCTTAATAGTGCGAATTTAGTTTGTCAGGTTTAGTTCTTTTTAAAGCATCTGAGGTGGGGGCTGAGTGTGGGGTTCCAAAAACTTCCCCCATGTCACCATTTATAGTCGATGTGCATATTAAGCCATTCTTTTCTAACAACAAGGCCACAAGTGAGAAATGTTACTCAAATGCAGACGATAAGCAGATTTATAGACTCTTATTCTAAGAAATGGCTTAAAACGTGTGGTATCTTGGATGAATAGTAAGGGTGTGAAGCTTAATGGAACAAAAACTGAGATACTACTCATGGGCTCAGGCCAAAGGCTGCAGAATACCCAGTGGCGTAGGAAGGGTTGGGGTGCGGTCTACCCTGGCAACATGGTTTAGAGGGTGGTGCCCACCCCCACTCTTACCAGCGCTCATCATAGGGCGGGCAGTGGGAATCGCCAGCCCCTCCCCCGCTCTTACCCATGGCAGCTGGGCAGCAAAAGCAGGGGCTGCCGCGGGAGGCAAAAAGGTCTAGCTACGCCACTGAGAATACCACATCATTACCCCTGCTTCTGAGGTCTTTGGGTTCCTATCTAATTCACTGTGCAAAAAATGACAACAAACCTGGGGGATAGCTGCGTCACCAAAATAAATATTGAAGCTCATTTTGGTTCTGTACTATGGTCAGCATTCTGTAGCCCAAGGCGTTTAACACAGACGATGCTATACACTGAAAAGGAATTGCATAAAAACATTTACTAGTTCTGTAATTAAATCAAAACTGAGCCATGTAAAAATAGATTGTTTTGACTCTAATTGATTCAGATTGCTTGGTTATAATATGTGCAAAATCTGGCAGCAAGACCAGACCTTCATTTAAAGAAAAATGGGGAAGTGTAATCTTGCTGCACTGTTTATCACTACATTAGCATATTGGATTTAAAGTTGGTTGTTTGATTTTTAGGTGTATGAAGAGAACTTCCCCATTATGTGCTACAGTTGCCCACAACCAAACTGCAGGTTTTCACCCAGAGACAGTGGCTCCTCTTGACAATCGCCATCTTCAGTTGATAAAAAGACTAGATCTGCTGATCTACCTCGGGTCATGTAATTCCTTCGGGACCAGTGACTCTCTATACTTGGCCATTAGCAATTACCAGGGACCTCGTAATTGGGGTCCAGTTCTTATTTTTTTTTAAAAGCTGATAATCTGAATTTGCATTTCCCACCAGCGTGCTACCAGTTTTCTAACAGAGGGAAGAGGAGAATGGACGAGGAGAGTGGAGTATCAATGACTATGTCTTAAATCTTAAATTGAAGCTTGGTGTGTGCAAGTATATTGTATTGTAACACTTCTCTAGGGCTTTTGTACCACGCGATGAGGTCCAAAGCATGTGTTTCTGTGTGTATGTATGTGTGCACGTCCGTGTGTGCATGTATGGGTGCACACGCATGTGTGTTCATGTCATTGCTGCCTTTTATAATGCCAAGGTAGCTTGCTAACTCCCGATATCATACAATTACACAGAGTCTATACTTTCTCCATCCGTTACGTCGAAGGTCTACTGCACCACAAATATTTTGGGCTGCCGTCTGACCCTCTTTGGTGACCAGTACTACATGGTAGGTCTATGTTTCAGGATAGTGTATAGCTGGAGGTAGCTGGTGCCTGTGAGTTAGTTACTACATATGTCTGTGCACCACAAGAAGCTAGGACTATGGCCTCAAGCACTGGCATAACGAAAATTGATGGGGCCTCCCTGCAAGGTATGTAGAGGGCCCCCCTCTGGGCTCAATTAGGAGCTCTCCGGACAGAGCGCAGTGCCGAGGGGGCCCCCTGGAGCTTCGGGCCCCCCGCACCGCGTGGGCTGCGGGGGCCTGTGTTACGCTCCTCAAACCTAATATTCTACTGTTACCACAATATATCTCTCGCATAATCCTTGTACTATGAACTCTTCTCAAAGCATGTACACATCTCCCCACAATCTTCAGGTCTTCATGCCTGCCTCTAGACTGTTACTACTCATCTATGGTCATGGACAGGAACACACTGATAGTTTTGTCAAAGGGTATATAGTTTGATAGGTATTTAATTTGCCTGTGTATGTTGTCCCACAGTTTGTGGGCATACATGGAGACGAGCCCAACCTTCCGGTCTAACATTTGGATGCTGGTGTGGTTAATTTCAGGAGGTTGGCAGAGCGAACACGTTTTTTAGGAGCAGTGTTCAGTTTGCCTATGAGAGTCAAGGGAGTTAGGGGGTCGAGAACCAATTTGGTGATGTTAGGGACCTCCTGATTTGTACGGACACAGCAGCAAGAGCACAACCTAGAAACACTTCCTTCTCTTCAGCCCTGTGGCAGACCAGTTTTACTGAGGATACTACAGCGTCACTCAAACAAGACTGAAATAATGCCCCTGATCTGTGTTAGGCTCTTTCTTATATGTGCGCGCTCTCTTTGTGGGCCTTTCGGTTTGTCTTTATATTTAACCTTCTGTTTCTCTTCCAGTCTCCCTCTTCTCTTCCTTCACTCACCCCCACTCGTCTTAATGGAACCATGTCTTTGTATAGGAAACAACATGTTATCACATTACTACTAGCAGGTATCACTCTAGCAGTACTTACAAGTACTCTTATGAAAAAAGGCATTTTTCACACACATTTTAAGATTCAGTGAAGGGCTTTTCTTGCTTCTTTGTCTTGAGACCTTCAACCAAAGATGGGTACACACACATGCAGATTCACAAAAGGATTAATAAAAAAAAAGTCACTTAACTACCATAGACCTATTCCAATGCTTTGAGCATATTTCTTATTTTAGAGGGATTTAAAAAGATTTTTGGGAGCACTCTCGTAAATCTATGGCAAGAATAGGAACACTCATATTTGTACAGATACAAAGGGGCTTATTTACAAGCCCATTAGGTCGCTAGTGCGCCACTTCTTTTGACAAACTGTATCGCACTGTGCCTGCCAATAATTACAAAGCCACATAAAGTAACCCTGTGTGACTTTTCATGGCCTTATGAATATGAGCCCCTTTCACACATTACTCTGCGTGAAAGGGCGTTCCATGGCTGTTGATGTGGGTGGACCCACGCAACATCCATGGAACCTGACACATTCCCAGATTTACAAAGTGTCATAAACCTGGGAATGCGTCTGAATCCTGCGCCTTCCCAGGGGAGACATAGAAGTGGCGCAAAGAGAAGAAATACTTTTATTTCCCGTTGGTTTTTGCTCTTTCTATGTGTGCTGCATTCTGCAGCACATATAGAAGGAGCAAAATGCCATTCATTATTGTTTTTGTGCAGGAAAGTGCTCTTTCTTGCACAACAGCAATCAATCCTGCAACGCAGGCCCCCTTGCACTATGGCACAACGATGTCTCCATTGGCGTACAGCTGCTGTTTGTGCGCTGCCACAAGCGAAAAGGACAGGAATGAGCCGTATCTTGTTAGATACGGTGCATTCCTTCCCTTTTATTTTGACACACAGCAGCACAGCAGAAAGGCTTTCTGTGCTGCCATGCATCCAAATATTGTAAATGAAACCCAGAATTTCACCCAAGTGGAACTGCAGAAAGAGGAAATATGGCCAATTAAAATTTTTAACTCTCAACAAGGAACATGGTTTTCTCTGTGAAGAATCCCTTTCCCATGGCCCTCAATAGCTAGGGTGAGGGATTTTTCTTCCCCTTCCACTATCGAATCACACAGGGAATCCCTGCATGTGTGGTGTTGCAGTCTAGTGCTCCACACCCACGTGACCGTCGCCTTGCCTCATGGGACATCCAGAGGCGGCCGGAATGTCGGGGTAGCAAATAATGAATGGACGCTTGCCCTCCCTCTGCCAATAACCGTGTCGTTCCTCCCTAAGCCAGGGGAACCTGCCATGAAGTGGGCGGACTGGAAGGGGGACTTTCTGAACTACCTATCAGCCTTGGAAGATGAAGGTGAAGAAGCGTTCTCTAGCAAACGCAGGAAGAAGATACTCCTTCACAATTTCGGACCGGAGGGTCTACGAGTGTATGAGAACATGGTCAAAAAACCAAGAGCAGCCACAGATGAAGACGTATTCCAGCATGCGCTTGACGACTTAGACGGTCACTAACAACCGGTCTTTTGCATAGCCATTGATCGGTACAACTTCTTCCAACACAAACAAAGCGACATGGAGACGGTGGAAGACTACATCAAAGCTCTCAAGAAACAAGCTATAAACTGCAAGTTCGGACATCTGCAAGACGACCTGATACGAGACAAAATAATAATGCACACGGACAACACCAGCGTGCAGGAGAAGTTGTGGGTGAGTGGGGAAGCTCCCCTCCACAAAATCATCGCAATTGTCAAAAAGGCTGAACTGTACAAAATATGCGCGGTGGCTGCAAAAAAAAACAGGACCCAAAAGCGATGGTGTGCAAAATAAGCGACAAAGACACGACCAAAGACAAACCGGTCCCCTCCACAAGTATGGCCGATGCTCCACGAAGCCCTCGACAAGCCCTCCATGGCCTGTCCCCAATTCGAAAAGCTCCTGCTAAAGGTGCGGCAGCCAGACGCAAATTGTCAATGACAAAGAATGCCCTGCCTTCCACATCAAGTGCTCCTTTTGCGGCGTGACTGGACACTTTGGCAAAGTCTGAAGGCGGAGACCCCGCAGCAACACAGTTAAGTGTGTCATGTACGACTCGCAGCCCGAAGCGAAAGAGGAAGAAGATGAAGATTGCATCTTGTGCATAGAGGACCAGGTGTTAGGCATCGACTGCACCTCTAGGAGGAAACTGTCCTGTCTCATGTCCATAGGAGGCATCCAAATATCCATGGTGGCGGACTCAGGGCCCCCATTCACAATCATCAAACAGGACACACGGGACAAGGATTTTGCCAGCGCATTAGGGCGTCCTCTACATCCGACGGATGTACACCCGGTCACCTTCACAGGTGAAAATATTCCCATGGTAGGATTACGATGACTACAATTCGGATTCAAGGGGCGGGAGGCCACGGGCAAGTTGTAAGTGTCAGAAACAGGACCCTTGGTCCTAGGGTGGATCGACCAAGGAGCGCTGGGCATCCAGCTCAACCCGGGTGGAAAAACGCAAGTACTGATGACCTGTGAAAGACCCAGCCCCAATGTGGACGCACTTCGCGAAGAGTTTCCTGACCTCTTTGGCGGGACCATTGGACAATTGTCTAAGTTCACCCACAAAATCCAGCTTAAGGATGGGGCAGTCCCTGTCAGTCACAAGGTGTAGAACATCCCCTTCAACTGCAGGGAAGCCGTGCAATTCGAATTACAACGCCTGGAGGACAACGGAGTTATCGAACCCATCGAAAGCGCAGAGTGGGTGGCGCCTTTGGTTGTGGCACGCAAACCTAACGGAAAGGTGCATCTGTGCATTGACCTTCGAGATCTAAACAATAACATACTGGTTGACAAGTTCCCGCTGCCACGCATCAACGAAATGCTAGCCCAAACGAGCGGAATCAAGTGGTTTTCGACCATAGATCTCACCGCCGTTTACCACTAGATGTTACTCCACCCATCGTCTAGAAAGCTGACCTCGTTCATCACCCCATTCGGCTGCTACATATTCCGGCGCCTTCCCTTCAGACTGGCGTCCGCAGCATCTGTCTTCCAAAAACTAATGTATAAGCTGTTCAAAGACTGCCGCGACGTCCTCTACTTCCAGGATGAAATCCTAGTAATGGGAAGAACCAAGTCAGAACACGATGAGACACTCAGAACAGTCTTACATACCCTGTCCACCAATGGACTCACCGCTGAACTGGAGAAGTGCAGATTCGGCCTGCGCAAAGTCACATATCTGGTGCACGAAATCGCCGAACATGGAATTTCCCCGAAGAAAGCCAATGTGGAAGCCATCAGATTGGCACCCACACCAAGCATCAAGGACGAAGTACGATCATTTCTCGGGTTGGCAGAATTCTACAGCGAATTTGTCAATAACTTCGCAACCAAGACCCACAACTTATGCCAGCTGCTGAAGGACAAGTCCACTTTCCACTGATCGGTGAAATCAGACACAGAATTCGAGACAATAAAAAAAGACATCTGCGAAGCCATTCCACTTCAGGGGTTCAACAACTCTGCGCCCAGTATCCTTACAACAGACGCCAGCGAGAAGGGATTGGGAGCAGTCCTGTCGCAACGCGCCACGGACGGCATGGAAGTCACCATCGGCTTCGCATCCCGCTCCCTTGCTCCCAACGAAGAGAAGTTTAGCGTCATAGAAAAAGAGATGCTGGCTGCCATCTGGGCCATGGAGAAATTCTGACAATACCTCTGGGGCTCCAAGATCACGCTCCGCACGGACCACAAGCTGCTAATCAAAGTCCTCACGTCCAGCGGGAATGCCAAAGCCACCCCACGCCTAGCCAAAATCACACTCCAGCTCCTAGATTTAGTCTACGATGTGGAATTCCTGCCAGGTCACAAGAATAAAGTAGGCGACTTTCTCAGCAGGTCGGCCGCAATGGTGGAAGCCCCACACTCTGATTGTTGGGATGAATACCAAGTGGCGCTCACGGCCAATCAGGAAACCACCATAGGGGCGCAAGAGTTGAAGACGGCCTATGAACGGGACCCGGATCTTCCCAAAGTGAAGACCTTCGTTACTCAGGGCTGGCCCGAGAAGAAACACTTGAAGGGTGATCTCAGGAAGTACTGGGAAGTGCGTGAGGAGTTATCCCTCAGCGACGATGCCACGTTCTTCCTCAGAGGTGACAAAGTCATCCCCCCAAAAGATGTGCTGGTCCGCCTCCTCACCATGCTGCATGAAGGCTATCTAGGCATCGTCAAATCCAAACTAAGAGTGAAACAGTCATACTGGTGGCCGGCAGTGGACACCTCTGTGGAACGGTTTGTGTGAGCCTGCCAACACTGCGCTAACGCAGACAAGGCACACACAATGCTAAGACCCCCGAGGGGGTAATTCAACACACCCACAAACCCATGGGAAGAATTGTCAGGAGACATCCTGGGCCCCATTCTGGACTCATGGAGAGTACCCAAATATGTGATTGTCCTGGTCGACAGATACTCCCAAGTGGCCGGAAGTGGAGATCCGTGAAAAAGTAGACACCGATGCCGTCATCACCTTCTTGACAAACTCATTCTTGAGGGAAGGTATTCCAAGAGTCCTCACCAGCGACAATGGCCCTCAGTTCACCTCGGAAAAGTGGACAACATTCCTCCAGAGAAATGGCATCCGGAACAAACACATGCCAGTGTATCATCCGGCTGGCAACGGCCAAGCAGAACGGTTCAACCGAGTCCTCATGGGCTCCGTCCAGGAAGCCATCGGCGCAGGCAAGAACTGGGAGATGGAAATCAGAAATACCGTGTGGGCCTATCGCATCACTCCTACCCTCTAAGGGTACAGCCCATTCCGGATCCTGTGTGGCAGGGAGCTGTTCACAAGGGACAACTTGGCGTGGATGGACCTGAAACTTCAAAGCCGCTGGTCACCTGCAGTAGTGAGGAGCAACATACAGAAAAGCCAAAAGATATACAAGGACAATTATGACAAGACTCACGGAGTGTGAGCGGTCTCCTTAGCCCGAGGGGACTGGGTAAGAGTGAAATTGGGCCACTTCAGCAAAAAAGGCACAGCAAATTCAGCCTGCCACTCCAAGTCCAAGAGCTGTGCTCCTGCACAGCACTACTAAGCGACGGTAAAGTATGGTCACACAGAAAGATGGCGAAGTGCAACAAGGTCCTACAGTGGCAAGCCAATGTATCCTCCTCCATGACACGCTCTCAAGGGATGCCGATGGACCTGGACTACTATGTTGCTATCAATGGTTCCGAGTCTGACGTCCTGGAAGGGGGGACAGGGGGCAGCACCGCATCCACGGGAGAAAGAAACAACGCCGCCGCAGCACAACACACACCGCCCCAAACGCTCGTTCACGTGGGTACTACAGAGATAAGGCAGGGGGCGACCACCTCACACGACAACTGACAGGAAAGAGGATCACACGAGGAGCAGTCGTCCTACACACACACACACGCACAGGTAGAAGAGTGGTGCGAACAAGAAGATACAATGACTTTACCACATAGAGCTCCAAGGGGCCCACACCATCTTCACCCTGAGCTGACAACGCAGATACCCGGGACTTCTCCGGTGAATGGTCACCACATGGAGACTGTGCGCAAAAAGTGCTCATGCACAACTTACCGATAAGCAGTTCATTCAGTTGGGACAATAGTTTGTTTGCCTGTTGCATTGTTATTAAAGGGGGGAGATATGTGGTGTTGCAGTCTAGTGCTCCACACCCACGTGACCAGTGCCTTACCTCATGGGACATCCAGAGGCGGCGCGGAATGTGGGGGGTAGAGAATAATGAATGGACGCTTGCCCTCCCTCGCACGCAACCTGGGTTCATCCTCGACTCCGCCCTTCTCCATGACGAAGCAAGTCAACGCCGTCTCCGCTTCCTGCTTCAACACCCTCTGAATGCTCTGTAAGATCTTCAAATGGATCCCTCCCGACACGAGAAAAACCGTCACCCATGCCCTCATCACCAGCAGACTCGACTACGGGAACGCCCTCTACTCAAGAACAGCAACCAAGCTCCTGAAACGACTACAACGAATCCAGAACACCTCGGCACGACTGACCCTAAACGTCTTCCGACGCAGCCACATCACACCCCACCTGAGAGGCCTACACTGGCTCCCCGTCAACAAGAGGATCACCTTCAAACTCCTCATCCACGTACACAAAGCACTACACAACACCGGACCCACATACCTCAACGACAAACTCAGCTTTCACACCCCCACCCGCAGCCTCCACTCCGCCAACCTCGCCCTCGCCACAGTTCCTCGTATCCGGAAAAACACCGCCGGCGGCAGATCCTTCTCCTACCTCGCCGCCAAGACCTGGAACGCTCTCCCTACGAGCCTACGACAGACCCAGGCAGCCACGGCCCGTGGAGGGAGTTTCCGTGGGGCTGAGAGGCGGGGCGGAGGAGGGGCAGGGTGGAGGGGGCTAAAAACCAGAGTATGAATAATTGAAGGTAAGTAAACAATTTAATAAATACAACGAATTTCGTAGCGCACCCTGCATCACATTTTGCGATGCAGGGCGCGCTCCGAAATTCGTTTTATTTATTAAATTATTTACTTACCTTCAACTATCCATACTCCGGTTTTAGCACTCCCCACCCTGCCCCTCCCCCACCCCGCCCCTCCCCCACCCCGCCTCTCCCCCACCCCGCCTCTCTGCCCCACCGAAACACCCTCCACGGGCCGCGGCTGGACCCAGGACCTGCCGACCTTCAGAAGACTTCTCAAGACCTGGCTCTTCGATCAGTAGCAGTCCCCCCCCCCCAGCGCCTTGAGACCCTCACGGGTATGTAGAGTGCTTTACAAATACAGTGATTGATTGATTGATTGATCTCTCTGCCAATAAAAGATAAACATAAGTTACCTCTTGCCGGAGTCCTCTTTCCCCAGGGACTCACACTTACATCACCACAGCAAGTGATTTATGTATAAGTGTAAAAAAGGTTGGGTAATCATCTACTTTGTCGGGACTCTCACCCCATTATTCCCATATTCCAGGCTTGAATCATGCATTTGAGGTAACGGAAATTTCACCGTTTTGGTGAAAATTCCACAATTGCAAATTCCTTTTATGAGGGTAAAAATGCTCAAATTGTGATTCATGTTCCAGGATTGGAATTTGCCCTTGGTAATGGATTTTCTTTTTTCCCTCACCCAAATCATACGAAGTAGCGCAAACAGCTTTAAGAATCAGACCCATGAAAAGTGGCAGGTACGGGAGCGTACTGCCTGCATGCAATAGCAAATACAAAGCGTCAAGTAAAGGCAAATCTCCCATACTATAGAAGTAATTTATACTATGGCAGACAATGTTGCCAAAAAATAACAATATTCCCACGAACATTGTGCCCTATCGCAGCACTTCAGAATAAGGACTTTTAACGCGTTTTTCTTTTCTTTTGCTGCTGATTTTTGTCCCTGTGGAATTGCTGGTTTTGAATATTCTGCCAGCTGACAAGAACACTCTGTACTTGTAACTTCTTACTTGGTGGCTTGCGTCATACACTCTCAGAGAGGTTCTGATGTACAGTGTATGTCGCGATATTGCTGAGTAATCACCATGTCGTTGGAACATAACATCTGAAATATAATCAGGATTATTCAAAACGTGTAACTTGCTAGCAGCTGCTATGAGGCTGAATGTTCAGGGAAAGGGGGGGGGGCAGAGTTAACAGGGCTTACTACTTCGACCCTAAGGATCTTTTCAGTAGTAAAGAATAACCAGGGGAATTCTGGCCCTGATTAACCTGGTTATTCCTCTTTCTTGACAGATTTTTTATCCAGAGGCTGTAGCTGCTTTAAGCATCTGGATTCTCACGTTGAAATAGAATGGTTCTGACGAGTTACTGTGGGCTTTGTATTTGTAGAGGGGCTGACGACTCCTGGTCAATAAGATATACCCGAGACTCGTGATCGATTCACAGTTTTTATAAGAAAGTGGGTACTTTGTATTTCCCTTTCCTGAGAAATATCAGGAGCGAGGACTAAAAATGAGCGCGAGATGGTGTATGTGGAGAAAGGAATAATTAGTTTGAGATGGGGAACACTCAGAGAGGAGTGAAGTTTTAGCAGGAAGGAATAAGTCGTAAGAAATAAGAAGGGAAGAATTGGGAGTCAGAAGGTGTGAAGGCAAAGGAGGAGGATTCATTTTGATGTCCAAAAATGCAAATGAAGAGTGGGAGGAGAAGTGAGGATGAGATGAGTGGAGGAGGAATGACCATGTGCTAAATCCTAAATTAAAGCTCCGGGTGTACCCAAACGAATTAATGTGTGGGTATGTACGTGTATTGTAAAACTACTCTAGCACTTTAGTTCCCCTTGACGAGACCCTAACCATGTGTGTCTGCATGTATGTATGCATGCGTGTATGTTGGTGTGTGCATGTGTGGGTGCTCGCAGGTGTGTGTCATTGCTGCCCTCTAATATCATGGTAGGTTGCCCACTCCTGATATTACAAAATTACAGGTAGTTTATCCTACCTCTAAAAGTTACTTTGAAGTTCTGCGGCACCACAGAGAACTTGGCTGCAAACGTCTCTTCTTTGGTGTCATGGAACTCCAAGGTAGCGCTTTGCTTCCTGATAGTGCGTAACTGCAGGTAGTTGGGATCTGTGTGTAAGTGACTACATAGTTCCTTGAACCACATGGTTAGGACTGTGGTCACAGCCTATTTATGTGTGGTCACAGCCTATTTATGTACACTCACCAGTAGATTATCTTCAGTATATTGAATGCACTGTTAGCTCTTCTTTCTATAAGTGCTACATATTGTCCTCCTATCTTAGGGTCCCCTAATGTCTGCATCTAAATCGCTTCCGCATATCTATGGTTGGGAACATGAACACGCCGATTGTGTCCCTCAAAGCATATGAGGGTTGATAGGTATTTTATATGCTTGGATATGTTGTTCCACTGTTTGTGGGCACACATGGAGAAGAGCCCAACCTTCCTGTCAACGCTTCTGGGCTCAGATGTGGTTCATTTTAGGAGGCTGGCAGAGAAAACATATTTATTAGGAGCAATCTTAAAATTCTTCCTATGAAAGTCCAGGGAGTTTGGGAGAAGAGAACCAATTCGGAGATATTACGGATTTTTTGATGAATCTGGACACAGCAGCAAGGGGTAGGACTTGGAGACACTTCCTTCTTTTCAGCCCCTCGCCAGTCTTACTGAGGGTACTCGAGCATCACTCGGACAAGAGTCTGAAGTAAGGCACTTGTTCTGTGTCAAGTTCTTTCGTACACATGTGCCCTCTCTTTGTCGACCTTTCTGGTTGGCTATCTGTCTTTCCTGTTATTCTTATGTTTCTCTTCCTCTCTCATCCCCTTTTCATGCACCCCATTCTCACTCTCGTCCCAAGAACTTTGTCTTTGCAAAGACCGTTACATTTTAACACATTGCTAATAATTGGTATCAAAAAAGAATCTCTGGTGGTAATGCGATAGACGGGACGCACATCACCAAAATGTATAATCCGATCAGGTCACATTATACTGTTGACAATGTCATAGCAGTTTGCATCTTGTATCCATATGGTGCCACTAAGAATACAAAACACCCCACCACCTGGATGTTGCAATACTCAGGTTTCTGCAATGTATTAACCATGAGAAACAATATGATTAAACTAGTATCCCGGCACTCAGTTTGTCTTGTTTGAAATTTGTCATTAATTCAGACAAATAAGAAATAAATTGCAGAATTCCAAATAATACTGGCCACAAAGATAGGTTGTTCAAAAACACAATATGTATTTGTTTCCAAACAAACATGTACAAAAATTCAAAAATCTACTGTTCTACTAATTTTTTATATGTACACAAAATAAAGTTAGATGAGGACAAAATAGTTCATGGTTACAGAGTAAACATGATCATTAGATTGATTGTAGTGTCCTCATTGTCTTGAAAGAATTATTTGGAATTCTGCAATTTATTTCTTATTTGTCCGAATTAATGACACATTTGATACAAGACAAACTGAGTGCCGGGATACTAGTTTAATCATAATAATTGGTATCACACCAGTAGTACTTTCAAGTGCCCCTATGAGAATGAAGCATTTTTTGCAAAAAATGTGTAAACATTTTTTTTTTAAAAAGGATAATGATAGGTTTCTCTAAACTATAGAGTCCTTATACCTAAGACGGGCGCAACCATACAATCCGATGCAATAAAGGCTAGTGTGAAAATCAAAGATTTGTTACAGACATGCCAACTCACACGCTACCACTGCGTGTCCCATGATGTTGTTTCCCTTCACATTGTCACCAGTTAAGGAGCCAATCTCACATGGTGGCAGGGAAAACGAGTTGTAAGCTACTGTAAAAAGTGGATTTCCAGCTCTTCTTTGGAGGCTTTTAATAGACCACGTTCGTTAAGTGGCAGAAAAACACCCCAGGGCACAAGCACCAGCCTCTGCAAGCTTGCTTTTTGGAGATGAGGGTTTTCTGGGGGAGGGGGCTGGAGTGCCTCTTATGTAGTTCTCTGCAATAGGCCCCACCCCCTCCAGGGCCACACCCACCTCCTCACAGGACATTTTTGTTTTTTGAAGTTGGCAGATGTGTAGATCTAGTCCTACTTTTGGATCAATATTCTTATTTTGAGGGATTTACTAAAATTGCAGGCAGTGCTCCAGGAAATCTGTGTCAGCATGTTCTCATATGCGCACATTCGATGGATGCAAAATCTCCACGAAGTGGAACTGCGGCATTAGCAGCGTCGGATTGGTAACGCGGGCATTCGGGCAATGCCCGAGGGGCCGGTGTCGAGGGTGGCTGTGGGCTGTTTTTTTTAGCAGTCTGGGGGGCTATTTGGGCGCTGTCTCTGTTCTTCTGATACAGTCAGCGGCCCAGTGGGAGTCGAGAGGCCTCTCTAGAGGCGGGTGGGCGCTCATTACCTCCGTTTAGCAGAGGTGTCCCTCCCTTTGTCTCTCGGGCTGCCCATTAATGTCTGCACATACTGAGCGGGGGCAGGGGGCCTGAGTAGAAGTGGCCTCATTTGTTTCACCAGTGTAAACTAACGCGTGCAGCCCTCCTAAAGCTTTTTTTTAAGATTACACAAACGCAGTGATATGAGGAGTGCTTATGCAAATGAGGGCCAATTTTTTTTTTGTGTGCCCGGGCCGATTTTCATTCCCAATCCAACCCTGGGCATTAGTAAGCATGCTACGAATGTGCATTTGGTCACTTACAGTTGTAATTCTCTAGCAGGAAAATCCCTTCCCCTGGGCTCTCAATAACTAGGGAGAGGGAGTTTTCTTACCTTAACACAATGGAATTGAGCAGTCCAAACCTGCAAGAGGGATACAAACACGAAGAAAAAACTGTGGATATTCACCGACTTTGAAGGTACACCCAGTCCATAACTCCATAAACCGGGCCTGAATCCTACATTTGTTGGAATTTCACATTTGTGAAACTTCCATATTTGCAAATGCCACTTGTGTTACATTTCATGAATTCTGATTATGGGAACCAGATTTTGTAATTTGTCCTGGCTAACGGATTTTCAATCTTGTTTTTCTCACCTTATCTTATCTTCTCTTAGGCAGAACTTATAAAGCGCACTGACACTATATGTTTCCTGGAGCTAAATTGAACCGAGGTGCACAAACAGCTTTAAGAAGTTGACCTATTTCAGAACTTCAAGTAGTGGCAAACAAAAGTTTTACCATATGATAGAAGTGTTTTTTTTTTACTGTGGCAGAACTTCTTTGCCAAAAAAATTAGAACACTACTTCCTACAAACATTGTGTCTTCCAGCACTCTTGATCGAGGACTGAAAGGTTTGTTGTTGCAAGCTGGATTTTCCTCCCTGTGGATTTGCTGGTTAGGAACATTCTGCAGCTAGCAAAAACACTCTGTACCACTTGCAGGATTGCTTGCAACCTACTTTGTCAGTGTCTTTGGAGTGCAGCGCATATGATGACCATGTTTATAAAACATAACATCTGAAATATAATCAGGGATTAATAAAACATTTGTAAACCTGTATTAAATTAGTGCTTAATTTATGTCGGTGGTGGGCACCAGCATTCGTTTTGGGAGACCAGGTCTCATTTTAATCGTCAGATATTGACCTAGAAAAAAAATTACGAGGAAGATAAATCGGAAACTGTAAGAAAGTGAGAAAGTAGAGATGGAATCAGCCTGTAACTGTAAGATAAAAATGCAGGAAGTGCAAAAGGGCGGAGAAAGGGGCAGGAGGTGGATTCAAAACTAGGTAACATTGGTATTCAGCATCCCTGGTATTCAGCAGTACTGGTTTATTAACAGCTAAGCTACATTGGGCCACTTCGCTTATTGTTTTTTTTTCCCACAAATTAAGCACTGGATGACAGGGGCAATGGGTGGTGCAAGCTGCAGTGTCCTCCTTCTCAGGTACCTGTCACGTATTATTTTACAAATTAAACACTGGGAGTGAAAAAAACCATGAAAAATGTAATTTTTCATACAGCTGGGGAATAAGGGAGGCCGATAATCTTCCACCTCACTGAGTATGTTATGTGAACATGGAGTCTCACTACTGTCTCATCACTCCCTCCTCTGGCGCAGATTACACCAGCATGTTAGGTAGCCGCTCTCTGCTAGCTAGGAAGCTACATTACTGACACTTTTCTCCCAATTGTTTGAACTGCATAACAACGGTTAATTTAACTTTGTAATTTATAATTACGTACCACATTTCGTATAGAGTGGCAGTGCATAATTTGAGCCAGTGGTTTCCGGTGCCCAGCACCAGCACTTAATTATGAGCACCGGCTCTAATTTTGACACGGTGTTAACTAAGTGTATGTACATTAAAATGAATAATACCTGTCACTCACACCATTATTATAGCTTTGGGTGGCCTGGAATAGTCTGAATAGTCACACATGTAGGAGTGGGATAGTTTTCAGTAGTGTAGGTACTGACATTGACAGTGCAAGCAGGGGCAATTGGTGGTGCAGGCTGCAGTGGCCTCTTGAGAAGGGCCCCAGCACTTACCCTTCTACAAATGAAGCATTGATTGGCACACGAGTTCAAAAGTTAATAATAGGGCCAACAACTATGTTATAACTTTAACTTAACAGGAGATCTTTACTCATAATTGCATAATCTCCAGTTATGATCACATTCCACAATCCTTCAGAACAAAATGTGAAACAGTGGATTTCACAAAAATAATAGTACCAATTTTGAGTTTTGAGTGTTTGTTAAAAAATTGCCAAAAATAACCACTTAACACACATTTGTGAATTCCAAGAATGACCTTCCCATGGGCAGACATGTTGATGAAAAGGCAGTTTGACATGGGCGTATTGTTTTATTGTGCAAATGTGCATGACCCTTTCACCCGAGTTTGGGAACCTGTGGCAAGACCCACTTTGCCTTCATTTATTTCTTTTATTTATTTATAAGGGTTTTATATAAGGTGTCCTAGGCCCTAGAGCATCAGCGTACTTTACACAATACAGCACTACCTACATATGTTCAAACACACAGTCAAAAGGATTAGAATTTGCAAAATAAAAGGAAGTAATAAAGCAGTGCGAAGTAGAAAATCAAGCTAGCAGCTGTTATTAAAACAGGTCCCCAGACCCGTGAGCAATTCACAGTGCACTATGCAAGGGCATATAGGTAGCCATTAAGCATATAGTCTATGTCATGCTTCTCGAACGAGTAACTCGTGAGCTACTGTTAGATCTCCAGCTACCGGTAAGTAGCTCTCATGTGTGCAGCCTCGGAATCTAAATTAAAAGCTTTAGCTTGGTTGAATTATTATAGCATGTATTTCTGACAAAATGTGTTCAGAACTCTTAAGCTCATGTGTGAAGAAAAGTGGTGGAATTTCCATAATATATTTAAAGTTGATAGTTGAGAGAGAAATCAAAAAGTGTTGGGGAAATTATTAATAATATTAACTTGATGCCAGGGGCATTGTACCTATGGCTGTTATGTATTACACATGTAAAGGCATTCCAGATTGACAAGGCATTTTTACATTACAGATAGCAATCGTGCCTGATACACCGGAGTGATCTCAGCTGGTGATTTTTGCATTTGGTGGCCACTAATGTAATCTTGTCTGATGTGGTAACTACTACATATCTAATAATATTAGTAGCTCGGTAGGCTTTTCATTGAACATAAATAGCTCTTATTACAGAAAAGGTTGGCGACCCCTGTCTATGTCCACATCAGGAGGCCAAACAACAAACATGGAAAATAAATCTATATAGATGCAGTTCACAACTTAGACAATGGGGAGGTGGAGGGAGACGGTCACCCTACCAATTGCTGTATCAAAAGGGTTGTTCATAGTGCCTTAGCATCCGGGGATTAGTCAAAACAAGAGTTATGCTGACAACTTGGGACCTTAAGATAGGAGTGATGTAGTCAAACCGATCAGCCTCTAAGACAAGCCACAGCATGCAGCAAGGCTTTCTTGAGAGCTAGGTGAGCTTTAGAAATTCCTGCTTGGATGCCATTCCTATTGGCCAGTCTGGATAGGATCAGAGGTTGCATCACTACCTTCAGGTTTTGGGCGGGTAGGAAGGGTTTGATCCCCGGGATGAGTTTGAGTTGATAATTTGCATGCTTTGTTCCCAGTGGTGGCTGGCACGGGTAAATGTGGTACGGCGGGCTGGGAGGGAGGGGGGAAGTCGACAGACTACAGAATAGGTATAATTAAATAAATAATACCTATTCCGTTATCTGTTGGCTTCCCCCTCTACTGCGTCCTGCCCTGCCTCACCACGCCTACCTGTGCCAGCTGTCGCTGTTTGTTCCCATATAGATATGATTGAGGAAATAAATCTTTCTGTCTAAAGGGAAACCAAAGGATTCATTTTTTCAGCAGATAGAAAAGGAGCAGCACAGAAAATAATTAGTACAAAAGTATTATTGGATTGACGTGGATGATGAATTTGGGGAGAACAGAAGAACCACTGTCTTTTGAAGAACTTGAGATGGTCAGTTGTCATCCAGAATTGTATTTTGTCAAGAGGTGAAGCCAGTAGAGAGATGTAAGCTGAGGAGGAGACTTTCAAATCAAGCTAGGTGTCACCCTTGAATTCTTGACAGGGTATATCGAAAGCTTTAATGAGATCACCTAAAGGTTCAATGTATTTTTCACTCTTTTTTTCAAAAGATTTTATTGTTATAAATAAACAAATGAAGATACAGAATGTAAATAAAGTGATACATTTGTGAGCAATATAACAGACCATCAGAAGATGACATCCAATAACAAAAAAACATGAAATGCATCCATATATAATAAATAAAAGTAGTCTGCTAGAAATAAAAATAGGCATTCATGAAGATCAATCAGCTTAGCATATATGTAAACCATTCACAAATGTATCACTATCAGTTGATATAATCAGAAGAAGAAAAAAGCAGAAAAAGAAGGAAGAAAAGCGAGAGTAAGAGGGAGCAGATGGAAAAAAGAGGATACAGAGAAGAAAGAGGGGAAAAAGGAAAGAAGGATTTCCCAATGAATAAACCTTAAAAATAAGGAATAAATCTGAACAAACAAGACACCATTCAACCAGACATAAGAAAGGGATATTGGTCAACCAACCCTTGTGAGGACAAATCCATGTAATTGTCGAGAGCGGTCCAGACCCCACTAGCAATCGACGGAGAGAGATGAGCTTGATCAACCGAAGTATGAGCACTGCGTAAGAAGGAAACCCAAGCCCACCAAGTATGATACGAAACAGAGGAGAAGGATTTCCATTCCATAAGAATTACTTTCACAGCGACGGTCAAGAGAAGATCTAATAATTGTAGCTCCATGGGTGCTAAGGGGAGAGGAGATGAAGCCGCAAGAGGGCCCAATAAAATTAATGGGAGAGAAAGTTGGAAATTAATATCAAAGATGAGCATAATATGCTTATGAATGAGGTCCCAATAGGGTTGGAGTAGAGAGCAGTTAAAAAACATATGTGCAAAATCTCCTGGCGATAATCCACAACTCCAGCATAGATTGTCTTCTTTGAGATTGAGCGAATGTAGGCGCACAGGTGTCTAATGAAGAAGATTGATAGAGGAAAATTTAGATTGCATTAACGATGGGGCGATTTTATTGCGAAGAGAAAGTTTGCCAATCATCTGCCATGTATCTGAAGAAATATGTTCAATGATACTATGTTCAAAATGACGTAACCATTTATGTTGAGCAACCGTATGAGGGGAAGATGAAGGCGTAGATAAAAATTTATAAATTTTTGAGGCAACATGACCAGATTTTAACCAAATTTGAAAGAGAGTAACCGTAGAAGAAGTAGGGTGAAGACGTACTTTAGCAAGTGCCACCTTTATTTTAAGAAAAGTATAAAAATCTAAATTAGTTAAGGAGAATTGTTGAGCTAAAGAGGAAAAGGGTAGAGGCTCATCGTTAGGACCATAACGATGTTTAACCAACGATATCCCTTTAGACGCCCAGTATGAAATCAAGGAAGGATCAATATTAATTTTAATTTTAGAGTTCCGCCAAATAGACGACAATCTAGATTTATGAAGTGGAAACGCTACCAACTTGTCCACTTTTCGAACCGCAGACAGAGTGTCTAAAATGATAGAGCGGGAAAAAGGGATAGATAAGGTAGACGCAGTGCTAAAAGATGCAGTCGGTAACGGAGAAGCCAATTCCTGTTCTATGAACAGCCAGGAAGGCACGTGACTAACGGGACAGGAAAACCAAAGAGCGCCTTGGGAAGCCAAAAAGGCAGTTTGGTATTTATCCCAGTCAGGCAGGTTAACCCCTCCCATATCATAGGGCTTCCGTAAGAATTTATAAGCCAATCTCGCTCGTTTATCATTCCATAAAAATTTAGACGTCAGAACGTCAACTTCATGAAAAAAGGAATCTGAAAGTTTCACCGGAAGCATAGAGGATACAAAGTTAACAATAGGTGTAATCATCATTTTAAGAGTCTGAAGACGACCCCACCAAGAAATGTGTTTCGGTGACCAGGTATCTAAAAGACGGCGCACTTTAAGAATAGTCTGGCTTTCATTATAGGCAATTGTGTCATATAAAGTAGAACAGAAATAAATACCCAAGTATTTTAAGTGTTTAGACTGCCATTTGAAGCCAGCAGAACCCATATGTGTGGGGAAGCAATAGGCATTCAAAGGAAACAACTCTGTTTTCTCTGTATTTAAGGTGTATCCAGAAACCTTTGAGAAAAGGGCAATCGTATCTGAGATAGCAGGTATAGCCACTGCAATATCATCTGAAAAAATAAGGACGTCATCTGCGTATGCAGCAGTTTTGATGCAGTGAGAACCAAACGAAAAACCTTTAATATCCGGATTCAGCTCAATCAATCTAAGGAGAGGGTCAATGGATAACAAAAATAAAAGAGGGGATAAGGGACAACCCTGTCTGGTGCCCTGGCGAAGATTAAAAAAAGAAGACGTAGCACCATTAACACGTATATTAGCTCTGGGTTGGGCGTATGAGGACATAACCATGTTAATAAAGGAGTCACCAAGATTATGTGCATATAAGACGGCCCGCAGAAATGGCCAAGAAACCTTATCAAAGGCCTTTTCAGCATCAAGCGCCAAGGCCGCAGCAGGGAGAGTAGAACGTTTCTAAAGGTTCAATGTAAAGATTGAACAAGGTACATGCTGGCACAGAACCATGAGAGGCTACCTTGTGAGACTGCTAGAGGGCTTAATTGTGCATGTTTCAATGTGATCACTTATGAGCGGTTTTCAAGGTATGATTTGAACCACTTCAAGACTTTCCCTTTTTGTACTCTACTAAAGTACAATGTGGCATTGTCGGTCTTTGTTGTTCACATCAAACTTGGTAAATCTAGTATTACTTCAAGACTGAATTTTAATTATTTTCATGTTGAATTAGAAGTTATTATGCAGACCTCTAGCTATAAAATAGAACAGCTGGATTTAACCCAGATCTGTGATTGTGGGTGAATATTTGATTTGTTCAGCATTCCGTCCATCATCTGTTTTTTATGCATTTGTTGCCCTAAGTGGAAAGGGTATTCCAGGACATGGGTCCCGTGCTCGCTATGCCACCACATTCAAGCTAGCCTGGTTGATGAGGAGTGATACCCCGAAAACGGTCCCAGGATGCTTGTTCCTGGTCCAGGGAGGACCTGGACTGGCAGTTTGGACTGGACTGTTCCAATTGGGAGCAGGGTCAAGACTGATTTGTCAATGACTGAGTCTAAACTGGAATGGCGTGGCATGCAACCAAATTATGGCTTTAATCCAGATCTGTGACATGGGTGAATGCTTGATTTGTTCAGCATTCCGTCCATCATCTGTTCTTTTTGTATTTATTGTGTTCAGCATCACATTTATGATGATGTCACTCATAAGCCACTTGTGGCAAAATATTGCATTGGTGATGTCTCTGATCCTATTTCATCACCCCTCAACATAACATGCATCATATATCAGATTAACCACAAAGTCACCAAGTCAAAATATTGATGGGCCCCAATATTGAAAATATAATATTGACTGGTAAGCATGTCTAGATTTTTAATACATGACTCCGCTTATATGTGCCTACAGAATACATATATCTTCAAGGTACGTAGATGTAAAGCTGGGAAATGTAAATCTCCGCTCCCCTATGTGCACTTACCTTTTGAAAATTTGTCCTCGATATTAGTGTATAATGATATTCTGGGAGTCGATATTAAGTAATACAAACCCCCAATAAAACCATCTACATTGTCAGAAATCAAAAATAACCGGGTTTTTAATCGATACCAGTCTTCAAATCTGTTTAATTTGCAAACCTCAGTATCTTACACTATTGCACTGCAGTATAACTGGTAAACAAACATCTTCTGGAGATCCTCCAGTGGAATTTTTATGATGAAAGAGAGTTTTTCCTTTATACCCTGTTATTGGGGGATGCAAGGAAGTCCAAGCGAGGGCAAACTGAGCTGTAGTCCTTGGTACTGTTACAAATTAAATGATAATGGTGCCTTCAGGAAGATTTTAGTAGGGGTTCACGGTTCAATGTGTATTTTGATTGGTGGGTATGTGAATTTTACCCCTTCTGCAAGGTCAGTCATGCAAAATTCATTAAAACAACGAATAAGCATTGCAATATAATAAGGAACATTTGCTAAAAAAAAGAACAAATCAGTAAATCAGTAAAAGCATTTTTGAACAGTACAAAGGGAGAGGTTTTGCTGATGCAAACTGCGAATGACTGTCCAATAAAGGTCTGTTCCATAATGCAAAATAAATTTGCTCCTCGAGCTTGCACGCACTCTTAGCAGTGGAGCTCGGTCGTTATCTTCATGGAGTGGCACGGGGCGTAATGCCGCGCAGTTTGGGCCCCAACCCTCTAGGTGGGGCCCAAACCTTTAACCGCATGCGCGCTAGCGGTTTTCCCGCTGCGCGCTGCGATTTTGAAAATCCCGCGTTACGTGACAAGGTCAGCTCGTCATCCGCGTAGCGCAGGTTACGCCCATGACGAGCTGACCTTGTCACGAGCGTAGAAGGGGTTAAAGGGTCCCATTCAGCCCAAGGATAACGAATATCTGTGATGAGATATGGGAGACTCGGTGGGGGGGGGGGCCTCATCACATTTTGCAGGGAAGGATGGCACCATTTTGCGTACGCCACTGGAGTGGCACCAGTGTAATTGTCTGTGCTGTGAATAGTTACTCGCAGCCAGACCAGTCGAGCTGAGAGAGCGTTGTGTCTAGTAGCGTTGCTAGACGCTATGCCGCCCGTTGCATTTGATGCCCAGCGGTCACGGGTAAAGACCTTTGGAAGGGGGGGTGGTGCTGGTGGTTCCTGTGTTCTTTTGGCTCCGTGCGATTGCCGCTGGTAAGGGGGGAGGGGTGCTGGCCTGAAAACTCGTGCCGCTCCCTCCCACACCCTCCCTTACTCAGTGCTTAATTTGAGGCAGTCGTTTCCGGTGCTCAGCACCGGCACTTAACTGTCATCAGACACTTATGACACTCTGCCACATGGTGGCGCTTTCATCTAATTTAGAGAGGATCAGAACATCGGTTGTTTATGAATACAAAATACATTAATAAATACTCATTCCGGCCTCCCCAGCCATTCCTTTAGCTCTGGGGAACCGGAATAATCGGAATAGTAGCACTTGAAGGTGAGGAGTTGGCCTAACGGCTAGGGCGCTCGACCTCGGACCTGGGGATCTGGGTTCGAGTCTCAGTAACGACGCCAAAACCTCCTGTGATTCTGGGCAAATCACTTAATCTCCCCGTGCCTAAAATGAAAGTGTGTCCTCATGTAACGTAACTGGAAAAATATGTAAAGCGCTCTGATACCTGATTTGGTTCGGGTCTAGTTTGCGCTATATAAAACTCTGAAAAAAAAAAGAGCTGGTTAGCAGTTGTTTTGGTACCGCCATTGGCAGTGATGACGGGGCAATCATTAGGGCAAGCTGTAGTGTGCTCCTGGTCAGAGCCCCAGCACTTATTATTTTACAAATTAAGCACTGCGGGCCTTACTACGCCACTGGGTGTGGCAAGGTGTGGCAGGGCTCCTGAGGTGTAGTCGCTGGCGGTGAGATGAAGGGGTCATATGCCTACGCTGCATGAGAGAATGTGGTTTCAGAGATTTAAGGATTACAGCTACTATTAAAGTGAGCTGAG
This sequence comes from Lissotriton helveticus, assembly GCF_964261635.1. NCBI lineage: Eukaryota > Metazoa > Chordata > Amphibia > Caudata > Salamandridae > Lissotriton > Lissotriton helveticus. The sequence goes on along the minus strand of NC_136069.1, from coordinate 1,120,756,871 downwards.
TGAGGCAGATTGCTTATACTGAACGATACAGCAAGTGTTAAAAACTTCTGTCCCCCTGCCTCCGGGCTGCGTTTTTATTTTGATTGTTACACATTTGCTGCTCCTTGAAGCTTTCCCAAAGAAGTATTGGAATCACAAATAATAAACACAAAAAAGCTATAGAGATATAAGTACAGTCAAATGTACAAGCAAACATTTGTGAAAAAACGCAAAATCTGGGCACACTGTGCAAGAGACAGCGGGTACAGGCAGATTCTTAACAGAGCCGACGCAGGAAGCAGAAACTAAGAATTTGGAGACACTGAAAATCTGTTGATGAGAGGCAAGGTCGGGTGGGTGCGGTGTTATTTTCACCAGAGGTAGCTGCTTAGCAGGCCCTTTTTATGGTGAAAGTGATTAAAAATGATGGTCCAAGCAAAAGCCGGAAGCACCCAGTAGATGTCAATACAAACTCTTGCACAGCACCTTGACTTGAAAGACTAAAAACAAGTGAGAATTGTTAAGCAGCAAGCGCCAAGCAAAAATTATATAGTTCAGTTTCGACACCCTCAGCACCACCGAGCACATGCACTTCCAGATCCACACCGACCCCAACACCACCCTCAGAGGAACCCTCGTCCGCAGACCCCCGTACCCCGACCACAGTTGAGCGACTCCATCGCCGACTTCATCAGCACGCACGCCCTCGCCTCCACAGACTACATCCTCCTAGGAGACCTGAACTTCCACCACGAGAACAACGACGATGCCTACTCCACCACCCTGATCGACAACCTCGCCAACCTCGGACTCAGACAACTCGTGACAACACCCACCCACGCCGCCGGCCACACGCTCTACCCCATCTTCACCGCAAGCCCCCACGTCTCCGTCAACCACTCCACCGAACCCCACTGGACCGACCACCACTGCATCCACTTCACCTTCAGGAAGCCCACCAAGCACCACCGCACTCAACAGATGCCTCGACGCTGCTGGAGCAAAGTCACCGAAGACCAGCTAACCGCTACCCTCACCCAGAACCCACCCGCCGACTCCATCGATCCTGACACCACCACCCACAACCTCAGACAATGGATTGACGACTGCTCCAACACCCTCGCCCTGCTCAAGTCACTCTCCAACAGCCACACCAGCAAGAAAGCCGCCTGGTTCACCGAAGACCTCCAGGCCTCCAAACGAACATGCCGAAAATTGGAGAAGAACTGGCTCCGCAAATGATCACCAGACAGCTACACAGCCCACAAGAACGCCACCTGCAGACACCTTTAACTCATCAGAACCGCCAAGAGGGCCTCCTTCAAGGACCGCCTATATAACAGCACACACAACAGCAAAGAGCTCTTCAACATCGTAAAGCAACTCTCCAACCCGAGCTCCAACACCAACAACATCCCGCCTTCGCAAGACCTTTGCGACTCACTGGCCACCTTCTTCCACCACAAGATCGCAGACATCTACGACAGCTTCAGAGCCACGACCACCCCGACAACCACCACCCCCATGACCACCACCCGCACCAACTGCCTGCTCTCCTGGACCAGCGTCAACGACGAGGATACCAGCAAGATCATGAACATCATCCACTCCGGATCACCATTAGACCCATGCCCTCACCACATCTTCAACAAAGCCAGCACAGCCATCGCACCCCATCTCCGGAGAGTAATCAACATCTCCTACAAGACAGCAACCTTCCTGGAGACCTGGAAGCACGCGGAGATCAACGCCTTCCTCAAGAAACCCAAGGCGGACCCCAAGGACCTCAAGAACTTCCGACTCATCTCCCTGCTTCCGTTCCCGGCGAATGTCACAGAGAAAATCGTCAACAAACAATTGACCCGCTACCTCGAGGAGAGCATTCTGTCCATCAACTTTTGTTTTTGCATTTGTCACCCCGAGTGGGATGGGTATGCTCAGACGTGAGTCCCATGCTCTCCACACAACTGGAGTCAAGCTATCCTGGCTGAAGACCGCTGATAGCCAGAAACCGGTCCTAGGATGCTTGATTCCGGTCCAGGAAAGACATGGCTTGGCAGTTCAGGCTGGACTGTTCCCATGAGGCACATGGTCAAGGCTGATTTGCATATGGCCATGTCTGAACTGGGGTGGTGTGGAGTGCAAAAAAACGATGGATTTAGGCCCAGATCTCTGTACTGGGGTGAATGTATGACATCGTTCTGCATTCTGTCCATCAACTGTTGTTTTTGCATTTGTCACCCCGAGTGGGATGGGTATGCTCAGACGTGAGTCCCGTGCTCTCCACACCACTGGAGTCAAGCTATCCTGGCTGAAGACGACTGATAGCCAGAAACCGGTCCTAGGATGCTTGATTCCGGTCCAGGAAAGACATGGCTTGGCAGTTCGGGCTGGACTGTTCCCATGAGGCACAGGGTCAAGGCTGATTTGCATATGGCCATGGCTGAACTGAGGTGGTGTGGAGTGCAAAAAAACGATGGATTTAGGCCCAGATCTCTGTACTGGGGTGAATGTATGACATTATTCTGCATTCTGTCCATCAACTGTTGTTTTTGCTTACTAGAGGTACCTGGTGGGCTAGTTGGCCCCCAGGGACCCTCTGTATTGACAAGGAATTGATTCCCCAACTTAAACCGCGCCACAGGGCATGTTTGCACACATGTGAACTCAGGCCCCGCCCCCTCCCTTCACCACTGTGCAAACGCGCCCTGTGGCGCGTTTTAACTTGGGGAATTAAGTCCCTTTGAATCCTGGGTGTTTCAGGGGTCCAACTATCCCACCAGGTACCTCTAATAGGTGCCACAAGGCTGCGTTGCAGAGAGGTGTCAAAAGGGGCGTTGTCTGGAGCACCTCTCTGCAACGCAGCACTGTGGCGCTTACTGGAGGTACCTGGTGGGCTAGTTGGCCCCCAGGGACTTCCAGTATTGAAGGAGAATTAATTCCCCAATTTAAAATGCGCCACAGGGCATGTTTGCAGAGTGTGTTTGAGGGGACGGGGCCTAGGGACGATCGCGTCTTTTTAAAAAAAAACAATTTGAAAGGGGGGCTGTGTGGCCCCCCTTCCTTTTACTTTTTTTGGGCCCTGGGGACCCGGTCCCCCAGGGCCTGACCCCCAAATATACATTTTTTCAATTTATTTATGGGAAGGGGGCCTCGTGGCCCCCCTCCTCAGACCACTTCAAAGCTCCGGGGACCTCATTCCCCGGGGCCGGCCTTTTTTTTATTTATTTTTTTTAATGTTTTTTTGTTAATGGGGGACCCCATCCCTCGGGGCTGGCCCTCACTGTTGGGGACCATGGGGGAGTCCCCAATCCCGCCGGCTCCCCGCCTCCTGCGGGAGCCGGCATTGCTTTTCCATATGGGGAGCAGCTAACATGCTGCTCCCCATATGGAAAAGCAATCTGCTTTGCTTCATTGAAGCGAGAGCAGGTTTCCCTGCTCTCGCTTCAATAAAGCAAAGCAGTTTGCAATGGCATGGTGGGAGCCGTGAGACTCCTGCCCTGCCATTGCAAACAGCAGTGTCCCGGGGTGGGCACCGCGGGACACTGCAGGAGCCGGCCCTGGGGGGTGGCGGTCCCCAGGGCCATCGAGGGCTCCAGGAGGGGGGCCACACAGCCCCCCTCCCACATTTGTAAGAAGCCCCAGGGGGTGGCGGTCCCAGGGGCTGGGGGGCCTCAGAGCCCCCCACACCTAATTTGAATTAGCCCCGGGGGTGGCGGTCCCCGGGGCTGGGGGGAACTGAGAGCCCCCCACCCATTTGATAGAAGCCCCGGGGGTGGCGGTCCCCGGGGCTGCGGGTGGGGCCCGTGAGTCCCCCGCATATATTAAATTAGAAACCCCGGGGGGTGGCGGTCCCCGGGGCTGGGGGGCCTGAGAGCCCCCCTCCCAGTTTCACTAAGCCCCAGGGGTGGCAGTCCCCGGGGCTGGGGGGCCAGAGAGCCCCCCACCCATTTGATAGAAGCCCCAGGGGTGGCGGTCCCAGGGGCTGGGGGCCTCAGAGCCCCCCCATTTAATGCTTTAAAGCCCCGTGGTGGCGGTCCCCGGTGCTGTGGGGGGCCCCGTGAGCCCCCCGCATATATTAAGTAAGGATTGGGACCCTCCCCACACTATTTTGCTAATAATGCCCCCGGGATTTGTCTCCCCCGGGGGCAAATTACCATATCTACAGCAGGAGACTGCGTTTCTTTTTTTGATATATATCGCTAGGATGCGCGGATCCTACACGCATCCCGCAATTTTTTTTATTTTTTGTTTTGGCCCCAGAGCAGGCCTAGGGGGTCAGGGTGTGTCTACCATGCCCCCTTTTCGCATTTTGCGGCGTTTGTTTTGGGTTTCTTGTGCCTCGTTTCTACCGAGGCACAAGATGGCTGCCAACACTTCCTGATTTTGACTATTTACAGCCAATTAGCATACAGCTCGTGCACGGCAGGGTGCGTGGAGGCTGCGCTTAGGGTACACAGATAGGTACGCGGATCCACCGCGCCCATAGATATATATGTACTTTTAATTGGAATTTTCTCAGGAACTACTGAACGGATTTACACCAAATAAGCAAAAGGCACGAGTCTTAACCAAGGACTACCTCTTTGCCAAATTTGGTGTAATTCCGTTCAGCAGTTCGGGCTGTAGCTGCGGCTAAAGGTCCTATGGGAAATTGCATGGGGAAAACACGTTTTCGGACCACCCTTTTTTCTCGGCCCCGCTTGATGAATCATCGTGAAACTTTCAGAATAGGAGCGGACCGGAGCTGGCCAGAAGTTTGGAAAATTTCGCGCAGATTCGTCAATCGGCGCCAGAGGTATTCCAAATAGTATGTTGCTGATTTCCTATGGATAATAGGTCCTAACTATCGCCAGTAGGTAATATATATGTTTAATATGTGTGTGTGTGTGTGTGTATGTATATATATATGTGTGTATGTATATATATATATATATATATATATATATATATATATATATATATATATACATATATATACACACACATACACACACACACACACAGACATACATACGCTACCTTCAAGTCACGTAGATGTGGAGTTAAGAATGGAAAATCTATCCTTACCTATTTGCACTTACCTTCTCGATATTTTGGTCCTCTATATTTCTGACACTATATTCTGTCCACACAATATTTTTGGTCCGACATTCTGTCACTAATCCTATATGCATTATTCGGAAGGCCCATCTTCTGTAGCAAAGCACTACATGCACTTGTGTCTCATAAGAAATCACTATACCAAGCTGTAAATTACAAAAACCTCAGAGGCGAGTGTCGGGACGAAAAAGCAACATCAGGTAATACCCTACGCTGGTTGCAGAAGATCCTATGGATGCTGCCTGAGTCCACTCGTCGAACTGTTGTCCAGGCTCTTGTAATGTCCCGTATCGACTACGGCAATGTGCTCTATCTGGGAGCCGATAGAGCTACAATGAATATACTCCAGGTTGTGCAGAACTCAGCTGCCCGCCTTTTGTGCAATGTTCCATGTAGAATGTCTGCAACACAAGCCCTGTGTGACCTTCATTGGTTAAAAATTTCTGACCGTGTGGCTTTTAAAACTTTGTGCCTTATGTTCAAAATCCGTCAGGGTTCCGCTCCCACATACTTGCACAATCTTGTTCGGCCATACCAGCCTAATCGTCCCCTCAGGTCATCAAATCAAGCCAATTTTGTAATTCCTAGAATTCGCTTGACAAAAATGGGAGGCCGCTCTTTCGCCCACTTGGGGCCGAAGATGTGGAATGCTCTTCCGTTGACGCTCAAAACGGAGACCAATCTTCTTGCTTTTCGCAAAAAACTAAAAACTTTTCTGTTTTAGTTGGTCAATGTTTTTTGCTTTTCCTGTTTCAGCAACTACCCATCTTTCTTCTTTAGTCTGTCCCTGGCGCCGGGAAACCCTTTATGGGTAGCTGAGCGCAATACAAATTCAATAAAATAAAAAAAAAAAAATAAAATAAATTGGATGATATAGGAAGATTACGCAAGTTGAGACAAAGTGGAGACAGGGAACACTTCGTATGTAGATGCTGAAATGATGGGAAAAAGTGATTTATTCTCTTGCATTTGAACTGCCCTGTAAGAATGCTGGTGTCGTAGGGGTTAAGAAGGATTGCTTCTGATGGCCATACTTCAGTACCAGTGGGAGCAGAGAACAAGTATGCCACTCTGCATCTTTACTTGGAATGAAGACGTGTTGAAGTAGACTTGATATGCTGAAGATGGGCAGGTACTCGTAGCAAGAGCACTTGATTGCTGAAAACCCTATGATGGTAAAGTCCTGAATTGTTTGCCGGGGCACAAGATTTTTATGTTCATATAATGAAAATAACAGTGACTTCCAGGTGCAGACCCAGTGCTTCAATTGAAAATATATTAGTGCAGGAGTTCAAGGGTTTTGTTAGGAGCTGGTGACCGATACTGCTGAACGTCAGGCTTGCTTTGCCTAGTCTCCATTCCACCTCATAACTCTTGCTTCCTCAACCTTCCCCTTCCCTTCTCTTCTCCTCTTGCAGGTTCCTTGTCATCCCATGCTGTCTCCCTTTGTCTGTGTTTCCTTAACTTTCTCTTCCTCAACTTTCTCTTCCTCTTTCTGTATTTCTCTTCTTTGTGTTGAAACAAAGTCTGATGAGGAAAAATTAGTCCCAGTCCCTAAAACCTAGTTTGAGAGCCCACCCCAGAAAACACGTCCACAAATTAGCACTGAATGCCATATAATATTCTTCATAAATTGCTAGTAACTGTGTAGCACCTAAATGAGGTTTGTGTCATTGAATTGGTGCAGGTATCCATATCATGGGTGGACAGTCTGGCGATCACAAAGCATAACCTGCGTATTTGTAAAGCACACATTCACCCAAGGGCATCTTGGAGCTGAATAACAGATGTTTATTATTACACAACTCAATGGTACTCATGTTATCGACCTCCGAAGGATGAAAGGCTGAGTGGACCCACCGTGATTTGAACCTGTGACCATGAGGTCGAACACAGGTCTTCTGTACCACACAATCTTGCTACCACGCACATCATTCCCAGAAGTCACTCAGCTTCTACGCCACTCCGTTTCGTCTCATCAAAAACACGACAGTTCATCTCTCTCAATTTACTATCTAAATACACGCTCCCTTGTTAAACATCAGCTTGAAATCTTCAAACTTCTAGACTCAGAAAAGTCTGACATTCTTCTTCTAACGGAGACCTGGCTGACTCCTGACTCCTCACCGGATATACGGGCAGCACTACCCAACGAATATTATATTCTTCATACCAACCGACCGCCAGGTAAAATGGTTGGGGGATTCGCGGCCATTATCCGCCAAGAGTTCAAATTTACTGCTCTCACCCCACTCTGCCTTACGCTAAAGATAACATTGTTATTATACACGAATCTGACTCTGCCCCACTCATATGCGTTCTACTTTACCGGCCCCCACAGCACATGCCCCTTTTTCCTCACTCCTTAGGAGAACAAATCGCCAATTTGGTAACTAATCATGCTCGAATCTTGCTGATAGGCGATTTTAATTACTGGGCTAATGATGCACAGGGTGGGCCGCACTCCACTGAGATGACCGAGCTATTAAACAACCTGAACTTTGTTCAACAGATCTCCTTAGCTACACACATAAAGGGACACATTCTGGACCAAATATGGAGCATTAATTTGGTAGTATCCACAATGTCAATTCCACGATGTATTTGGTCAGACCATCATTTGATAAAATTCACCTTACAGAATCCTAATACTGACAACCCACCCACTAATGGGGGGGGGGTCGGATCAGGAAATGGAACGCCATTGACAAAACTGATTTTTTTACTTCACTGGCAACCACGGTCCCCAACCACACACCTGATACTAATCGTCAGGAGGAATCCATCTCAGCCTGGCTACTCGAGGCCAGCAACAAACATGCCCCACTGAAAAAAATAAGACTGACTCACCCCCTCGAGGCTCAGAGGTGGTTCACCCCTGAATTACAATTACAGAAGCGTGCCCTTCGACAATTAGAAAGGAAATGGAGGCAGAACTATTTACCAAAAGATAAACTCACTTACTTAAAGGCCATGAGGGAATATAAAAAAGGCATCTTAAATGCAAAAGCTGCCCATTTCTCCTCCAGAATCCTAACTGCTAATAACCAATCCAAGGAAATCTTTACAATTGTCGACGAACTGTCCAACCCCGACAGAGTCCTAATAAGGCCCACTCCCTCTCAAGCTCTCTGCGAATCACTGAATAGTTTTTTCATAGAAAAAATATCTTCCATTAAACCTAGTATCCCTAAACACACTACTCAGGGTTATACTCACTCAAGGTTCAGGAACCCTTGTTCTCTTGGCCACTTCCCGGCTATCGACATTCAGACTTTTTACACCCTGTTGTCCAAAGTTTGATCTGGTTCCCCTAGGGACTGCTGCCCCCCTCACATCTTAAAATAAATCTTTACTACGCTACCTGAACAATTCCTTATCCCAAGGCTGTATTCCTAAGGCCTTTAAAGAGGCAGTGGTGATTCCCCTCCTGAAGAAACCTGGAGTGGACCGTCTGACGCTGTCTAACAACCGACCCATTTCCTTGCTCCCATACCTGGCCAAGGTACTAGAGGCCCATGTGGCAAAATATCTGTCCAACCATCTGGAATAAACAAAATTCCTTGACCCACACCAAGCAGGTTTTCGCCCAGCCCATTCCACAGAATCAGTAATTACAGCTGTTCTGGACTCCCTACGGGAGAAGGCCGACAAAACCACACCCCAGGCCCTGGTGTTGTTAGATCTATCGGCCGCATTTGACACGGTCGACCACGATATCCTGGTGGACCGTGTCAGGGATGGTGGACCGTGTCAGGGATGGTGGCATTCAGGGCGCAGCCTGGGTCTGCTCGTTCCTGGAAAATCGTTCCTGGGCCAGTTTATGGCTCCCAAGCTTAAATCCACATGTAAGGGGACCACAGGGCTCCTCGCTTTCCCCACATTTGTTCAACCTTTACCTTCTTCCACTGATCAGGTCCTTAAAAGAAAGGAAAGTGATCACTTTCAACTACGCGGACGACATGCAGCTGCTCTTTAAAATCGACAACTCGCCCCAATCTGTCTCTCATCTTCATATCTCATTGGATGGATTGTAATCATCTAAAATTAAATCCTGGAAAGACTGAACTAGTTTTGACAAGTGGGAGTCAGAATATCTGGGGCCCACACTACTGGCCAACGGAACTAGGACCCTCTCCTACCCCTTCTGCATCGGCCAAGAGCCTTGGCGTCATAATATCTAACGATCTATCCCTGAAAACTCACGTAGGCTCAGTGATCTCTTCTTGTTTTTTTCAGCTGCGTAGGATCAGAAAAATAAGTAGGTTACTTAACCAAGCGGCTCTGACACAGGTTGTGATAGCCATGGTTCTTTCTCGCCTGGATTACTCGAATGCGATCTACCTGGGCCTTCCACTTGGGCTCACAAAACGGTTGCAGATAGTCCAGAACCAAGCAGCCAGGTTGATCTGTCATCAACCTAAGTGGCATCACGCCTCTCCTCTTCTTAGGAAGCTACATTGACTCCCCATTCCCCAACGCAGCGCCTTCAAGGTTGGTTGTCTTGTGTTCAAGTCCTTGCAAGGCATAGACAACCTGATCACACGGTACTCCCCCTCCCGTAATCTTCGCTCGGCTCACCTTCGGCTCCTGGCAGTCCCTACCTTTAAGCTGAAGCGACAAGGGGGAAGTAGGTTTGCAACTCTTGCACCCAGGCTGTGGAATTCCATCACCTTGTAAATCAGGTCTAGTCCTGAGTTATTGAAATTTAGGAAATCCCTCAAAACCTGGTTGTTCACCCAGGCCTACGAATAACCATTACCGTGTTAGCACCAGCACCTCCTAGTTCCAGCGCCATTAAGCCAATCGGTGAACGAGCGCTTTATAAAACATTTTTAACATAACAGGCCCCTACAGTGGATGCATTACTCCACGAAGCCACCAGACCTGGCTACGGGACATGAAAGCCTACACGGTATGATCTGAGGTTTGAGAAGTATCCTACATAGCTGTGATTTTGCCTCACTAGCACCCTTCTAATGCGTGAATGTTGACACTAGCTCTGTTTATGTTGTTGTTGAAGAAGGCAAACACAAGGAGATGATTGATGGAGCACTGAAACTTTTCAGACACTCACCCCCAGTCACAGATCTGGGTTGAATCCATCATCGCTCTTTAGCGCACTTAGCTACCCAAGTTCAGACCCAGCCATATGCAAATCAGTCTTGACCCTGTTCCTTATGGGAACAGTACAGCCCAAACTGCCAAGCCAGGTCTTCCCTGGAGCGGAAACAAGCATCCTAGGACCGGTTACGGGTTGATACCCCTCATCAGCTAGGCTAGCTTGAATCCAGTGCAAAGTGAGCAAGGGACCCACATCTGGACATACCATGCCAACCTAGGGAAAACAAAGCAAACACAAGGAGATGATGGACAGAGCGCTGAAACTTTTCAGACACTCACTGTAGGAGGGTGGATGCCTGACTATGGTTACCCCAGATTTTTTGCCTAGTGTTTAGCTGCTTTTCGACTTAGTTGGCCTGGGATCCTGCTAATCGGGGTCCCAGGCTATCTGCTCTCTCTTTAAATGGACTCCATGTACCCTAGGTACATAACCAATTTGGTACTGGACACCTTATCAGCCCCTGTACAGTGCACTATAGGTGCCCAGGGCATAGGTGCATCCAAGGCCTACCAGGGGCTGCAGCATATCTTTTGCCACCCCTGGCTGGTACTTAAATCGACACAACTGGCTGATCCCTCTGCTGGGGCAAGGTGGTGTAATCACCCCTTGCTTAGATATAGTATACCTATATCTAAACCTATATCTGGACACATCTATACCTATAAGTCACTCCTATGGCAGGCCTTAACAATCCTGGAGGCAGAGTGCTTGGTTTTATGTGAGATGGTGCTCTAGCATGAGCTGAGCCTGTCTGCAGTGGTCCGAACCATTTCCGTACTGCTGTTCTAGTGATACTGCCATACCATATACTCTTAAGTGCATTATAATCCTCGCGGTAAATGCTAACTTTGGTTTGGCTCTATCAAAACATGTCGTGTTTGGTGTCATACACTTTGAAATACTACCCCCTCGCCAGTTCTGGCGACGGGGGTAGCATTCCACCCTTCTAGAGGGAGAAGACATGTTACTTTACTGAAAACGCGGTTAATCCTAACCAGAGCCCCAGCATCACAAAATGGATGCTGCTGCCACAGACACGAGTCTGGCCTCCTGCTGCTGACCGAAACTTGGCAGAGGACGCTTGATCAAAGGGTTTCCTGTCACAGGGAGGTGTTACACCACCCCAGACAGGAGATAGTGGATTGTAGCAGGGAGGGTTGAAAGAAACTAGACACTGCCTGGGGCGCACAAGGTGTCCCTGGGCAGATTCCAGTCAACCCGGTTCTGGGGCCATCCTGCCCCAGTCCTGGCACGAAAATGGACAAAGGGAAAGGGGTGTAACCACCCCCTTCCTGGGTCCCACCCATAGGAGGGACCTAGCAGGTAATCCAGCCCCTTGATTTGGAATAAAGGTAGGAGCTGTGCAGATGCACATCAGATTATCCTGACTGAAACTTATGAAATGAAACTGTGGACCCTTCGACATCCCACTCGACGTGGAAGACTGAAGAATCTCCCTTGTGTTCAAGGAGTGACCACCCTGTGCAAACAGGCACCATCCAGCACCTCGACATTTGCTTTGTTGCAGTTCCCGCAGGAACTCGAGTGACAGAGATCGACAAGAGCCAGCGATCCTGCTTTCCAACAGCCCGATCCACAGTCTATGCAGAGCTGAGACCCGTGGAGGCGACCTGAAGCGTGGGAGCGGCAATCTTGGAAAAACCACGAAGCGCTGACCGTACAGCACCCGAGGCTCCCTCAAAGCTGTGCATTGGAGTTTGAGAAGCTCCAGCCCCGAGCAGCTTTTGTACCAAAGCTCACCCCGCCACACTCACTGAGTGCTGCGTGGGGTCCTTTTGCATTTTCCTGCTTGACGCGTTGGTCCGGTCGCTTGCCCATTGGCTAGTGGCCCCAGAACCGACGAACCTAAGAATTTACACAGCTGGTCTGATTGTACCAGACTGGCCCTCACTCCCCTGAAAAGGAGCACCCGCTCTGACCTTGCTGGTCCGAGTATTAAGCAATCTTTGAATCCTGCGTGGGTTGCCTTTGCCAAGGTTTGTTGACTCTGATCCGGAAGCCGACACTGCCGACAGCGAGAGCCTTTGTGGGACAGCTCGTGATCCACTCCAGGACATCCTCGGTGCCCCAGAGTCCACGTGGCAGCGGAGACAAGCTTCACAACATCAACCTGATTGCGCCCGACATTGCCTGGTTCCTTCCTGGTTCCTTCCTGGTCACTGGCTAGTGACCCAGACTCTGTCCCCTCTGCTTTCAGGTACTCTACAACTTCGATCCACCCTTGGATCGCACCGGACACTTCTCTTCTGGACGCCTGCAGCATCTTCATCTCCAGGCACCATAGAACTGCGTGACGAAACCCGACACATCTTTGCACCTGTGCACCCGCTTCCTGTGGGTGAGGTAACTCTTGAATGCCGGTGCTCCTGTAGTGGTTTACACCTCTAGTGTCTAAGTCTAAAGTTTTGTCCTTCTAGTCCAGTCGGAAGACTCTTAAAACTGTATCTCGATAACTTTTACTCACCATTGACTTTGCATTGGTGCATGCATGTGCTTTAGGCACTGCACCCGAATCCCGCGGGCTACTCCCGTCCTAACTATTGTTAGTCCACTGTAGTCCAAGCTATTCCCAAGGCCCTAGGCCTTACCACTGATCGAATAGTGATTGTTATACCACTTTTTTGATATATGGTTTGAGTGGCCACCGGCCTCATCCATAATTGTGCAACTTTCATATGTTATATTGTGCTTTTGTTTAAACGCTTGTGCTTCATTGCTCATAAAGAGTAGTGGGGATTATTCTGAGAATAAATACATATATTTTTATAATATATAACTTGTGTGGTGTCCTTTCGTTTGATATTACAGGATTGCATATGGTAAAACAGCTGGCTTCACATGCCCTCTTGAGTTAAGCCTTTAAGGCTGCTTAGTCCATGCTACCCCTAGGATAGCTTGTCTATAAGGTTGACTTACAACCACCCCCATAAGGGATTGTTTGGACTGATACAAGGTGCTAACAGAACTGTGGACATCATATACCAGGCTAACTTCTCACACTCACCTCCAGTCACAGATCTGTGACTGGGGGCGAGTGTCTGAAAAGTTGGTGAGGTTTGCTTTCAACAGTGATATTGCAGGCATCAGACCCAAGACTGAAGTTGATTTACCAAGTGGCAGCTGCGTAAATCTTGTTGCTTCCAACAATGTGCTTGTGTCGGGAGTGGCACCTCATTTCTATGCTGCTGAGTCCTGAAAATGAGGGCCTCGCAAGCAAAGTACATCAATGACTTTAGCATTTTCATTGCTACGATAGATGTGGAAGATGAAGTAAGGAAGAGGGGCATTCTATTATACTGTGCTGGACCCACCACAAGATACATCATTTATGCATTCTTAGAAACTGACACCTTCTGAGTCTGAAGACCGTCTGATAAAGTTCTTCACACCGGTGATAAATGTAGACTATGAGACAAAAACAAAAATGTTTGCCTAATAAAAAAAAATGAAAGCCTTCTTATGTAACAAAACTGGTGCTCATGATCAGTGCTCTGATGCCCGATATCTTCGGGTCTAGTTCGCGCTATATAAAATTCTAAAAAAAATAAAAAATATGTGCTCCTGTCTACCCACCAGAATCCTACCTCCCTCCCTGCGCTCGCTGTGGCCTTTTCCCCTATCCGGCGCTACCGCGCCATGCCGGGGTCGAGCAGGTGCCATGGTAACCCTGTGGCCTCCCCTCCGTGTGGCTTTGTGGCTTCCTCTATCTGCAAGGATCCCTGCCATGAGCTCGCTTGAGCCCTTGGTGTCCCCGTGCCCTGCAACCCCAACCCTTTCAACAAAAGTGGTGCCATAGTCGTGCAACATTCCTGAATGGTCGCGCTAATATGCTCACCGTTAGTTGAGGTGTCACTGCTCCTCCGGTCCGGTCCCACCGCCGCCGTGCTGGCTGCAGGTGGCTTGGCCCGCTTTTGTGGAGCCTTCGTGGTCCTAGCAGCATCTGCGAGTTTTGCTGGAGCCCTCCTACTTCTGTTGGCTGCAGGTGCCGTGCTGGCGTTGGGCTGTTGTCCGCTTGTTCCTTCCCCTGGGTCGATCCCTAGATGTGGCTGCAGCCAGTTGCTTCCATGCACCTCCGAGGCTGCCCGTATTCTCCTCAGTAGGTCATTCAGGTCGTCCTGCCCTTGCCGCATGCTCCCCTTTCTCGCCATTCCTTGTGAGCGGGGTGCTGCCTCTGTTGTTATGCACCAATCCGTGTGGTCTGGGCGGGGTGCTGCCGCCAATGCCCTTGCACCAAACTTGCTTGCCTTAATTCTTTGCTAGCGGGGTGCTGCCGCTGTGTTCTACACCAAATCTGACCCGTGCTTTTGGCTGTCCAGTACTTTAAACCCCCAGGTTCTTTGCCATCCTAGAGGGCGCCCGGTGTCGCTGTGTTGCCTCTCCTGCACTCCCCAAGCCTGAGGGTGCTATTCCCTGCACTTCCTCGGCCTGGAGTGCATGCGTGTGTCGCGGGACGCTTAACTGCAAGCTTGCAGCGTCCCCGCTCCCTCGCAGTCCTTGCGCCCCGCTCGCTCACCTCCTGTGATCTTCTGCCGCTCCTCTCGCCCGGTGCGGCCGCTAGGAGGTGAGTGGGGGCAGTAGCGTGCAGGCTCCGGTGGCGTTGTTGGCCTCAGAGGCGCCGTGGGGTAGGCGCCTGTCGGTCCCTTCCTCCGCTGCTCCTGCCGCATGGCCCCTCACACCCCGGGTGGGCTCCGGTGGTGTCGCTGGTGTTTCAGAGGCGCCGCGGGGTAGGCTCCGGTCTGTCGCTTCCTCCGCCGCTCCTGACGCGTGGTCCCGCACACCCCGGGTGGGCTCTGGTGGTGTCGCTGTTGTTCATAGGCGCCGCGGGGTAGGCTCCGGGGTAGGCTCCCGTTGGTCGCTTCCTTGGCTGTTGCTGCCGCGTGGTCCCATGCACACCAGGTGGGCTCCGGTGGTGCCGCTGGTGCTCTTGCCGGTCACCTTCTCTGCGGCTTCCGCCCACGCTACCGGGTAGGCTCCGGTGGTGCCGGGCTTGTCCCTTCCTGGGCACCGCGGGCTGGCCAGGCTGGTCGCTTGCTCACGCTCGGTTGGGCTGCACGGCGTCTCGGTTGCCTGGTGTCGGTGTGAGTTAGGCTCCCGCTTGCTCCTTGGACCCACCAACAAGATCCTCAGATTAAGCTGTGCTGCTCCCCCGCTCCTTGACGATAGGAGCATGCCTGGGGGAGCGGCGCTTATTTCCCCCCCCCCCCCCCCACCCTGGCTCGCCGTCCTGCTTCAGCCTTCCCCTGCCATTGGGGGGGTTGAATCCCGCCTGGGCCTTCATTAGCCGGAGGGGGTCCTGGGGGCTTCCTCTGCCCTCTGTCCTCCGAGCCCCGCTTTCGCACCAAACTGGTTCCCCCGCCCCCTCCTGCCTGGGGGCTCGACGCCGGGTTATGGCGCCGGCTCTTGAACCCCCTTTGGGGGCCGCCTCTGCAAAACTTGTGATGTCACAGGGACAGGGGGTCATAGTCGATGCATTTGCGTCAGCTACCCCTGGCATACTGGCAAATTGATTTGCATGACACAAACAAAAGAAAAGAAGGGGCGGGGGGCTATTTTGAAGTGGTGAAATTACACCTAGGATAGGTTAAAGACACTTCTGTCAAGAAGTAGAACATGTGTTGTGATTACCTGCAATATAAAATAGTGGGTTCTGTAAAAGCTCAACGTTTTACCGTGTGTTTTGTGTGTGGGTTTGTGTGTGCCTGTATGCCTGTGTTATGTATGATTGTGTGTGATCTGCCCAAAATTGTTATTTTTATTTTCAGAAGTATTAACTCATAAGGCCCTTCAAATTGCAACAAGGTGAAGATGATTCAAGGAAGGCACAACATGAAAATGGCTTAAGTTATGCCTTATCTGGCTGATTACTAAATATAGTATTGGATCATGAGTTGTTCTCGATTGCTCTCTCGTTTCTGTACCACTTAAAAACAACACGTTGCGTTACTCTTCATGCAGTTTCTTTTAATAAACGGCAGCTTTTCACACTCTCGGCTCTAAGTGCCACATGCCTCGTTCGCACCCCAGACTACTTTTGCAGTTCAGTTTCTTCCCATGTCGGTTGCTACTCTTGGTACAATTATATGCATTGCAGTGACACTGCCTACAGATAGTGGTCGTGCACAACAATATCTCAATGCAGTTCATTCCCATCTAATGCACTAAGGGCCTGATCACAGGAAGGCTCTGTTAGATGTGATAATTATCACGTCCAATAAACATTCCACATTGGGTATTGCGGAGGAGCATTAGAGCACCCCCTGCCAGCAGCTGCAAAAAATTAAAAATAAAATAATAAATCATGTTTATTATCATTTAACTTTTCTCTCCTGGGCTAGTCTAGGGGGCGGGGCCATCGCTGGGGGCAGTCATGGAGGGGAGTGGTGGGCACTGTTGTCAGTGCGCATGTGGGTTTGGCCAGCCAAAATTACATGCGCACTGAAGCTGTCTTCAACCCGAGCTGCGTTGTGGGTTGGAGACAGCAGGCACAGGCTCTCAGTCTCTCTGGGAGCACTAATCAATGGCGCTCAGGCCAACCTTGACACTGCTGTCATGCAGCATGAGAGCAGCGTCAGGATTGGCCGCAGACGATTCTGAGAGCCTGTGCTGGTGAGGAGAAGAAGAGCAGTGATTTGGTAGGTAAGCTATTTTTTATTTGTTTTATTGTCGTTGTTCGTCCCTCTTTCGCTTCGCCACTCAGCCCGGACAAATGCTGCTACCGGTTTGGAATTCCCAAGATTTGGGGTAATAATGTGCACATTTGGTTCTTACTGTTTCTCCCTTGTTACATTCCGTCAGGTTTGGCCTGCCTTGATTAGGCCTCTTTACAGTCCGGAATGTATTACTCCACCCTACACTTATTGCCCTGCATCTTTTTCGTAAGGGTGACTGCCCCTATGAGGCCTGATGAAGTTCTCCATGAGAGAACGAAACACGTTGGCTGAAACCTAATGTCTTTACATTACAAAAGAATTGAAAATAAAGATTTCTGGAAAACCTACTATCACTTTTTGTACTCTGTCATTCTGCGCACGCCCACTGCTTTCCCCAAACAATCTAATCTGGAGACCATGAGCCTGATTCACAAACATAAACGTACACTTTTGTGTAAGTTTACCATCTTTTCCTATTCACAATGGTATTTTACGTGTAGTGTGGGGCCTGAGCATTGCTGATTTTTACTCTGGTGCTCCCTTCCACCAAACTCTAAATGAGGCCCTTTCTATTTTTACTAGTTCTTGTTCTAGCCACACTTCAAAACACTCACTTCTTGTAAACAAAATATGAGTTTACAAGCATATGGCATGATGCTTGTTTAAATTTTTCTTTACCAGACGTAAAGCTGACGTTTAATCCTGTATAAAAATAGGTCGGCAAATATCAGACTCCCTTAAGATTAATGTGCAGGAAAATGTCCCACCAATTTCTAAAGCTTGAAGGCCTGGAAAAGCAAGAGCAGGAGTTGTAAGTTCTATTAAGAGAGCAATCAAGTTCCCATTCAGTAGAGACGTTTTAATGATACTGAAAGAACTGCCATGTACTATAGCCTCGTTAAAATTAATTCCTTGATCACTAAAATTAAACTCTGTGACGTAAATGTTCTCTGTTATTCTTGATTGAGATACAAGATAAAAATAATCTTTTTATGCCTGGCTAGTCAGACTGTCATAACATCCCCAGTGCCTGATGTCCCTTAGATTCTGTACAGGCCAGGCGTGATTACCAAGGGCTGAGAGCATCTCGCGCAGGCATCAGTCCCAAGTGTTCAGAGCGTCGACAGTGCAGATCCACCCCCTGTCTCCGCCAGTGCCTTGAGACCTTTACGGGTGAGTAGTTACGCTTTATAATAAACCTGATTGATTGATTGATTGAGGTGCACATTCAGAACAGTGAAGTCTTGTTTATGCTAGCATGTGGAAATTGGAAAAATGTGCAATAAAATAATGTTATGTTACATGCATTTATAGAGCACAACGGTTACCCGAAGGTGTCCTGTCCCTTGGCCAGGCCCGGACTGGCCGTTGCGGGCACCGGGCAATCCCCCGGTGCGCGGCAAGGGTGGGGGGCGGTTTTGGGCCATGGGGGCCGTTTTTGCAGCATAGCTGCAAAATCAGCTCTGTAACAAAATCGTCCGAAAACCGACCCCGGCAAAGAGCTCGGTCGCACACACAGGGGGCCGGCCGAGCACTTTGCCAGGGCCGGTTTTGGTCTCAGTCCAGCCCTGCCCTTGGCTCAAACAGTCGGAATAGCAGGATAGCATGGAGACCTCGGTCAGAGACTAATTGCTGAATAGCCATGTTTTCAGTGTCTTCCTAAATGACAAGTCGGGGGAGGCTCGGATATGGAAAGGAAGTTCATTCCATGCCCTAGAGGTGCAGGTAACGAAGCTAATTATGAGACTGAATAAAAAAAAAGCGGTGGGTAAGCTATTGAAGGCTTGAACCTGGTTCGTGACAGATGCCTGAATCGACCTGAAGTTCTCTATGCACAAGCCAAAAAATGAGAATGAGTTGGGTAATTTCAAACCATTTCTTTATTGGTGGCAAGTGCGTTTTTCGGGCTCCTAGTCCTGTATGGCGAAGGCCCAGCCCCTGATAGCTGCAAGTTCGGTCTTTGCCCTTGGAGCAGCTCAGTAGGAAAGGTGGACCCGCTGTTTGAAGCAGCTAGTTCACATTTTATTGCAGACCGCAACCTTGCTTGCACATTTTAAAGGGGGACAGCGATACTCCTGTAAGCTAGTGTGGTGAGTGACTGCACCCGTCTGTAAGAGGATGTTTAGAGTGGTTCATAGGACCCTCTTTACTGCATTCTAGAGGGCACCCTTGGGAGAGGCACTGTCTGGGCATCACCTCAATGTGGCATGCAGTGGGGAACATCACTTACAACGAATTTTTTACAACGCACTACCATTACATCGCAACCATTACAACGCAAACCATTACAACGCAATGCGCTGGGGGGCGCTCTAGGATAGGGAATGTATTTAATATACTATCCAACACCTTCCCTGCTATCCACGGGGACTGGAGTTGGAATAGTAAATTAAATAATTCACTATCCAGCGCCTAAAAGCATTATGCGTTGTAATGGTATGCGATGTAAAAACCGCGTTGTAAAGGCATGCGATGTAAAAGCATGCGTTGTAGTGACACCAATCCCATGCAGTCAGTGCAGAAAACTGTAAGACTGTAGGTATCTGCATGCTTACAAGATCATGTTTATTCCTGCAAGTTTTCTTTAAACACTTGCATGTGTACAGCTATACTCCTGAGCTGAGCTTTCTTTGCCGTTCATGAATGACAAGGAAACACTTGAGTCAAAGGTCACAATGTAGTCATGTACACATTTCCCATCCTTTCACCAGCTTTGGACTTTGATACTTAATTGTTCTATTTTTCATTTTTTTTTTATTTAAATATTTCTATAGAAAAAACAAGACATAGGAATTTGTAAAGGTGCTTTACTTATAAGCAATAAACAAGAGCAAGGGATACAGAAGAATAGCTAGATCATTAAAAATTTCACTCCTGAATTTAAACTCAAACAAGTTTTAACAAGGCAAAGATTTCAGCGCAGAATAAATAAGCACATTAGCAGACGGGTGACATAGGGCCTCGTAATCAGTGACCCGACAACTTCTGATAAGTGGGAAAAGTTAACGAACATGTTGGAATTATGATTTTTGCATTTTTTAACAAACTTGGGATAGGACCTAGGGGGAACAATGAAAATGCATCCTTGATAAACTTTGGTAGATCAAAGATACCGATATTTATTGGAGGAAAATGCCCTGTAAATACTAGTACTTGTGGATTTTGACACAGTAAGTACCAGATTCTGCATGCAATGCCCCATTGTAGGTGCAAAGCTCATATTAGGTAATAGTTAGTGCACATGATTAATTCCATACTCCTCTGTGTCCGTTTTTATGGTGGAGACCTTTAAGATTTGCAGGTAAGTGTTTTAACATCCTCAAAATGGTAGGAGAAATCATGGACCTCCTCCCTTTAACTGCTAGGAAGACCATAATGCAGGCATTTGTGACTGCTTAGTTAGATTATTGCAATGTCCTTTACCTGGGGCAACTAAAGGGAGACTACAGAGGTTGCAGAGGGTGTAAAATGCGGTGGCTCACCTAGTGTTGAATTTACCGAGACATGCACCCGCAGGTCCAGCCCTTGCTACCTTGCATTGGCTGCCACTCCACAAGAGAATTCCATTCAAAGCTATGGGCTTTTACCATAGAATTTTAAATGGCGCGGACCCACTATATTTGGCATCACTGGTGAAAGCCACCATTCAAGTCGCATCTTCAGGTCTTCGGGTACCAACATGGCGGAGGTTCCTCAGGTTAGAAAAGCCAAGATGGGCAATTGTTCTTTTGGTTTTCTAACGGCGAAGATTTGGAATTCTCTGACTCTTCAGCTGAGGATGAAACCTTCAGAAATAGTTTTTCGTTAGAGGTTTAAAACTTGGCTATACCAATCGGCTCTGGAACAAGGTCATGTTGGGTATTGAGGGTAGTAGAAAGCTCGCTGAACTTGTGTCTTTTAGTAGGTCAGGACTGTTGGGTTGCAGGCTTTTGGGGCTTTCTTTCCCCAGCACAGGGACATGCCTCTGGGCATATCTATGCACTTTATAAATTAGGCTATTATTATATTATTTGCAGGGAGATCCAGGGTTGCTTGGACCTGAAGTGTATTTCATTGAGACAAAGTGGGAGCAGCTAATTTAGTTTTACCGATACTTTCAGCCAGATTCATCAAGCGAAATGCGCTCGCAAAAGGGCCAGATTCTGAGAATCTGGCCCTTTGCGAGTGCAATTTTTGCATTTGGGATTCATCATCCCAAATGCAAAAATCGCTAATAAAGAATTCGCAAATTTGCGAGGATTAGCATTTAAGGAATCTCTATTAGAGATTCCTTAAATGCCATTCATGAAACATTTAAAAATTGCGAATTTGCAATATTTGGCCGCTATTTACCACGAAGTCAGACTTCGTGGTAAATTGCGAAAACAATAGAAAAAAGCACTTTAGTGCATTATTCTCTGTTGCATGTTACACACACACATGTCCTTTGGACATGTGTGTGCGCAACACCTGTGTAATGTTGCATTTCAGGGGTGCTACAGGGTGTCCTTTGGACACCCCTGGCACCCTTGAAATCGCATCCTTATTTGCGATTAGCAAATTGCTAATCGCAAATAAGGAATAACTCCCAATGCATGCCTATGGGCCTGTAGGCCCATAGGAATGCATGGGGAGTTATTCCTTATTTGCGATTAGCAATTTGCTAATCGCAAATAAGGAACATGTAGGAATCGCAATATTTTTTGCAATTCCTACATGATTCCCGTTTTGCAAGTCCTTAATAGCGATTCCTTATGAATCGCTATTAAAGACTCGCAAAAAGGGTCTTTGATGAATCTATATGTTTGTCTACGTATTCCTTGCTTGTTTCAATGACATATCTTACATTTGCACTAAACAAGGGCAACTCACTAACCCCTTGAGAGCTTGCGTAAATATTAACCAAATAACAAAAGGCTGACAAAGGAGATTATTCAAACCCCACCTCCAGAAATATAAATAGATTTGATCAACAGGGCATACAAAAAGATATTTCCTAGTGCTGAGTATCAAAGTGATAAAGAAAATAATTCAACACTCGGGCTCATACCAGAAAACAATTTTTTTTTACTAAAAGGGTCAAACAAAGGACACAAACAGAAATGAAGGGTTACTCCAATTCCAGCATCCAACAGAATAATATACCAAACGTATCCTTTCAAGTCCAGAGATAAGGCCAAAAGTAATGTTGGGCCACTCTTAAAAGAAGAAAGTTTGACCTAAACTGAATTAGTTGAACCAACGTTATTTGTGAAAAACAACTACTGAGGTCTTTTTAGAATTCCAGAAACACTGGGCGCACACCTGGGTAACCGCTAGATGATGGAAAACAAGAGTAAATGGTGTAGGCAATGGGGCGAGTGGTAATACCTCACAACCACTCAGAAAGACCAGAAAACTGGTCTGAAATGAATATGAACAACTGTGCCCCTGCACTAACACAATACATAGAAAGCTTCAAATGTTTGAATTAAATTGTTTACATGTAATAGTAACATTTAGCACATCAATCTAAACAGATAGTGGAGGTACGTAATTCAGTGACAAATAGTCGAGTGAGAAGGGTGAGTCAATTAATAGTCTGTAATTAGAGTGTCCATTTTCTGTTTATTGTTCCGTTTCAAAAGCCAACACGTGTTTCATCGCAGGGAACAAATGCGAATCTTCAGGGCTAAACAAAAAATACAAATTGTATCTTCACTAAACATGTTCTGTTTGTAGAATTTTTTCAAAAACGGGTGACTCTTGGTGTCACCATGGTGACACAAGGCATGCTAAAAAGGTGGGGGGGTGACTTGGTGTCTGTGTGAAGAACAGTCATGGCTAAAGTGACATATGTGACAAGGTGGAGTGTGAGGTGACAAACGATATTTTTTATATACAAGTA
The DNA here is from genome assembly GCF_964261635.1 of Lissotriton helveticus. NCBI lineage: Eukaryota > Metazoa > Chordata > Amphibia > Caudata > Salamandridae > Lissotriton > Lissotriton helveticus. The sequence goes on along the minus strand of NC_136069.1, from coordinate 1,120,734,127 downwards.
AATAGTGTAACTCGTTATTATACATTTAGAAAACTGGCCGGTCTGAGAAGTGAAGTGGTGAGGCAGATAGTGTGTGTGATAGAAAGGACGATATCCCCAGTGACTCATGAGTGACGTATGTAAACATAATGGAGTCAGAATACACGAAAAGTGATGGCAGTGTTACATATTCGTGATTGTTCGTCTAATGGTTTGCTGAGCTTGCAGTACTTAGAATTTGTAAAAGCAATTGTGCACAACTCTTCTAGACGAAGTCTATCCTATCTACGTCAAAATGCCGACTTGAAATGCCAGACATACCTGGAAGAAGTGGCTTTCGAGATAGGATGTGCTTGTTCAGATAGAACACAAGAAGGGGCGCAAAAGGACCGGTCAGTGCGTAGACTCTGGTGTTTGTCACAGACAGGATTTCATAACAAAGATGGAAGAGAGAAGGAGGAAAAAATAGAATACGTAAAAATAGTGAAAAAGTAAAAAATGAAACAAAGTCAAAAAGGTAAAAAACACGCTGGGCGTTAGGTTTTGACGTTGGAAGAGAAAGTTTTATATATTACACCAAAAAGAAAGAAAAAGAGGGGGGAGGAGTGTTTCAAAAATAGTAGTATTACACAAAACGGGGGGACAGGGCTACATATGATCTATTACCTCTGGGTGACTGTAGTCATGATTCGTGGTGAAAGTGCTATCTAAAATGGTAAAAAACTCACCAGGAAAATCAAAAATTGTGTTTTCTTTGATTTCGGTTAAAAGGGTATTTGCCACGGTCGGGGCGGAATCCCAAGTATCGAATTATCGAACAATAGTATCTTTAGTGTAGAAAAACAGATCTGCAATTAGAGCAAGTTTAAAGCGCAATGTAAATAGCAATATTGGTTGACAAGTCGTCAAGCACGTAGGCAGAGAGGGAGCAAAAGTGTAGAATCGCACCTACCTCGGTAATTTGCAGGTTAGGTGGAGACCGGGAGGAGAAAGGTCTGCGTGGTTTGGGCGGGTGCGCTTGTGACCACAGAGTGCCTTGTCCTTTGAAGAAAAGAAAAGGAGGGGTTTAGTCCCCATGGACTACACAGGATTCAAAACGTTTTTCTAATGTAGTTACCAAACTACATAAGGCTGCAGATGTTATGGGACCCAGAGCGCTTACCTGACGAACGAAATTCTCCCTCTTGGAGTTTCCCGGCGCCGTGTTTCAGAAACGGACACGTGACCGGAAGTGGAGTTCATTTAAGTACCGGTTGCGTATGGGTTTGTTAGAAAGACTAGAACGTGGCTATCGAGCTCTATTGCAGAGAGAGTGGCAGAAAGAAGAAGAAATACTACCCTGATTGGTTGGGTAGAGGAAATATATCTCAATGTTCGGAGGATATTGTTTTCCCATAAATAAGCGCGGGCGGGCCGGGTTTTTTTTTTGACGTGCCCAAAATTGGTATAACATATTACATTCTCTTTCGCAAATCAAGTATTGTAAACATTTTTTTACAAAAATATATTTTTTTATGTTGTAAGCAATAGAATAAATGGTGTATTCTTAGAAAATATCTTGAGACCGCGGATTTTATTAGAAAGGTGATCCGCTTTAACCAATGCGAAGCCCAAGGGGCCTCAGACATATAAACGTCAAGAGTCAGATAGGACAAAAAGCAAGTGACGAAACACCCAGCTGGGTAAATATAAACATCGCAATGCAAGTGTGTTTGCATATGTAGATGAGTTGATATACTTCTAGACAGGCTCGGTGAGAAGAGATGTAAGCGAGATGCGTTACATGTCTATGCCCGGGTAGGGGTAAATTAGGTTCATTATTACTGATAAGTTGCGACTCTTATTCTAGTCGTCACACGAAGGATCAGGAATTGTCCTGAATGAACACTTGTGTTTAAGTGGAGCAACTGTTTACTCACATGGAAAAGTAAGTGCACAAGCTGGTTTAGAACGCAAAATGAGAACAACAATAGAGTATTGTTAACACATAGTTAATTATGTCAATGCATATTTATAATGGAGTTCTTAAAGGGGAAAGAAAAGGACAGCAACAAAGATACAGTTTGGAACAGGGTGCATCCTTAGTCACCCAAAAAGAATTGCAATTCTGGGTCATAATTTAAACCGCACTCAATGCTGCGAAGGCGCATTATCCAAGTCGCTTCTTTGCGTCTTAAAAGTAGTTCTCGGTTACCACCTCTCACGTGGACAGGCACAGTTTCTATGCCATAGAACAAAACTTGAAAATCTTCTATGTTCGGTTGACATTTGGCTACATGTAGAGCCACTGGGTATTTAGGATCTTGCTTCAAGATTGCTCCTAACCTGCAAATTACCGAGGTAGGTGCGATTCTACACTTATGCTCCCTCTCTGCCTACGTGCTTGACGACTTGTCAACCAATATTGCTATTTACATTGCGCTTTAAACTTGCTCTAATTGCAGATCTGTTTTTCTACACTAAAGATACTATTGTTCGATAATTCGATACTTGGGATTCCGCCCCGACCGTGGCAAATACCCTTTTAACCGAAATCAAAGAAAACACAATTTTTGATTTTCCTGGTGAGTTTTTTACCATTTTAGATAGCACTTTCACCACGAATCATGACTACAGTCACCCAGAGGTAATAGATCATATGTAGCCCTGTCCCCCCGTTTTGTGTAATACTACTATTTTTGAAACACTCCTCCCCCCTCTTTTTCTTTCTTTTTGGTGTAATATATAAAACTTTCTCTTCCAACGTCAAAACCTAACGCCCAGCGTGTTTTTTACCTTTTTGACTTTGTTTCATTTTTTACTTTTTCACTATTTTTACGTATTCTATTTTTTCCTCCTTCTCTCTTCCATCTTTGTTATGAAATCCTGTCTGTGACAAACACCAGAGTCTACGCACTGACCGGTCCTTTTGCGCCCCTTCTTGTGTTCTATCTGAACAAGCACATCCTATCTCGAAAGCCACTTCTTCCAGGTATGTCTGGCATTTCAAGTCGGCATTTTGACGTAGATAGGATAGACTTCGTCTAGAAGAGTTGTGCACAATTGCTTTTACAAATTCTAAGTACTGCAAGCTCAGCAAACCATTAGACGAACAATCACTAATATGTAACACTGCCATCACTTTTCGTGTATTCTGACTCCATTATGTTTACATACGTCACTCATGAGTCACTGGGGATATCGTCCTTTCTATCACACACACTATCTGCCTCACCACTTCACTTCTCAGACCGGCCAGTTTTCTAAATGTATAATAACGAGTTACACTATTTACTTGTATATAAAAAATATCGTTTGTCACCTCACACTCCACCTTGTCACATATGTCACTTTAGCCATGACTGTTCTTCACACAGACACCAAGTCACCCCCCCACCTTTTTAGCATGCCTTGTGTCACCATGGTGACACCAAGAGTCACCCGTTTTTGAAAAAATTCTACAAACAGAACATGTTTAGTGAAGATACAATTTGTATTTTTTGTTTAGCCCTGAAGATTCGCATTTGTTCCCTGCGATGAAACACGTGTTGGCTTTTGAAACGGAACAATAAACAGAAAATGGACACTCTAATTACAGACTATTAATTGACTCACCCTTCTCACTCGACTATTTGTCACTGAATTACGTACCTCCACTATCTGTTTAGATTGATGTGCTAAATGTTAATATTACATGTAAACAATTTAATTCAAACATTTGAAGCTTTCTATGTATTGTGTTAGTGCAGGGGCACAGTTGTTCAACGTTATTTGTGTGTTGACAAAAGGCAAACTTTTTTTATAGACGCGTGTAGTGGACAGATGTTGATGTTTCGGTCTCTTCTACAATTACTATGGGAGACCATCCTCAGGACAATGCTTAGAAATAAAATATCCTGTAGATTTCACAATTTTGTATCATCTGTCTTTGAAACGTGCAGAAAAATGCACTTAGTAATTACAATTGGATTTATTTTGAATTTGAGCTCTCCGCAATCCTTGTTATTGTAGAATGAAAAGAAACTATTTAATTTTGAAGAGGGTTCTAATCAAGTCGAGTCAAATCAGCTTTATTCGATTAATTAAAATCATAAAAACAATCACTTAACAATTTAAATAAAATCAGACAATTCATGTATAAAAAGATTCATTTCAAATTCCTAAATGTACTATAAAAGTGATTAAAATATTAAAAAACGCCACATACAAATAAATAAAAGATCAATTAAAATGCGATCATGCCTTGACATTGTCCATCAGTCGTCCTTTTTGCCTTGTTACGCATAGCAGCAACCAGAAAACTTGCAACCCCAAAAATCACCTTAATACTATCCAGTAGTTGTAGGTATAGTAGGGCAGGACGCACTTGTGTAAACCCCGCCTCTTTCAGTAAAGGTAGTAAAAACTGTTTTCTGATATCAGAAAAATAATCACAAAACATAATAAAATGCATTAGCGATTGGTCCAAAAAATTTCACAGCTACAGGGAATAGAATGTTCAGGTTTTCCCCATACTGGATAGTTACCAAGGGAGAACTGTATAATATTAAATCTGAATCTAACCAGCAGATGTCGATGGAACGGGATGGTAACAATCCGTAGAAAAGGTTCAATTTCTGGAGTGTTATGTTATGTTATGTTATTTATTGATTTCTATAGCGCACGGCTACTCAAAAAGAGTGTCCCGGCGCTTTAATGGAGAAAGAAACAATGCTGCCACATAAGAAACATAACACCAAGATAAAAACTAACAGAAGAGTAGGCCGGAAGTTAGCGGGAGACCGGCTACTGAGTAAACAGCCACGTTTTGAGGCCCTTCCTAAAAGCCAGTAGGCTGGTCGCTCCCCGTAGGGCCAATGGTAAAGAGTTCCAGAGCTGAGATGCCAGCAGTCCGAAAGAGCGGCCTCCAAGGCGCGCTTTCTTTACCCGGGGAACAACTGCAAGGTGCAAGGCTTCCGACCTTAGAGACCTGGTCGGATGATAAAAGACCAGTCTCTTTTGGAGGTACTTGGCTCCCTCCTTGTGAAGGGCTTTATAGGCCAAGGTCAGCGCCTTAAAGGCAATCCTCTTGCGGATAGGAAGCCAGTGTAACGTTGCCAACAAACCCGAGGCCCTGGAACGCCTGCTAAGGCCAAAGACTGCCCTGGCAGCGGCATTCTGTGCCACTTGTCCAGTCAGATCAGGTCGCCGTGCCGCATCTTCGTCCTAGTCGGACGTTGCAACCCTAATGAGCTTTGCCAAACGCTTGGGGTCTCGACCCACTGAGGCTCTCTTAACAGTGGTTAAGGAGTGGTCAGGAGCATATAATTTGCTCTGATGTTAGGTTTTAAGACCTCCACTGCTTCCCGTTCTTGCATGGCTAGTCCCAGAAAGCTCTCCTTAATCCAACTAACATCACCCTTATGTATCGATTTTGGTGAGGTGTATAAATCCGGCCGACCCAATCTACATAAAGTATTCTTAATGTATACTAGCCAAGGGATTTTGTTTACTCTATCCAAAGCCATACAGTCCGTAAGGATGGTGTGATTAAGGGTAATTTCGTCATTCAACCATGTTTTAGCCCAGCAGATTAGTGGAGCTATTTGTAACTTATCAGAAATGTATCCAAGTCCTAACTCTGAGTGTATTGAAAAAACTGGGGTCGATTGGGGGACTGCTAAAAGAGATCTCAGAAATTTATTCTCTATAGTCTGCAATTTGTTTTGTGGTAAAATGCCCCATAGTGATGCACCATATAAAGCTATTGATAGACATTTAGAGTTGTAGACTGTTAAGAGAGCCTCAGTGGGTCGAGACCCCAAGCGTTTGGCAAAGCTCATTAGGGTTGCAACGTCCGACTAGGACGAAGATGCGGCACGGCGACCTGATCTGACTGGAGTCCCTTTATTAGCAGCCTGAGACCCAGAAATCTTGACACAGCTCCGACCTGGACCCCCCAGAAAATTCCATTGTCCATCGGATTATGAGCATAACGGAAACAGTACTACGATACACAGGACTCTCTACCTGCACACTTTATGGGAGCTTCGAAGCAAGTTAACTACTCACAAGAATAGTCTTAATTCTGCCAACCCAGAAGACTACTCCCTTTTCCCGCCTAAACTACTTCGCTACTCCCTGAGACACCTAGGCGGTATTGTCGCCACCAGAGAAGGAAACCCGTTATAAATATCTCTCCCGTGAGAAGCTCCTGCCCATACCTAGACAGGTCCTGATACCCCTCAGTGGTGTCCCCCACCCCAAGGTATCCCCTTGTCCTGACGAAGGTGAGGCTTGACCTGGCCTCTTCACCGAAACGCGCGTAGGCGTTTGATTACGTTGAAGATACTGATCCACCCTTATCCATCGGGATCGGCCTCCTGTCCATCTGATCAACCCTTTACCCTTACTGTGGAAAATTAATCCCATTCTTATTTTCCACTCAGGCTTTTAGGTTCCTGAATAGAGTTTTAACTGAATGCTATGAGGAATGTATGAGTTTGTATGAATGTTAGTGATTGAAAGTTGTATAATTATACCTGGTGTTGTGGGACTACACTGCAAACTATGACCCCATTTGATGAATTGTAATTTTGTACGATTAAATGTTTATACCTGTTGATGAGAAATTAAGTATGTGTTCAACTTCTAAAGAGAAAAATGAAAAGAGAGAAAAAAATAACAAATTGTATTAATAAAAGAAATTAAACATGATATCCTTGTGTGTTATGGTCTAACTGGGCACTACACATTGGTCCTTGAGGTGTACAGTTATCGAAAATCCTGATCCAGGACTGTTTAATTAGTGGCAGGGGTTCTTTCTTTCTCTGATATTGCAACGGATCTAGAAACAGCTATGCCTTTGGATTGAAGTTGGGGGGCCCAGGTACACTTTTCATCAAAAATTACACCCAGGTATGAAAATACCGGTACCCTGGATACCTCCTCACCATTACAAGTAAAGCGTTTTATTTTCGCAGCCTTTGGACGTTTACCCACCACCATGACGTGAGATTTTTTGTTGTTTACCTGAAGGTCAAGGGATTGCATGAACTTCCCGAAAGCATCAAGGAGTCTCTGCAGCCCCAAGCCTGTGTGGGCTAGAAGCACCGCGTCATCCGCGTAAAGAAGGGCTGGTACCGCATAGTTCCCAGCACGCAGTATGTCTGGTGTGACCCCTTCTAGGGATTCTAATCAATTGGAACACAAAATGCGGTCCCGTAGCTCTGTTTCCAAGTACCGATATGTGAAAAAACATACTTCCCATATTGGAATTATGATTTGTGCATGTTTTAACACACCCAGGCATCTTTGATAAACTTTGGTTGGCAGAATGTGCTAGTATTTATCGGAGGAAATGCCCTGTAAATACTGGTACGTGTGGATTTTGATGCAGTAAGCACCAAATTCTGACTGTTATGCCCCATTTTAGGTGCTTAATATATTATTGGTAATTATTGCACATGATTAATTTCATACACCTCTGTGTCAGTTTTTATAGAGGATACCTGTAAGATTTGCGGGGAGATCCATGGTTGGTTGCACCTCATAAGTGGGAGCAACTCCTTAAACTTTTCTCATATGTTGTCTAGGTATTCCTTCCTTGTTTCATTTACATATTTTACATTTGGTCTATCTAGTTAATAATTGGCAGGATGTGTTTCTCTAGAAAAAAAGTGGTATTTTTTTTTCTCATGTATCTGGCTAGTTTATTTCCGAGTGGCAGGCTTGCAGGGATGCCTGGGGCATTAACTGGTAAATTGAAGGGGGCTATTCAATGATCAGACTGTTTAATACAAAAGGGTGGCAAGCAAGTCATACAGTGAAAGTCATTAAAATTAACTCCAAAATGTTTCCTGTTTTTGTGAGCTTGGAGTGTGCCGTGCTACTTTAGGAGTTTCATAGTAGATGCATGCCTGCAATATGGGTTACCCCAATCTAGGCTGAAATCCCATATGAATATGTTTAGTGTTGTGAGCATGTACCTCTCCGAGATGTACTCTGTACGCTTTTCTATGAACTTTATTTTTTGGTGGATGGTTCATACAGTGTAACATTTGGGAATCAGAGGTAGAAATATGGATTGGTAGTTTGACACTTTTAAAGAATCATAATGAGTGATCTGTAAAGTTTTGAATTATAGACCTTTTTTTATAGTGACTGCAATATCACCTCCTATTTTATGCGATTAGACCTGAAGATGGTGTAATTTTAAGGTACTAGCAAGTTGATATTGTGTGAGGAGTGATCATTGAGCCTGATTCAGTGATGATGATCCCATCACGACAATGATCAGTAATTAAGGCATATAAATTACTGTACTGAGCAGTAACTCACCTTGTGTTGTTGAGGTAACATGGCATTTGGTTCATTTGAAGGGAGTGAGTTTGACTTGATGGACCAATTTTCTTTATGCGAATAAGGTTATATTATTTCGTCCCCTAGGGTGTAGTTGTTCGCGGGTGGGTAAGTGAATTGAAGATTGGGAGGGGTAGTGTAGTGTGATATAATTGAAGTACATTTACAATGTTTGAACAAAAACAGAAGAGTTCCAGGGACTATCATACTGCTTGTAGTTCCAATAGTTGGTACCAGAAGCAAGTCCTAAGTATTGCGGGGGTTCTATGTAAAGACTAATGAGGAGAGTGAAGATTTCGATTATGGTTCTGGGAGTGTCAGTTATTTGATCAGCTTTCTCTTTTTGTGTACTTATGCTCCAGATTTAGGAAATTGAGAACAGTATATTTCCTTAATTAAAGAATACCAGTGCAGGTTATGGGGGACTTCTATTTTAATGTAGTTATTTTAAGTGGCTACTAGATGCTGCTAGTGGGGTTTCAAAATACTGCTTCAGACCAGGAACAGATGCAGTAGGTCCTTGGTTTATTAGGTATTACCTATCAAACAGTGCAAGCTTCATGGTTGTAAAAGGCCTATTGTGAACTTGCAGTGGGTTTACAGCCCGCCCATTGCTTACGATTGGTTGGCTATATTTTATCACTTGTTTGCTTGCTTGTTTTTCTCTGGGTTGAATTCCTCTTTCCATCTTTATCCCACCCCTGGAGTGCAGCTTCTTTACGATCATTTTGATTGGTCGATTTGAATTCTACCATTCCTTATATTTAGGGAACTACCTTTTTCTTCTTCAATCAGCACTCTATGAGAGGTAATGTGTTTTCTAGCTTAACATCATGTGCTGCTTCCCCTCCTCAAGTACCCGCCCCTGAACTGTGTTGCTCCCCACTCTACTCAGCTTAGCTATAGAAGCACATCAACAGGGATATATATGCTGGTGGCTGAAGAGCTGACTTTAAGGATTGTTTGCATTTTATCTCCTTCATTTCACATATTGCATGAAAGCACAAGCTTTGGAACACAAAGGCTTTTATGGCACCAGGGGTGAAAGGGCCATCTGCTGCGCTCACTCTGCTCGCATCTGAAGGATAGGTTGTACATAGCATTTCTCTACTCCTAAATTGGTCTGTGGGGGAACTATGCTGTTTTTTATGTCTGTCAATTTATGTGGGGTGTGCCGGCATCAAATTGTAAGGTTGAGCGGCAGCTGGTGGGTTCCGAGTCAAAGTAATAATGGTTGGTGATAGTAGGGTTCCTGGACAGCAACTGCATATCTTATCATGGAATATTAATGGGGTTAAGTCGCCACACAAGCGCCAGCTGTTATGAGAGAAGTTGAATACCCTCAAGCTCCAAATCATTTGTCTTCAGGAGATGCATTTATCTTATGAGCAATGTTATCTGTTAAAGGATCTTGGTTACAGAGTATTGTTCACAGTGTGTTTTATTTCTGCTGAGAAGGTTGTCGCACTACAGGCTCGTAGAAGTTAATGGGGGGTCGTTCATCAGTGGGTTGATCTGGGGGGCCGCTGTCTTCTGCCGACCATTCAGAAGGACAGTATCTGCTTTACTATTTGTGTAGTCTATGGGCCAAATACTGACTATCCAAGCATCTATGATTTTTTGTTGACTGAATTGCACGTATGGCCACAATCTTTTATTTTGTGTGGCGACTCCAATGTGACATTATATCCCAATAGAGGTCCTACGTCTTAGACTTCAGCCCTTGACCAGCTCCAAGTTAGTGTCAACTCAGGGGGGCTCTGCAACAACTTATCTCTTTATATGCATTGGTCGGCCTTTTGTGTTATAAGCAACCAAATGAACTGGGGTTCACATTCCATTCTGCTCCCCATAAATCTGTGTCATGGTTAGACATGTTTTCAGTCAGTCATGTGTTGGTTTTATCTCGGCTCTCACCGAACTGATATACGGAAGGACACACCGGTATTGACATCACTTGGGATATTCACTCGAGGGTTCTAAATAAACCACAAATCTATGTACATGGTTGCCATTATCGGGTTCAGGATAAGAAGGAAAGGCTGACCCAGTTACACTCTACGATATTAAGACGGTTGTGAATACCACATTACGACTACGTGGATAGGAAGCTACGAACAGAAAACATCAGGCTCATGATTACGACCACATGGATAGAAAGTTACGAACAGAAAACATCAGGCCCATAATTACTGTGATCCACATGAGTAGTTGTGGATATCACGAAGATATAATTTGGTGAAGAGACTGTGTTACACGTTACAGCATCCTTTCTATAGTAAATCAACTTTAAGGATGCAGAATTGAAGAATTTCTGAATAGATGTGAGGCACAATCATAGAAGCCCTAAACTTATAGATGCACTATATCCAATGTCCCCTGGAAATTCGGAGTGTTGATCTGAAAGAGGTCCTGAAGAAGGTGGCTTTGTGCCGCCGAAACGCGCGTCGACCAAGTGCGGGGTCTTAGGCTTAGTTCTGAGACCTATAAACAATGGCAGAATATCCCTGCCTTCTATGATTCAGGTTCTCCCCCTCAGATGGTGTGGTGATGAACGTAGTAGGGTGTGTATGTGTAAGAATGTTGTGTTAGATTGTTTTTCAACCAGGGGTGTATTGATTCACATGTAGTGTATAACAGTGTGGAATTTTTCGTGTATAGTCTTATACTGTATGTATTTATTTTTGTCTTTTTTCTGCCTAAATCTAAAAAAAATTTACAATTTAAAAAAAAATGTCTCTTGTAAAAAATGCTAATTTTCTACTTATAAAAAAATAAGGAAAGATATTCCTACACAAAAGAGTAATGATAACTTAGAGAAAATGAAATAAAAACGATATCTTTGAATGAAATAAAAAAGATTATTTGTATTTTTGTCACCAATATTATGTGATTGATTAGCAATACAAATGTGATAAAAGTCGTGTGGCCATTGAGGGAAAACTTGCTTTGTTCTTTATGATATTCCTTCCCCTCTCTTTCCCTGGCCTTATCAAATTTTGAGGGGGTCCCATCATATTTGCTGTTTATCTTTGAAGGTGGCAATCAATCTGAGGGTTATATCTGATCATGATTATTTATTGCTTTTCATTCAACCCAGTGGGCCTACTCAGGCATCAGGGCACTGGGTCTGAACATTTGCATGTAAACTGCTGTATGATTAAGGCTATATCAGCTCCATAAACTTTCATTTAACTGAGTTTTGTGAGTTTAACATTGGTTCAGCATCACTTTTAGTTGTTTGGGATGCATGTAAGGCCTCGTTTCGTGGATAAATGCTCCAGTTTGCATCTCACCAACGGAGGGTGGTAACAGTGGAGGATACTGAGGTTCGTCAGATCCTCAGTACTTTAGAGTCCAACCTGGGATATAGTATTATCACCAAAGATAGGCCCCGAATGGAGGCTCTCTTGGAACAGTGTATCGCTCTTCGGTCATTGCTCCAAAAGCAAATCTGAGACTGGGCGGTCAAAAACTGTTGTGCGAGGAAAATGTTTGGTTTCGAAAATAGTGAAGAAATGGTTTAAATTCTTTTTTTCAGAGTAAGAGATAGTTCCAGCTTCAACACCATTCAGCAGATATGAGATGAGAACGGTGAGCTTGTAGTTGATCCAGCTGTATCAGAGACGTCTGTTGGCAATTCTATCAAGACCTCTATCAAGATGACTGTTTCTCCATTGAAGATATTCTTCAATTTGTGGGGCGCATTTCCATCATAAACTGAGTCATAGCCGGCGATCCACATTACCCTAACCTATGAATCTTTTGGAGGTGGAAACCACTATTGGTTCCCTGGCTAAAGGTAAGGCCTCCGGTATGGATCAGATTCTGTTGAAGTTCTATGTCACTTTCTCACATATTCTATATCCGATTCCTAAGTATCTGTTTAATTCCTTCAATTCATCTGGTCAGGGTCCTGGATCTTTGAGTGAGACTAATATTGCTATTTTCTCCAAATAAGGGAAATATCCCATAATCTGCAGGTCATACTGCCCAATGTCTTTAATCAATGTAGACTTGCAGATTTATACACAAGTTCTTGCTAACCGATTGTTGGTAGCGATCTCGGGGCTGGTCGACTTGAACCAGCATGGCTTTATTCCAGGGTGTGATTTAACATCTCATCTCTTTACAGCAATAAAGAGGTTGGAGACGGCCTTTCTCAGTGGGGGTTTCATGGGCTTGGTTTTTTTAGACTCCAAGAAGGCCTTTGGCCGGGTCTTCTCGCCCTTCCATTGAGGGGGCGTGGAGACCGTTGGTCTAGGCTCTGGCTTTGATTCCAGGATTCATTGTCTCTATACTGGCCTGAAAGCAAGGATTCACTGTTCGGGTTACCTCTCAGATCCTACTACCATCTCTTGTGGGTGTCCTCTTTTCCCTTAGTTATTTGTACTAGATATAGAGCCTTTTATTTAATCCCTCAAATCACCTGAGATGATTCAGTCCCTCAGTATACACCTGTTCAAAGTCAAGGTGTTATTAGCTTATGCGGACGGCGTGGCATTCTAATCCACATCCCGATTACTGACTTACATGCTGTGGTGCCAGCTGCTCAGGTCATTTGACGAAGTCCCTGAATACAAGATAAATCCAGATAAGACTCGGTTCTTCACTAATGTCATTTCCTCCAGCCACGATATAAGATGGGTACAGTTGGCGGCATATTTTGGGATAACTTTATCCATCCATATGGTGAATATTATGGAGAACAACTACGGGGATCTCTACCAACATACTGTTAATGTCTTTATTAAATGGAACCGTCTTCAGCTGAGCTTGATTGGATGTTGTAACCTTATTAAAATGATCATCCTCTCCGGTACCTCTTCCTCTTTCATTGTGTCCCCCTTTTTCTCCCATTGGCCTTCTTCAATAAGATTGAGCCTTCATGACAGAGGTTTATCTGGTGTTACAGCAAGCCTCGCTGTTAGATGCAGTTTCTCCAACATTCTAAGGAGGATGGCGGGGTTTCCCTTCCAGGTTTGTGGTTCTATTATCTTGCCTCATTTTTTTTTCTCTCGACTTCCTTAGGTTTTGGGTTTGGGGACGTGGGCTCAATGGCCTACGTTCACTGTTTTTTTTTTACCGTTGGGGGATACAATTGTCCCAGGTGTCGGTATTGTGGACACTCTGTATTTTAAGAGAACCCGATGTCAGACCCTAAAGATTTTCCTCCTTATTTGTTTAAGCAAATATTTCCAGACATGACCCTGTTTAATCAACTTACATACTTTGGATATAATACTAATTTACACCCTCCTGACCACGTCAATTTCTGGAAACTGGGAGAGGGCTGAACATTTTACATTGGGTCAGTTGTATTAGGGTGATATCCTTTTCGCTTTCAAGAACTTGCAGCAGCAGCTTTCTCTTCCTTATACTTGTTTTTATGGATATTTTAAGAATGGCTCTTTATCTCTAGTCTCAGTGAAGTCGAGATCAGCTGTTCTGGTAGTCCCCTACTTGAGTTGGTAACAAAAGCTCCAACAAAGACAAATATTGGCTTGTTTTATAAAGTTATTTATCTTTTCTCTCGGGATCACTCAGTTGATCCGTTCCAGTTGAGGGCTAATAAATGGAGCCTGCTTCTCAATACAGAGGTAACTGTTGATGATCTGCGGTGTATCCATTTTTTGGAACAGTCAGTTTTGAATGTGTTGTTTATTGAGATACATCATTTTAAAATGCATCAATGACTTTTATTATACTGCCTACTGCCTTTATGTTCTGAAACCTCGGAAGGACGACCGCTGTTTCCGTTGCAGGCTCGAGGGAGCCAATGTGGTTCATGTTTTTACTTTTTTTCCTACTGTACGTTTATTTTGGGATTTGTTTTTCGGAAAGATATAGAGTATTTCTAATTTCTTGGTCATGATTGACCTGAAATTGATTATGCTGGCACACTCGCCTGTTATCCCTCCTAATTTAGTGGGCTTATATTGATTTTCAATCTTCTGGCAAAGATTGGTACTGGCACGGCAATTGATGAATATTAGTATGCTGGAGATGACACTGGCAGAGAATGATCCACAAAGGTGGAGGCTGATTCGGATACATATGGGACTCAATTCGGCAATGGATGGCGGATGTAGTCCCTGCCAGGGACACAGGAGCTTACGCCTTTCTTTTATTATTACTATGGTGCTCCCCTCTACTATTACAAATAAGTATAATTCATTTGGATGATGATCTTTTTTGCTGCTTTCCATGGAATGACTTTTGCTTACGTTTTGCTCTTATTCTTAGCTGAATATGCAATTTGTTTTGTTCCGATTCATTTTTATTTGTCTCTCAATAACAATTTTTTCTTTAAAAAGAAGCATGACTACTCCTGAAGGGCCATAAATCTTCTCCCTGGGCTTCTACACGGTGATTCCTGTGGAAAGTAAATTAGGTCTTGGCAAGCATTTCACTAAACATTCTGACACTTCTTTATATTCTTTCTATATTCTGCTCAGTTTCATTTATAAACATTGAAAACTTTTAATTGAATATACATTCAGTTTTGTTATACAATAATATATGTTTGCTTCCTCCAGTAGTTTTCCTTGATTTGTTTACTTTTTAAACAATACTTTACAGACAAGCAATTGCAAAGCCAACAGCTTGGCACTCACAATATAAAGGCGAGGCCTATTGGCTCTGCATCTTGTTTCATTGAGGCCGAATTACTTTTGATAGAGAAATTCGCATTTCCTGTGTATTTGTAAAATAAGGTTGATGTTGGTGCTTGCTGTGTTTTAATTTGAAGAGGTCTAGATTACAGTGCAGGGTGGCCTTGTGTTTCAGAGGCCCCAGTTTGGTGCCATCCTCCTCCCATCACCACCCTTGTATAACTGCATGCTTCAGCCACCACAGGGCTTTCAGTCATCAGTGAGTGGGCACAACATAGCCACCACAACATCCACAGGATCAGGAGGGGTGTGTAGAGCTGAAGATAGACAGACGATGTGGTATGGGAGGGGGTGGGGGCGTGGGCGTAGTGGGGAAAAGAGAGAGAGAGAGAGAGAGAGAGAGAGAAGGAGAGGGAGAGGAAGAGAGAAAAAAAAATAATAATATGAAGGAAGTGGGTCTGGGTTTAAACATTATTACCAGGTCCATTTTTGAGTCCCAGACTGGCCCTACTTCCAATTTGCCATTGTCCTATCTCTCACCCCCATTCTGCCTCTGCATCACTTGGAACAAGACACACACTGGGTGATGGGAACAACAACACATTGACAATGAATTTCTAATCAGGTGCTGGGACAACAAAATATGTAAGAGGTTACTGCTGCTCTTTATATCAAACATTAATTTTTCATACCTATTATGTGTCTGAAACGTGTTTTTGGCTGCGTATATTTGCAGGCCAACTCTTGTGTGGAAGGAGCTTGCAAATCAGGCCTTTACTGTTTTATTGATTTTTGGGCTGCAGATTTAATAAAGTAACTTTCCATCTACAGTGGCGGTCCTCTGCTAAGGCAGAGGAGCGTCGCCACACTGCTTTTTATAGTGAAAAAAGATAAATATAATTATAATACCTTGACATTATTATTGTGTGCTTCCGCTTAGGGGCTTTAATTTCTGTTCAACTGCATCTATTTAACTGTCTTAATAGAAAAGGACCAGTAGAGGTCAGTAAAATACCAGAATTGGTTTCTGTTGCGGGACTTTCCTTTTATTATTTTTCTGGAAACTGCCTCTATTTAACTTTCTGGATAGAAAACGACAAGAGGAGGTCAGTAAAATACCAGAATCACTTTAGCATTCTCTAGATTCCAGTCCATAGAAATTGTCTTCCACTAGCACCCGTAGACAATATTAATTTTTTCAAATTTGTATTTTCAGTGATATGACTACCAAAGGCCCTGGTTTTATATTAATAACAGAGCATTGGACTATACCATTTCCTGCTGAAAGGCAATATTTCTCTCCATGTGTTCCCATGCCTGGAGTGCCACGCAGTTTTGTGCTTACTTTGCCGCCATGTTAAAGAACAGTAGGTGTTTCAGCACCCAGGCTAATGTGCTGCATAGCTAAATACATATAAGGTCCCAAAGGCGAGACCGATTGCATTGCAAATGCTTGTTTTTTTTGTTTTAACTCACTCACCCCTCCTCTCCTTCTTCCCCCGTCCCGCCCCTCTGCTGCTTCCCGGGAGCAGCTGCCACTGTCCATATATATTCTTTCTTCAGGAGTCAAGTAGGCATGGCATTTTCTAAAATCTGCCTTGATGCCAGGTGATTGTCTTCTACTTACCAAATATATGTAAGTATGTGTGGCCTGTCTCCATTTAACGCATGTCAACTCTGTAGAAGTGCTTTAAAGGGGATGAAAAAAGTGCAGGGTCTTTAAAAAGGGTGTGCCATGTGTAATGAAGAGCGCGGCTCAAATATGCAAACTAAAACACATTTTCTCAGCATCACAATTGCAACTGGAATATGTGACCATTGCTCTGTGCGCTCTGCAGAGAGGCCGAGGATTGGATGACCTTGTATTTTTGAAACCTTTAAGACCCACTGCAGGCATTGTGAGAAACTCACACTGCCTTCAATTCAAAGTATGCGCTAAACAAGAGTAACATGTTACAAGAAAAAAAAAATGCGACATCCTGGAACTAGCTGACACTCTAAAGGAATGCAAGATTGAAAAAAAACATGTGAAACATAACGTGGAATTAAATCACTGACATGGATTACCTGAACTGTTTTGCATTTCGTTGTTCAGAAATTGATCAGATCAGTGTTTTTATCACTCAAGATGGGGACATGAATATAGGGCCCCAATAGGGTCCAGTTTCAATGTCCACTTTTAGTCTGAGACATGGAGAGACCAAGCCCACTTAAAGCCCCAGTGGCGTAACACAGGCCCCCTCAGCACAGTACTCTGGTCTGAGGGCTCCCGGTTGAGTCGGGGGGGGGGGGGGGGCGCCTCCATGGACCTTGCAGGGGTGCCCCCTCGAATTTCGTTACGCCACAGTAAAGCCCTAATCTGTGGTGTGTTCAGCTGTACCTGCCCCTTGCCCAGTGCTTTAAATGGGCCGGTACTTAACGGTACTGAGTACCGGTGATCCAGCGGGCTATAGAAAATATATCATAAACTACGCTACCCAACTTCATAACCTATAAACAAAATTCTATACTAAATATGGACCCATTTATAAGCCTGATATATTTTGGGCCTACTGAATCAGGTGGTCAGAATAAATCTATATACACATTATCTACAAACTATATACATATTTATACATTTGCAGAAAGAATATTGTCATTAGAATAAAACCCAACCATTTAAATGACCACCATAGGCGACGTGATCTAGCTAATAGTAACCTACACTTCTGAATAACCAAGACCAGCTTGTTTGTCAAAAGTAAGATTTTATTTTCTAAATTATGGTATATAAGTTGAAAGTTTTATAAATGAAATTTATTAGCAATAATGCAAGCATGATTATAATGAAATATGAGAAAATACAATTTAAGCAAATAAATCAATTTTAAAGTGAATATTTAAAGTTTAGCATTTCTAAAACCTAAGTCCCTAAATAAGCTAAATAGATAGAAATTAAAGTAAAGTTCTTTGAGGATTCTTACGTGCTCCACGCAAAGTCCAACAGCACATCACCCTCATCGGAAAGTCAGAAAGCAGCAGCCAGCCCAACCCTAAGGGCTTGACTTTTTATACCTTTCTACGCTAACTAAACTAGCAAAGGAAAGTTTTCAGAAATCCTCGACGTCCCATTGGCTGAGAGTGACAAGTGACATGTCACCCGATTCTCCAAAAGTTCCACTAAATCATGTCTTCATAAAGACCATTGTCTCTTCCACGTGAAGCCAGAAGCTTCCTGCGTTTGCAACTATGTATTAAGTCATCCTCGCAGCTTCCATAGACTTTCATTACACTTCCGCGGATGCCAAGTTAAGGACTGACAAAATGTTCACTTTCGACCTTGGCCATGTCCGACAGAATGATGTCAGCTCATCAGTTTTTGCTTTGTGAATGCAGCTTCAATAAACGTTTTAATTCAGAATGGGCGTCTCGTGACTTTCTGCAGAATTATATGTCAGCTCTTTTCTGCGGTTCAAATGACTAGGCCCAAAAGCAGGCAACTTATGCTTCCTAGTATAAAACAAACACAAGAAAAGTATTAATGTAAGAAATAAAGTAGATTCTGTATCCACCCCATGGTTTACTAATTAATTAACCCACCCGATTAATCAAAATGTTACCTAGCCATTGCAAACAAATAAAGCAGCGTTTATATTTACCAGTCTCCGTTTTATCATGAGACCCATATGCACCTAGAATAGTAGAAATGACATCACACAGACAAGGAAAAGCAAAATAAGCACATGCTTCTTTTAAGTTTGCAGCAGTTAGTAATGACAAAAACGAAAACAATAAATTATTTTATTATTTTGCACGAACAAAAAGATGCAACAATTATGCACGTTTATGAGCACACATGTTAGTCCCCCCACGTGTAAAGTTTAATCTAAGCTGTATTAGCACGACATATCACAAATCATTAATAATTTTATTCATGTTATGGAAATGTGACTTTGCGAGTTTAAACAAAATTTTGTTTTCTATCTCGCTCCATCACCGGCACTTCCTAAATGTATAATTTTGAATACCGGCACTTCTCTACTGCCCGAGGAGAGTACCGGTACTCATGAAAAAGGTAGGCTCGTGGCTGTGCTGGTGAGCCGGAGTGGGACATGTCACTGGCAGCCGAGTGACCGCTTCTGCAGCCCCCTCCCAACCATCAGAGCCCCAGCTGAGCTATTCAGCAGGGCTCTTTTGAATAATGTCCGGTGCTCGCCTTCATGCTGTGCTTGACAGAGCTCGGTGGAGATTCATTTTACCTGCTAGTGTGCGCGTGTGATTTTCAAAGCGCAGCACTTCAGGTAGTGAAAAGTGAAAAGTCAGTGCAGGGTAACACTTTGAACATAAGAAATGTTATCAGACAAAAGTGCGGCGGAATCTCACACGTCCTTTCTCTTGATCTGAGGGTTAATGCCCAGACAATGGAGGCCCCTGGAGCGCTAATCTAACTGTTTTTTGCATTGAGGCACCTACGTTCCTAACGCCAAATGCCTCAAGGTCTGTTTCTTATATGCCCAAGCTGTGGCAGGATGTTGCCTTTCCTGCCTGCCAGCCGGGCCCCGGGGCACCCATGAAATTCCCCTGCTGCATGGAGTTGAAGGAGGAAGCCGGTGTTCGAGAATCGATCACCTGCTCACCTCCTCCTGACCTCGACATGATGTGCTATTGCTGTGCCTAGCTGAGCCCAACTTCTTCCCCAGACTCACCACGCCATCGTGAGTCTCATAGCGGGAGCAGATGGCACAGGCTGAGACAATGCAGCAGGGCTCGCTGTCTGACTCTCTGAAGAAGAGACAGGCTAGCGATCCACACGGTGCCAGCCAGCAGCTCCTTGGTGGATCGTTCAGACAGCTGTAAAGAGATAATTTAATATTCTCCTGCTGCTGACATTTAAACTGTTTGTTACAAAAATGATTAGGGGGCTCCAGCACGGCAGGGGGCCTTGCAAATGGGCACACTGGAGTTGTCTGTCTGTGCTGAATATGCGCTACTTTTTGTCTAAACAAGCAGTTTTGCTGATTTATTAGTAGTGCAAAGTGTTTACCATCCCTGCTTGACAGTGACACTACAAAGCAGCACCCTTTATTTTCTCAGCACAGTTAGACTTGCTAAATCAGAGATAACTCATTGGATTATTGTTGCCGCTGTCGAGAAGTCAGAGTTTTCTCTACTGACAGTTTGCACTCTGACCATTAAGTAGCGTAGATGGTTAATGTGCCTTCAAAAAGGCATATTGTATTGTACTGTATTGTATGTGGATAGCTCAGTGAGTTGATGTTTTTGTCACAGAGATCCCTTTGTTATATGTGGTTTGGCCGCACCTGAAGCTGAGGTTGGGGTGGAGGGTGCTGATTTTTATTGAAATTAAATAATAGCTTCAAAAGCACCTGCTGCCGAGTTTGACTTCCTTGTTGCTCAAATGAGTGTTATTTCTGATATTTGTCTACTTCCATTGACTTCATACCATGGTTATGCTCGCAAGAATGTGCCCCTCTAAGTGTTACACATCTAGTTGTTGCCTGACTCTCGTAAATCCACTGAATCTATGAAAATGTCACACATACGCAATCTGAAATATTAGCAGCTGGACTCAAATGTGTCATTTTTATATTTATATCATTCCCTCATTTTGCTAGTGAGAAAGTGCCACTCATATCCTTGAAATGTCACTCATAATTACAATGAAAATATGAAAATGTCACACATAGCAATCTGAAACCTTGGCAGCTCTGGGGTCCATTCTGGCCCTGTGCTGTCAACACATTCACACTATCCTCTGCATTTGCGTAAACACAGAAATCCCGGCAATCCCCTGGCAGTGGCAATTAAAAAAGCCATACTGAAGAGTATAACATGGCTTTTAACATACCGAAATCTTTTGTGTGTCTGCTTATGTTTGTCTGTTTGCCTGCATTTGTAAGCCTGTTTTTTGTAAGAAAAAAGTGAGACAGAAAGAATCAAGACACTCTCAGGAGGTATTTTAAAGAAAATGGGTGGCCCTTTGTGTGTACATATCTGCTCGGCGACAAAGGTTCATAAATAACGTAGTAGGGAGGGTTGGTGAGTGAGTGAGTGGATGGGTGGATGAGTGAGCCAGGGTGGATGTGCAGATGAATGGATGGATGAGTGAATGGATGGGTGAAAGAGGGTGGATGATTGGATATAAGGGCCGATGATGGGTGGATAAGTTAAATATTGGATGGATGAATGAAAGGTAGAGAGGATGGATGAAAGGGTGGATGATGGATGAGTGAAAGGAGGGATTGAGTGAAAGGTGGATGGAATGAAAGGGCGAATGGTATTAAGGGGTGAAAGGGTTGATGGAAAGATGAGCGAAAGGATTGATGGATGAGTGAAAAGGTAGATAAAGAGATGAATGAGTGAAAAGATTAATGGATAGGTTTAAGGAAGGATGGATAGGTTTGGATATGAAGGGTGGACAGACGGAATGGTGAAAATAAACTGAATGATGGATGAAAAACCAAATAGACAACAGAATGTAAACGGTAAATGGTGAACATCAGCAGGTAAATGGTTGGATGAAAGGATGAATGGATAGATCGATGGAAGAGACAAGAGATATCTTCTGGGGAGGGTCATGATGATTTGCTTGGTGCCATAAGAGCTTTGGTTCGAAGTGGGGGTATTTTCAGTTTCTTCCTACTCACTTGCTCAAAAATATATAGTATTGTGCTAAACAACAGCAATTAACAGTATGGCATTAAGAAGGTGCAACTATTGCAACAAAAAAAAAGGAAATGTTAACATATAGCATTTCTCTTTCATTTTGTGTAATGAGTTAACATGCTTTGTTTATATAAACACATTTATCATGTATTTTGGTGTGTGCTGCAACTATTATAGAAGTCGTTAAGTATCATCATGTCCTGCCCTTAGCCCCGCCCCTAGCTCCGCCCACTCACTACACCTCTAGCGCATTTTAATGAGTACCTGCACTTATTTTTCCCCATTTAAAGCACTGCCCTTGCCACGATATGGGTGATATATATTGCCTCAATACTGTAAAGAAGGCGCCTTCTTGTATTTGGGCCTCACTCCTTTTATCTTCCAAAAAATAAGTCCCATAAAACGTCTCTAAATGCCATGTACCGGAGAGCTCTGGGTTGAAGAGCTGCAGTTTAGACTGGTGGGTGTTAGTTAGCAATATCTCAGGTTATGCTTTATTTATGTTGAATTTCCGCAGTGGAATGACGTATGTGCACTAGGCCGAATACGGCCAAATAATTGTTTTGCACAAAAGGTAGCTTTCCACAAAAGAGACCTAACCACTTCCTAGAAATAATTTACGTTGCTTTAGAGAGTGGCGTTTTCGTGGAAACTCCTGCACGACTGGCTGCCGGAGGCAAACAGCCCTTTCCAGGGGTCTCATTCAAACCATTTTGCGTCAAAACACTCTCGTGCACTTCCTCAGTGAGCATCATTATCCTTTCCCTGAAACACGTCCAGTTCAGCAGAAATAACAACAAAATAACTAAACGAGTGCAGCGTTCTGTGACGCACTCTCCTGGAGACGACTCATTACACTAATTAATGTCATTCTTCACCTGGAATTGCATGTGCTTGCTGCTGCCTCAAGAAATAGTAACAGAAATCGTAACAAAAAAAATCAACATTAACCTGAATTGTAAATTTTAACAGACACAAATAAAAATACAAGGTTTTTGTGGAATATTAAAATGTGCCCAAATAGCCAGAAATATGGAAATTGAACAGGTACGCAGGTTAAATTCCTTTCTTAAAGGATTTGAAGGAAACAGGACATTTTGAGATGTAAACGTCTATTTAATTAGAGCTATTTAGCAGCAGTGCAGGATTGTACTGCTGGCATGGAGTGTACTGTTAGAATACGAAATAGCATCATAAATGAGGTACTGATTTACCACATTAGACTTTACCTCACTCCCCCTACTTTTTTCAACACATTTATTGATTTTACCAACCGAACAAGGGAATAAAAAGAGGATTGGGACGAGAAAGCCTGGTTGTCATTTAAACTAAAAAATCACCACATATGTCAGCAGCACAGAAGCCTCTTGTCATAGCAAGTGAGCAGGGTCCTAAAAATACCATGTGTAAATCATTTTCATATGAATATTAAGTCCTGTTATTCCTCTTCAGTGAAGTTTTCTTCCTATAAAGGAGGATAATTCAACAATAGATGTTTTTGAAAAATAATTTCAGCAGCTGTTTCCTTCAATAATGCATACAGATAGTTGTGTAGGTTTCTGGCGAAAAACATACTTAAGGCAACGGGCTCAGGAGAAACACTCTCCACTAACCATTCTGATGAGTGGTCTTCATGTCAAATACTTGTCCTGCTGTCCTTTTTTTCAAAAATCACACAGATCTTTTATTTTCTATTTGCAAGAAAACTCCAGTAGCCCATCCTTCTTCCACTTTTATCTCTTCGTCCATTGTCCTTGTACCCTACTACTACTTTTAACTTTTCCCTCCTCTTCACTTCATCCCTCTTTCTTGTCCCCTTCTGGGTTATTTCTCAAACATCAATGTTGTATTTGCTTTTCTCCTTCTTGCTCCCTCTGCTGATACTCTGGTACCTTTACCCCTATCTTTCTCCTATGCTAACTATCCCGCACACTTCTCTAGAATTCTCTGGATTCCAGACCCTCTACATTTGCCTATATTAAGCGCTTCTACCTCAGCCTATAACGTTGAACATCTAACCCTAGTCACTCTACCACTTCCTTTAAACCTGCTGTGTTGTTTCTCTACTGCTAACTTTACCACAATAAGTCTAACCCACCCTGTATTCTAGTACCTCTCTCCCTGCAAATACCCTAGAACATCTTCACCTAACTATACCCTGTTACCTCTACCCATCCCTAAGTGTAGTACCATTAAACAACCCCAGATGGTAGTACGTCTACCAGAGTCTACAGCCTAGTACTACTACCATGCTTTAATCCAATCCGCCACACCTAGACATAACAGTACCTGTAACAATATCATAGTACCTCTTCCCTTCTCCATGCCTACTCCTTTTTCCTATTTTTTGCTATTCTATGTTGTTTTCTTGGCAGCATGTGACCTTTTTTATGGTCCTCTTTTGTTCGACTTTCTTCAAATTAATTAAGAAAAATGTTGTTCCTCATTTTGGAAATTAAACAAAACCTAGTTTCACCAGGCTGGTGTTCTTCATTTTGTTTATTTTTAAAAAATGTGCTAGAGTGGCTAAAGGTGTATATAGATGTACCTTATGGTGAGTTGCATTCTTATTCTGATATAGGGTAGGTAGATTAATTGCTCAGCTCCCCTTTAATCTGAACTGGCACAATTACATATGACCTCTGCCCCCCACCAAATACCCTGGAAGCTCAACGTCCCATGGTCTGTCGAGTTATACAATGTATATGCCTTTCCTATTGGCTGCACACCATCTTGAGGAGGGTCCTGGCTTGCGTGACAATCTTCAGTAGCACCTGATCCAGTTTTGCTTCACTCGACGACACCTTCCAGAGTGCTCACTGTGTGGTTCACCTGCCCAGAGAAAGTTAATGACTTGTCCAGTGGTTTTCCTTAAGCTTTCCAGAATGCTCTGTCCTTTTCATTGGTGAATACAGTTTACTCCTTCTTCACAGAAGTCAAATTGTTCACTCCATTTTAACCCTCTTCTGTTCTGATGGTTTCTCTTGAATTTGAACTTCAACTTGTATTGGTGGGTGCAGTAACTGTTGAAAGAACTGAGATGGGACAAATTATAAGTCAGAGGTTGCAGCTCCTGTGGCCGTCAGGGACTTATACCCGTCAGGGACTTATACCCAAGAGGGAATTGATACCGGCTGTAGACATTAGTCCTAAAAGCATATCACACGCAATATGATTTACAAACATACCGGTCACTGCATTGGCAAAACACTTTCAGATCAAAAAAAGGACACAAATCACAAAATATTTCTGACAGCCTATTCAGGACAGGGGTCTTGTCTACTTTTACATTTAACATGATCAAAAGCAATTTTCAAATCAAATTATGTTGAAACAAATAAAAACCTTTACATTACCAACAAAGCATGATATATGGCTAACTTCAGCATTTCTTTAGTAAAACCTGGCAAAGGACCTTGCATCAATCTTGAGAAAAACAATGAAGACTTCTAAGACATACAATCTCTGAGAGGGCATACATCTATTCAAGCTATACACAGAAAACTGATACACACTGGTCATGGTTTAGTACAAGTTCTATAAGAGATGTGCTAAAAGTCATCATACGGCTTGAAATTCCTCATAATGTTAGTGCTTGATGTTTATTTCGTATGTGGTGAGGAGATGAAGCTGGCCATGAGAAATAAACTGTAGCTGATTAAAGAACAGAGAAAGTATTAAAAACACGTACAGGCACAACTGCCTCGAGGAAGGTGTGCTCAGAATGACCTCTTGAAATCCATCAGTTTTACGCCTTGTCTGCCCCTTTGTCACAAGAACACACCTCTCTGATGGAAGATTTGAATATCTGGATGTATAATATATGTGATAGAAATCCCAAAACCTATTTGAGAAGCATCTTAAAACTATTACATCCAAAAGCCCAGGTGAGGAAGTTGGGTCACGTTTTGATCCATTTGTTTTTGCAGATACTTGAAAGCTTGAGAATTATGAATATGTTTGGCCCCTCAACTACTACTTGCCCATTATTATACATCACAAAATGCTCAGTGTATCAGACATAAAAAAGTGCATACTAAAATACAGATTTTATAGAAATGCTTCCAAACTGATAAGACAAATGTTAGCATTTTACCAACAGTAAGCCACACTACTTAAAACTACACCAGCCTCGAACACAAAATTAAGCTAACACTATCAGCGGTCACTGATCAAGTGTTATAAAAATTAATTAACTAAAATAATGTATAAAATACACCAGATTATTTAGGACACAATAATCTATTTTTATATCTAACCTAAACAAATGTGTGCCAGTTTTTGAAGGCCTAGGGCAGACAACAAAAATAGAAGATGTTTTTTCCATTTTAGTATAAATTTTAAGCCAACGTTTCAGGAGACAATCATTTTCTGGAGAGGATTAGGAACATATCTGAAGAAGTGTTCCGTGAGGCAGTCTTTAAGCTAAAAACTTTTCATATTTCCATAACAAAATCATACTATTCAATTTTTAGAGAAGAAAAAACTTCTGTCTGTAATTTCATCCACAAAGGGGGCATCACTTTTCAACAGATGACAGGCTGTGTGTCCCCAGCAGTCCAGGCACAGTCTGTATTCAAGAGGCCAGAGGTGAATCAGTAATCCAAGGGCCCACTTCACGAAGATACTTATGTATAGTAAAGTTACGAGTGCAGAGTCTCCGCACTCGGGGCGGAATCTCTGCATTGCAGTTCTGAGTGCGTAGATTCCGCATGGAGTGTGGAGACTCGCTCCCAAGTGTGGAGACTCCCCATTCCTAACATTACTACATTGAAGTACCTTCATGAATCGGGCCCATAATATCAAATTATGTTCCATGAAACAGGCTCTCTCAACATCTCTCATAGAGCCTAGCTCTCTTCTGGAGTTGCATGTTTCATGTCAAGAAAACGTCCCCGCATTAGCAAATCATGCACCAGAGTATCTGCAGGGACAGAGCACCATTTTTACAAAAAAGCCCTTGTTTTGATCAAGAGACTGAAAAGTCAGCATTTTCCTTTGCTAGCAGCAGAGAATTTATTGACGGAAGTGGTCTTACTACACATAAGTACCTTCATGAATCGGGTCCATAATATCAAATTAAGTTCCATGAAACATACTGCTCTCTCAACATCTCTCATAGAGCCTAGATCCTGTCTTGAGTTGCATATTTCATGTCAAGAAAACGTCCCCGCTTTAGCAAATCATGCACCATAGTATCTGCAGGGATAGAGCACCATTTTTACAACAAAAAAAACCTTGTTTTGATCAAGAGACTGAAAAGTCAGCATTTTCCTCCGCTAGCAGCGGAAAATTTATTGACGGAAGTGGTCTTATGGTTTGTTTCCTGTTCTAACGCACCCCGAGAAAAAGGACCAATTGTACACATCTTTCTAATCCTAGAACTTCATTCATACATGACAAAATTTGGAGATTACGTAAAGAGATTTTGTGTGGAATTAGTATATTGAATTATACTGGACTGCGGCTTCTTTGGGTGCAAGGCTAAGAAATTGCAAAAAAAATTTGCTGAACGAAAGGGAATCTTCCGCCTAAACACGTTGAATTGAAATATGTTTGCCATTTGCCTGTTGATGGGAGACAATACATTTTCTATTTAAAAGATGACTGGTTTGTTTCAAAGTATAGTTTCCTTTTATGACTTCTCCTTGGAAATATATCTTGATCATTTAATTCAATAATGCATGATATGGAGCCAGCTACAACCCAGAATTAACATTCGGTCGAGGATCCAGCAGGTAGAAACATTTCTTCCTTCTCTCGTGCTTTTTGTCATTCCTTTTATTCCCCTTCTATCGGCCTGTGCAGCTGCAAGTAAACAATTTGAGTTCTGGTTTTATTCAGGCTGGCTGGCTAGGCACTGGTTGTCAGTTTACTAGATCCACTTTAAGAGGCTTGGCAATGGTACCATAGGCACTTTTGCAAACAGGGAAAATATGCCACAGTTCCATGGTTGGGTAGTGAAAAACAGTTATCGGCCCACTCAGATCCCTGGGCACTGGTGCCACTGTACCTGCTGCACTGTTGAGCGCTATGCCCCTGTAAACACAATAGGGTGTATACCTGTCGTGATAGGCTTATAATGTTGAAACACATTCTATGGATCTGTGCATTAAGTGAATTGAGGCAAATCCACTGATAGTTATAGCATAGGCATAAAGAAGCAACTACAGAATACATTCTGTTTGGTCCCTAATGGTGGAGGGGTGGTTAGACCTGTGGTGTGTGAGCCCTAATGCAGGCAAGGACAATGTGCCACATCCCACTGTTTGGATGTGAAAAACAGCTACAACTGGGTTGTAATTGATCCATTAGGCCACTGGGCCCTGGTGCTACAACACCAGCGGCACCATTGATAACTACGCCCCTGTACACATTTACAGGAGTATCCAGGGAAGATAACGCAGAGTGTTATAGCATCTGATCCACGGTCTAAATCTAAATCTGTAGCACATTCAAAGGTCTCTAAACTGTGGGGCTTATTTACAAGGAAGTGGCATTAGCCTCCTTGGCTTAACGCCTCGCTCTGCCGCTTATGAAACACAGGACTGCCCCGTTATTTACTCAAATACTGTGCAGCTTTGTGTTTCCTCCTGCACTGGCGCTAGTTTAGCTGCCTAGCGCCAATGCAGGCACTCTTGCACCATAGTGCAAGGGTGTCTGCGTTGAGGGGAATGATTATGTGCAGGAAGGTGACCCTTTCTGCACATAAACAAAATGAAATGGTGTTTTCAATCTTCTCTGTGTGCTGCTTCCTGCACATAAACAATCATTCCCCTCAATGCAGGCACCCTTGCAGTATGGTGATGTGCTGTTTCTTTGTGTGCTGCACAACGCAGCTCACATAGAAACAGCAAAAACGAGGAGAAATAAAACGTTTCTCCTCGTTTCACCAGGGTAAGACCAGGTTTTCACTGGTCTTAATATTGGCGCTGCCCGATATTTACTCCACCCTTGTAAATATGGGGCAGCGTCAAAATCAATGGGTGTTGTGCAGAAACACCCACCATAACACCCATTGCCCACCCCTTTCATGCTAAGTGTAGCGTGAAAAGGGGCCTTTTTTATAAGGCAGCATTAAGTGACTTAACGCAGCCTTATAAATAAGGCGAAGGCCATATCGCCACAGGAACATCACTAAAAATGAGGTTCTGGTTGCGTTAGGTGCTTGTAAATATGCCCCAGTGTATGGGTGCACGCGCACTGGTGGGGTCAGATCAGACTGACAGAAAAAGACCATTCATACACGCTGAAAGGAGGCCTGCTGCTGCGCTGAAGGCCCCCACAGCCTACTCGATAATTGTAGCCCATTTAGTAGGTGTGATAGTTCATTCACACCTGCTCGCCTGACTGACTGAATGCCCCTTCAAGGGGAAACAAAGTTGCACTTGGTTCACTTCACAAGTAGGCCAAGATATAACCATGTGGAGGCTTTCAACATTCTCTTAAAAATCATTTGCAAAGAACGTCAGTTAGGATACAAGCTGAACAAGAGAGAACCAACATGGTGCATTTTGTATTCAATTTTTTCAGTAATATGTTATGTATTCTTTAGTTGTATAATTATAATAATAATCACCCATTACATATCACACAATATAAACTCAGGTGATTTTTTGGCATTTATAATATTACTGCCCAGCTTAATGGCATTCATTTTATTGGTGTCTGAAGAATGAAGCCTTGTAAAAACTCAAACCTATGCAGATGTTTGCAACATGCGCATAACCGATTTAGCTGTCTCAGGATTAGGATTTGTGGTGTGCAGGTTGGAGGAGGATCTCTGGCACATAGGTATGAACCAAGAAAAACCAAAGGGGATGATGGACGGAGCGTTGACAATACAAACACTCACGCCCAGTCAACTGATCTGGGTTTAATCCATCACCGTTCTATAGCTCACTCCGCCACCCCAGTTCAGACATGGCCATATGCAAATCAGTCTGACCCTGTGCCTCATGGGAACAGTCCAGCCCTAACTGCCAAGCCATGTCTTCCCTGGACCGGAATCAAGCTTCCCAGGACCGGTTTCTGGCATTGCAGCCGTCTTCAGCCGGGCTTGCTTGAATCCAGTGGCAAAGTGAGCAAGGGACTCACGTCTGAGCATACCCTGCCAACTTAGGGCGAACAAAGAAAAACCAAAGGGGATGATGGACGGAGCGTTGATAATACAAACACTCACCCACAGTCAACTGATGTGGGTTTAATCCATCACCGTTCTTTAGCTCACTCCGCCACCCCAGTTCAGACATGGCCATATGCAAATCGTCTGAATTGGGGTGGCAGAGTGGGCAAAAGAACGGTGAGTCCCTTGCTCACTTTGCCACTGGATTCAAGCAAGCCGGGCTGAAGACGGCTGAAATGCCAGAAACCGGTCCTCGGTAGCTTGTTTCCGGTCCAGGGAAGGCATGGCTTGGCAGTTTGGGCTGGACTGTTCCCATGAGGCACAGGTTCAGACTGATTTGCATATGGCCATGTCTGAACTGGGGTGGCAGAGTGGGCTAAATAACGGTGATGGATTAAACCCAGATCAGTTGACTGGGGGTGAGTGCTTGTATTGTCAATTCTCCGTCCATCATTTCCTTTGGTTTTTCTTTGTTCGCCCTAAGTTGGCAGGGTATGCTCAGACGTGAGTCCCTTGCTCACTTTGCCACTGGATTCAAGCAAGCCGGGCTGAAGACGGCTGAAATGCCAGAAACCGGTCCTCGGTAGCTTGTTTCCGGTCCAGGGAAGGCATGGCTTGGCAGTTCGGGCTGGACTGTTCCCATGAGGCACAGGGTCAGACTGATTTGCATATGGCCATGTCTGAACTGGGGTGGCAGAGTGGGCTAAAGAACAGTGATGGATTAAACCCAGATCAGTTGACTGGGGGTGAGTGCTTGTATTGTCAATGCTCCGTCCATCATTTCCTTTGGTTTTTCTTTGTTCGCCCTAAGTTGGCAGGGTATGCTCAGACGTTAGTCCCTTGCTCACTTTGCCACTGGATTCAAGCAAGCCGGGCTGAAGACGGCTAAAATGCAAGAAACCGGTCCTCGGTAGCTTGATTCCGGTCCAGGGAAGACATGGCTTGGCAGTTCGGGCTGGACTGTTCCCATGAGGCACAGGGTCAGACTGATTTGCATATGGCCATGTCTGAACTGGGGTGGCGGAGTGAGATAAAGAACGGTGATGGATTAAACCCAGATCAGTTGACTGGGGGTGAGTGCTTGTATTGTCAATGCTCCGTCCATCATTTCCTTTGGTTTTTTTTTTACATAGGTATGAACCGACTGATATAAATTGCTAGTATTTTAACACATTACCTGCAAATGACAAACAGTGCCATGCAAAAGGCACATTACCTTTGTTTGCTATTGAACTTGAAGTGTATAGTAACAATTGGAAATGTGTCTTTCTGCCATATATATGTACTGAGTGTCATGATGAAGTCCAGGACCTGCAGACTACTAAAGCGATGTGCCTGGCTACACTGTGAATGCAGTTTACCTGGGATTCAATCGGTGGGGACATGAGGGTAAGCTGTGTGTCCTGTGTGGGATGGAAAAGTGGTACTAGGAATTAGTGAACTATTTAAAGGGTTCTAAGAGCCCATAAAGAGGGACCGGAGAACTCATAAAGCTCACAGGATGGATTTCTGACGCCTAGTAGGGATGGTACAAGTGCCAACTGAGATGCCATTGCTGGCTGGGTGACTGTCTGAGATTTCAGGGGCCCTAGTGGCTGGCATGGTGGAAATGTGGCACTGTGAAAACTGTGTAAGGGTGTATGAGCTCAGTTGATAGTCTGTGAGATCTGGCTAAGGGGTTATGATGGCAAACATAGGGACTCGAAGGGTTGAGCGAAGGCTTCTCGGAGTTAGGTAATGGTCTGTCAGGGCCAGCTAAAACCCTCTAAGCATGCACTGAGTGCCAGCCACCAAAGGGTGGCATATGGTGACTTAGGGCCAGATGTATCAAAGGGTTTTACCCATTCTGTGTCTATGGGAAAATGTGTTCATACATATGGCCCTTAGTGTGTTTCAAGGGTATCAAACGAAAAACAGAGAATAAGCAGATGGTGCATGACAGACTTTCTGATCTGACTGAGTGGTATTAAAGTAAGGGCCCACTGTTCGAATTTGAGCTTTCACAGTGCAGGTGGCACCTGTACTGCGCATTCAAGGGGGACAGAGATCCCATTGCTTGCAGGTGCAGTGAGTGACTGCATATGCCTGCAGCAGGATGCCTGTGGAGTACTTGGGACTTTTAATCTGAGGGTGATATCCGGTGGCGCACTTACTGTGCACCACCTCTTTGTGGCGCCCATCTGTACGCCTGACTACCTCTTTGCTGCTGCCCCCATGTGCATAATATGGTGCAAGCACCGAGGCACAGTTTTCCCTCATTTGCATGGAGTCATGCGCTGAGGGCAGCGCATTAGTGAAAGGCAGACCAGCTGACTGAAGCAGCCTGTCCTTCTTTCTCACTGCAAGCAGCACCTGACTTGAAGTTTTAAGGAGGGCAGAGATCCCCCAGCCAGCACAGGCAATGAGTGACCACAACTGCCTGCAAGGAGAAGAGAGGGCCAATTGGACCCTTTTGCCCTCTGCCAGAGTACGACCATCTGAGAGCACACTGACTGTGCACCACCTATTTGTGGTGCATAGTCAGTGTGCCTCCTGATGGTGGGTGCACTGGTGCAGAGGCAAAGTATTTCCCTCATATGCATAGGGTCACACTCCCATGCATATGAGGGTACGCACCTTTAGGATAGCGTGTTGTAATGATTCAAACTATTGTGCATGTGCATGCCACCATTCCATCTTCATGGTAGCATCTTGAGAAAGACAGTTGTAACCAGGAGAGCGGAGAGGCGGCAGCAGGAGTTGGTGGTTGTCAACTACTCAATAAATTACTTTCAAAAGTCTTACCTGAACTTCGCTTCTTAACACTGGCGACGAGAGACACCTGCGAGGGACAGGTTTACCACCAACGTTCCCTTTGCACGTGCACTGCTTGTCATTGCGTTTTGACGTCATCACGCCATTTTGTTGTTGTCAGTTTTTATGACAACGACTACACGGAGCTTTTCTGAGCCCGTTTCTCAACGCGAACGCACCTATCTTTGCAGCGCTCCTTCAAGGTACAATTTTTTCAGACCTTGCCTCAAATTTAATGACTGAGTTCATGGGACCTTTTGTTATTACTTCTGTATGTAGAAATGTGGTTACTGTTCACAATGGTGGTAAGTGGAGCATGTCTCGTTTGGTCAAGTTCCAAGTCTAAGTTTCCCTCTTGTCTAAATAGTTCATTTAATTCCAATGCTTCCACTAAATCTGGTTTTACACCTCTTCCTCCAAGGTCTCGCTATGCTCTAAAGAGGTATAATGACTATGAAATGTATTGAGAGTTTATGAATTGTTTTCAATGGTGAAATTACTTCGTTTTGTTATGATTCCTAAAACTTTTTTGAAGTGTTCTTATTTTTCAGAATGTTTTTTTTCTTTTCTTCTTGCTATTTTTCTTCTTTTCACTCTTCTTTCATTTTCTTCTGTTTTCCCTGTAAAGGGAATGTATTGTAATGATTCAAACTATTGTGCATGTGCCTGCCCCATTCCATCTCCTTGGTAGCGTTTTGAGAAAGACAGTTGTAACCAGGAGAGCGGAGAGGCGGCAGCAGGAGTTGGTGGTTGTCAACTACTCAATAAATTACTTTCAAAAGTCTTACCTGAACTTCGCTTCTTAGCGCCAAAGCAATATGTGCACAAATGCTGTCAGTTCTACAAAAGAGGCGGCACAAGGGTGTGCTGGCCCTTCTGTAATACTAAAGTGGCCTAGGGATGCAGAGAGCGGGCGCAAATGCCCATTGTTCCCCAAGGGCACTTTTGCATAATACAGCCAATGGCGCTTAGCTGAGGGAGACTGAATGGTATTGCAAGCAGAGTGCCAGCGTAGGGTTTCTGATGGAGTTCTTTAGGCCCATGACAACACGTGGTATGATGGCAAGACAGGGGACCTTTCAGTAGTTAGCGGAAGATAACTGAGTGCAATCTGAGGGACTTATTTATCAAGCATTTACACAAAACAACTGAGCACGTTACCTTGCTGCACTGCGTTGCAGGCAGGATTGTTTTTGTACAGTAAGGGACACATTCCTGCACAAAAACAATACTCCGAGGCATTGCAGAATGCAGCTCACTTAGAAACAGGATACAGCGAGGAGAAATAAAGATATTTCTACTTGTTCCACCTCTGGTGGTGAAGCGTACAATTCTGATGCATTCCTAGGTCTGCCAATGTTGCTATATCTGGGAATGTGTCAGAATCTGTGGGTGGATGCATGGGAATACCCACACTCCACCCATGGCACACCTCCCTGTCCCAGAGTCACGCAAGGCAGCGATTTGCTCTGTCTTAGGTTTATCAAGCCACTGAGTGCCACGCAAGGTGGCCGTGTGTGTCTTGATAAATCTCATTTAGGTTTTGCATCGCCTATACATTCCCATGTTTGGTGAAAGAGTAATGCAAAACCTTGATATATGCTCCTAAGTGACACCCAGTGGAAAACAGTTCGAGTCTATGGAGCCGGATGGCCTACAGAGGGACTCTGAGGGTTGACAAATTAGGTATTGGGGGATAATAGAGGATCCAGGAGCAGCCCTGACTCAAATACTCTAAGCAGGCCTCTACATCCACCCTGCCTCTAGCATAGATTTGTTGCATGGAACAACCCCAAAACAGATCCCTGCCCTTACCCTCTAGCTGGACCTCATTTTTAGGACAGTGAAGCACAGTAGCAGACTTCTTGCTTCCATATCTGACAGTATTCATTGTCAGGGTGAGTGGGCTGTCTACAGTAGGCCCTTCCACCAGGCTTTGATTTCTGCTGCTGTCATAATATAACCTGTTTGGTCTGTGTCGTAAGGTGTTTTTACGTGTTGCTAAGGCAGTAACTGTTTTGTGTGCAAGAAATGCTTAATCTACTGCAACCCCAGCGGAACCTGTTCTGTGCCTGCCCTCCACTTGTACTTGTGTGATAGAGGCTCTTGAACTACCCTTGCCTGTGCTGAGCCTCATCTCTGTGCTTGTGCGGGAAGCCTGCAGTGTGGCTGCTGCCAGTGGCGGCTGGTGACATTTTAAAAGTGGTAGGGCGTAAACGAATTGTCGTACAGCACTGTAGCGAGCGAGCGAGTCCGAACCACCTACTGGGGGTTTGTGGGTTCTCCCCCAAGAAAATTTTGAAAAAAGAGTGCAAATAGTGCATTTTCAAGCAAATTTAAGAAAGCAGGAAGGTTAATAACGCAATTGTGAATCTGTTCTAACAAAGACAATGACTGGCAAAACTGTCTATCGCTTGTTCTGCTGACATCCTAGGCGTGCAAAAAGAAACCGATATACTATTGGGTGTTAGATTTGTGCCTGAAACAAGAATATTATCATGCACACATTGTCACATGCCCCAGTGATTTATGGCGCCAAAAGGGCAGGTACACGCACTGCCAACCCTTTCAACCATGCACAAAGGCCAGACAATTCTCCAAGCAGCACTTATACTCATTTCCTTTCACAATAAAAGGGATCCTTTGAAGCTTCCAACAGCCGCCCTTCTTTAGTTTGAAGTACCGAAGCAATGATAAAAGTATCAATGTGAAGGGCATTCTTGAATGGGGTCCACGTTCAAGAAGCCCCTTAAATAGAGCACAATGAAGAAAAGTAAACGCATTATAGTGGATTAGCAAAGGACCAAGCACTCATTACAATTGGCTGCAGAGTTCATATTCCATGCAATTACAATACAATACCGACCCCACTACACTATACTTTACTATGGCGACCAGGACAATCTGCCTAACCTGTAGTATTGGAATGATCTTTCAGGTACTCTGGCACTGCTAGGAGTACCAGCTTGAAAAAGACAATGTGTATATCATTTTTGGACGTAATAATGGGATTAAAGAAATATCTCGTACACTGGACCTTTCAGACATGCCCATATAACAGTGCAAGAGTGCCTTAAGGGCCAGATCAACATTAGTACCAACTTGACCTGCAATTACTGAATTAACCAGTGGTAACCATTGTGAGGCACCTGGGCAGCACAATTCAAAAATAAAGCTAGCAGCGCAAGCAACGCCAGCAGCCAAGGAATCCCAATATCTCTAGAAACACATTACAACTGTTGTGTTTTTTGTTTAATTGAACAAGCAGCATTCCTTGTGCAGCTCTCTCTCCCTCCAGACTATCAAACATCTCATTGTGCTCTACAAGCTTCAACCCACTAGTAGAGGTTTGCCTTAATCTCAGCCATTTTACCCTCTAGCTTTCCTCACTGTCCTTCACCTTCTTCTTGGCTATGAGTGCTCTAAAGGTTTCCTTCCTTGTTGCCGTAGGGCCCCTGGACATTTTTTTTGGGTTCACATGCCTGCTATCTTCTTTGAAGTAGTCCCCATCCACACCTGCAGAGGATTACTTTGTCAGTCATTCTTTGTACCTCAAAGCCCCCCTCTATTACCTCCAGGTTTGTTCTCCTCTCCTTGGCGCTGCTGCTTAACTCCTCCATGCCTTTACAGACTTTCTCCAAGGACTCTTTTCTTATGTCTATACTCCGATTCAGTGAAAAGGTCTGGATTGTTTATGGAAGGTACATTTGGATAGATTTCAGTGTGTGATTTGTGAAATCTCTGGAATCATGCAAGGGTAGTTCGAATGGCATATTCCCTATTTGATTCATGTACTGATCTGTTACCTTCATTTCCCTCAAACTGTAAAGCGCTCTGATATAAACTTTATAAAGAAAAAGAAATAACATATCTCCACTCGACTGCCAGCAACATGCCAGTCACTCACAAACACTGCCACAGAAGGAGCACTCTCAGTGAAACGTTTAACTGGCAGCCCTCCCCCTTGCCTCCCTTCTAGCTTCACTTCAAGAGGAGCTTATACAGCAACTAAATGAGCAGACCCTGCCCCCAAAAACAATAATTTTCCTGCCGAATTTGAAATTAAACTGTAAAGCTAAGTTAACGTGCGCTATCAACAGGGTGCAGTGATCGATAAGATAACCCCCAGATGCTGCGGGCATCTCTGACCACACAAATGCAGCAGACGTAGGTACGAACTTGGGCCCGGATCGCGCTCTCCTCACCTCCAGTCCCTGACAGCACAGGGAGGCTCGCAGTGTGCTAGCGGCTGACTACATCCAAAGGCTGCCTCAAAAGGGACTCA
Organism: Lissotriton helveticus; assembly: GCF_964261635.1. Lineage (NCBI taxonomy): Eukaryota > Metazoa > Chordata > Amphibia > Caudata > Salamandridae > Lissotriton > Lissotriton helveticus. The sequence continues at coordinate 1,120,697,346 of NC_136069.1, read as the reverse complement.
TTTGGGAGCCGCCAGAATTACAGATGAAAGGACAAAGGCCCCCTTCGGCTACAAAAAGGCAAGACGCTGACAGCGCTGAAATGTTGCCGCCCTGGCAAAAGTGATCTGTACAAGCATCAACCGCAACATAAATACTGTATTTCATTAATTACTGAGGCAGTCGCATCTGCAATGCTCGCGGGGGGGGGGGGAGGGGTCGGAGAGGGGGGGGGATCACGCGGAGGTGGGGGCCGAGGGAGTTTTAAATAAAACTTACCTGGCCGGGGTCTAGCGTTGGCGCTCTGTCTTCAGTCTGAACAGGAACGGCTGCGTCACAACCCCTCTCAGCCAATACTGGCGCTGCTCCAGCAGCGCCAGGATTGGCTTAGCAGGGTTACTAGCAGCCCACATGCCCGGACTGGCAGTTGCGGGCACCGGGCAATCCCTCGGTGCGCCGCAAGGGTGGGGGCCGTTTTTGTTACAGGACCGTTTTTGCAGCAACGCTGCAAAAACGGCCCTGTAACTAAATCTGCCGAAAACCGGCCCTGGCAAAGAGCGCAGTCGCACCCCCAATCCCCCCGGGGGGTGAGGGAGCCGGCCGAGCACATTGCCAGGGCCGGTTTGGGTTCCCAGTCCGGCCCTGGCAGCCCACCTGCCATTAGGAGACCGAGGTTTGAGCCTTTGCTCAACTTTCGCTCTCCTAATGGGCACGCGCCAGCCAGAGCAGACACTAGTGCGCAAGACTGGGCACGGTGGAAAAATTTGCCGGCCTTCACCAGTCATGCGCACTTGTGCTGCTGCCTGTGCCCCTGGTCTGACAATGCATGTCAGTTCTATTATGTCAAAGAACCTCAAAAATATGCTGTTGTCATCCCCTTGACTGACACATGAATAGCAGTGGCATAGCTAGCCCTATTGGCCCACGTGGCGGTCTCTGCATTTCCCGCTGTGGGGTGGGGGTGCCGTTGCCACCCCAAGACAGCAGGTGATAGCGGGGGAGACCACCGCCCCAAAAACTGGTGCGACCTCGTGTGGACCGCCCTCCCCACTTGCTACACCGCTGACAAACAGACTGCCTTGTGCAATGCACAACCATAAACCTTGGTGCAGTGGTGTGTGTGCTGTCTAGAATAGATATTGTACATTCTAGTAGTAGTTCTAATGCTTAGACAACCTCTGAAGCATCCCACACATTGGATGTGTGCTGTGCATATTGCACACAGGCGCGCAACACCCATTGAACTCAGAGGGCTTCAGCCCCCCCCCGTCGTGTGTGGCAGCCCGGGATGAGACATCTTCCCGGGCACACACACAGCCACACCCGAGCACTTCACAGGTCTTTAAAAGACCATTTACATGTTAATTAGGCCTTGCTGTTGTTTCACCCGTTCTAAGAGCCCCTGCAGCTCCACTCTGACTATTGAGTAAAGATTCAGCCCCCCCGGAAATTTTTTCTTAGCCCCCACCCCCCTCCCCGAAATTTGGCTCTAGTTGCGCCTCTGATTGCACATATGCAAAGCCTGGTTCATTTTAGAAATAAACACATTTCCCCTTAAAACCTGCTTCAAGGCGCCTTTAGGTTTTTGGCACAGACCTTTGTAGATTGGGCTTTGCGTCAAACTTACAAGTGATTGCTCTGGCTCACCCCAATAACGCAATCTTGATGCAAAGTGAGTCAAAGAAGCTCCGCAGTATTTTTGTGCATCTTTCCAGCGCAAAACACATTTTTGCTGGATAGTAAATACTCTATTACAACTTCGCATATCTTTGTGCTTGCTCAAAGCCTTAGTAAATCTGAGCCTAGGTGTCTTTTCTTCAGTTTTAGCAGATGTTTTAAGAAGGGAGTGAAAATGCCCAAAGGTTAATGGTAATTAGTGTGACAGTCCCGTGTTGCCTGAAGTACTTGTGATAGGCCGTAGTTCGATGAAAACAACCTTACAGTCAAACAGCCAGTAGTGGCCCAATTGCAATGGTTACATCGTATGCTCCGGAAATCCCATTGGCTTTGATTGCCGCACCATGACATATGCTTTACATTTTAAAAAAGCATTTCTTTCAAATGTTCCCAATTGAAATCTATAAAGCCTGCCATTGGCGAATTCATAAATAAATACAGTTTATATGCAAGTGCCTGGCGTGAGAGATTTGTTTTCAGATATATATATATATATATATATATATATATATATATATATATATATATATATATATATATATATTACCTACTGGCGGTCGCCAGTAGGTATATATAGTTAGGATTTTTTCTCTATGGGTTTTTTGAAAATTCTATGTCTAATAACTTTGGCGTTTGTGGACGGAATTGGCTGAAATTTTCAGGAAAATGGCACATTTTGTTTCTGAGCAGCCCTTGAAAATTTGGGGGGGGTTCGTCCAGTGGGGGCCGAGAAAAAAGGGGGGTCCCAAAACGTGTTTTTAACATTGAGTTTTCCATAGGGCGGTTGGCCTCACTTTTAGCCCGAACGGCTGAATGGATTTGCACGAAACTTGGCAAAATTGTAGGGACTGGTAGCCCGATGTGCCTTTTGTAGGTCTCAATATATGTGCTCCAGTGGATTTTGAGAAATTAACGTTTAAAAAAAGATATATATCTGTAACAGCGGACCGGTTAGCGCTCTGGTTCGCGGACTTTTCGCGCAACGGAGCTTTGTGAAGCGAAGCTGATTGGTTCTCCGGCGTCTGTCAACATTCCAAACAGTCCGTAGCGGCCGCCATCTTGTCTCTCGGTAGGATCGAGAGACAAGAGGAGGTCAAAACAAAGGGGGAAATAACTATAAGGGGGCATAGTAGATCCTCGCTGACCCCCTAGGTTTGATGTGGAGGTTTTAAAAGGGCCCCGCGGGGCAAAAAAAAATAATAAAAATAATAATTGAACGGCTGAATGGATTTGCACGAAACTTGGCAAAATATTAGGGACTGGTAGCCCGATGTGCCTTTGCTAGGTCTCAATATATGTGCTCCAGTGGATTTTGAGAAATTAACGTTCAAAAAAAGATATATATCTGTAACAGCGCTCCGCTTCGCGTAACGGAGGTTTGCGAAGCTGATTGGTCATTCTGTCACTGGGCTATAGTTGGGCTACATCTGGCTGATATTTGGGCTACATTTGTTTTTTTGTGTGTCTGGCGGCCATCTTTGGGCTACATTGGGCTACATTGGGCTTCATTGGGCTACATTCGGCTAATTAGCAAATAGCTCATCGCAAACTAGGAATGGTAAAGAATCGCTATTTATTCCTTAAAGTTCGCTATTTAGGAAATGCAAATAACTTTGATGATACATATGGCGGTTCATCTCTAACAAGATAAGAAGCATAGGGATAGATTTATGATGACTGGCGCATCACCAGGGATGTGTTAGTCATTCTGTGCCGCTGTTCCGTCACCTATGGTGTGCTGCATTTACAATGCGGCGCATCATGGGGCAAAAACAGCACAGATGCGTGATGTATCTGTGCCGTAAAGGTGGCGCATTGCTGGAGTTGTATCGCAAGTGTGATGAAGGTCCAGCAAGGGTCGGGGGTGCCCCTGTCGCAGGGTTTCTGTTCTCACACAGAACTGTGGACAGAGGATTGGAACCTCGGCGAATTAGGGTGTCCCAAAACTCACGTTAGTAATCAAAAACTATTTAGCAAGCTAGGTACAGTGTCACATTGGATATAACAAACTCTCAATGTTTAGACAATCCAGAATATGAACTTATAGTACCTCAGGATACGTGGAACTCATGAACAGTCGGTCGTTATATATTTCTTAGAAACCAGAACATGGAGTTAAGAAGAACACATGTGTATTTGAAATGTTTATTTACTAATGCCGTCTTCTCAGGCGTAGTACCTTAGATAATAAAAGTACACATATTATCAGTAGCAAAATTACCAGCATAGTTACTAGTACATAAAAAGTGAATGGTGATAGTATGTTAACATGCTGTAAATGAATAAGAGTTAGCAACACTTATAAGCAGCCGCGGGCCGTGGAGGGAGTTACGGTGAGGCAGGGAGGCGGGGAGGGGGAGAAGCAGGGTGGAGAATACAAGTACACATATTATCAGTAGCAAAATTACCAGCATAGTTACTAGTACATAAAAAGCGAATGGTGACAGTATGTTAACATGCTGTAAATGAATAAGAGTTAGCAACACTTATAAGCAGCCGCGGGCCGTGGAGGGAGTTACGGTGGGGCAGGGAGGCGGGGAGGGGGAGGGGCAAGGTAGAGAGGGCTCCACCCTGCTTCTCCCCCTCCCCGCCTCCCTGCCTCACCGTAACTCCCTCCACGGCCCGCGGCTGCTTATATCTCACCCTCCCTAATACACATATTATATTATTTGCTAAGAAGGTCTCTTTGTGTTGGTTTAGGGCGTGCCCATACTTTAGTGTCTTAGATTTGAAGGAATCACATCAGCATACACCAGCTCTCTCTTCATGTGAACCGCATCAACTGTTGTGTATGTGTGTTCGGCAAAGCAATATAAAACCCGCCTCATGCCCAGAATTGGCAGAAGTTGCACTTATGTTATGAGTATGAAGTCGTGGAGATCAGACCTCATAACAATTCTGTATTGTGTTGTTCTTGAAACTTTAGCACTCGCTGTACAGATATAGTTTAACAAGTAAAGCAGATAGTAGACCAATAACATATTATTCTCATGTAAACCACGATGAACTACTAGGTGGAAAGCTAAAGCAACAACTAAGTGTCGTGTGCAGAAGTTGCAAAAAAGGAAAAATGGCGTTTAAACCGGTAATGAGCCCATGCTAACTTAACACGGTGTAAAGATATCCAGGACCTAGATGACACCTCCTCATGATCCGGAAACGAACTGAATAAGATAATAGAAGTGCCATCTCATGAGAGCAGATTGCAAGTTTATATGTGGACGGTCCGCAAGGTAAAGCATTAAAAACTAGGAAAATTCAATGCTAAAGAAAAATAAAACAGCCAAGTACTTTATCGAGTCTTAAGCCAATAGGCAAGGTAAATAATAAAAACTTGACAAATAAGTCAATGAATTGTCAATGAAATGCTAGTACTCAGCATATGAAACATGAAAAAGGTCTATGACATAACTGTGTATGCAAAATAAGCTGCAACAGCCTCCAATAGGAAGTCACCGTCTTCATCCGAAAACAGTTCAGCCATCCAATTTAAAAGCGGAAAAGAACATACGTGCTCTCCCAGCACCGGATCCTCTATCACCATCAGAGGACAGCTCGGTGGGTTTTCAAGAAAGCTGTGTTCCAAGAAAGACTGTGCTGCCGCCAGTAAATTCCAGGGACCAAGTAGTCCATGCATCAATGCCACAGCCATAATCCTTTCGCCAGGACAAATCAACTCGTGAGTAATGATAGGAGTCATCAGCTGATTAAAGTCGACGTCAGGAGAAACCGGTCCGCAGAGACACAAATCAATGGCCCAATCGAAATCACAGGTCAGGCAGTGAAATACAGGCTGGACACAGGTGAAGTAGGAGAACCGAAAAGATAATCTATATGCCGTGCTTAATATCGCCAACGGCATTGTGCCATAATATTCTAGCATGCGATTGCGGAACAGTGTCAGCAGCTGCAGGGTCGGAGGTTGCATAGGAGGGACATCCATATTTAAAAATGTAAAAAAGCACAAGAGCGTCCGCTGGTAATGCAAGTAAAAATGCAATCCACGAACCAGAGTGGAGAAAATGGAATGAAAGGGAGCAGGGATGACTCCAAAGATTTTCTCAAATGAAGTCACGAGACCACTGGTAACAACTTTAAAAAAGTGTGCCAGGGATTTTGTGGAGGATGCGTTAAAGATAGTCGGAAACATGTTGCTGAAATTGAAAGGCAAACCTGTGTACGGGTGTTCGCTATGTGAAGTACGAAAGTTTCACGGGCCGAACTCAAGGCCACCTCTCTCTGAGACAAAAGAGCTCTTATTCTTGTCATGCCGTTGAAACGTGTCCCAAGGTTGGTATTTGTGGCCAGATTGAAAACTCCCTATGTTCATGTGTGGGAGGAAATAGAACATTTCTGCAGCAAATAACCCGTTCACTTACTGTTACGATAAAAGGAATACTTTTAATTAACTCAGAACAATCTTCATTATTGAGCATCAAATAACTACCATTTTCCAACAACTTGAACGTGGGGATGATAGCAGGAACTGGCGTGCCTTGCAACACGCAAGCCATATTTGGTCGGTGTTTGTTGCATGAATCGTGTAACTGTATGTGCCTACACATTAGTGAATGATCTGGCGTCTCAGTGCATTCCTCTCCATTCAGATAAACTTCTTGATCATCTTTGAAACATCTGTATGTGTATGGAAGCGACCAGACCTCATGAACAAAAGCACTACCTAAAGGTTCATAAAGACCTATTGGTATATATTTCATACAATTTGAAAACTTATATAAAGCAAAAGGCAGCGTTATTAAACCGTGGATAAGGCATGTTGCCAAAAAACCCGCAATCCTCTGCTGATGATGTCACTGAGCATGTCATGAATGATGTAATATGTGACATCATCAGTAGTGGATTATGGGTAATAGTATCTCTAGTTTACTCCCCTATAGCTGTCTTTCTTTTAACATAAGTGTGTGTTTCCTTCCCTTATACTTACTGTTTTTGGTTCGCTTCCAGTTCGCGTACCAGCGAGCGAACTAGGAAGCGAACTAAGAGAAATAGAGGTTGGCACAGTTCCAAATATTGTACCAATTTTTTAATAACGGGGAGGTAGTTCTGAAAAGAACTTTTTATTTTATTTTTCTGAACATTTTTTTACTGTTTTTGAATTTTTCGGAACAGTTTTATATTTTTTTGGGTTTTTCTTGGAGGGGGCAATGAAAACGATTCATTGTAAAGGGCTCAACAGGAGCAACAAAACAAAAAAAAGAAGTATTTATTATTTTGGGCGTTTCGGACAAACTTGCATATGATAGTCAATAGCTCTGTTGATCAGAGTGATGCTTCTTTCTCCGTAGGAAATGAATCCATCGCAAAATACGCAGGTGTGTTTTACTTCACCAAATCTCATTTGTATATTTGGCACCATCTCCCTGCCCTCTGGTCCCGTTACTTCCGGTACAACAGATCTTCTGGCCATAATAGGGAGATTATCTAGGTCGTTCCGAAACTGTGCAGCACTGTAGTTGTTAGGATGCCACCTAGTCATATGGCGATGCATTGTGTAGTTTCCGAAACTGTATTTTTTGTCGGTCCCTCTGGACAGTCTATCTTGACATATAAGGCAAGTTACGTATCTTGCATTTACTTTTTTCTGACCTTTGGGAATTTTAAAAAATTGCCAAATGAAGTTTTCTTTCCGGTGAGACGTCTTGGGCTGCTCAGGCAAAAACTGCCTCTCTTCGTGCTCGTCCTCCTGTTCCTCTTCTTCTTCTTCTTGTTGAATTACAACTTGAGCAGGTGGTCCACTCTTCCTTGGATGTGGTGGAGGTGGTGGGGAAGCACCAGCTGAAGCTACTAAAGAAGCCATTGCTCAGTGATCACAAAGGGTCTTTCTCTCACAATGATGAAAGTCAGAGTGAGGAAAGAAGGAGGGATTTTCATCATTTGGGAAAAACAAGAGTTCTCAACCAATCAAAAGTGTTCATTTTAGATTATATGACCTAGTCTTACATCATTAGGAAACCAAAAGTGAAATGAACCAATGAAAAGTGTTATTACCAAGTCACATGACTTGCTGTGTTTACGTTAAGCGCTTTGCAGGGCCTCCCTGTTTGCTTCCAGAAACCTGCGCTTTGGCACTCGCTTCGCGTACCAGTTCGCTAACGTAGCACGTCATATGACGTATCAAGCGACAACGTGGAACGTCATGCGGACGGGAGGCGTCACGATGTTGTTTTCTAACGCGGCACTTGCGGTAAAGAAACGTTTACCGGCTCGCGGTCTATTTCGCGGCATCAAGGTCAGCTAACGGGAAGCTTCCTGATTCGCGAAGCGGGAACGAAGAAAAAAAAATATTTAAAAAAAAAAATATTCATAAACATATAAAATATATTTTTGGATTTAAAGAAGAATACATTTTACAGCTACAGATATTAGCTGTTAAAAAACCAATGAAATTCACAGAAAAAACCATAGGTTATAGACCATATATAGTTAGGAATTAGCATTTACAAAACCTTGAAAATTCACTGAAAAAACCATAGGTTATAGACCATATATAGTTAGGAAATAGCATTTAGAAAACCTTATTTTACTCACACAAAACCATTGAAATTCCATATATAGTTAGTTGCACTAACTATATATCGCGCACCTGCAATCCACTGCTGATGATGTCACATATTACATCATTCATGACATGGTCAGTGACATCACTGATGACATCACTGATGACATCTCAAATGACATCACTGATGACATCACTGATGACAACATCCAGTGACTGTATGCTTCTGTAAAGTTAAAATATGTCTTACATATTGAAGAATGAGTGGATGTATAAGTGTCTGGATGAAGGATTTAGTAGGTGCATGACTGACTGTATAAGTGAGTGATTAAATGTGTCTCACTGAGTGCATGGGTTAGTGACTAAACTGTTTTAAATTGTGCATCATTGTGTCTGTTGTTTTGTAATCTGATGCATGTGTTGATCATTAGCTATATGACTAACTATATGGGTTATTGATTAGTTGCCCAAGTATTTGTATGGGAGACTGAGTGTGTGTGTGGGTGTCTGGGAGGTGTATGACTCTGTGCATAGATGTGTGAGCAGTTGATTCACTAGATGTATGGGTTCAAAAGTGCATGTGGAAACATCTGTATGGGCGGTTGACTGTGTGCATGAGTGTATTGGTGAGTGAATGGATATCTCAGTGCTACATGTCAAAGTAAGTACATATGTAAAACACAGTACATGTGATAGTTGACATATATAAATAACTGTGCATAAGAGCCAGTGAATGTGTGAGTGGCTGTATGGATTATTGTGAACTTGTATCAGGGATTGTATAACAGAGTAAATATGTGTTATTATATGTTCCAATAAGTAAGGTGTGTATAACTATATAGTTGAGGAAATCGAGGTGTGATTGATTCTTTGCAAGACTGACTAGGTGTGTGAGTAACTCCATGGATGAGTGACAGTCTGTGAGTGTCTGTTTACACTGAGTGTATCTAAGGTTATATTAGAGTCTGAAGAGGTTCATTGTATCATCACATGAATGATGTCATCAGTGATGTGATCAGTAATGTCAAATGAGATGTCATCAGTGATGTCATCAGTGATGTCATTTGAGATGTCATCAGTGATGTCATCAGTGATGTCACTGACCATGTCATGAATGATGTAATATGTGACATCATCAGCAGTGGATTGCAGGTGCGCGATATATAGTTAGTGCAACTAACTATATATGGAATTTCAATGGTTTTGTGTGAGTAAAATAAGGTTTTCTAAATGCTATTTCCTAACTATATATGGTCTATAACCTATGGTTTTTTCAGTGAATTTTCAAGGTTTTGTAAATGCTAATTCCTAACTATATATGGTCTATAACCTATGGTTTTTTCTGTGAATATATATATATATATATATATATATATATATATATATATATATATATTAATTTGTCAACTGTTGGCACCCGTTCTTCTTTTTTTGTATTGATTTTCAGGCCTTTAACCCAAACTGTGCTGTTCTGCACTGCATTTCCAGTATTTTTCATATTTATGATAAAAAAGTATTTTGAAATGACACCTTCGATGTATGAGAATCTGAGCTCTTCTTTAAATCAATATTAACAATTACGAAACACACACTGTATCCTTGTCTTTATTTAACTTTTTCTGAAGGCATTTGAAAGCCCTCAAGGAGAAAAGTGTTGAGGGTAAAGTTGAGAATGTATGTGCACTAATATCTGGTCGTGGGGGCTGCTGCAGGCCTGAGATGAGTCTAGGAGGCCTCCTGATGAAGTTCGTGGGCCACAGGCTGTGCCTGCAAAAGGTTGGCCCTGGACCCCCGATGGAATCTCAAGAAAGTCTTCTCCGAGTCTTACATAGAAGACTATGGAATATCCATTAGCTGTACCGTGTTATCAATTATTGTTGCGACAAGGTCGGTGTATCACCCAAAATAATTTAAGATATTAATATTTATCAAGCAAAAAATGAAATGAATATGCACAAGATGACTCAACCAGGAGGAACAGTATCCAAGCTATGACATCTACTCACTCCCACACCAAAAATAAATTAATATTTATTAAGCAAAACACTAAATTAATAGGCACAAGATGACTCAACCAGGAGGAAAAGTAGCCAAGCTATGACATCTACTTACTCCTACACCTTCCATTCTCACAGAATTCACAGAGTAAAACAACCAACACAACCCATCTGCAACAATATTCATATAAACAGACTTTTCCATGTGGTAACAACATACAATGTACACCAAAATAATCTCAATACAAAATCCCATAATTCGAAGTGATGACAGAGTTTTCTAGATTGTGTACTCTATCCAGGCCTGGATTCTAAACTCCAGTAGTATAATGTATGTCCCTGCAGCCCCTGAGTCATAGGGGTCTCCGACACCTCAGGGGGCCCCTCAACTTTTCAGAGGGCCCACGTTCAGCCTAATGCCAATGAGTACCTGTGAGATATTCGAGACTCAGGGGGCCCTCATTGCTTTCTGCATTGAGGCCCTATAATTTTGTATTGCGCCACTGCTAATCTCTCCTCAGCAATTCCAGACATCAATTACAACTTTCATCCTCCATCCTTGAGAATGACCCTCATTATTAACCACATGCGCGCTAGCGGTTTTCCTGCTGCGCGCTCTGCGATTTAAAAAAAACGCGTTACGTGACGAGCTCAGCTCGTCATCCGCGTAGCGCAGGTTACGCCCATGACGAGCTGAGCTCGTCATCCGCCCCGAAGGGGTTTAACCTACAATTATCATGTACTGCTTCAGCACGCATTCAATTATTGGACCATCTCAGAGTTATTTCATACATTTCCATCACTGCACTCTGCAGTACCTTTTCCCACTTGCAAAGGTTGAGAAAAACCTGAACGTTATCTTGATCAACTGGAACATCTTAATTTTCATCCTTATGCACTTCCCTTTACTAAATCTGACCTTCTTCACTGTCTTCTCACTGTCCACACTCTCTATTCATGCATCCCTTTGGCTCCCTTTTCTGCTCACTGAGTCCTTCATCCAACCTTGGGTTAACATAATATGGACATTTCTCTTTATCATATCAAAAGACAATGTGACATTGGACAATACATCCGAAGGAACCTCTGCAGTACCAACCTACACTCTAGTCTTTGACACTCGGCTAACTGTAGTCGTTCAGCACCCTACTCCTCTCTTCTACTAATCCACTGCTAAGTCGAAAACCAATATTTTGTTATGCGTTGCACAAAATATTTTGCCAAGTATGCTTTCTCTTCTTCCAACCCCAGTTGAATTTCATTGTCTGTAAAAAGAGCAGTGTGGCAACTTTCTCATAAAAAACACTGAGGAAGTCATTGTCTAACAATTCTCCTGACCCTCAAATGACACCTCTAGGCACTGTGAATGAAAGCCCGTCATAAATCCACCTTTAACGATAATTCACCATAGCCAAAGCATGCACAGAATATGACACTGAAACATGGATCACAAACATCCAAAGCAAACTTCCCACAAGGTGTATCAGACAACTCTAAAAAGAACAATTGATGGACAGAATGCTGAACAATGTCATAAATTCACCCCAGTACAGAGATCTGGGCCTAAACCCATTGTTTTATTTGCACCCCATGCCATTCCTGTTAGAACCCAGCCATATGCAAATCAATTTTGACCCTGTGCCCAATGGGAACAGCCCAGCCCGAACTGCCTGGCCAGGTCCTCACTGGACTGGAAACAAGCATCCTAGGACCGATTTTGCCACTTCACCCCTCATCAGCTAGGATAGCTTGACTCCAGTGGCATGGAGAGCACGGGACCCACGTCTGGGCATACCCGTCCCATTCGGGGTGACAAATGCAAAAAGCACAATTGATAGATATAATGCAGAACAATGTCATACATTCACCCCAGTACAGAGATCTGGGACTAAGTCTATTATATTTTTGCTCCCTATACCATTCCAGTTTGAACCCAGCCATATGCAAATCAGTCTTGACCCTGTGCCCAATGGGAATAGTCCAGCTTGAACTGCCAGGCGAGGTCCTCCCTGGACTGGAAACAAGCATCCTAGGACCGGTTTCGGGATTTCACCTCTCATCAGCCAAGATAGCTTGACTCCAGTGGCAGGGAGAGCACAGGACCCACGTCTGGGCATACAAGTCGCACTCGGGGTGAAAAATGCAAAAAGAACAATTGATGGACAGAATGCAGAACACCTCTGCCTGTGGTGGAACAGCAAGTCTTCTCTAAGAATTGTCAGTTAAAGCACAAGCCAAAGAATTCCAGATTAGCCAGCCTCTCATTGCATTTATCACATAATGGCCCAAAAAGTACTTTGTTACTTTCCTCGTCGTTCCACTCATTCCATTACTACCTGACTGTATCAGGTGTAAAATCATACACCTTCTGGTCTTCTGGTACCCTGACATTTTTTTTCCTATGTGTAATGTTATCCTCTCAACAGCAGGCCCAGACTGGTGTTTTCCCAGTGGGCTACCTGGATGGGTGCCAGTTCCATTGCTGGTGTGGGGCAGTTTTGTTGCAGGGGACAGGTAGACTGTATTTCCTGCCTACATCGCTTTGGCGCTTTAAAAATAAAAAATGCAAAGCAAATGGTTTCGAACAAATGGTTGTAAAGCTGTGGATGTCTTTTAGGGGTCACCATTAGGGTGACCATATTTTGAGGTGCAAAAACTAGGACCGGTCAGACATAAAAGTAGGAGAAAAACCTTTAGTCTGTCTTCTTTATCTGGCCTGTCCCATTTTTTGCGAAGCCTTCTAAATGTATACATACATATATGTGTGCATACTAGACCTGTAAATCTTGTAAATATGTGCATGCACACATACATACACACACACACACCCTTGCAAGGCTATGCTTACATAACACTAGCAATGGCAGGACCTCTACCCTGCACTCCCCTGCTACCTCCTCCCCACTACCTTGCACCCCTTCCCCCTCCTCCCCATTCTGTGTCTCTGTTGGGAGCAGATACATTATTTCAGACTCCAGAGGTACCTGAAAGGAGAGTGTGCCTGTAATTTCTTCTTCACAGGACAACCTGGCACTTGTCCCCAAAACAGGGACATGCATTTAACATGATCAAAAGTGTCAGGACACAGGGACAGTCCTCTGAAAACCAGGACTGTCCTGGGAAATCTGGGACATCTAGTCACCATAGTCGTCAATTGGCTTGCCCCTTGTGAACCCTGGCATTGTCCATACAAAACCTGGCCTCCGAGGTGGCAAAATCAGTCCCAAGAACAGAAGGGTTGCTCTGCATTCCTTATTTTCTACCAATTCATTATATTTTGTAGTGAATAATATTCTATTATTCACTCTCAGTGTAACCTAAAAATAGAGCACTCTTAGCTGCAATGGGACCTGTGGTGGAGGTTGTGGTAAGTAAAAACGGTATCAAATTAATGTTGTGTGCGTGTTGGTGGGTTTGAGTGTGTGTATGTGTGAGCATGCATGTCTGTATGTGTAAGCCTGTGGGTGAGTGAAAGTGGGTGAGTCAGTGACAAGTTGTAAGTGAGACTGTGTAAGATTGATGTCCAGATTTATTATTCCTTGACACAAGGCAAATTTGCAATGCTACCTTGCGTCAAAGGGAGAGAGAACAAATGTGACACGTACTATGATATGGTACATTTTGTCTCTCCCTGAGTTCTGGTGCACTCTTCAGAGCCATGCGGTAACGTACACACTCTTGCACGAATATTGGATGCATCAAACATCTATAACAATGAAAACGACCTAAGAGCAAATGTAGGGAAAACAAAGGTCGTAATTTTTGGGAAGTACACGAACAAACTAAAAAATCAGTGGAGAATGGGCAACTTGAAAATAGAAACAACAACTAAATACAACTACCTAGGGATTTGGATCATGAGCAGTGGGAAGGCTGCAGCACACACTGCATCCATTGAATCAAAAGCCAAGGCAGTGACGTATGCCCTCTGCAAACTGAACTCCAAACTAAGTAGTGCGACAACTGGACCCATCAAAAAGGTTATAAGAGCCAAATCACTCCCCTCGATTACATATGGCCAACTAGCATTTCTCGCGGCATCAATTAACACCATGGAACGCGCCAATTGCCAGGCATTTAAACAGATCTGTCATATACCTGCCCCTGCTCGGAACACCTTGGTACACCTTGAATTTGGGCTAAACAAACAGCGCTATGAACATCGGCCATCGTTTGTATGGTACTACCGAGGGGTTTGTGCTGCCCCTCCAAACACAATGAAGGCAATCTTGAAGGAAATTTTTGTGAAAAGTAACAACTCGTGGGCCAACGGCCTTCTAACTGCTTGCACTGAATTGCACCTTGACTTGTCCAACTGGCAGGATTTTATTTATCAACCTGGAATTTTAAAAAACATTTTAAAGAAACAAGTTAGATTGCTATCCAAGGAAGAGGACTTGAAGGAACTAGAGTCCTCCAGCAGCAACATCAGGCTATTAGCCAGTTCCTTCCACGATAAATTGAGCCAGCCATACCTTGCTCTGCCCTGAATAAGTCAATTTTAAAGTAAATTCTGTCAGTGAGATTGATGGTACTACCGATAAAAGACATCAACAGCCGTTGGAAAACATTAGAGGTTGTCACTACTTACAGATTGTGTCACCAATATGAGGAATCCATGGTACACATGGTCTGTATATGTCACCGTTTGAATTACGCATGCTGCACTTTACTGAAACCCTTGTTTTTGAAATATGGAATACGCACCTGCTTAGATGCCATGAAACTTCTTTTTAAACTGGAGATCCCAATGGAACTAGCAAGATTAGCGAAATTTACCCACAAGGTGAAAGAACTATTACATAATGACTCAGTCAAAGACTAGAGACAGACTGTAGTTTTAATCCTGCAGTCCCCCTTTTTTCTTAAATTAGCAATCATCAGTATGTTTTAAAGAAATTATTATGCCTTATATATTACTAACAGTTTCGTTAAATGAAATGATCATGTTTTATTTATGCTCAAAAAGTGTCTGGAGGGAGTGTTCACCAACCAGCCTTTTTCTTTTTATTAACAATTTTAATTAATTGAAACAATAAACAAATATAAACATACACTCTTGCACCATAGTGCAAAGATGTGTACCTTCTCTGAAGCATAGGTTGTGTACTGGAAGGGATTTCTTCCAGTACGAAACAATGCTTTAAGACTTTTTCTCATTTGGTATGTATGCTGTACAATGCAGCACACATGCAAATTTGAAAAAACGAGGAGCAATGAAAACATTTCTCCTCTTTATGCCTGCCTCAAGGAGGTGCAAATTCCTGTCTACCAAGGTTTGTAGATAGAGACTTAAATCATTAACCCTGAATGCCTGCATGGGAAGGTCAGTCTACCCCTCATTAAATGCTCCTTGATGGAAAGTAACAGAAAGTAGTGCACAGCACAGCTTTTCGTTACTTGGGGATAATATCCAAAGCAAATCCTGATTTGTGTTGGATCATAAATCCCACCTTAACACTTTGCACCTGATTTGCATCACAAAACTGACACAAACCCAGCCCAAAGCATAAGTAGAACCTGAGCCTGAGTGTCACTAAGTATGAGTGAGTGAGACTTGCAAAACATATACTCCCTGCATTCCACTCCGTTCCATAAATACCTATAGCTCTGGCATGCTATCAACCTCCACGTCCCTGCGTACACTGCAGTCCCTGAATTTAGCCCACTAGAAGCCAAGCTCCTCATGGGTAACCTAGGGAAGGAGGGGGGGCATCAACAACTCCCCAGCCATCTTAGACTTTCTGAGAAACTATTTGAAGCAATGGCTGGGCCCCTTAGAGGAGGAGGACTGGCGAGATACAATTTTGGCCCCCAGGTGATCACCATCTCAGCCAGACTGCATTTAATCCAGATTTACTATATCCATTTTGCTTACCTCACCCCAATCAGATTGCACCGCCCTGGCTTTATCCAGGCTCCACAATGCCCACGCTGTGCGGAGGACCCTGCTGTCTTTGTTCAATATCGCATGGTCCTGCACAACTTTTACTTGATATTGGACAGCAGTAGCTAGTGTACTGAGTGTCACACTGGGATGGGATGTCTCGCTTAGCCCCTTGGCCCTCATCCTGGGAGTCATGGAGGGTTTTTGGGTGGGGCTCCCACCCTGACAGAGCGTTCCTGGAGACGGCCACTATGGTGGCCAAATGAGATATAGCAGCCATCTGGAAGGACCCTATCCCCCTACTATCTCCCGCTAGCACAGGGAACTGGACTGGTGCGCCATGCAGGAAAAACAAGTGTATGAGGCAAGAGAGTGTCCAGTCAAATGCGACCGTGTGTGGGGTAAGTGGTTGGGCTTCACAGACCAATGGGGCCAAGTGAGGGCAACTGTGATCTTTGGGGCTCAGGACACTTTTGTGCCAGCTGTAAAGCAATGGGGAAGCAAAACCCTGGAAGGAACGCGAAAAATACTACATGCCAATGTGTAATGAATTATTGTGCTGTTGTTTAAAACCCAATAAAGTTGATTATCAAAAAAACGTATGAGTAAGTGATAATAAGAGTGAATAGAATGAGCGTTTGAGGCTAAATAAGAATGAGTATAAGGGGATGCAGCAGAGTGATAGTAAGTGAGAGAATAAGTGTGAGTGAGTTAATGTGAGTGTTAGCGAGAATGTGTTGTAATGATTGTGAGTTTGTCGTTGGCCGTAGCTTACTGAAGATAACTATTGTTTTATAGAGACACCCTGGACAAAATACCAGTGCTGGCATACTTGCAACAATTCCTAGAATAACCGTCGCCTGTGACAAAATACGGGCACTTGCACAGTGGAGTTACTACTTGGCATAAAGGACACCTCTGGTAAAATACTGGTACTGGCATACTAGACGTTTTCCATGGAATATAGGGCACCCGAGGAAAAATACTGGCAGGGTTGAGGAAATTCTTAGTATGTGCACCCCAGTGGCAAATGCTGATGCTATCACAATGGAGGGAGGAAATCTTGCCATAAACGTGGACAACCTGGCATGTGAGAGAATGGCACCCATGACCAAATGATGGCCCTGACATACTGAGGTAATTTTTGATATAAGGGTCACCTATAGTATATAGCCGGCATAAATTGAAAACTTCAGACATTAGCATGTTTTATGTAATTTTTGATTCATGGGGGTACCAGTGGAATATGTGGGCACCCATGTCAATACTGGCCCAGGCACAATGGAGGTCATTCTTGACATATAGGGACACCCATATCACATTTTTTTTTTAAAATGGGGTCCCCTTGTGGGGAACGTCACTTTTCATTAGCTTGGCACACCATGAAAGGATTTGTCTATTTAATGAGTGCCCGCTAAGGATCTATGCCATTTTAGTAAATGTATGTGAAAATTACGTATTAAAAAATACTATTTCACCCTATTAGTTTTACGTTTTTTTTTCAGAGTGGGAGAAATCCCATAGAAGATGTCTGGCATACTCACTTTACTTCCTCATTCAAATTCAGGGCAAGTATTGCGCCCCAGATATTTCAAAGATCAAGTCAGCACCACAATATAGGTGGACTCTTAAATAGAAATGTGCCTGTGTTATGCTGTTATACTAATCATGCAGTTGTTATGGAACTTCTGCGATGTCGATTGTAGTGATGTTGGGGACAAGGGACATGACCTTCTGGAAAAAATCTATGTCTATGGTCATAATGACGTTACATAAAAGAGGGTTAAACCCATATAGTCACGGGGACCTGGGTGCTAAGTGATACATTCGTAAAGGGGTCCCCGTAAAAGAGGAAAGTGTATTGTGGACAACATACACTAAACAGTTTTCACTATAACTCAAACACAGATTCAAAAAAGTAGTTTTCAATTGGTAATTTGATTTATTTCCAATATACTGTGATTGCCGATTGGCAATGGTTGAATCACACCAATTCATCAATAGTTAAGCCCCAAGGGGGAAAAGGGAGGGAGGTAGTGCTCAGGGGAGTGTTCAGAATAGAGAGGAATAATACAGTATCAAAAAGGGGGGTAGTACCAAATTCAAACATAAGTCACATACAATTATAAAACAAAGGCCATCGTACAGGCAAAATTCAAGAAAAATTCATGTAAGAAAATTCAACGGTCACAATTTATTATTAGAACAATCGTGGGTGTGCCGGATTTTCAACAGCAAGGAAACAAGTCGACGTTTCGACCCCTAGTAGTAGGCCTAATAAAGTCCTTTCACGGGGTCTTCATCAGGACGTCACAGGGGGGAGAGAAGGGTGGGGCAATTCATGTGGTACGGCCCGGCCGGGCTCTGTACAGGGAGAGACCAGTCACGCTGGTTGTCGTGATCAAATCTAAAAAGTGGAAACCTTTAGGTCACTAGGCCTCAGGACATCAAAAGGTCCAATACGTTTTAAACACTGATATGGCAGAGACGGGGTCTGACTGCGGCAAAATCCTCCTATTGAAAATTGGAACGCCTCGGGTCCAATGGTTTGACAAATTGACCGATACAGGGTTCTGGTCGTAAAATCAAGCTCATCAATTGTAACCCAGTCTTCTTCATACGTATTGGCAGCTTTAATGGCGATAGTGCGCCGGATGAAAAGTTGTCCGACTCAAAACGTAAATTTAATGCCAATGCCCGTCAGACTGTTAGGTCAAAAAGAAGGCATGCGGGCAGCGAACGTCTGCACACGTCCCTAGGCGAAGTCAGCAAGGCTGTCTCAACTTAGTTCCAATGCCTGTCCAACTTGTGATTCAATCAGAAGGGAGCGGACAGCAAAACGTCTGCACACATCCTTTCGCGAACTCCGTGGTGTCAAAGGCCTTTGTTTTATAATTGTATGTGACTTATGTTTGAATTTGGTACTACCCCCCTTTTTGATACTGTATTATTCCTCTCTATTCTGAACACTCCCCTGAGCACTACCTCCCTCCCTTTTCCCCCTTGGGGCTTAACTATTGATGAATTGGTGTGATTCAACCATTGCCAATCGGCAATCACAGTATA
Source organism: Lissotriton helveticus (assembly GCF_964261635.1). Taxonomy (NCBI): domain Eukaryota; kingdom Metazoa; phylum Chordata; class Amphibia; order Caudata; family Salamandridae; genus Lissotriton; species Lissotriton helveticus. Next base: position 1,120,678,225 of record NC_136069.1, on the reverse strand, counting down.
TTGGAAATAAATCAAATTACCAATTGAAAACTACTTTTTTGAATCTGTGTTTGAGTTATAGTGAAAACTGTTTAGTGTATGTTGTCCACAATACACTTTCCTCTTTTACGGGGACCCCTTTATGGTCATAATGACATCACAGGAAGTGGCAACGTAACGCAAAGGGTATATGATGGTACATCCACTATTCCTGCCCGTGTTTAAAGCGTGCTTCAAAACCATTTTGTTTGTTTGGTGGCACTTGCCTCCTAATGGGCCACCACCAGCAGTGCTGACCTTCAGGGCATTTGGGGGAGCGGAGGGGGTGGGGGCTAATGGGAGGGTGAGGAACCTGCTGCTGTTTAGCTCAGTCCAGTACATATATGATAAAGACTCTTTTAAATTCAAAACAGTGTATTTCTGTACAATGGGATCTTTGCAATGCATTTCAGTTTAGTATAATAAATTATAACAGTGCAGTGAGTAGCACTTCTTTGAAGTGACAGATTCTAATCATGAACTTGGGACAATCATGCCCCCACCACCACTGCCCTGAAGACAATGCTATCAATGAGCCAAATGGAAAGACAGCTTTCTTTTGCCAACTGTGCAAGGCCTAGAGTGTTACTATAGATGGAGAAACATAGGACCCGGTTTACTAAGCTCTAGCGTTTCATCACACAAGGCTCCGCAAGGCAATTCAGGGGCCTAAATGAAATTTAATAAGCCACACATAGCCACCTTGTGTGGCTCTGCCTGGCTTAGTAAATCCAGAGTAATGCAAGGCAGTGCAAATCGCTACCTTGTGTTACTCTGTGTTAAGAAGGCGTTCCATTGGTGGAGTATGGGCGGTCCTATGCATCCACCCATGGATAATGGTGCATTCCCAGATTTAGCAGGGGCGTAACGAGGAGAAATATCTTTATTTCTCCTGGTTAATTCCTCTTTCTATACATAGAAAGAAGAAAATGCCTCAAAGGATTGTTTTTGTGCAGCCAGCTAAAAAACAATCCTGCCTGTAGGGCAGGTACTCTTGCACCATGACTCATGGGTGCCTTTGTTGGAGCTAGGCAGCACTCAGTGCGCCAGCGCAGGGAGAGAGCAGGACTGCGTCATATCTTAGTAGATATGGTACATTCCTGCTCTCTCCCTGTCTCGCAGCGGAGCAAGTTGTTTTGCTGCATTACGTGACATTTTATAAATAGGCCCATAGTGCTTTTGTGCAGCTCACACCCTGAACTGATATATTTCAAGTTGCTGCCATCTGAGGATGAAAGAAAGAGAGGTATTGTGAAAAAAGTAAGTGCCTAGGATCACGCAATGTAGTCAAGGTAAAGCTAGAATGAATGCATGGTTTCCTGGTTTCACGTTGTGCAATTCAGCCACTCTATGGTTATTTTATTCTCTCTCCTCTTTAGATCAAAGCTCCATGTTGTGTCGTGTTTGATTCTTTGAGGCACTATATCAGAGTCCTGTGTTAAATACGGCTGGGCTATGCATGTTTCATAAGGAGTGCTGATAGCAGAAGCATTGGCGTCACTAGGGAGTGCGGGGGGTGCAAACCGCACCGGGTGACACCATCACATGGCGTGACACGGTGACACCAAAATGCAAAATATTACTGTTCCCAATACTAAGGCGTTCCAATCTGCCAAAGGCCCACATATACATTTTTACCAAAAAATGTCCCCAAGGGCCAAACTTAAAAAGCAGTCTTTCACTTCATCACTATTGTAGTGTGGCGGTCTAGCTCCCCGCAATCATGTGACCCAGGCGAGGTATCGTGATGGGGCATGACGCATGCAGATTGTACGAGAGACTGCGAGTGCACTGACCGACTCTCCACTATGCAGAAGCATCTACTAATAAATATAAAGTTAACACGCCCCTTGGTCTGCGTTTTTCTGTTCCGTGGAGCCCTGTACTTTCAACTCCACCATGGCGACGTCGAGGCTGCGAGGCTGGCGAACAGGTAGGGGAGAGCCGGCGTTGGTCACCAGGCAAGACGGCGCACTGCTTTCGCGCCCCTACTTGTCCCCGCTCTGAGCTGCCACCCTCCTTCTGTGAGGCTTCTGTGAATTTTCTAGAGCAAAGTGTGGCTCAGCTGCTTCAACCTCGGCGCGCACCTCGGCGTGCGGTGGGTACCACGTGACCCTTGTCACTCACAGCTCAGCTACTCCAGCGCTTAAGGGCAGCCACCACTTAGCCTTTGTTCACTGGAAACCAGCCTTTGCACCACACCAGCGCATGTGCCACAGACAGCCACCTACAGGCTGTAGTGCCAAAGGAGTCACAAGCTGCAGTGCCAAGGGAGTCACAAGCTGCATTGAGAGGCCGTGTGCAGTGGAACTGCCCCCAGGCCTACCCTCACGTGGATGCCTCCTCCACAAGTGGCCAATTTGGCGTGCATCACCATCACTGCTGGCACCATTGGAAGGCAGCACCAAACACTGAAACTCACCCCAAAGGACCCTGGGCTCACCTCCTGCGTCCTCAGGGGGCCACAAAGCCTCACTTTCAACTCCACAACTATTGATAGAACTGGCATCGAGAAACAGCACAGAATGTGTTGAAAGTTAGGCTGAAACCGTCAACATTATCGGCGCCCTCTTGCTCTCCTTAACCTTTTTGTGCGCGTAAAACAGCCGCCATTTTGAACACCATGGCTTCCCTGCTCCCGCCGAGAGCCAGCGCGCCTCTCTCCCACTCCTAGCTTCGCCGGCATCCCCCGCATGCTGACAACCCCCCTGCCTGCACCTGCTGCAAATCATAAAACCCCTCTTCAGCGCTGCTCTGCCCCAGGCCCTCGTCCTGTTCCCAGCGCGACACCTCCCTTCTTCCCATTTATGATCCCCGGCCCTTTGATGCAAACCCCATTTCCCCGTGTGCCCGTTTGTCTTCCCCGTTCCCAGGCCGACACCCAGCTCTGCCGATACCAATCCCTTGCCCCTCCCCGTACAATAGAAAGCTTCCCTCCTCAAAGGACCCCCGAGATGATCAAAGCCCCCCCATCCCACGAGATCCGATCGAAACCCACACACTCCGTGAATCGGCGGAATATCCAGCTGCGCGATGATCATCACCTGTTGTGAACGGGGCGGGGACTTCCACTGTAACCTTGCGTGGGAACGGGCTGGGAAGGGGGGATTCTGAGGATGTCTTTCCGTACATCAAAGTATCGACGAGAATGTGTTACATGTAATAAAGAGATAAACTTGTGTATAAGAGGCCAGGCCTCAAGGATGCAGTTAGAGCACCTCAGAACGATACCTTCTGTCCGTTGCGTTGTGTTCTCCTCCGGAGAGAATAAAAACCTTGTTTCCTGCCTTCCAGTCTCCAGCGCCTGCCTCTTCAATAGTTTAACTTCTTTGTGGGTTCAAGAGGCGACACCGCCGGGCAATACTTAAGGATCTTATATTCTGGTTGGTAGTGCCCCCCATTTAGTTTCTACAATTGGCGTCCCAAGCGTGGGGCCCATCAGCGACCCATGGATCCAGTGGGAGAGGTCCTGACGACAAAGTGAACGACTGCAACGATCGGGAACGCGTCTGTCCGATAGACCCTCGTCTGACAGCCGATCATCCGAACTTCACTGGTTCCGAACAGACCTCTCTCGAGTGATCTACGGTCCTGACTGGGAACCATCAGGAGTGCCGCGAGGATAACGAAGAAGAGAGGACGATCGGGCGCTGGATTCGGAAGACAGGAAACTGTCCATGCGGTCCGGGTAAGGTCGTGTAACCACGACAAGTCGCGAAATATTTGCTTGATTGCTTGTTTGTTTAAAAATACTAGTATTGCTCTTTTTATTTATTTGGAGATTCACTGCCTGCAAACGGAGAAACAACGGTCTCTCTCTTTGCAAGCAGTGGAGGATAGGTAGGGCAGCAGCCGTGCTTATTTTTTTCTCCCCCACTCAATAATCACTTGAAACTGAACTGTTGTTCGCAAAACTATTGTTTCCTGGAGATTCCCTGTCTGCAAACAGGGAAGAGACCACCCTTTTTGCAGATAGTGAAAAGGGTAGGTAACGCAGATCTTTGCGGACCTACTCATTCTCCCCATTGTTATTTATCGGTCTTTTTGTTATCTTGATCTATTTGGAGATTCACTGTCTGCAAACGGAGAAACAACGGGCTCTCTCTTTGCAAGCAGTGGAGGATAGGTAGGGCAGCAGCCGTGCTTATTTTTTTCTCCCCCACTCAATAATCACTTGAAACTGAACTGTTGTTCGCAAACTATTGTTTCCTGGAGATTCCCTGTCTGCAAACAGGGAAGAGACCACCCTTTTTGCAGATAGTGAAAAGGGTAGGTAACGCAGATCTTTGCGGACCTACTCATTCTCCCCATTGTTATTTATTGGTCTTTTGTTATTTTGATCCATGAGGTATTCACTGCCTGCAAACAACGTAGAATAGAAATATTCTGTCCCGTCTTTGCACCTAGTGATAAGATAGGCAGTGCTGACTTTTTAGTCCCTCGTTACGAGCCGTCATGTCTGTCTTCTCCCCACTGATTAGTAGCCTGTTTAGCCCGGACCGCTTATTAGAGATGGACCATCCAGCCCCACTGGAAGGCACCCCTAATAAGGACATGTTCATGAAGCATGGATTGACCGCTATAGCCTATAGTAAACTATGGCATAAATATACAAAAAAGGGTCAAGAAAGTCAATGGCCCCTGATAGGATCCTTCGATGATGATAAAATAAAAACGCTAGAAACTGCCCTGGGTAAAAACAAGACAACACCTACTATGCTTGACAGCTTCGGCATGTGGCGAAAAGAAACTGAACAACGTAAAAAGAAAACTGAGAGTAGGTTGGAAAAAGAGCTGCGAAAAGCAGCCCACCTAGCTGCTCAGAAACTAGAAAAAGAGATAAAGGAAAGAGAGAAAGCTAAACAGAAACTAGAAATGGAAACACCAAGCCAGTGTCCGGTTAGAACCCCCTCCATGCTCTACCCTGATTTACCCTCGAAACGACAAGCCAACGAGGACTTGCTGTTAGGTCCTCCTATCATCTACATGCCCCCTCCATATGCCCCTTCTCAACCCTTGGCGCAGCACGCGCCACCCCCAGGTACAAACGAAGGTACCGCCACTGCATCGGCCCCAATGGCCTCTGTGCCAGCCGAACCCCTTGTATTAAAACCCGCATCAACAACAACGTTAGACGACCATGAGACTCGAGGGGCTGGTCCTGCAAGAACAAACAGACTAGACAAAGATGAGCGAGCGGGGATCGACAAAATAGCAAGGACACTGGTAGAAAGGAAGGATGATGAAGAGTACATCACAGATATGTTCAGCTCGTATACAGGGAGTCACAGACGACATTTTACCGTACGACTGTGTTATCATGTCTTGAATGCATACGAGGACCGATATCGAGACAAAGGTCCCGAGAGCCTAAGGACTCTGTACCGGAAGGTCGATATCGGGGATGAGGGCGAGTGTGATGTGTCGGACCTCCTTACGCGTACGCTTGAGGTTTTCCGCCACCTCACTGAACGAAAGCCGGGAGCTAAATCCGCAGCCCCCGTAGTGACCGAACCACCAACCGAGCAATCTAACACCATGATGCCGATACGTGAGGCTGCCCCTTACTGGGTTCCTCCTAGGGGTACAGGGACTCACGATGATGCAAACAACCAAGATGCGAAGGGAAGGGTAGTGTACAACTGGGTCTACCAGCCGTGGGATCGGCAAGAGATACTGACATTCCGGAAATCTCTACCCGACCTACGTAAAAACCCCACTGCCTTCTATACTGAATTGGGTACAGCCCTGGGTTCAACGATCATGACCCTGGCTGACATCGACTTGTTCTTCGGGTTATGTCTACCAGCTGATGTGTGGAAGCAAATCCGGAAAGTCGACCACCTTGAGCTGTTTGGACATACCTGGTCACAACTCGATGACCTGGACAAACAACGGGGACCAGGACAAAAGCCGTTGAAATCCATTCTAGACCTCCCAGATAAAATCGTAGAGAAATTAAAAACCCTAATCCCAGAAAAGAAAGTGGACTGGTCGATAGTAACAGCCTGTCGCCAAAAGCCCCAGGAGGATGTATCGGAATACTTCTCCCGGTTTGAAACGGTGTTCTCCGATTACAGCGGCCAGGACATGACCACTGCAACCGGACACCATCTGTTTGTCCAGAATTATGTTAAGGGCCTATCATCGGAAATCTCCCAGAAACTACAGGCCAGCGAGAGTAGTTGGGCAGCCTCCAAACCTACAGCGATTCTCCAAATGGCCCAATATTATGAGCATCAGAAAAATGAAAACGATAGGGCGACAGAGAAAAAGAAGAAAGACTTAAAAGAGAGGGTGATGATTGCCAAACTGCAGGGGGTGACTATAGGACGAGACCAATACCGAGGAAACTACCAGACAAACGTCCCTAAGACTACATTTCCCCAGGACCGCACTCTGACTTCCTACAGTGGACGCACAGACCTTAGAGAAGACCAGTGCGCTTTCTGCAAAGGGACTGGCCATTGGAAATCCCAGTGCCCAGTTCTTCTGGAAATGATCAGAAACAAAGACCCCAGGGATGTAACAAACGGACCGAGACCTAGGGGACAACAACGAGGGCCCCCAAATGACGCGACTAATGACAGATCAAGCAGACCAAATACGTTCGATCGACCCAGGCAGAACCAATATCAACAATCTGACTATGACGACACTCACACCTTCGCATAGGACAGCCACGGGCGAGGGAGGGATCCAGTCGAGCTCTATGTTGACCAGCAGGGCCCTTATGTCACTGCTAAGGTCCTGGGTACCAAGTCTCCATTTCTGGTAGACACTGGCGCAACACGTAGTGCGTTATCTAAACGACTGATTCCAAGGGCACCCTTGTCTGGCTCACTCATAACATCGACAGGTTTCGATGGAACGCCCTCCACCAACCCTTTGTCTGCCCCGATTCTCTTTGACGTAGAAAACAACACTACCGACACCACGTTCTTGCTTTCCTCTAATAGCCCTGACGCCATTCTGGGACTTGACTTACTGAAACACTTCCGAGCGACGATTAGGTGTTCTCAAGATGGAGTTCGAGTGTTTCTTTACGACAACCCCGTTCTGCTTAGACATTGTTCCCCCCGACACATGTTTTCCATCACCGACGTTGACGCGTCCCTGCTTGACACTCTACCTCCGTATCTGTGGGCCAAAGCGGATTCGGACGTAGGGCGTATGTTAATTGACCCAGTGCACATTACTGTCCGACCAGACGCAACACTCCCAAAACTCCCACAATATCGGATATCGCCAGAGGGCGAGAAGGCATTGGTAATGATTATCCAGTCACTGATAGACGCAGGAGTGGTAGAGGAAGTGGTTAGCAACGTTTGCAACAGCCCTATCTTGCCCATTATCAAGAAGCAGGGAGAGGGAGATGAGAAAGCATACCGTTTCATCATCGACCTCCGAGAGATCAACAAAGTGGTGGTACCCCAGTACCCTGTGGTCTCAGACATCACCACCATCCTGACCTTGATTCCATCCACTGCCACCACCTTTTCCGTCATCGACCTCAAGAACGCATTCTTCTCCATCCCCATCCACCCGGACAGCCGATATCTCTTCGGCTTTACCCTAAAAGCCCGCTCATATAGGTTTTGCCGAGCTCCTCAAGGCTACACGGAAAGCCCTAGCATCTACAGCCAGGCCCTCAAAAGACAACTAGACCAAGTCCAGTTACCCGACGGGGTGGTGTTGGTACAATATGTCGATGACATCCTTTTGGCAGCCGACACCACCCCTCTAGCGGTTACCGCCACCATTCAACTCTTGCACTTCCTTGCGGAAAATGGCCACAAGGTCTCCAAGAAGAAGTTGCAATTCTGCCTACCCCAGGTCACTTACCTAGGCCACCTTTTGTCCAAAGATGGAAGAAAACTCACCCCTGATCGAATCCAAACCATCCTAGATACCCCTGTCCCAAAAACCCAGAAACAGGTTCGCTCCCTATTAGGCCTCACCTCCTTCTGCCGACAATGGTTACCAAACTTCAGCCTTGTTGTAAAACCACTGCTTTCTCTGCTAAACAAAGACGTCCCTTTCCCACTCCCTTGGACTCCTGAGTGTCAAACTTCCTTCACAGAACTGCGAGATGCTCTTTGCTCGGCCCCTGTCCTGGGTACCCCTGATTACAGAAAGCCCTTCTCCCTTTACACTCACGAAAGGGAGGGGTGCGCTTTATCTGTCCTGACCCAGGCCATCGGCCCTAAGCAACGACCGTGCGCTTACTTCTCTGCCACTCTTGACCCTGTCGCCAGAGCCTTGCCTGCCTGCCTTCGAGCTGTAGCTGCTGCTGCAGTCTCTATCCGACAGAGTGAGGGGATTGTACTCTCGAATTCCCTCACGGTACTGGTACCCCATGCAGTCGACACCCTCCTGAACCAAACCAAGACACAACATCTGACGAGTGCACGACTGACTGGATACGAACTGACCTTGCTTGCCCCCCATATCACCCTGAAAAGATGCACCACACTGAACCCAGCAACTCTGTTACCCTTGCCAGAGAACGATCCCAATGTGCATCCCGTACATGACTGCGTGACTCTTACGGACGAACAGACCAGGAGTAGGGTCGATCTCAGAGACACAGCTTTCCCTGACCCCGACGGGGAGTTGTGGGTGGACGGTTCTTGCATCAAACTCTCCGATGGTACCACTTCCGCTGCCTATGCAGTCACCACGGCTCGAACTGTAGTAGAAACAGCCCGCATCACCCAGCGATCTGCCCAGGCAGCGGAACTGATTGCTTTGACGCGAGCCTGCATCCTGGCAACAGGAACCACAGCGAACATTTACACTGACAGCCAGTATGCCTTCGGGGTGGTTCACCATTTTGGGCTCCTCTGGAGGGAGAGAGGATACTTGACCTCACACGGCACACCCATTTTGCACGGGGATTTAGTCTCCGCCTTAATCGAAGCTGTCCTCCTCCCCAACAAACTTGCCGTTATCAAATGCCAGGCACACAAGAAAGTGACAGACATTATTGGACAGGGAAATGCACTAGCCGACATCACCGCCCGAACGACAGCTGAAAATAGAACGACAACACATATGTACGTGACCAGGTCGCAAGCAGAAAACTGGACTGACGCCAAGGACACAATTAGAGACATACAAACGGCTAGCACACAACACGAATTGACTGAATGGACACGGGTGGGATTGAAAGACGATGAAGGCTGCTGGCGGACAAAAGACACGAACAGATGGTTGCTACCTGATTCGTACTTGATTCCCATATTAACCATGGCACACTCCCCTGCCCACATAGGATCAGCCCCCATGATCGAACTTGTCTCCAGGGTTTGGCACAATGACAAGATCCCAGATTCCGCCAAACGCCTGGTCCAACAATGCTTAATATGCCTGCAACACAACCCCGGGAAAGGAACTGTAGTACCCCGGGGGGGATTTGGGGTCCCAAACCACCCATTTGAAGTCCTGCAGATGGACTACATCCAGCTAGACAGATGCCAAGGCCTGAAATATGTACTAGTCGTGGTGTGCGCATTTAGCAAGTGGGTGGAAGCATATCCAACCCGTGACAACACCGCTATGGCCACTGCAAAGGTTCTGTTAAAGGAGTTTTTCCCCCGTTATGGCCTCTGCCGTGTTTTATGGAGTGATAATGGCCCCCACTTTGTAGCCAACGTTATCCAGCTCATCCTAAATGGGCTGGGTATTAAACAGAAATTCCACGCAGTCTTCCACCCTCAATCTGCTGGGCTTGTCGAACGACACAATGCCACACTAAAGCTCAAACTGGCCAAAATAGTGGCTACGACGGGCCTGAAATGGCCAGACGCCCTCCCATTGGCATTGCTATCGATGCGCTCTACCCCCACCCGACATCACTTAACCCCTTATGAAGTTGTCTTCGGTCGACCCATGAGCGTCTGGTCTGCCCCGAAACCAACTTCCATTCATGACGTTCCGGATGTCCTAATGTCTGATTATCTGTACAAATTGACTGAAACTTTGTCTGTCCTTCATCAGCAGGTGCAGCAGGCCATCCCCGATGCTTCCAGGGGTCCGGGTCACGCCATCCAGCCGGGGGACTTCGTGCTGATCCGAAATTTTCAGCGATCAAAGAGTTTGGAACCCCGGTGGACGGGCCCCTGGCAAGTGCTGATCACCACTCGGACCGCACTTCGAGTGGAGGGGAAGAAACACTGGCTGCACGCTCATCACTGCAAAAAGGTCTCTCCAGCCCTGGCCACGACAGACACCGTCAACACCCAAGAAGAGCTCCTGAACCAGGACCGACCATCGTTGAACTGCTACCCTGATACTGAGACACTTGAACTTTCAAAACATCCTGATCCCACTGTGCCATCTCGAGAAGGGTATTTCCTGCGTCGAAAGGAGGGAGCTTCGGCTAAGTAGGCCACGGACTAGGTTAAAGGATCTCAGAACGGTGACCCAAACTACCAAGGGTTACCTGGAGAGAAGCTAAAACTAAGTCTGTGGTCCTGCCCACTACCGAGCACCTTGAAGACGAAGATGATGGAAGCGCCAGATAAGAAGATGATGGAAGCGCCAAATAAGAAGCCGACGGAGACAGCAGGAAATACCCACTACAGAAATCCGAGAATAGACAGACTCCATAGCTCAAAGACAATTGCACTCTTCATCGTAATCCTCCTCTGTTTTCTCCTCATGACTACGCTCTGGATTATGGAAGAACATGCACCTGCTCACGAAACATTCCTAACCACTGCTCAGCCTACCACCATGAAGGAACATTATCTAATTTCGCTCTCTCCTCAACTAAGAGAGAGGCGAAAGGAGTTTTGGAACAACTCTTTCGTGCAGCTACTTCACCAGCACAATCTTGCCACCAACTCCACCAACTGCTGGATCTGTGGGTTGCTACCCCATGCCACTGGACATTCAATACCATTTATCCCTTCACCCTTCTCCGTCCACGGCTCCTGCCTTGCCTGGCTGATCCTCCTGCAAGAGAGCTATACGGACAATGCCACCTCCAGCAGAACTGCAGCACATTCTTCTCATGGGGCCGGGCGAAACAAGACCAAGACACACTTCTGCCCGCTGACTCCCAGCGACTCGATCCAAATGGACATCCCGGCCAAAGAACGAATCGAAATGCAGGTGTTCAACAATCCAACCAGACCCACCTTCTCCTATCTGCGGAAACGAACGGCTGCCACTCTGACTGTGGCCCTGACGGTCATCAACGTCACAGGTCACATGTGTGTAGAAGGACTTGGGACACAGCTGGTGGGTCGCAGCGCTTGCCGCTTTACCAGAACTTTGGACTCCACGGATCCACCTTCCTTTGTGTCATCCCCAAACATGTATTTCATCTGCGGCACGAAGGCCTACACCTGGCTCCCCAAAGGCTGGGGGGGCACTTGCTACATCTCCTTCGTCCTTCCTCCGACTTATGTAGCCCCAGCGAGTCACCACCGGCAAAAACGAGCTAAAGACATTGAACAAGCCGACTCAACAGGGGCGCAGTTCCTCGATGCTATGAAAGGACTCGTCCCCCTCTGGGGCCCGATGGCAAACAGCCGTGCCATCCGACATTTGACTCAGGCAGTCGAGACAACCATGAACATCACAGCGGGCATCTTTGCCAACAACACTGCCGAGCTCCAAGCGGTCCGTTTGGTGGCTCTTCAGAACCGCCTCGTTCTAGATGTGGTTCTGGCGGACCGTGGAGGAGCTTGCCGCATTATTGGGTCCAGCTGTTGTACATACATACCGGACAACTCACCCTCAGTGTACAAAGCCATCGAACATCTTCACAGACTCTCTTCGGAAGTTCACCAAGAGCAAGAAGAATGGTCGCTTGGTGGTTGGTTCTGGGACACCGTCAAAAGCTGGGGCTGGAGACTGCTCACCATTATCCTGATTCCCGTAGTTGTAATATGTGGCCTATGCTTAGGAATTCAATGTTTGCCACCTATGTGTTCTTTATGTGCAAGTTGTATTTTTCCCAAAACTGTGGACATTGGAAGCGAACATATGAGAGCATTGTATGATACCGAAGTTAGGAATTTGATGAAAATTGACATTGAGTAAGCAAGTTGGCTAGATATGTTGAAAAGGGAGGACTGTTGAAAGTTAGGCTGAAACCGTCAACATTATCGGCGCCCTCTTGCTCTCCTTAACCTTTTTGTGCGCGTAAAACAGCTGCCATTTTGAACACCATGGCTTCCCTGCTCCCGCCGAGAGCCAGCGCGCCTCTCTCCCACTCCTAGCTTCGCCGGCATCCCCCGCATGCTGACAACCCCCCTGCCTGCACCTGCTGCAAATCATAAAACCCCTCTTCAGCGCTGCTCTGCCCCAGGCCCTCGTCCTGTTCCCAGCGCGACACCTCCCTTCTTCCCATTTATGATCCCCGGCCCTTTGATGCAAACCCCATTTCCCCGTGTGCCCGTTTGTCTTCCCCGTTCCCAGGCCGACACCCAGCTCTGCCGATACCAATCCCTTGCCCCTCCCCGTACAATAGAAAGCTTCCCTCCTCAAAGGACCCCCGAGATGATCAAAGCCCCCCCATCCCACGAGATCCGATCGAAACCCACACACTCCGTGAATCGGCGGAATATCCAGCTGCGCGATGATCATCACCTGTTGTGAACGGGGCGGGGACTTCCACTGTAACCTTGCGTGGGAACGGGCTGGGAAGGGGGGATTCTGAGGATGTCTTTCCGTACATCAAAGTATCGACGAGAATGTGTTACATGTAATAAAGAGATAAACTTGTGTATAAGAGGCCAGGCCTCAAGGATGCAGTTAGAGCACCTCAGAACGATACCTTCTGTCCGTTTCGTTGTGTTCTCCTCCGGAGAGAATAAAAACCTTGTTTCCTGCCTTCCAGTCTCCAGCGCCTGCCTCTTCAATAGTTTAACTTCTTTGTGGGTTCAAGAGGCGACACCGCCGGGCAATACTTAAGGATCTTATATTCTGGTTGGTAGTGCCCCCCATTTAGTTTCTACAATTGCTATTGCAGCTCTTCGTCCTTGGCCCATTGCATTCTGGTATTTCCGGAGTCCCTGTATTCAGCGCGAGGACAGCACAAGCTAAACGCTTGGCACCGCCTGGCACTCTCTCTCCAGCAGCTGAAAGGAAGGGCACAAATTGAAACTGTGCATGTCACATAAAGTTGTGCCTGGGCTGGCGCTCTGCACACCCGTCCCTTCTCTCCCGGTGCTATTAGCATTCAGCCAGCGGAACGGGCCCAGCAATTAACACAAAGGCAGCGCCATTCCTGGTGACTGGAGGCCTCGCAGGACTCTGGGTGGCTCGGGCCTGCACAGAGGCAGCCATTTGCTGGGAACAGAGAGAAGTGTCACCGCCGAGTAGGCCGCGATATGAAAAGCTATTAATAATTATGCGGGAGTGTCCCTTCCATCAGCCGTTTATTGAAAGGTGCTCAGCGCGGGAGCCCGCCTTCTGATTTATGAGAGCAATAAAGCTCCAAACTCTCTCACACTGGCGGACTCGGAGGAGGTCCATAGGGTTAGTCGTGAGAGCTGAGGGGATGACACCATGAGTTACCGCACTGGGTGACACCAACCCTAGTGACGCCACTGAGCAGAAGCTGAAATAAAAGCCAGAGCACCCAGCCTTGGTCAGATCATTGAGACTATTTGCTCCACGTACCTAAAAGTCTTTATTCATTGTCATCCATTTTTAAATGTATTTATACACCCACTAATCATCATCCAGCTATTCATTCATTGAACGATCAAGCCCTGTCTTCAATCTCCATCCATCCATTCAATGATTGGACAAAGTTCCGTAATGAAAAATGTGTTGTTTCAAGTTTCTTTATTTTCTGCATAGTTACTTCAAATCATTGCAATATTACTGCTTAAAATAAAAAAAATTCCAATGAAGTCTGTATGATTTCATCCACTTTCGCTGCCTTTTTGTATTTTTTTAATTATGTAAGGCAATCGTCAGAATAAAACCAAATTAAGACCTATTGTTAAATAACTATTTACAAATATAAAATCAGAATTAATTGTAAACATAGTATATGTCCTTAGATAACTGGATACCGTAAATTGCAGTCTCATATTCTTTTGCTCCAGCCGTGTAATCTCTTTTTACAAGTCGTATTAATTGTGTTGGTCAAATTTTCTGCTCTTGTTACGTTGATAATCCCTGTACTGCTGGCAGTATGTTCTTATAGTGGTCCGGTTTATGACATGTTCCCGTCAGCGGTATACTGCAGTACCAAGGCCTGGTTCAGCTTTTTTTGTTTTGGGCATTTTTTGTTCAGCCAGCATAAGGAATTTTACCATTCTGCAGTTTAGTTGTGTATTTTGTGGGTTTAAGCTGGCTAGCACCGCTTGCCTCCTGGTGCGGATGTCTTTCTGTTTGAAAGGTTCTTTAAGAAACTGTTGCCGTGCTTGGTGCAGTTCCTTGCATAAGCAGATTAGGTGTAGAATGTCGTTTTGTTTGGTTTTACACAACCTGCACAGCTCTTGTGCTACTGTCCTTAGCCATGGTGGAAAGTGCTGAGCACACAGAAAGATTCACATCCTATGCCTCAGAAAGTTCATTATTATGGACTTGGGGTAACCCTGGTTGAAAAATGATTGTGGAGCAAGTAATTTATAGGAGTTAAGGGTCATCCAGGCATGCGATCTGTTTGAGAAGCTTGCTTTGTCCTCCACCAAAGAAATTTGTTTTAAGGTCTTCCAGACCAGTTTTTTCTTAATGGGACAGCCAATTTGCGCATCCCATAGTCCCAAAATGTGGTAGATTCTAGGGCTAGCTGAAGGTAGCTTCTAGCTTGGGAGTGCTCCCTGTGCTGTATGTCCTGCTACAGCAGATAGTTTAGCGTGTTTGTGGTGGTGCTTCTAATCCTGTGCCAGGAGATGATATAAGCACCATACCTAGCTAGATCTTGCCGTAGGACGCCAAACTCCAGCCTTATTTGAGCAGGTGATGTATAGGACGGAAGGCAAAACATGATTCTATAGGCTTTGACCTGCGTGTTGTCCAGCTCCTGTGCATCTCTTCCCCGCATTGCCTCACTACCATAAGCAATTGAGGGGAGTAGTTTAGCCTGGACTACCTTCAAAAGTGGAGTCAGGTTAGGCCCCATCAATTTGTTTGCAAGATTTTTCGTTAAAGCAATCAGCAGACCTTTCCTTCTAGCTTCCTCTTTCTGGCGCCAGAACAACCCTTCCTTGTCAAATATAACTCCAAGGTCCTTGTATTCCTGAACCGGATCACGTTTTGGCCCACCAAGGAACCAACTTCTTTGGAGATTCTTTTTGTTGTTTATTGACATTGTCCGTGTCTTGCTCAAGTTTATTTTTAAGTTGTTTTCTGTGGCGTAGTTCTGCATTTCCGTCAGTAGATGCTGGAGACCAATGTAAGTGTGACTAAGCAGAACTACATTGTCTGCTTACATGAGGTTGGACAATGTTTTCCCTTTTATCCTCGGGGAATGTGAATTACAGGCATCAAGCACCTTTGGAAGGTCAGCCATGAATAGTTTAAACAGGGTTGGTACAAGCACGCAACCCTTTTTCAGTCCCTTTGTTGTGGGAACTTTTGAGGAGATATGGGTACCGCCACCTAGTTTCACCTGCACCCAGGTATCTGTATGTAGAGGTTTAAGCATGTTTAGAGTAGGCTGTGGTATGCCCCATTGCGCCAATTTCCCTCACAGTCTACCCCTCTCTACATTGTCGAAAGCGGCGCTAAAGTCAATGTAGCATAGGTGTAAAGGTAGTTTAGAGGCTTTAGCTGCATCGATTATTGGTGCAGCTGCATCGATTATTAGTGTGTATATAATGTGTTGTAAATCGCACCATATCTCCTATTTTCTTCACATTTATTTGGGGGGGCATATCCCACCCCTAAAGACCCTCTCTACACTGGTCAGGCTTGCTTACTTCGCTTGCTTGCCTCATGCAGTATGGGAGTTTGTGTGAAAAACACATTTTTACTCCTCGTATTCGGATCACTAGCTTAAAAGTTACCTTCAACAAACAATCAAATTTGTTATTGCAACCTGTGAAAACATATTCCAGACAGGGCCTGAAACCCTGTAAGCTTTTTCCATGTCACCATTCTCACTCGGTTTCCTCTGTGTAAAACTGCGGAATACGGATTCTGGATTTAGTGACAACCTGGTTAGATGCTGCTGTCAGCAACACCTGTTGATGGCCAGTCGTTTTACTGCCTTTCCATAGAAATTCATTTAAGCATTGATTCTCATTAGTAATTCACTGGTCGACTGAACCTCTGACTGCCCAATATGTGGAGGGCTGGATGCAGCTTTTATTTATGTGACCTGCAATTGCAGAATATTGATTGAATATTGGGGATGGGGCAGTGACGACTCCGAAAGCAGTAGTAAATAATAAGCTAGACATCACACCCAAACATTGCTTATTAGCAGTAAAACCTAGACTAAAAAAAAACAGAATTGCTGTATTGGGCCTTTTGCTAGCAAAGCACAGAATAGCGATACACCTGATTTGTATCTACTTTTGTATGTATGTTTATGGTATTGCTGTAGCGCAATCTTAGCCAAAAAGCAGTGGAGCACCAGACTTGAGGGCATATTTACAAACCCCTAACGCCACCAGAGCGTCACTTTTTCGGATGCGATGGGGCAGCGCCATAAAACTAAGACCAGGTAAAAACCTGATCTTAGGATGGTGATACAAGGAGAAATTATACATTTCTCAACGTATTTTGCTCCTTCCATGTGTGCTGCATTTTGCAGCACACATTGAAAGAGCAAATCGCCTTTAAAGATTGTTTATTTGCAGGAAGATGTCCCTTCCTGTACATAAACAATCACCCCTGCTGAGCATGCATCCTAGCAAAATGGTGCATGGGTGCCTGCCCTAGCGCTAGGCAGTTTTTTTAGCACCAGCACTAGGGGGACTGCAGGGGTGTGCCTTATTTTTGTAAATACAGCGCATCCCTGCATTTAAAAAATGTTGGAGTCCGGCGTTACCAATTTTGGCGTAATTTTGGCGTAACACCGTGCTCCGACATTGTATTTTAAATATCCCCCCTAGCCAACGACCAGCATAAAGCAAGTGACCGACGGGAGCACGGAAGGGCTAACTTCATTTGGAAAATGATAAATAAAGAGTTTTAAAAAAGTAATTGACTTTTATTGCGACAACTGTGTGAGCACTGGCGTACGGTACAGCAACTGCCTTTAAAATTAAGAATAATGGCCAAGAGTCAACAATTTGTTAAGTCAAAGCCTACCAGACAATGCAGATGTCTGGTTTGCTAAAAGCATCTTAGGGACTTTCAGAAAGCTTCCCTGGGTATGCATTCCATCCATCACTTACCATTTGCTCTGTGGTTTGTAACTCACATATTCTGGCTTTCTATTTCGTGGCTTTATTTGTTTTAGACTGTCCAGGGTAAGTTCATCCCTCCCAAGGAGCAAAGCTTTTTCACACTAACTCCCCTTGTATTCTTCCATGGGTGCTCCTTTCTGATTTCAAAGTGAGAGCATGTACGTGACAATCTTGCTTGATACTGGGGATAGGAAAGGTTTTTTTTCTAGCACACAAAACATTTAAATGAACTGTTCAAGTATTTCAGAATATTCCAGAATTAGGAACACACAAATAGAGCATGGTTTTGATAATTCTGAAGTGTGTTAGAACCAAATATTTGAATATGATCAGAATAAATCAACACACTAGGTGAATTCATTCCACACATTAGCATTTGTGTGCTGTATAGTTGTATTAGTAAAACTGTATGTTTGTGCAAATGTAATTGTAATTTCAATAGAAAATGTGTTGTCAATAATGGCAGTGTGCTACCACACCATGCACACTCCACTGTATGCCACTCTACTGTACTCTGCACCACTCCATGTCACCATACTCTAATCTGCACCACTCCATCCCACTGCACTCTCCGCCATTGCACTCTTCGCCACTCTGCACCACTCCACTCTGTGCCACTGCACTCTATGCCTCTCTACTCTGCACCACTCTCCTCTATGCCAACGCACTCTATGTCTCTCTACTGTAGACCACTGCTCCAGTCTAGGCCACTCCAATCTACTCTGCACAACTCCACTCTATGACACTCTGTAACACTGCACTCTATGCCACTGCACTCTATGCCAATTCTCTCTATGCCAATGCACTTTACTCTGTGACACTCAACTCTACGCCCTTACAATCATGCCAATCTACTGTATGCCACTCTAATCTAGTCTGTACCACTGCACTTTATGCCACTCCACTCCACACCACTTTACTCTACGCCATTACACTCTACCCTGCACCACTCCACTCTACCCCACTTCACTTTCCTCTTAAACAGTATACTCTATGCCACTGTTACCCACTCTTCTCCACTCTATGCCACTGCACTCTACACCACTCTAGGCTAAACCACTGCACTCTATGTCACTGCACTCTATACCAATGCACTCTACACAACTGCACTCTACGTCACTGTACTCTATGCCACTGCACTCTACTCTGCACCACTGTCCTCTATGTCACTACACTCTACACCAGTGCACTCTATGCCACAGCACTGTGATATCTACTCTGCAACACGGCGCCCTCCACCAATTAACTCTATGCCACTCAACTTTGCACTCTATGTCAATGCACTCAATGCCATGCCATTCTCCACCACTGCCCTCAATGCCAATGTATCCTGAATCACTCCACTGTATGCCACTCCACTCTACGCCACTCCACTCTGCAACACTCTACGCCACTGCCCTCAATGCCAATGTATTCTGAATCACTCCACTGTATGCCACTCCACTCTACGCCACTCCACTCTGCAACACTCTACGCCACTGCCCTCTCTCCCGCTCTAGTCTATGCCACTGTACTCCACACCACTGTACTCTACTCCCCACCACTGCACTCCATTCCACTCTACCCTGCACCACTGCCACTCTACTCTGCACCACTCTTATCTGTGCCACTGTATTCTACGATGCTGCATTGTACGCCGCTGAATTCCATGCCACTGCACTCTACCCTGCACCACTGCACTCAACGCCACTCTGCAACTCTATGCCATTCTGCCACTCTACACCAGTCTGCCTCTCTATTCCACTCTGCCACTCCACTCCACTCTCTGCCACTCTACTCTATGCCACTATACTATGCACCACTCCACTCTGCACCACTGCATTCTACGACACTGCATTGTACTCTGCTAAACTCTATGCTGCTTTAATCTGTGTCGCTATACTGTGCAACACTCTACGCCAATGCACTCTGCACCAGTCCATTTTACTCTTCCCCACTGCACTCTGTTCTACCGCTCTCTATCATGCACCACTATGCACAATGCCACTCTACTCTGTTCTACGGCAATGCACTCTACGCTCTCTAAACCATTGCACTCTATGACACCCTGCTCTGCAACACTGAGCTCTACGCCAGTGGTTCCCAAACATTTCACTCCTGAGGATCCCCATTGAGTCACTACTGGAAGCCTGGGACGCCTAAGCAATTTGTGTATTTTAAATGTCAAACATTAAAACGTTAATTTGAAAAAAATAAACACACACGCGTGCACATCAAACAAAGACTAGACTTGAATTACTAAAGATTTTAGTATTATTATACTAAAATATATCTTTTTTTAAAATGAGAAGATTGGTGCTGCATCTCATGACTAACTTTTCATTGTTTGGTTTTATTTCGCTGCCCGAGTCTCCTGCTCCTGCCATGGCTGGACTCGAAACCTAAAGCTGCTCTGGCAAATGTTTTCAGACCAGTCCCTGTACTGTGCGCACCAAGTGCAGCGAATGAGTCTGACCACTATAAAGTGGACTTTGGGGGACTCTCCCCACAAGAAAATTTGGGGGATAATGGTGCATTTTACAACACATTTGACATTATATATTGAATTGTATTAGCTTTTAAAGCATAGTAATAATGACCTTACTATGCACCAGGCTACAACAATCTTTTTTTAAACTTCAATGATTGACAATCTTGAATGATTCCCTCACTACCACCCTCCAACAGTGCCTCTCATCTTTCCATAGCCCCACTGTCAGATGCATTTTATAGCACCTCTCATACCACTGTAGGGTATTAGAGCACTTTACATCACACACATAAAGAGACAATGAATCATACATGTGTAGATCAGTGAATAGAAAACGTTACATAAGTCAAAGGAGACTACAAGGTGTAGGATTCACATGTCATCCATACTGGTAGGCTTTTTTAAGAGTGCTTGGTCTGGAGAAGCACACACTCAAAAATCAGAACATAACACGGGTTAGCATTGACTTTAATAAAAAGAATTTATTTCTACCCAAATAAACCTTTTTAGCAGCATCTGGATAATGAAACACTGGGAAAAAGCAAAACTTACTAACTTGGACCATACAGTTTGCATGCAGCTCTTTGATGGCAGGTCATAGCTCACTGTGCTAGATTACGATAGGAACTTGTGAACTGCACAATAACAAAATATTATCTGTGGCAAAAGCAAGAACCCACTGAGCTATGCTCAAAACAAATATTGTTTTAAAAGAAATGCATGGTAGACATTCTTTGCAGCAGGCATATTCAGCATCTGCGCTTCCTTGGATGAGTCAAAGCTGCCACTGGACAAAACACCTATCTCTCTCCAGCAGGTACATTAATTACCGGAGTTATCTTGACACTTATGTTGCTGCCCAATAACTGCTGATTATACGAGGAACTTTGCAGTGCTTTTAAAACTGCTGCCTGGGGACCCCCTGGGAATGTGACACGGACCCCTGAAGGTCCACAGACCCCAGTTTGGGAACCACTGCTCTACGCCTTTCTACACTGCACTACTGCATTTTGTGCCAATGCACTATAAGCCACACTGCACCACTGCACTCTACGACACTTTACTCTGCAGCACTGAACTCTATGCCACTCTACTCTGCACTACTGCATTCTATACCAATCCACTCTACACCACTCCACTTTATGCCACTCTATTCTGCATCATTCCACTCCACACCACACCACTGCACTACACAGCACTCCACTCTATGCACTGCTCTCTGTGCCAGTAGACTATACAGCACTATGTTCTACTCTATACCACTCTATGCCAGTCTACTCTGTACCACTCTACTCCACTACACTCTGTGCCACTGCACTCTGCGTCACAGTGCCTGATGCCACTCTACTCTGCACCACTCCACCACCACCACTCAATTCTACGCCACTGCATTTTCCAGCACTGCCTAGTATGTCGTTGAATTCCATGCTGCTGCACTCTATGTCACTATACTGAGCAACACTCTATGCCAATGCACTCCACACTAGTCCACTCTACTCTATGCCACTCCACTGTACGCCACTCTATGCCACTCCACTCCATGCCAATCCAATACACTACACTTTATACCACAACACCCTACTCCACTTTTCACCATTCCACTCTACGTCACTCAATGCCACTCTTCTCTACACCACTAACGTTTAGTCATGCTGAAAAGCAGCCAAGCTGGTGTAAAACATGGTTGAAACACATTGGCAAAACCAATAGTTCTTGCATAGGTGAGATCTATTGGAGTTGCTAATGCTTGTTTTTCCTGAAGCAAACATCTTTCTTTGTGACATTTGTATCCCCTCCGCTCTTCATTACTAATTTAACCCTATCACTGACCCTCTTGGCAATCTGCTAGCTTTCAGTGAATTTTGCAGTTATTAAAAATACCTATGGCAAACATTATGCATTTATTACACCACACCTGGTGCGGTGCGTCCATTGAGACGTACGGGCGTAGCCCCCCCCCCCCGCCTGCAGCTCCCTCTTCGTCTCTAAACTTAAAGTTTACTTAAGTTCAAAGACGCAGAGGGAGAACTGACAATCATGTCAGTCAGCATGACGTCGGACCGCCCACCCCCTTCAGAGACTGAAGCGGGTGGGCGGTCTGGCGTCATGTTGACTCACATAATTGTCAGACAGGGACAACAGGCAGCAGCACAAGTGCGCATGAGTGGGGACAGAGGGCGAATTTTTAGCCCGTGCCCAGTCATGCGCACTTGTGTTTTCACTTGTTTGCGCATGCCCATTAGGAGCCCCTCGGTCTCCTAATGGGCGTGCGGCGGGCGAAGAGTAGCCGTGCCGTAAGCCAATCCTCACGCTGCTGGCAGCGCCAGGATTGGATGAGAGGGGCTACCAGTCCCCTCCAGTGTCGACGTGAAGGCACCAAGGGGAGCAGAGGTGCCGCGGACCGGCTGCGAGGTACGTTTTCTGTCTATTATTTAATTCCCCCCCCCCACGTGACCTCCCCCTTCCCGCTAGCCACGACTGATCCTGACCCTTCCATCTACCTTCCTGCGCCTGCCCTTTCTCTGCCCCGTGATTCATTGAGCCGTGGCTGGATAATATGTGAAGGCCAGAAAATTCAAACCATGAGTATGTTCTTGGAAATATATTTTTATGCTACATGTGCTCTGATAACAATTGCAATCTTAATCCCAGTAATTTCGCATGCTAATTTGCTAAATTGCATCTGCACTCCATAAGCACCAACTCCCGAGATAACAGCAACCCCGGCCCGGAGGTATTCAGCGTTGCAATATTGTTGCGAGAGCACGGATGAGTTTTTAAATTAAATGTAAATTGTGCTACCACTATACCGTAATGTGCATAATTTACAGTATTTGTCCTCATTGTGAAATATAGAGAACACATTTGCAATTGCGAAGTCTGATTCAGTTGTGTTACCATGAAGACTTCACTTCAAGAACTCGAGGCTGTATCCTAGGCGGCATACTTAACCAAAATTGAAATCAGGGCTGGAGAAGCCTATATTGAGACAGCCAATTAAAATCTGGCAATAGATCAAGGATTCTGCTCTGGGCTTTAAACCTTATTGGATTCTTTGCTGCTAAACGTTGAAATATGACAACTAGAGAGCTTGTTTTCTTCGTTCTTTATAAAGTACTTGAAATACAAACAGTTGCCATATATTTTCATTGTACTCCAATCCATAGCTACATTGGGTTATCTTCCCTCTGCTTAGCTCAGACAGGCAACATCTCATTTTCCTCCCAGTCGATACAGAGAAAGTTTAAAGCAGTTGAGGGTTCATCTATTTGCTCAGAGAGGCGCTAAACCTCGTTGGCCTCAGTCTCAGGACGGCTGGCCTGGGTCCATGTGCACCGCGATGTCCTCCCGGAACCTCAAAATAGTGAGTGGGTTTGCATGCTGTGAGGTGGACAGGGAGGGGGATGGCGCACGGGCTGCCCTGACCAGCCTAGCTGCTGTCCAATTGCGAGTTAGCCTAAGACACCAACGGGAACCTTCCATGCCATCGCAGCACTTATTAAAAGTAAAAAGTAAAACTACATTTACGGTGACTGACCCCCAGTCCGTGACCCGGGTTGGTTAACAGTGCTGAGAGGGCTGGGCTGCACATAGTTGGAACCCGTGGTCAGGCGTACCCTTTGCTTTTCCTCATCATCACAACTTAACATGGTATTACCCTTCTCTCTGGCATTTTCCAACACCTGCGTCTTTCCTCTCTTCCTCGCTGTTTCCTCTGTACCATTTCTAGGGTTTGCCCCCCAACTCCATGTCCAGCTCTTCGGCCATCAATTCTTGTTGACACGTCCTTTCATCTTCATTTCTTGCTCTCTCTCTATTCTTCGTTTTTCATACTCGCATTCACCTCTTCACTCATTTACCACTCCCTCGTCTCTATTTCTTTAGTTGTGTCATTCT
Source organism: Lissotriton helveticus (assembly GCF_964261635.1). Classification (NCBI taxonomy): domain Eukaryota; kingdom Metazoa; phylum Chordata; class Amphibia; order Caudata; family Salamandridae; genus Lissotriton; species Lissotriton helveticus. Next base: position 1,120,654,507 of record NC_136069.1, on the reverse strand, counting down.
CGGTCTTTCACTTTAAATTAAAAAAACTTCTTCAAGTTCTCTCACCATTGGCCTTGGATTATTGTTCATTCCCTTGGATGTCTCTGCCTCACTATCTCATGCTCTGCAGCCACCCCAAGATGTTTCAAGTTTGTATGTAGTGCGGAGTGGTGCGGCCCTTGCATTTATCTGTAACATTCGCTGCAGTTTATTTATAGACTCGTGGAAAATGAGTATTCGGAGATCCGAACAACTTTTTGCCGTTTCATAAACAATAATTAGACAGATCAGCCTTAGAGTTTTCATTGTCGGCACACTGACCTTATTAAACAAGTGAGGCAGACTAGAAGCAGGCGTCTTTTGGCGAGATTTATGGTCCTAATGACCTGATAACATTTTATCTGATGGCAGAAGATACAGTGCTGACAGCCAGGCCACCGCCAAGTGCTAGGGAAAAAGCCTGTGTGCCTAAAGACCTGAGTTGTAGACAGCTGCATGGACGCAGTACAAGCGTCCGTGGTGAGCTGGAAAACGAAGACGTAAAGGTGGTAGTTGAGAAACTGCAGTTCAACCAGGGCCGGACTGGCCGTAGCGGGCACCGGGCAGGGGCAATCCCCCGGTGCACCGCACGGGTGGGGGGGGGGGGAGGGGGCGGCGGTTTGGGGCCCCTGGTGGCCGTTTTTTAGGTCTCGTCCTTTTCCATTGCGAAGCAATGGGAAATGGGGGAGAATTCAAGTGCTCCATCGGATAGTCAAACCACCGCTTTTTTCCGTGGCGTTTTCTTCGAGTGCACGTACAGGCACGCGCATTTGGCCCATACACTTTCATGGCCATCTGTTCCTGTTCCTAATGGCCCTCCCCCCTCCTCCAGCACAGAGCGCGCATCGCGGCCGCACAGCACATCAAAGGGCTTCTCCCAGCGTGTGCTGTGCGGCTTCTCCTCCCCTAATTATGTGGCCGGCCGTACTTGTGTTTCCTGGCCGCTTCCCGGCCGCTCTTGTATTTAATTAGCAGCTTCTTTTGTAAAGCGCTCTGAAACTTTTGGGTAATGTTTGCGCTATATAAAATCGCATTAAATAAAGTCTACACTCCCACCCGTTCATCTCCCTCCTTCCCCCACCAGTCCGTGCCCGCTTTTGGAGCGAGGAGGTGGACGGTGGCTGCTGGACACTGCGCTTCATGTTTGTTAGGGTATACTTTACAGATTATGCCACAGGAACACAACATATAAAGCTGTGCATGCGTCGCAACCTTGGATTGGTTACTGAAGGTTTTGTCATGTGTTTCGTCAGAAAAGATTTTCACTGAGTGACTTTGCGTGTTCTTTTCAGTAAGGAATCTGGAAGTCCTTGATAAGTCGTGTGAGATATTTATACATCTGTAGCTGGAATCACTCCTGGGCGCTGCATTTCTCAAATCAATCTTGCCTATGTCACCCGAGGGCCACTTGTATGCAAGAGGGCTACGGTCAGCTGACCCGCGATTTTAGCCTATTCTGAAAAAAAAGGAAATGCCGCACTGCAATGGTTTACTGGCACAACTTATTCCAAAAGCTTCACTTTTTACAAAGCACTGTTGAATAATTTACAATCGATATGTTGTGAAAGTGTAAAATTAATAACCTTCTTAACATGCGTTTAAGCCGCTCCGTCATGCTCCAATCACAGCCGATGCCTCAGGTCCTGCGTAAAATGGCCATCCCATAATACACCATGTAGTATGTGCCTGCTGTCTTTTATTTCAATAAACAACAACCTTGTTTCAATAGTCATGTTCTTATGATCGTCAATGCTCCTTGTTTACTGACTGAGACAATTAACGACTCCGCAAGTACTCTGCACTAGGGGAGGAGGAGCAGGGGAGCCCGCGTCCATGTTTCATTTTTATTATTTTCTGTTACTGATTTATTACGAAGCAAATAATGCTCTCTGAACATTTTAACAGCTACTGCACAACAAACTACCGCACATACCAAACTTCTTCACACGCTAAACAGACTTTACTTTACTGCTCCTCTTTCTGCTTTCTTGTTCCTCAGAACTGCATGAGAACAAATTGTCAACCAATGGAACATTGAAAAATAGGATTCTCTGTGGTCTACAACTGGGCTAAAAACATTAGCAAAGCCAATAGCTCTACCTAAATAAGGTCCCAAAGGCGAGACCTATTGGCTATGCCAATGCTTGTGTTACAGGGCCGTCTTGCAGAAAAATCGGCCCTGTAACAAAAACGGCCGAAAACCCGCCCTGGCAAAGAGCTCGGCGGCCCCTACAACCCCCCGGGAGAAGGGGGGCCGGCCGAGCACTTTGCCAGGGCCGGTTTTGGTTCCCAGTCCGGCTCTGGGTTCAACACCAAACGCAAAGCTATGTAACGTGCATTGGTCGTCGTTTCCCTTTCTCTATGCACCCAATGAATTTGCTCACCTTGGGGCTCGTAGTACAAGGCACAACGACACCTATTAGTGACCTGAGTAACACTCAGTTTGAATCAAACGTTACTATTTTTGGCAGGCGATAAATGGTTACTGCACTTAATGCACAATGCACTTATCTATTGGTAACTTGCCGCCTAAAAATAGTAACGTTTTCTTCAGTTTGAGTTCATAGTAAACCCTTGTTAATTGTCAGTCTAGCGGCAAGTAGTGCTTCATTTGAGCCAGTGGTTTCCGTTGCTCAGCACCAGCACTTAATCATCAGCACCTGCGCTTTTCACGAGCACCAGTCAAGGACACATTAATTTTTGGTAGGCACGTGGAGATTAAATGATTTGCCCAGAATCACAGAATGTTGAGCCGACTGGCGCCGAGATTCGAACCTGGTTCCCCAGCTCCGGATCGGCAGCTCTGGCCAGTAGCCCCATCCTCTCCCCACTTACATGGTTAGTAGTTGGTTCTGTTTTAGGCGGTGCTAACAGGAGAAATTGGCTGGTGCAAGCTGCCTCCTGACGAGAGCTCGGGCACTTATTATTTTTACAAATTTACCACTGGCCGCAAGCTAGACTGCCATGCGTGATGCACCTCAGAGAAGCATACACACTGAGTGCCAGCACTGGGCCTGTCTTCAAAACATAACAATAGAAACGCTTCTGACGCTAGGCCCTGCTGGCACACAGCGTGTATATTACTCAGAGGTGGGTGGCACTGGCAGGGCCTAGCTTCAGAAACATTTCTATCTACATGTTGCTATATGAGTTCCCTTTATTAATGTAATACCTACACTGTCACAATTGCTTTATTAACCTTCTTGCGTCTCAAATTTGCTTGAAAATGCACCATTTACCCACTCTTTTAAAAAATCCCCCCCGCCCCTCCCCCCGAACCCCCATAAAGATGTTCCAGATCGCTATCTGCACTTGCTTGCTCGCCCACCAGTTTCAAATGTCACCAGCCACCACTGCAACGCACATCTGTTGTTTCCGCCTTCAATTCTCTACCCTTTGCAACCAGTAAAAATACATAAAATGTTCTGAGGCATCAAGTGTATTCATAAATACATTTTATAAGCCTTTACATGTTCTCTAATTATTTCCAAAACAGGACTGAGAGATTAAGTAGCAAATAAGCCAGTGGAATGTATTTAGAAGTGTAATGGAACGCCGACAACTCGCCTTGTGGCTACTACAGAGAATTAGGAACAGACACAAAACACCACAGTAGGAAGTAGTAAAAGCCAATAGGTTTCGCCTATATGAGATGTATTGGCTTTGTCAATGATTTTAACCATGATGTAAAGCAGCATGACTGAGTGTGTAAAATAAAAAAGTGCTATGATGAAGACAATGATGGCCACGTCACAGCAATTTGTTAAAATTACTCTCAACCATTATGCAGTGCAGCATGTCTAAAAGTTTTTTTTTTTAAACTTCTGTAATATGGTAAACTCTGGCCTTTTTATAGCGCTTTTTCGCTTACTTTCATCCATGCTGCACAGCAGCCACACAGCTGTACAACATGGCTTAAAAAACTTTGGAAAGCCAATTAGCAGAGCTGTCAATGTTTTCTTTGCCTTGTTGTACAGCTGTGTCGCTGCTGTGCTGCATGGTTAAAAGTAAGATAAAATGCACTATAAAGCGGCCAGAGTTGACCACGTCACAGCAGTTCTTTTTTTTTTTTTTTTTTACTTTTAGCCATGCTGCACTGCAGGTAGGCTGCGTTACAAAATGGCTGAAAACATTGACAATGTCAGGTACTGTAGCCTGGAGTCTTTCTAAGTTGACGATCAACTACTCCATTTCTTATGTGCATCCTCTGCCTGTACCTCTTTTTCCCTGCTAACCTCGATATTAACCCCTTCCACGCTCATGACGAGCTCAGCTCGTCATGAGGTACACCTCTCGTATGCTCATGACGAGCTGAGCTCGTCATGAACCGCGGGATTCCGCAATCTTCAGAGCACAGCGGTAAAACGCTTAGCGCGGATGCGGTTAAGTACCCCTAATAATTAGCACCGGGAGACCCTTTCCGGGTAGCTGTGCGCTCTACAAGTCTCTTAGATGATAATTGATTTCTAGGCCTCCGATAACATTGAAAGGCTATTTGATGAGCCCACTTTCAGTTTTAATAACCTCTATGGCCTTGGGGATACGCAAGTACCAGGGGCCTTATTTACAAGAAAGTACTTTCAAAGCACAGGGATTCGTCATATTTACAACAATATGACGGATCCCTGTGCTCTCCCTGCGCCGGTGCACAATTGGCTGCCATGTTCCAACGCAGGCACACCCTACGTTGTGGGGATACCTTCCTGCACAAAAACCATCACAATTTTTGTTTTCCACTTTCTCTGTGTGCTGCAGAATGCAGCAAGCATAGAAAGAGGGAAAAACGAGGAGAAATAAAAGTATTTCTCCTCGTTGCGCCTCCTTATGCCTCCCCTGGGAGGCGTAGGAGTCTGACGCATTCCCAGCTCTACGAAACGTTGTAAATCTGGGAATGCGTCAGAATCCATTGGTGTTGCGTGGGAACATCCACAGCAACACCCATGGCACACCCCTTTCATGCAAAGTGCTGTGTGAAAAGGGACCATATTTACAAGGCCACAAAAAGCCATGCAAGGTGGCTTTACGTGGCCTTGTAAATATGGAGCACCCCACTGCGCCACCTGTGCATCGACAAAAGTGACGTACCTGCGGCACAAGGGGCTTGTAAATAAGCCCCCATGTGTCTAGTATTTCTGCCCTTTATGTGTCACCTTTATCATAGTGAGTAAGGAATGGTCCAATACACCTATCGTTAGATTAGATGCCTCAGAAATCTACATGGGTGCCTCTTGGTGGTATCTGCGAGTTGAAATTGTGGGCCTGGGAAAGAATGAGAGCGGCTTGCTCTCTCCATTTAGATAATTAAATATGGCCTGAACAAACCCTCCTAATTTAGTGTTAACAGCATTCTCAACCAGATTTGTTGAGTTTCTATCTAGCTTTCCACCTACCACCATATTTAAATGCTCACCAATTATTAATATCATATGCGGAAAGAGAAAGAGCAGCTCTATTGAGGTACTCAGCATGTCAGACTGCAAGCCTGGGTCACGCCTGGGGTCAAGTACACAATAATAAACAGTATTTTATCAATTTCTTAGATTACTACTGTTGCCACATACCACCCATTTTTGTCTAATCTAATTGCGAAGCGCAAGCTCACTTCTCCTAAAACCTCAATCCTTCCACAAAAAGAGACCTGGATGCAGAGCTTTCTCTGGTATCGCACCGAAGATCTGGAACAACCTTCCCCCAGACTTACGCAGAATCCCTTTCTTTACCATCTTCAAAAAGGAAACGAAAATGTTTCTCATGAACAAATTGTCATCCTAAACCTATAACTCCTAGAAGCCTACCTGCCTTTGCTTGTATTCAAACAGCAATGTCCACCTCACCTATATTGTATTATATGCGATCCCCGATTGTTTGTATAACTTTTGACAATTATTTCCTGTAAAGCCCCCTGACAACCCCATAGACTCTCTCTGCACTCTGCCTCTGCTTTTAATCAAACAGCAATGTCTACCTCACTTGTATTGCAATATATGCGATTCACGACTGTACGTATAACTTGTGATAATCAGGTACTGTAAAGCGCTCTGATACCCCCGTGGGTCATGTCTGCGCTATATAAATAAATAAATAAAATAATCATGTGTTTTGTAAATGGAACAAGACTGATTTTTTTATGCAACATCTCCACCCTTTGGTCCTAGGTGTGTAGCCCGAGTGGCAGAGCAATGAATAGCTTCTTCATACAATAAAGTGTCAATTGTTGCCCAATAATACCTGTCTGGACAGCAATTTCTAAACACTTCAGGGCATATTTACAAGACCCTATAACCACAGGGACATCACTTTTTCTGACGTTCCTGTGGCCGTAGGGGCTTTGCCTTATTCACAAGGCAGCATTAAGCCACTTAACGTGGCATAACGACGCCTATTGAAAAAGGCACCCTTTCACTCTATACTTAGCGTGAAAAGGGTGGGCAATGGGTGTTGCAGTGGGGGTTCCACCGCAACACTCATTGATTTTGACGCTGCCCCATTTTTACACGGGTGGCGTAAATATGTAGCAATGCCAAAATTAAGACAAGGATATCCTGATCTTAAACAGGTGAAACGAGGAGAAAGGCTTTATTTCTCATTGTTTTTGCTGTTTCTATGTGTGCTGCACAATGCTGCATATTGTGCAGCACACATAGAAACAGCAAAACACCATGTATGAATGTTTATGTGCAGGAAGGGACACCTCCCTGCACATAAACAATCATTCCCACAAAGTAGGCACACATGCACTATTGTGCAAGGGTGCCTGCGTTGGTACTAGGCAGTTAAATTTAGCGCCAGTGCAGGGAAAAACGCAAGGTTGCACCATATTGTTGTAAATACTGTGTAGCCCTGTGTTTCTAGAGTGACGTAGCGCGACATTAGCCTTCTTGGCTTAACACCATGCTCCGCCACTTTAGTTGAAATATGCTCCTTCTTTCTGAATTCTATGCCCAGGTCATTTACGTTCCATGACAGGCACCTTAGCCATCTCACCATAATGTCTTGTTTGTGATGGGTTCTGTACTAACTAGTTTGGTCGGTCCTATCCTACTCAATCTACCATGCATCTTTGCTGTATTTACTATAAGTTGTTTCCAACTCCCTCACCTGCGCTGTCACACTGTGAGTTTAGAAACTACCCAGCCCCCTCAATGCACAATGTGCTTATCGCCTCATCATACTCAAACTTCAACTATTGCACCAGGACATGCTGGTGCACCTCACACCAGTAGCTAAATGCTGATTCTGTTGTCACTAGAAGTTGTTACCTCTTCCTCGCCTGAACACCATATAGGATATATGGTAGCAGGTCTACCCATATTCGCTTCTGGATTTCATTGTGTACTTTATCATAGTCTACTGTCTCAAGACATCAGGATCCCACCTGGGCTGTAGTTAAATTCACTCCATCTTCCACCTTGTATGGAAGGGACATTCAAGTTGTATGTCCCTGTGGGCATTGTCCATTGTGGTCTCTGGGGTTCATGCTGATCTCCATGGTATTGTGAAACCTGTTAAATTATCCAGGTCTGCTCGGTCTGAGCTCTCCATTGTTGAATGTATCAGTTGTTCGGGTATCAGGCTTCCAACTCTATCTATTGATGTCCCTATTCTGTTTTGGTCAATCCCCAGCAAAATTTGTTACCCATAGTTTAGTCTCAATAGTCAACTTCTACCCAGTACAAGGCCTACTCCAAGGACCATGTTTTCCCTTATGCAATGACCTTGAAGTGAGCAGGCAAGATAAAATATTTTATCCCCATATGGATGGATGATGGCATTTTCATATGTTGTCATGACGCTTGCACACTTTCATCTCTGTTCCAGATGTTCAGCAGACGGGCTCCCAGCGTCCTTGGATGCCCTGGGGCTTTTCTTTGGGCTCGAGTGTTTTTTGGTTGTATGTAATAAAGTTGCCTTTTAGTTGACAACATTAAAGTTGAGTTGAAATTGGCAAGGTAATAATATTGTGCCCTTCATTATTACCTACAACAATTCCAAAAACGTAGCATTTTAGAAGTGTTTTTATTAAATGAATTTATGAATTCATCTAACTATACCCTAGTAACCACTTAGCATCCATTAACTTTTCCTATCCCTGAAACCTTAAAACCCCAAACCACCTCTTAATGCCACCCTTGCCTGAACTCTAAAAGCCTCTTACTACCCGTTAACACTACCAATCCCTGAAGCCTACTTACTCGTTACTAGCCCTTAATGGAACTGTTCCCAGAACCCTAAATACCCCTTAATGCTTCTTTATACAGCCTATCCTAAAAAACTCTTACTACCCTTTAACACTATCCTTCTCTGAACCTAAAAGCCCCTTCTTACCATTTAAGACTACCCTTCCCTAAAGTCTCAAAACCCCTAATTTTACTAACCTTCTCTGAACCCTAAAAACTCTGTACTTCCACTTGCTGCTACCCTTTCCTAAACCCAACCAACCATTTACTACCCCTTAATGCTACCACTCCCTGAACCTTAAAACCCCCTTATTACCCTTTTGTGCACTGTCCCCATAACTCAAAAAAAAACATCACTGCCCTTTAACGCTACCCTTTCCTGAGCCCTAAAAGCCCCTTCCTATTGTTTATTCACCCTTTCCTGAACCCTAAGAATCTTTACTACCCCTTATTCATACCTTTCCCAGAGTCCTAAAAACTGCCTAGTACCTCTTAACTCTACCCTTCCCTGAACCCTAAAAGCCCCTTACTACCCTATATCTCTATCCTTCCCTAAACCCTACCACCCCTTACTATCCCTAACGCTGCCCTCCCTTGAATTCTAAATACCCCTTACTAGTCCCTCATCCCTTTACCACTTCACTGTTAATGCTCCTCTCTACTTTAGTTCCCAATATACTTCCCTTTGCCATATAAGAGACAATTTATTTCAACTATGTTTGTAGCCACAACTTTTTTTTATTGTAGTTTTCCAGTAGAGTAAATTTTTGACACTACCTTCTTTCAGTCTACTTTTCTCCCTACAAAAGTTTTATTGAAAATTGCTTATATATTCCTCCACAAACAGTTGGACACTTTAGACCCTATCACGATTGTACCACCGGCACCGTAGAGAGGTGGAATCCGCCCGTCTATTAGTCGGCAGTTCCACCCACAGTATTAGGATGCGACCACCCTATGGGCGATTGGAAACATCAGTTTTTCTATTGCAGCTTGTGCAGCAGCCCAAAAAGGGCTGCAGCACACTCTGCAATAGAAAAATAGATGTTTTCAAACATCCCTGTGCCGTGTGGCAGGCACCATGCAGTGCCTGCTACATGATGAAGGAATATTTAGGGGGGCACCACAGGTGCCCCCCAGTCCCCATAGCGGAGGGCCAAGGGGGAAGGAGGCCCTGCTAGGGGCCTCCAAAGTCACTTTCCTCCTGCCTTATCATTAGGGCAGACCACAGTGAAAAAGACATGCGAAAAGTGACATTGTAATCCCGCCGACGGAGCCGTGGCTGGCTCCGCTGCCTCTTTAGGATTGCAATTCCACCCACCGACCCAACAGGCTCTGTGAGCCCGTCGGAACCGGAGCAAAATTCCCCCGCAGGTTGCCCTCCAACCGCCAGTATCATAATACGGCGGTCGGATGGAAACCTATGATGCTGGGTGGAATGTCTCTGACTAGCTGTCGGATGGCTTTCCAACCGACATCATTATGAGAAACTTTGCGTCTAATGTGCTAAGGTTTTGTGTTGAGTTTGCGTTACTTTTTTAATGCAGATCAATGCAAAATCCTTTTGAGGATTTACAAACCAACACAAATTGCTAGTTGCTAAAAGTCATGGAACCCAGCGTGAAGCGCTGCTTTTCGTTACTTTGCATCAAGGGACTTCCCATGGGTGGCACATTGGCATTCCATGCAACCATCTCTGGCTTTTTACGCAAAACCCCATCTTCTAACAATAGTAGACAGGGATTTATGCCAAAAAATAGGGACACTTGAAAGCAGGTATTAAAAGAAGAAATACTTGTTTTTCTCCTTTCGTTTCCAAATTTGCATGTTTGCTACACTGTACAACACACGCACACAATGGGAAAAGCTTTTACTTGTATGGCCTTTCAGGCCGAAATAAATTATTTTGAAAAGTTTTACAGCTTGTCTAGGCATAGTATTTTGTACTGAAAGGGTACCCTTCCAGTAGAAAACCTTTGCTAAACTCACGCAAACATGCTTGCACCAAGGTGCAAGTGTGTGTGCATGGTGCTTGGCAGCCTGATTGTGCACTGGCGCTTGGGAGAGGGGAGGAGAATACCATATTTCTGTAGATATGGCACTTTCCTGCTCTCCTGTCACACAACACAGCGCAGCAACTTTGGGTGCAGCACTGCGTTGTGTGAGAGGTAGGTAAATCTGGGCATTTGTCTTTTGGCTCTTTCAGGCACCTCCACTATCTGAATATTGTTTCTTCTTGATCTGCCTTCAGCATCTTCCAGGCAAGCCTGCCTAACTTTCATATCCAACTATAGAGTCAAATTCGACGATCTGATTGACTTAACCTCAGATGAAACTTTAGTAAATCGAAGTTGATTTTGAATGAACCCATGACTGATTTTCCAGACATCCATACAAAGCATATTCACTTCTATAATTTGTAATATCAATTTTGTGTTAGATGATTGACTTTGATTCATTCATAGCCCTCAATTCCTCTTCCAACATGGATTCGGTTGTGGGTGGAGTAGTTGATCCATGGTTTCCACTTTGGATATTTGCCTTCCTTCCTCCAATAGCTTGTTACGGAGGCAGCCTTCTTTGCAAAGCAAGTATTGATGGCGCAGTTTTGCTGATTGTCCACGGTCCATTGTGGTGCAGGGTAAGTTGAAGTGTCTTTAGGTGCTTCTCAGCCCTGGGCAGATTGATACAGTTCAGGAATTTAGGGAGTCGATGCGCTTACATGCTTCAAATATCCTGCCTCTCTTTGGCACCCTTCTGCCCTGGTGTGAGGAGGTGATAAATCTGGGTCCTGGATTATTTTCCAAACAGATCCTCTACTGCTCTCAAAGCTGCCCCACTCCAGGCATACCTTAGGTGATGCCTGGACCGCTCATAAGAAATACAGACATGCCCTTTGTCGAAAGGGATCTGCTTTGGGCTTGGATAGGCTTAAGAATCGTCAGCCCATCCAACCATGAAAGGTACACAAGATTGGTATGAGCACATGCATGATTTGTTGCTGCAGAAAAATAATTCTTATGGGTGGTATTCTAACCCTTGCCTAGTGAATGGTTATGTTAAGGAAAATCTGCACACACACTACCGAAGTCAGAAAAGGTTTGTTAACAAAAGAAAATTAATTATCATAATATCTATAAGCCACAGATTGGGCCAAAATTGTGGGGGGCGGAGGGGTGGGGGGGAAGGGGGCAAGCAAATCGTAGAACGAGTGAGCTCCCCACATAAAGGCAAAGCACATATATAATTTGTCTCACACAGGCTTCCAATAGGGAACAAACAACTTCGTAAACAAACGGAAGTATCCAGGTGTCTGGGCCTGAGATCACGAGAAAGGAGTAGGAGGGCCTTTAGCTTCTAATAAAAATGTCAACTTTTTGGCTGAGCAAGTTAATCAGCACTTTCTTGTCTTGGAAGCTAGGATACGAACAAGAAGTCTAAAATGTCAAAACAATGTGCACTACCTTTAAGCATGGTTAGCATGGGCAAAAGAACATAGCTGCAGAATGTACTGTTATGCTAAGGCAAAATGTTAAAGTTGACATTTCACAACTTTCTTTTCAGAGCTGTTCATAAAGTTTACGGAATCTTATGAGGCCCCATACGCCGTCAGAACGTCACTTTTAGTAACGTTCCGTGGTGCAGGAGCCTGCTCCATATTTACTAGGCAGCACTAAGTCACTTTTTTTGGCTTAACCCCTTCCGTGCAAGGATAATTCCCACCCTGTGCGGGGGTTTCCATTAGTGGGCGGGGATTCTGATGGCCGGGGGCCGTCCTGCGCACACGCCCACCAGGACGCTTAATGGCTCCCGGACGTCACGAGCATGGAAAAGGTTAATGCTGCTCCGTAAATATTGGCCCCTTTAACGCAGTTTTCTGCGTTAAAGGGGGGTGGAATGGGTGATCCTGGGGGGCGTTCCCAGCAACATCCATGGCATTTTGACATTGCCCCAGATTTACGAGAAATCGTAAATCTGAGGCAGCTCCAAAAACGTACACCTCCCTCGGGGAGGCGCAAAGGAGGCAAAACTAGGAGAAATATCTTTATTTCTCCTCGTTTTTCCTTTTTCTATGTGTGCTGCAAAAGGAAAAAGCCACCTGTGTTGAGGGGTTGATTGTTTTTGTGCAGGAAGGGAAACGCAGGCACCCTTGCATCATGGAGCAAAGGTGTCTGCGTTGGCGCACAGCAGCCCATTGTGTGCAGGCGCAGGAGAAAAGGACAAGAATGTGCCGTATTTCATAGATACAACGCATTCCTGTCCTTTTCTTTAACTGTAGAGCAGCGCAACAGGAAGACCTGCGTTGCTGCCCTATGGTAAAACCTCATAAATGAGGCCCAATATTTAGAGAATGGTGCTGTAAAATGCAGTGTTAGGCCATATTTAAAAAATAATGTTTAGATAACCAATCCCAAATTCTATAATTCTTCCATATGAATATGCCCAATGAAACTGGCAATATCAATGCATTGGACAATACATTGGACACCTTCAAAGCTGTCTTAGGGGGTACAATGTATAGGCGCTCTTGTCACTTTGGCCCTAATTTACGGGATTTTGGCCTAGGGCAGTGCATCAATTCACCTTGCTGGGCTGTCCATCACCAAAGTGAAAGGGCAGGAATGCACCGTATTTCTGCAACACGGTGCATTCCTGTCCCTCCTCCCTGCGCTGGCACAGTTACAGTAGCCTAGTTCCAACACAGTGTTTTTGCACCTGATCTCTTGTCCGGATCAACACTTTTTGCAAGGTATCACCAAGACGTTATCACCATATTATTATTATTTTTATTCTATATTATTTTCACCTGATGGTGATTGGACCCTTTTCACTCTCCTTGCTTGGAGGATTCATTTCATTTAACTACTATACTGGCTTATCTCCAACACTCTTTATTTCAATGCACAACTTGGGGTGCAAATCCTAATAGCCGAGCAGTATTTTTACTGCATGTTGTTGTGTTTTTAATTTCCAGTGGCGACATTGAATGAGAAAACTTCACCCTCGAACGCTTTCCCCTGACGAAGGGTTCCACGTAACCCGAAATGCATTGGGATGGATGAAATAAGAATGTTATGTACCTCTTAAGTGCTCAAACGCATTGTTGACTTGATATTATTTTGACAATTGATACGAACAGTTTGTAGACATATACATGCTAATAATGTTTTTGAGTTGTGATTTGTAAAATGCGATAACAGTAAAACATATGTGATGAAACATATAATTGTTGGCCTCAGAGCTTTTCATAAGAATTCTAAACTGTCATTGATAAATTTGATTTAGACATTATTGTCTTTGAGCTGTGCATTCCCCTAACTGTGGGTTCTCCCACAGCCTGCCTTGCTGTTCTAACATGGGGAATTAGGGTCATTTCCCCACCGGGAATTGCACGCACATTCTTTACAAACCCACCAAATATCTCATAAGAAACTAGAAACCCACTTAAAGTCTACACACAGGTGTGCACCTGCACCCCCCTATCAGTGCTTTCATATCGGACCCACTCTTAGCAGGGTAGCATCCACAGAATTTTCTCAAAATGTCTTGGAAAGATATAGCGGACATAACTACAAATCAAGCCGCCACAAAAGCATATACCTCAGAGGAAGCAGAGTCAATATACTCACTTATAAGAGAAGCACGCGATTTTGGTGCCTCCACAGGAAATATTTCACAACAACTGAAACAACTTGAATACTTGCTCAAAAAAGAAATAAATCAGCGCCTCCACGCCACTACTCTCATTGAGTATCACAAAGTCAAAAGAATCCCTAGAGGTCTACGAATAGCCTTAAAACCCATGCTATTTAAATTTAATAAAGATTTCATGTCACGCTGGTACGCTATACTGAACAAATGTTCGCTGGACTTGATACTTCTCATCATAGAAGAAATCTCCACTATCCTGGCTGAGCTGACAAAAGACATAGACAAACTGAAGGATGACCTTGCACAAAAAATGGATTCTGATGATTGGGATAAGGTATTGGAAAACATTAATACCAATTTAGATAAACATGCAAAAGAAGTGCACGAACGGAAGACCAGGAAGTTCCGCAGGGACACCATAGATTACAAACTGGATGAGGTTTACTCATGGGCGGAAACCTATGCCCAGAAACGTTTCTTCAAAAAACCCAACTCTAATTCTTCTGAGGAAAGTCTGGTACCTGATCAAGATCTCACGGTTCAACGTCCGAAACCACCCTCTACCACACCCCAGATCCCAACAACAGAAGGGGAACCATCAACATCCAGTAATCAACAATCTTTTTTAGAGAGTGGCCCACCGACCAAGGGACCTCCAGACAAAATAACACCACAACCAGAACCCGCAACAGAAGGGGACAAAACAAAAAAAGCACCCGAAACAGGAAGACCACAAAGGACGGTGAAGAAACCGAATCCCTAGTGATGAATATCTCCTCCAGAACTCTCAATCCAGTGGAACTTAACACCTTGAACAAAGGTATCTCTTTTGTGCCCACATATTCATCCAATGAATTGGAAACTGAAACCGCAATGTTCAGATTCATGCGCAAATTACGCTTGAGGTGGTTCTTCTCAACCTTGTCTAATGTTGAAGATCAAAGCCCAGAATCCAGAAAATTCCGTCCCAAGAGTAAATTTATGGCTCCTATCACCCATAAATCACTTGACACCTTCGAACATTTGGTCAAGAAGGACTTTGCAAAAATCCAATATACCAAACCATCTCATTCCAACTTGACTGCAAAGGAACAAAAAACTTTAGGATCTCTCAGAAGAGACAAGTCCATTACTTTTCAACCAGCTGACAAGGGTGGCGCCCTTGTAGTATTAGATACCACATTTTACAACCATAGCGTGGACGCCCACTTGGCTGACACTGATACTTACTTGACATTGGATAAAGATCCCACGGACGATCTATTGACTGTATTGACTATTATAGTCACGAAAGCTGTAGAGGCAGGTACCATTGATACACCTACTGGCAAATTTCTTGTAAACCCAACACCAAAAGTTCCACATATTTACATGCTTCCAAAAATGCATAAGGATTCTTTGAGACCACCCTTCAGGCCCATAGTGGCAGGGTGCAATTCGATACATGAAGCCATTGGGTACTTTGTGGACCATCACCTCCAGCCTTTAGTTCAAACTTGGGGCACGTACATACGTGACACCACAGACTGCCTCACGAAACTACAAGCCATTGAACACCAAGTGAACCAAGACACTTTACTATGCACGATAGACGTCGTGGCTTTGTATACATCCATAGCACATGACCAAGGCCTAGAAGCAGTGGAATGGAGGTTGCTGACCTCATCCAAACCACCTGAATTATCAATTTTCCTTCTTGAGCTACTTCATTTCTCATTATATCACAGCTATTTCATTTGGCAAAATCAATTCTACTTACAGAAGACGGGCACATCCATGGGCTTTCCTGGAGCCCCTTCGTATGCAAACACCTATATGGCTCATTTTGAAAACCAGCATATACTTACCAACCCCATCTGGATTAATAATGCAATAGCCATCTTTCGCTACATTGATGACATCCTGGTCATATGGAATGGTCAAAAGAGCACATTGGAGGATTCCATTAAGACCTTAAACCTGCACAATCCGAGAATTCAATTCACCTATGATATTCAAGAAAATAAGATACATTTCCTGGATATAGAAATTCAAAAAACAACCACAGGCTTGAGTACATCAGTCTACACTAAACCCACAGACGTGAACAGTGCATTACACTTTACCAGTGCACACCCCATTTCTCTTAAGAAACATCTCCCGATTTCGCAGTTCATGCGCATAAAGAGAATCACCTCGGATAACCAAGAATGTACCCACAAAATCCAAGAACAAAAATGCAGATATCAAACAAGAGGATATCCAGTAGAAATACTTGATCAAGCTGCAGAACAGGTTGAAAAGAAACCAAGGAAGGATTTGCTACAAACCACAGTAAGAACGCCATCCCGCAGAGAGGTATTTGTACTGAAACACTCCACACAAGCTCCTCGCATAAAAAATATCATCAAGAAAAGATGGGAAATCATTGAAAATGAACCAGACTTTCAAGGTATCTTCTTAGATTCTCCTTTATTTGCACACCAAAGAGCGAAGAATCTTCGTGAACTTTTGAAACCACAAGAAGACAAACCCATAGGAGGTTACAAGGGAATGACTAAATGTTACAACTGTGGACAGTGCAGTAATGTAATCACAGGTGACACTTTTATGCATCCACAAACGGGCACCAAACTAAAACTTCATCATACGTCAAATTGCAACACTGAAGAAGTGATATACGCAATTAAATGCCCATGTGGCCTAGTGTACGTAGGCAGAACAAGCAGAAAGATAAAAACTCGCATAATAGAGCATAAAAGCCGGATTCGGAACAAGAACACCACATCCCCACTGGCAACACACTGGGAGACATCGGGTCACACCATACCCCAATTACGATTTACCATACTAGAAAGAGTCAAAAAGGTGTCAGGCACTGACATCAACACATCATTAGCTCGTAGGGAAACACATTGGATAAAAACACTGAGAACGATAGCCCCAAATGGGCTCAATGACCATTATGAGATGCTGTGTTTTGTATAAAGTATTCCTTTCAGCTCAATATTGTACAGGATCTGCACCCACTTCTTATCTTGTTTTCCACTTTGATTGCTTGTTCACAAATGTTTCATTCTTCTTTTTCTTTCTTCTAAAATATGTCTTTCCCTAAAATTACTCTCGTTTTAGATTCTGTTTTTATTTATCTTTTTCAACACCACACATCACATATTGTGTTCTTTTCACCCCTTTCATTTCATTTTCATAATTATCTCTATCTTCTATACACTTGATCCTTCGTTTCATTTCCTGATCCTTGGGGACACTGCTCCATTCCGTTTTCCACATCGTTGTTCACCCTTGGGTCTATTTTTACGCACAGTAGACCTCCCACTGCCTTCTGTATAGAACCTCCCCGGTCGCGCATTGCACCCTGGATTATCTCCCATTCATCGCGTTCGAAGCAACTGACGGTCTGAGAACTTGGCAAACCTCCGGTATGTTTATCCCGCTCCTTATTCTTTAGTAGACGCTATGTCTATAGTGAAAACATCGATAATTGGAGGAGTCTAACTTCGCTCCCCATGTTTATCTTTATAGTACGGTGACCCGCAGCCGAGCCACACAGAGGGTTTTCCTTCTCTCCATTACTCCGGATTACCAGCACTCTCGCTAGTGCTCACATAACTACATTTCCGGTAAGCGAGCACAAGAATGTCACGTTTCATTCACGGTCTCTGCCCTCTCTCTACTGCCACAGGACAGTCTCCATTATAATACATCATTGTATCATTGTATTTACAGACAGTAGTGCTCAGCACTGAAACCCTTAGCACCTGATCTCTTGTCCGGATCAACACTTTTTGCAAGGTATCACCAAGACGTTATCACCATATTATTATTATTTTTATTCTATATTATTTTCACCTTATGGTGATTGGACCCTTTTCACTCTCCTTGCTTGGAGGATTCATTTCATTTAACTACTATACTGGCTTATCTCCAACACTCTTTATTTCAATGCACAACTTGGGGTGCAAATCCTAATAGCCGAGCAGTATTTTTACTGCATGTTGTTGTGTTTTTAATTTCCAGTGGCGACATTGAATGAGAAAACTTCACCCTCGAACGCTTTCCCCTGACGAAGGGTTCCACGTAACCCGAAATGCATTGGGATGGATGAAATAAGAATGTTATGTACCTCTTAAGTGCTCAAACGCATTGTTGACTTGATATTATTTTGACAATTGATACGAACAGTTTGTAGACATATACATGCTAATAATGTTTTTGAGTTGTGATTTGTAAAATGCGATAACAGTAAAACATATGTGATGAAACATATAATTGTTGGCCTCAGAGCTTTTCATAAGAATTCTAAACTGTCATTGATAAATTTGATTTAGACATTATTGTCTTTGAGCTGTGCATTCCCCTAACTGTGGGTTCTCCCACAGCCTGCCTTGCTTTGCACAGAAATGGGCACCTTCCTGCATGGAAACAATCATAAGAGGCGTTTTCCTCTTCTTTTAAAAAAATTTTAAACTTTATTTTTTGTCATTTTGTGAAAAATAAACAAACAATCACATCCCCCCATTTGGCATCAAAACATCACATATACACATCGACTGACTCATTAAGGCACGGTTTGTTGGCCGAAGGCCACACTGAGATACATAGTTGCTCAAGATACATTGCAAATAATCAGACAACAGATAGCGTCCTGTGAGCACTGGGCCAGTCCCTACACTTCACGCCACCTCCACCATGACTCCGGGGGCTTCTCCATTGCCCTCCTCAGTGCCCGAACCCATTGGTGAGAATAACTCTCCACTCGTCCCTTCTGAATCGCTATGGGAGGCGTGTTCCAAGACCCCTATCGTGGCACACAGTTTGCACCAGGCCAACAGGTCCTCCTGCATCTTCTCGTCCCTCCTACAGCTCTGCATGTGTGTCTCCTCTGCCAGGGACCACTCCCGCACATCACTCAGCCACCTGGGAACCTTTGGGGCCCTCTGGCCCATCCAAGTAATCGCCACCCTACGCCTGGCCAGCACCAGCATCAATTGCATCAATTTATAAGACAACTTCCGTTTCTTTGGTCTCGGTACCAACGCCAACAAGCAGTGTAAAGGTGTCAGTGTAATGTGGATCCCCGTTGTTATGTTATATGTTATGTTATATAAAAATGTGTAACGCGCACGATTACTCTTGAGTGTCCTGGCGCGATGTGGTTGCAGACCTGTGGCTAGAGAGAGTGTTAGTAGGCTTGCTTGAAAAGGTGAGTTTTGAGAAGCTTCTTAAAGCACCGGAAGTCCTGTGTGTGGCGCAGCACAGCAGGGAGGGTATTCCAAAGAGTGGCTGCTTTGACTGAAAAAGACTGGCCGCCCATCCTAGAGCGACGAAAGTGGGGGATGGCCATCAGTCGATGAGAAACAGATCTTAAAGCTCGACGAGAAGCATAGAAGGCCACCCTTTTCCTGATGTAAGGAGGGCCTGAATCATGTAAAGCTCTATGCGCTAAAATAAGAGCCTTGAACTGCACCAGTTGGACCACGGGCAGCCAGTGAAGATTTCGCATTTGTGATCTGATACTTGATCTTTTAGAAATGCTGAGTAGAAGTCTGGCCGCCGTGTTCTGAATTAATTGTAGTTTATTAACCAGATATCCAGGGATGCCAAGGAAGAGCGCATTAGCATAATCCAGGCGGGATAGGATAAGCGCCCGAGCCACCATCTCCTTGGCTGGCTGAGGGAGCAAAGGGAAAAATCTGCTTAAGGATTTGAGGGTTCCAAAGAACACGCCTGTAAGTCTCTTGATGTGATCCGTAAACCTGAGATCTTCACCAAACCAGATACCCAGGTTCTTAGCCAGTGCTAGTGGCAACAATGTGCTCCACTACCCTCCCCCAAAAACTCTGGACCATTGGGCAGCCCCAGGCCAGGTGCAGGAAGCCCGCTCGTCCCGCGCCACCTCTGGGGCAATCATCGCTCCTACCCGGGGAGTAACGCTGCAACAAGATCGGAGTGAGATAGGTGCGGTGCAGGAAATTGAAATGTATCAACTTAAAACGTGCATTACAAGAGGCCTTCTTTGTAAGGGCCCCTATTCGCGTGCGTTGACCCTGCTCTAGCGGGGTGCCTAAATCCACTTCCCAGGCCACCCACGCCGGGGGAACCGGCGGGGCAGAGTCCCTACGCATGGCCGCATACAGCAGGGAAATAAGTTGACGTCCTCTGCCACAAGACAGTATGATGTCCAGGGTATGGGTCACTGGGGCAGTCTCTAGATACTGCGTCCATAGTGACCGCACCACCTCCCGCAATCCCTGGTAATGCAGGTACTGTCCTCTACCCAGGGCGAAAGTCTCCTCCGCCTGTTCAAATGTCAAAAAGGTTTCGGCTGGATATAGGTCTGCCAGGGTCTCACAGCCTCCCTCCCGCCAGGCCCGGAAGGACATCTGTTGCTCCATTGACACTACAGGTGCCAGGATCCAAAGCGGCAAGTCCCTGTGGAAGGGCGCTGCCCGGAGCACCCTCTCAACGAAGCGGTGCCAAACGTTTGCCGTATGCCTCACGATGTAGGGCAGAGTCTCGCTTGCCCCCCTACCCCGCATCAACGCCACTTGAAGCTCCCGCACCGTCGCTCTACCCGCCAACAGCTGCGTCTCCCAGACATCCGTTCCCGCAAACCATCTGGCAGCCGGCAGCAGCTGCGCAGCATAGTAGTACAGGTCAAAGCGTGGGGCCTCCAGGCCACCCTCATCGTAGGATCTCACCACTGTGCGGAGGGCAACCCGACTACGCCGGTTCGGCCAAAGTAGGGACGTAAGGAGCGTGTTCAGTGTACGAAGACCCTAGGGGGGAGGGGACACAACGTATTTTGCAGTAAATAAAGTGTCCTAGGCAGCATCACCATCTTAGCGACAGCAAGTCGGCCCATTAGAGATAGCGGGAGGGTGTTCCAAAAGGTCACGGAGCACTGCAGGGACTGAAGCACCTTATCAATATTACAGGCCAGGGATCTCGCCTCCGTAGGCGCCACCAGAATCCCCAAGTAACGAAAACTATCCGTCACCCAACGGAACCCGAGCTCCGGCAAATTGTCCCTGGGCACCGACCCTAACCCCGACAATGGATAAATCAAAGACTTACGTCTGTTGAGTCGCAGTCCCGATGCATCCCCAAACCGATCCAACTGATTGAGTAAAACTGGGAGCGCCTCCCTCGGGGCCCTCAGATAAAACAAGGCATCATCAGCATACAAGGAGACAATGTTACACGTGTCACCCACTTGTATGCCCCATTGCGACATCTCCAGACGGATCCGGACAGCCAAAGGCTCTATCGCTAGAGCAAAGAGAGGTGGTGAGAGGGGACACCCCTGTCGTGTACCCCGCCCCAACTGCCAGTCCTCCGAATGCGCTGTTCCCAATCTCACCCGAGCTCTGGGGGAGTTGTACAAAATACGGACCCAACGGCAAAAATTTGGGCCCAGGCCCACCACCCGGAGAACCTCCTGCAAGTAAGCCCAATCCACGGTGTCGGACCCCTTGGCCAGGTCAACCGATACGAGCACCGTCTGGTCATCCAACCCCTGAACCTCATGTATGATATGGTTCAAACGCCTCAGATTAATGGCGGTGTTACGCCCTGGTATAAAGCCGCATTGGTCCGGGTGGACCAAGTGCGGCATATGCGGGGCCAACCGGGTGGCCAATACCTTAGTCAAAATATTTACGTCAGTGTTGATCATGGTGATAGGGCGATATGCGGAAGGGTCGAGCTTGTCCCCCCCTGGTTTAAGGATCATACAAAATTCTCCACGGGAGACATCCGGTCTCAAAGACTTCGGCGTAGACCTGCACCAAAAGACGCGCCATCATGGTTCCGAACTCCTGGTAAAACTCCGGCGGGTATGCGTCACTACCCAGCGACTTTGCGCACGGCAGGCTGGCGAGGGCCGTCCGCACCTCGTCCGCTGTCAGTGCCGCATCCAAGTCCTTCTGATCGGCTACGGAGATAAATGGAAGGGTCAGCCCCTGCAAATAAGGGGAATAAGAGGCCTCAGAGATGTCCGGGTCCGCAGTGTATACCTGCTGAAGGTGGGACCTAAGAGTCTCGAGAATCGCCCCTTCCAAGTGGACCACAGTCCCATGGGCGTCCCGCAGAGCCACAATGCGTTCCGGGGTTTGCTCCTTACGGAGGATCCAGGCCAGCAGTCACCCCGATTTGTCTCCTTCTCTATGAAGCCTCTGCCTATATTGGCCTAGGGTGTACTTATCCAGATGGTCTAGAATGTCATGGACCTTCCCTTGGGCTACCTGTTCGTCCGTTCGCTGTAGGTCGTCAGGAGACCCCGCAGTCTGGACATGCAAGAGCCCCTCCTCTGCCGTCTGCAAGTCCCTGAGAAGCTGTTTCCGGACTCCGTATGTCAATCCCATACAGTCTCCCCTCACCACTGCCTTCAGGGCCTCCCATTTAGTAGCCAACGATAGGTCTCCCACCTCCCAATTAAGGTCTATATAGTCTGTTAGGGCCTTCTCGACGTGTGCCCTTCCCACGGAGTCACGGAGGATATCTACTGGGAACCTCCAAGTACGTGGACGGGAAACCGGAGTTCCCCATCGCACCAGACAAACCACCGGGGAGTGGTCAGACAGAAAGCGCGCCTGATGTGTCACTTCCATAGTCATGTTGCTCTCTGCGTTAGCTACGAGCACTCTATCAAGGCGACTGTGTGTATTATGAGTGGGAGAAAAGCAGGTATATTCCTGCAGCGTCGGATTGGCCTGCCACCAGATATCGACAGCCCCTATATTCTCCATAACCTCGTGAAGCTGTACTGTAATTCGGGGTTTCGTGCCCTTCCGTGGCGGAGACCTATCAAGGACCGGGTCCAGAACACAGTTAAAATCACCCAGTCAAAAAAGCGGCGCTCCCAGGTAGTCAACCAAAACATCCTGCAGAGCCGGAAAAAAACCTGGATCATCCACGTCGGTGCCTGTGTATTCAGAAGGGTGACATCCCTACCATCCAACTTAGCCCTAAGGAGCAAATATCTACCCTGAATGTCTGCCTCTCCATATTGGACTGCAAAAGGGACCCCAGGCGCCACCCAAATCAACACCCCTCTAGCATATGAAGAATAAGAAGAATGGAACACCTGGCCCGCCATTTCTTACCCAGCTTCTGCGCCCCCTCCTCAGTAAGATGAGTCTCCTGAAGGCAGGCAATCGCAACCCTATGCCTACGGAGCCAAGACAGTACTCTGTAACGTTTTGTGCAAGTACCTAGCCCCCTCACATTCCAGCTCACAAATTTGTATTCCATTGTCAACTACATGTCCCGCCTCCCCCCCATACTTCATTCTCAGTGTCCCTCCAGTCCCGTGCCCGATGTGTCATACATGCGATGCCTACAACTTCCCCTAACAACAACCCCCCTCCAACACCAACCCCACCCACAAGCAATATACTAGCAACAACCATACCTGCCGACATGCCCTTCCTGTGCTGGTGCCAGGACATACACAGCTTCCCCATCAGTCACCCTCACTAAACCCACCTACAGAAAACAAAAAAGAAGACAACTACACCCCCCCACTTGACTCCCCACCAGGCCGCCCAACAGGACCTAAAAGAAGACACCACCCCGGCCCTAACAATGAAGGAGTCCATCATTCACCCAGCCCCCCGAACCCCTACCCACTCCCCCCGCCCCCAAGCATACAGAGCCCCCAATCAACAATAGCCCCCTTACTGTTCAACAATGGTCAAGCGCCATGTCCAGAGTCCAGCAATCTTTATAGCGCTAGGGCCCCTCCTCACGATAGTCCATCTGGCACCTGCCCCTGCGCTCCAGCCGTCTCCGGGATCGTGGCACTGGTCAGGGAAACCACCTCCGCAGTGAGCTGCAACGTGTCCGGTACAAGGATCTCCACAGGAGAGTAAGGTCGAGACGCCGCAGGCAAACGGTCCGATTCTGCCAAATCCATGCGAAGGGAACCATCCTCTCTCACCGTGACTCGGTCGCCCTCCGCACTCTCATCCATATGGGACCCTCGATCTCTTCTCCGACTGCGCTGCCTCCGCGGTCTGGTCCCCCATGTGCCACGGCCCCCCCCCCGTTCTCCAGGAGGGAGGGCATCCCCCCGAATCTCGAGCCTTTCCCAAACCTCCGCAGGAGCTCCAAAGAAGTGTGCCTTCCCTTGGGATATGACCTTTAGCTTCCCTGGGTAGAGCAGCATATACTGTAGATGCATCTCCCTGAGCTTTTGTTTGACTGCCAAAAAGGACTTGCGCTGTTCCTGAACCAATTGTGTATAGTCCGGAAAGATGGTGTGTATATCAAACCTAGGCATTTAAAACAACATGGGAAACAGGATTGCAAAGAGGGAATGATTGAGACAGAATCTATTAAAAAGCTTTATTATTTTTAATTAAACATACATATAACAAAAAACAGAATTCATATTTAACAAAATACAATTATAAACAATCAATTACAAAAGATCATATACAACTTATAAAATAATCAATTTAAAATAAAAAAGTGGCGATCATTAGTATCGACGCGCGTTTCGGCGTTGAAAGAACGCCTTCTTCAGGAGCCACAAATATTTCTGAAAAAAACACAAATGAATATAACTATTTTTCCTTTTTACATAAAACAAGTTTTATATAAGTTAAAAACATTCATAAAACTCTTTTTCCAGATACATATTCTTATTCAATAAACAAGCAACCCTTATCCCTCTACGTATACCAAACATAGTATACATAATTTTAAATTGAAAATTTATAGAAAATTTGAGCAGTTGCATTATCTGGAAAGATTGACACCCTTGCATTTTCAAACGTAAGGTCCTTAGACTCCCTTGCTGCTCTAAGGATGCAGTCTCTGTCTCGGTAGTTTAGGGTTTTGGCAATGAGAGCTCGCGGAGGGGCTCCAGGTCTCGGGGTGGGACCAACGCTCTGTGGGCTCTTTATATCACAAAGACATCTAACAGATGCTCAGGGCTCAATACCGTATGGATCCAGTGCTCAAGGAAGCGCTCCGGGTTGCCCGCCTCCGCTCGTTCAGGAATACCCAGCACACGTACGTTACTGCGGCACGCTCTCCCCTCCACATCCTCTGCTCTCCGCTCTAGGGCCTCCGTCGTGGCAGAAAATTGTGAGACCGTTTTTTTGAGGGATGCTACCTCCCCCTGCAGTTGAGTGATATTCCCCTCCGCATCCGTGACCTTATCGGCCACCTTGCGCAGGTCAGTCCGTAGGAGGTTCACGTTGATGGACACAGTCTCGATCTGTCGCTCCAAGGCCGAGTGGGACCCCTGTATTGCTTTCAACAATTCCGCTCGTGAGGGCTCCTCGGGCGCTGGATCCCCCTCCTCCTGCCCCGACTGGCGCGTGAGTCTTTGAGAGGGGAGCCTCTGCGTAGTATACTGTGTTATGGTGTTGGGCTGCGCAGCCCGAGGCGTTCTGTCCTTACGCATCATAGAGCACGACAAAGTTCCTTCCAGACGTCACCGACGTCTCCACTAGACCCTCAATTCAACAAAGCAGTTGGATGTCCCACACATATCGGCCACCAGGCACCACAGTCAACAGTATCCAGATCCATGCCCCCCACTATCCAAGAATGTCACAGACCCAACGCCGGCCCGTGTCTACCTGGGGAAGCCGTCCTGCAGGGGCCGGCCCACAGGACCACGGTCACCGATCCAAGCCCTCCCGCACGCGTGCAGACCGACTCTGAGGAGATCTGTTGATTTGCGTCTCAGGCTCCAGTGGGACACAAGGAATAACTAGGTTCAGTCCCCGGTTCCAGCTCTCGGAAGTTCCGTGTGTGGGATGCTACAGGATACACCCACCTCTGACATGTACAGTCCGACCAGGGCCCGGCTGGCTGCCGTCCTCCATTCTACTCAGAGGGGCCCCAGTGTCGGAGGGCTCCCCCGGGACCAATCCATCAGCCACCTGTGTTGTCAGGCCCAGGCCCCGGTCTAAGGGAGGAGCGGCCCCATCCAGGGGCAGACAGCCGCTCCCTCCACTCCGTCTCAGGTTGCTGCCCACAAGGGTATTCACTCCAGGCCACCGTCCGCTTGATCGCTCCAATACAATGCCAATGCCCCAGTCTCTGCGGGAGGCCCCCGCTGCAGTGGGTCCCCCCGGGCCAGGAGAGACACGTTACGCGGGCCTAGGCTGCAGCCCCCGGCCCGGGCACAGGCAGTCCCGCCTCCGGGCAACCAGGCCCCGCCTCCGCCGATCTGCCGTCCTCCGTCACCTCTTTCCCTTAGGGGGAGGGCCCTGATGGCTGCGGGCCTCCCGGTCTCACTCCACTCGCAATCCTCCTTGATGGGCCCAGTCCCCGGCCTCAATTTTGAGCGGCCCCGTCCCGACTGGACAGGTCGCCACCTCACCTTCGGGCCAAGCAACTCAGCCAAGGTATGGGGAATGGGCCCCAGGCAGCCAGAATGCCCCTGCACCACTCCGGCGCCCCAATCACTTCGGAGGGCCCCGATGACAGTGGGCCCCTCCGCACCAGGCGATCTGCGTCACTCCGGCCCAGGCGGCTCCACACAGGGCAGCCCGGGATAAGTTCCACACCCCTCAGCCCTCAGTCTGCCGCTCCTTCACCCAGGGGGTCCCGATGGCAGTGGGACCCCCGGTAGACCTCCGTTTGCGGCCCGCGACCCCAGGCCCAATCCTCGGTCACAATTAGCAGAGGCCCCGTCGCGAGGCTGGCCGGCCGCCTCCTCCACTGCGGGCCAACCTCTACGCAGCAGGGACAATCTTCACGGGCCCCCTGTCGCCAGAAGGCCCCGACACCACTCCGGAGCCCCAGTTACAGTGGGAGGGCCTGATGGCAGTGGGTCCCCCCGCGTTCGGTTAGGTCCGATGCCCGGGGCTAGGCCGCAGTCCCCGGCCTCAGTACTCACAGGTCCGGCGCCAGGTAGGCCGGGCCGAGGACTCCTCCGATCTGTTCGTCAGCCATCTCGAAACAGGGCAGGGGAGAGCCCAGCGCAGTCCGGACTCGTGGGCACCCCGAAAACACGCCAGGGGGCACTGAAAGGATCAGAAATGCAGGATTAAAGCAGCGGCCGGCAGGGAGCCGAAGGAGCTCACGTCCTGTCGGCCATGCTGCTTGGCCATGCCCCGTGCGTTTTCCTCTTTTTGTGTGTGCTGCAGAATGTAGCACACATAGAAAGAGGCAAAAATGAGTAGAAATAAAGATATTTCTCCTCATTATGCCTCACCTCGAGAGGCATAAGGATTTGGCACCTCTCCAGGTTTACATGATTTTGTAAATCTGGGGCAGCATCAAAATCCATGGATATTGTGTGGAAAAGCCCACCGCAGTGCCCATGGAATGCCTCCCAAGTGCAGAGTAAGGCGATTTGCGCTGCATTGCCTTACTCAAGATTTATGAGGCCACCTAAAGCCACGCACGGTTGCTTTGTGTTGCTTTATAAATCTGATTCAGAGCCAAGCGTCAAGAATGTACCACTTACCAAGGTGCAAAAGTGACACAGGGCTCTTATAAATAACCTCCTTTATTATTAGTGAGTTGAATAAAGAGGGATATCTTAGAAGAGAAACTTTAATAAAGCACATATGAAATATGAGGTTTTCAACATACAGTAACATCCCTCAGGTGCAAACCATGTGCCATAGCCTACAATAGAGCAAGATTGACCCCCTTAAGCCTTAAGAAAGCCACGTAGGCACACCGGGCATGACACTTAAGACAGAAAAGAAGAATACATTGGTGACATAATGATCTTTATGGGTCAGCCCACTACTTTTGAAGAGAACCTGGAGGCATTTCGGGGAAACTATTCAAACATGTATGGCTCTGACATATTATCTGAGGATGAACGGTGTAAATATCAGGAATCTATATCACAAGTCCATCACATTTGCTGCATAGTCCACCTGGTTGAAAAGGTCAAACAAAGATGTGTACCAACAGTATTCGTCTGGATGGCCAGAAGGGCTTCTAACCAGATGGACTGGTGATTTTTAGTTAACCTCTTCTGTGCTCATGACGGCAGTGGGTGTGCGCGCACAACGGACCGTGGACATCCGAGCCACGCCTGCGGATGGAATGTCCCAGCACTGCGGCGGAATTTGGGCCGCAGAGGTTAAAGCTCTCCATAAATTGGGATTTGAGACAATATTTTTGCTTATGGTACTTCCATGGTATAATTTCCTGACTTCAAAGATCTCCTTGACTGGTTAATTATCACAATACTTTCCCTAATGTAGAGGCACACATCAGTGGTGCATATTGTCACTGCTTTTATTTGCTTTGATCATTGTACTCTGCTGTGTGCGTTAAAGCAGATGATATAGTGGGCACCCCACTGACTTGAGACGCACATAAAGTTACGCCATTTTCAGATCAGCAGATCCGAGCACATCCATCCCAGCTCTTCAAACTAAGCTATCACCCTTTGAGGGAAATACAGGTTTAGAAAATAATCTCTCAACATTGGACATTGTAAATTTGTTACTACCTCTTGGTGAAGCCAATACTCTTTCACCACAGATTGCTTTTAGGCGGGCGACGTGCTCTATCAGATACCTTAAAAAACATATCACTCCAGATCCTGCAGACATTTATAAAGCTAACTGTCCGTAATTACTGCACTTCCTATGCAGTGACTATTGCTGCTGAGCTTTCTTCTTTCTTTCATGGGGAGGTAGAACAAACAAAGTTTAAAACTACGTATTCCAGGCCCTACCTGGCCTGGTCTGTAGTGAGAATTTAAGAAAATGACCTTGAAATGTATATCTGGCAGGCAAGGGGAGTCAGATTTCTCCATGTATCACAGGACTGCGGATATGGGCGTTTTTCAAAAAATTGGTAATTTAAAGACACTGATAAGTTGTGGTCAGTAGCGTTAGTATAGAGGCCTCAAGAAGATAGGCTTCCTGGTGCATATGTAAGCACTCCAACGGATATCATACAGATGGTATGGGACTCGGATATAATATGTTTGCAGTTATCATTCCCTTTGCCAGTGGCGGCTTGTCAGTAAAGGTATCGGGGGTCTGTTCCTCCCCGCCATCCCTGCAAAGGAGGATGAGTGTTTAGGCTGAGCAAAAGTCAGCCTGGAGGACCATCATCATGTGTGGGTCAGGCAGCCATGCACTTTACATGCACTAATAAGTCAAGGTTTGCCAGCCGGAAGATGTCAGTGCCCAGAGGGCAGTGACATCACCAGCCCAGCAAAGGCCTGTGGGAATACCTTCCCTTGATGGTGTGAGGGAGAGTCGCTGATAGACTCAGGGACATATGTAGCACACATAGAAGTTGCAACTTTTTTTATTGTTTGTGCCGGATGGGACACCTTCCTGCACATTAACATTCAATGGCCTTTTGCTGTTTCTATGTGTGTGGCACAACACACATAAAAACAGCAGAAACTAGAAGAAATTAAACATTTCTTCTTGTTGCGCCAGGGTAAGACTAGGTTTTCCCTGGTCTTAATTTTGGCGCTGCCCCATATTTATATCACCCTTTTAAATATGGGGCAGCGTCAAAATCAATGGATGTTGCAGTGGAATGTCCACCACAATACCCATTACCCACCCCTTTCACACTAAGTATAGCGTGAAAGGGTGCCTTATTTACAAGGTAAACCCCCTATCGCCACCACAGCGGCTTAAAGAAATGACGTTGTGGTAGCGATAGTGGTCTGCAAATATGCCCCTCAGTTGTGTGTGGTTTAAGCCCTGAAGTGTCCAGGACTGATTGTCAATCAGTGACACCGCACACCACCCTTTTCCAACTTGTCACAGAGTGTGGTGGAATCAACAAGTCTCACTTACCCGACCCCCCTCTGCGAAGATTTATGAATGGTCCCCCTTTCATTGGTTGACCCTTTACAAAGTTAGCAAATGAGAGAAGGCAACAAGATCTTTGTTCTTCCTTCTCTTCCGAAGCCTCAAACTCCTTCCTGGGCAATCGTTCTTCTCCCCTCAGCCGCCTGCTGGTCCTGCCTTCACTGTCACTGCCCGCCAGGTAAGTACTTTATTTAATGGTTGGGTATGTGTGAGCAACTATGAACGTATGTGTATTTGTGCGCTTGTGCTTGTGAATGGGTTTGTGCTAGCGTGCTTGTGAATGGTTAGATGTAAATTTCTTTGTGCTTGGGATTGAATGGTTGGGTGTGCACATGTGTATATATGTATATATATATATATATGTGTGTATATATAT
Source organism: Lissotriton helveticus (assembly GCF_964261635.1). Lineage (NCBI taxonomy): Eukaryota > Metazoa > Chordata > Amphibia > Caudata > Salamandridae > Lissotriton > Lissotriton helveticus. The sequence goes on along the minus strand of NC_136069.1, from coordinate 1,120,624,505 downwards.
ATATATATATATATATATATATACACACACACTTGTGAATGATGTGTGTAAGTAGGTGCAAGTGTGTGCTTGTGAGTGAATGGATGGTGGTGAGTATATGTGCTCCTAGACTCCAGGAGGACGTCTGCTTGCACCATATATCCCAGGCCTGCTCATTATTTTTTCGGAGGTTACGCTCAAATCTTGAGGAACTGTGTTTGCGACAAGCACATCCCTGTCTCAAAATACAAAACTGCCAGTATGGGACCAGGAAGCGTGCAGTCAAAGGACCAATGGTCTTACATTTCTCCATTGATCCAGAATGCACTTTTTGCACCTTCATATAAAATTAATGATTTGTGTGTTTGGTAAGCACTTGCACACCTGCCACTAAAAGTGGCTTAACGCCACTTTGTAAATATGGAGAAGGGCATGTCACCACCAGAAAGTCACTAAAAGCGATGTTCTAGTGGCGATATCCCCTTATATATAGGCCCCTTTGTTTCTTGCTTAAAGCTCATTGGCCAGCACTATGAAGAACGCCTCTGGCTAGCATACCCTGAATGTGTTCAAAACCCAAATCCACTAAAAATAACAGGAACACAGACATCATTTTTCTGACGCGGTTCAGTTTTTAATTGATGTTTCTGCTATATCTTCTAAATGTTTTCCTGGCTACGTTAGAGTGTTTATCTCTGAAATAATATTAGTGGTGTCCTTAGATTATGTCTGTATATCTTATGCATTTTATTGTTTTTGCAGGTGGATCCACGTTTGAGAGGATGCTCCAGATGTGACACAGCTCGCGGATTGGACACAGTGTAAGGATCACAATTTGTGCCCTTGTATGACCTCCTCTACGTGGCCCTTCTCAAGATGCGGAGGATTTTTCCAGGGAACAACATTGACGTTAATCACCAGAAATTAACATTTGCTGCTTTGCCTTCGGTGGTGTTGCAGTGATGGTCTGCAACAACACTCCCATGGACAGCTATGTTATTTCTTCTTCGAATGGCACAGATATTGGTTCACACGTCATAACTATGCCAGCCCCACTTAGGATATTATTGGCAATGACAATGGTCCTTATGATTGGCATTGGTTTCCTGGGCAATGCCATTGTTTGCCTCATTGTTTATCAGAAGCCGGCCATGCGTTCGGCTATTAATCTTCTCCTGGCAACTCTTGCCTTCTCTGATATCATGTTGTCCCTGTTCTGCATGCCATTTACCGCAGTCACCCTAATTACAGTGAACTGGCACTTTGGGGCTCACTTCTGTCGCATATCAGCCATGCTGTACTGGTTCTTTGTCCTAGAAGGAGTCGCCATTTTGTTGATCATTAGCGTTGATCGTTTCTTAATAATTGTTCAACGGCAAGACAAACTGAACCCTCACCGTGCCAAGATCATGATTGCAATATCCTGGTCCCTCTCCTTCTGCATTTCGTTTCCCTCAGTAGTTGGTTGGTCGCTTGTGGAAGTGCCTGCTCGTGCACCTCAGTGCGTCCTTGGGTACACCGATTTTCCAGCCGACAGAGCCTACGCTGTGATGTTGCTGGTGGCCATCTTCTTCATCCCCTTCAGTGTGATGCTCTACTCTTACCTCTGCATTCTCAACACTGTGCGGAGGAATGCCGTCAGAATTCACAACCATGCCGAGAGCCTTTGCTTGAGCCAGGTGAGCAAACTCGGTCTCATCGGGCTACAGAGGCCACACCAGATGAACGTAGACATGAGCTTCAAAACCAGGGCCTTCACCACCATCTTGATCCTGTTTATAGGCTTTTCCTTCTGTTGGCTGCCGCACACCGTCTTCAGCCTGCTCTCGGTGTTCAGCAGGACGTTCTACTACAGCCCTTCCTTCTACATTACCAGCACGTGCATTCTGTGGCTCAGTTACCTCAAGTCTGTGTTCAACCCCGTCATCTACTGCTGGAGGATCAAGAAATTCCGTGAAGCCTGCATGGAATTCATGCCCAAAACTTTCAAGATCCTACCCAAAGTGCCTAGTCGAACAAGGAGGAGAATCCGGCCTAGTACCATCTACGTATGCAGTGAACACCAATCTGCTGTTTAGGCAATAAGGGCAGACTGTTCTGTGCAAGGATGTAAATGTAAGGAACAAACTCTTCAAATTAAGAGAACCTATGTGCTCTTTATTGTTTGGTTCAAGTGGAGCTGTGCAAGGAACAATAAAGGACGAGAACATGACTCCATGAGCGCTCATGCATCAACAAAATGTTTGGGTCCCATAAATGTACTTAATGTGTAGTCATATTACATACAGTTAACATTGCATCAATTGAAATACCAGTTAAGAATTCTACTATACTGAAAGGTAGATCATGTGGGCTGTAAAGGTACTGGTATCAGATTATATGTTTTTGGAGTTTCTACATATAGTTTAGTGCTTTTTGAACTATATTTTGACAACTCGAGAAGTGCCCAATAAAAAATGAACATGCTACCGCTCGGTATACTCCCTGCAAGAAAGATTCAAATTGGCTGCAAGCAGGCACCTCATTTTGTATCCATCATGGGAAAACAATGTTGGTGATACGATAGCATTCTTGCTTTATAATACGAAATATTAAGCCCAATGCCACATTTCCAAATTAGGAATCACTTAAATATAATTTAAAAAGTGCTTTTCCCAATTTCAATATTTCAGTAGTTTATGTGGAGAAAAAGTCTGCATATCTAGAAGATAATTTGGTGGCGTTCTGAAAGATTCAAAACTATGTAAATGTATTAAATAAAACTGGGCAAAAGTAATTAAAATAATCAAAACTTTCTATACCAGGCCTCAAATAATGAGCAAGCTCACAGTCATTTGCTTGCTTCTCACGCCTTCAATTTTCAATTAATTCAGACAGCTCATAATGTGACCAGATAGAGCTTCTCTTAGTTGTTTTTGTGAGGAAGTCATACAATTCTTTAAGTCAATTCACCTTTTTGGCTGTGTCATTAGATCCCGACCAAACATTATGGGAGTATTTTACTTTCAATGAAAAAAAATAGAAGTCAATAGATAGGTGACATTTTAGACAGAAAAATTTCCTGATCTAAGCTTTTGAAACGGAAAAGTGAGCAGCCAATGAGATTTAAAAGAAATTCAAACTTGGCATAGGAAATAAGGGCAGGACTCATGGAGACATCAAAAGGGTACAGTCAATTTAAGACAACTTCCAGGGTTCTTAACCTGGACTCAGTACTTTAAACACAAAACACTGTATGGAACTTTGACTGATTGGCTCAAAGTTTGGAAGTTTTAAGACATTTCTTTGCTTCCACACATCCAAAAGAGGATAATTTGCCAGATGGAGAATTTATATAATGAGCAGAATATTGGTTAGATACTAATCATAGAGACACTTGGAGGGAATGAGTTATTTCAACTAGTCCCTTGCCCAAATTAATAGCTGTGGGAAAATTCTGTATTTTCTGCTCTACCAAAATTTCACAATCCATATTATGTACTTTTTCAGACACAAAAAATATTTAAACCCTTTTCTCGGAAAATGTACGCTGTCAACTCAAAATCTTTAGACAGTGTGAAAATGTCAGGAAATGTGGCAAGAAAAGGATACACTTTACTTACAGTTCTCACAAAACGTTTTTGAAAATATAGCATTTTAGCAGATTGCAAATACAAATTCTGTTCAGCTCTTGCACTGCCCAACCATGAGCAAATTAAAAGACCTATCTAACAATTAGATGACACTCATCCATCTGAGAGCAGAAAGAGTAATGACTATGTAACCTGGAGAAAAGCACAGCAGCTGAGAACAATTCCCTTGTGCTGAATCACAAAAAAATATACACAGTTTATGATTGGTATTTAAGGGAATTAACGTTTTGGTAATATCTGTTGCAATATCTGATAGTAAACGTAATTGGAACTTTAGATCTTTGGACATATCTTTTGTTGCACGGAGAGTCATTTGTGCAGTGGCATAATCTAAATTGATGGGCCCCCTCAAGGTATGTTGGTTGTTTCACAGATTTATAAAGTCTTTGGGCTGAGGAGTGGAACCACGAGGGACCCACCCCCCTCCACGCACCCTAGGAAAAGCAGATGCGTACATTACATTACAAATTCTGTGTGGGCATCCACAGGTTGGAGATTGGTCCCTTAGTCCGTCCTTTTCTGTTTCAGTTATTTATCTATTGAGCACCAGGCTCTGGTCTGGAGGGCGCCCACAAAACGTTATTTCATGTTCTTTATATATTAGCCTAAAGAAAGACCCGAACAGTGTGAGCAATATAATGTCATACCACTATGCTGTTTTGTGTGTGACATAACGCACAGCACATTGAGCTGTAAGCATCAACATAAACCTTTCACAGATCACCAAAACAAGATTTTTACATGGTGCCAAACAGTTCGCTTAATCGTGTTTCCTCAGGAAAAAAAATTATAATTGTGAAACACTTTGTCGGATATAGATAGAGAAATTAAAGATGTTCAAATTAAAGAGGTTCAACGTGTATCTGACGTAATACTCCCAATATGTAGCAATACAAATAAGCACAAAGTTAGTAAAATAAATTACGTTTTGAAGAGAAGTTGTGAATTCCTAAGAGGGGAAAAAATTTCGACTTAGTGAAGAGCTCGCACCTGAAGAAGGGACCCTGTGGTGTCTAAAGCTAATGTACTCCATTTTCTGTTTATCTTCGGTTGTCTTTTCAGGGGTGCCACATACCACGCAGGTCGCTCCACAGTCTTAATCAGTCCCACTGGTTTTGTTGGTCTAATAAAAGGTATAACTACCTACAAGTTACTGAATTATTTCTTGGATTGAGATAGTGTCTACCAACATCTTACAAGCAGCCAGAGACAATAGCCATACGTTTGTGATACTTGTGAATATTAGGCCCGCAAAGTGAACTTGTAGCAATGTTTTAAATGTGATCAGTCGGGAAAAAAGTGAAGAAATCGTTTAACAAGGACCACGGAGCTGGGAGTGTGCAATAACAACTGTAAAAAAGAAGAGATTGTAAAACCATAATGTGAAAATCACTTGGCAAAAATGAATAATTATAACTTGTTTACTCCATTATCAAATGTTTTATCGACAAGTGGAAGTAGTATTTAATTGTGAGGATTGCGCACCTGACATTCAATTTCCATTTGCTAATTAGGGACGTACATTACATACACTAACTGAATGGTGAATGGGAATGCAATTTCCAATGCAAATTAAGGGGTTAGATTTACCACTTAATTGTGCAGTGCAGCAGCCGCAAATGCTGTGCTGTGTGAAAAGGAGAGAGGAGAGCACCATATTTACAGAAATGTGGCACTCTCCTCCCTTTCGCTTGCGCCATCACTGAAATCAGCTGCCGTGCTCCACGGAGACACCTTTGCGCCATAGTGCAAGGGTGTCTCTGTGAGTCTAGCATAGGTTTTGAACTGGAAGGGTATCCTTTCATTACAAAATTCTATGCATAGAATGTATTCCCTCTTTGTAAGGGTACTGTAAAGTTGGAAAAGGAAGGAGAAATGAAAGTGTTTCTCCTTTGTTCCGCCTTCTTCCAAAGGGTTCATTTTTCTGATGCTAAACCCGGTCTTCTTTATTTAGTAAATAGGGTTTAGCGTCAGAAACATTGGGTGGTTGCATGGGAACGACAATGCTCCACCCTCCACGCTGCTTTGAGTTACTTTTACGTCATTTCGGAAAGCAAATCAGAAAAAAAGATTTTGCACCGATTTGCGTCACTTTTTGTGATACAAACACAGCGGAAAATCTTAGTAAATCACCCTCCCTAGGTATTATTAGTTTGCAATGATAGGTCCCATCACATTTTGACGCATCAAACGAGAACCCAGAAGGGACAGGGATGTAGGGGTTCGCAAAACAACAACAACATAACGATAAGGTGGGACCCAAGGGAATATTTATAGACCAAGCTCTGTGTACAAACCCATTAGTAACATAACAACAACAACGTACCAGAGGGTCTTGGGAGACAAAAATGATAAGTGGTGTGTGTGAACACGTTCAATAGATAAAATTGCAATGAAACTCGAATGAACAAAGTATTCTATGACTATCTCAGGGATGGTCGAAGATACCCATCAGTCACCACTCGGAACCGCCCTTCATCATTTGGGTTCCTTCCATTGCCATCTACCCAAGTAGGTTATTCTCAGGAGGAAGAAGATCCAGATGTAAATAGATCTCCTTTACTGAGAAAACCGGTAGTATGGTATGTCACTTCTTAGAGTAAATGAGTGGAAAAATGTGGGGTGACTGATGCAGTGCAGTGCTAAAGTGAGTAAAAAATAAAAGAAAAGTAGAATGTGTGTTAAAATTTGGATGAGAGAGTACAGAACAGTATTTATTCAGGTGATACTCACTCCACCAATATTAAAAAATGTGTGAAGACAGTTTGAAAATATATACTGTCTGGTGATGGAACCAGGTCTACATGTTTCAGCAATTAGAGGACAGCTATGTCCTTGCTTTCTTCAGGACCTTATAACAAATTAACAGCTACTGCAAAATTATAATGTGGTAATTAGTGACGAAACAAACAATTTTCAAAGACAAGTACAGAAGTCACCTGGGGTTTTCTAGGTGAACAGGTCTTGTCTCGTTCTTTACAGGCTATGTCGTTCACTAAAAAGATCAGAGCAAAGAATTTATACATGTCAAACAAAGGGATTCACACACAAAAACACATATCATAATCACAATAGCCTAGTTTAATGATTAACAGTGAGTCAGATTCCCTGTACTCACTGTTAAACGATCTTATCTGTTACATATTTACAAACTCATACTCTTTAGGATATAACAGTTATGTGCCATAAAAAGCGTAGAGTGGTCCTTACCATAGCTCGTAAGAAATGACTGCCTCACCCCACCTGGCAGCGGCTCAGGGGTAGAGTGAAGCACCGCTCTACAGGGACAAAAAACGATGACAAAGTCAGGATTTCGTCCCTGAAAACAAAAATAGAGACACCCAAATAGCGAATGACCCCGGTAGAGAGGAAAGAAAGAAAAAGAAAACCAGAGAGGGCGCCACAGGGGCGTGCTCTGGATCAGGAGACAGAGTCTTGTTTATCTCGTGATTGTCTCCCTGTTAGTAGTTTAAACGTTTCACCACACCCATGGGAGCAAAAGCGAATGGGCCAAGTTAGAAGCCCAATTGACCTCGGAGTGAAAAGCAAAGGACAAAAAACAGAGACCGAGGCTGTCTGGAGCTCACCTGTCCGTCGGTACTTCAACGCCGGCGTCCAAGCCGACTGGGGAGGTACCGGCGAACCGCCAGAGGCCGGAATTTAAGGGCCGTTCTGGTTGGATAGAATAGTCACGTGATTTCGCTATTCGTCCTTTGATACGTTCCCAAGTCCAGGAAGTGTAGTTTAAACGCAGCATGTTATTGGTCAATCGATACCTAGGTTACCAAAGTGTTTTTGTCAACACGACCTACAGATTTATTGGGAAATCGGAAACCATATAGGTGAAGAGTGACAGCCGCGTTTACTGATGAATTTAGACCTCTCGAAAAGAATTCTTGTATTAAAAGATTCTCTGTGATGTTACAAACGGCGCTTTCAAAAAATTTGAAAAAACGCCGATCAGGGACATATTGTCCGTTGATTTAGACCTCTAGAAAATAATTCTTATATTAAAAATTGTTGCAGGATTCTCTGTGCTGTTACAAGCGGCGCTTTTAAAAGATCAACAAAACGCCGATCAGGGACAAATTGTCCGTGATGTTCCTGAAGACGGCGTTCTTAAAGATTGAGAAAACGCCGCTTGGGTGCACATTGTCTACATGTCTGGATCCTGTTCATAGAGGTTAAAGGCAGAATACTCTAGAGTAAGCCAGATGTTCATGACAATCAAGTTATAATTAAAACAACGACGTAGTGAAGACATGAGGTTAACCTGTACCTAACTGTGTTGTGTCACTGAACTTGTACACCTATGGAGACCATGGTCCTCAAAATATTCTACCAGATATTGGTTATGCTTCAACAGACAACCGGGGTTTGTATGTGACTTGACTATTTTAAAAAATCCGTATTGTTACACTGGGCTAATTCACCTGGGTACTGATTTAAAGATTTTATTCACACTCAATACTTTTGACTCTAGTTCTTCACAGAACCCAATTTTTCAAAACAATTCAAAAACAGGGGGGGAGCAGTAGAAGAGAGGGAGGGGAAAGGAGAAAACATTGGAGTTTGCCTTGGCTCTCTGGCAATCGGTGTTAAGATCGATAGACTAGTCCATCTAGGTACTGGTTACTGATTCTAGCTCTGTCAGAACCCTATTGTTCTAAAAAAAGGGGGGTTCAAAACGCAGACCATTGAATCTCATCATTTAATCCACTTCAATGGGTGTCAAGTTTCAGGACCCATTTTTGTTCTCTGAGTAGGAGAAATTTTGCCACATCAGAGGTATGAGAGGGAATGAAAGGTTGTTCCAACACAGTCCATTGAAAAGAAGTAGATGGTTGGTTGATTTCCAAAAAGTGTGCAGTCAGTTTAGTAGCCTGTCTTTTACAATGGATAGTGCTTTTATGTTCTGATATTCGTATCCGGATTTTACGTGTCGTCATTCCCACGTATTTGAGCCCACAGGGGCACGTAATTAATTACACCAGTCGTTCGCTGTTGCAATTGGTGAATTTGTTTTGTTTCCAAGGCCTAGATGTTCCTATGTCGACCTCCGTCGTCTTCTTAGTTTGAGGGCACGCCTGACATGAGCCACACGGGTGGTGTCCAATAACTGGAGACAGATCCCACAATGTGCCCAGAGCCCTGGGTTTTTCTTCTCGAGGTCTTGTGTGGACCATTCTGTCTCTCAGATTGGGACCTCTCTTAAAAGAGAACAAGGGAGTCTGAATATTCATGTGGCCAGAATTGAGGATCGGCCAGTGTTTCCTAACTGACTTCTGGATCTTATTTGAAAGGGTCCCAAAGGTGTGTACGAACGTGAGTCTTTCAAGAGGAGGTTTTGGTCCAGAGGGCTCCAAAAGGGCTGATCGATTATTATTCATGGCCCGTTTCATGGATCGTTGTACTAGTCTAGGGGGATACTTGCGCAAGATCAGTTGTTTGGACAGTACTGCAGAGTGTTCTTTGTATGCTGTGGTGGTGGAACAGTTTCTTTGAACCCGTAAAAATTGTCCAAAGGGGAGGTTTTCCCTAAGGGACCGGGGATGATGACTATTAAACAGTAGAAGGGAGTTTCTTGATATAGGTTTCCTATATAGCTCAGACTGCAGACCACTAGAAGTGGCCACAATCAAAAGATCAAGGAAAGCCAATTTGAAGCCTCCTATCTTGATGGTAAACTTGAGAAAATTGTTCCTTCTGTTAAGCCATTCGAGAAACTCAATACATTTCTCACTCGATCCACGCCAAATGACCAACACGTCATCGATATACCTTTTCCAGGTTCTCAAATTGTCGATGTAGGGGTTGTTGTCACCAAAGATGTGTAGCTGTTCAAACGAGTGGACTTATAGATTCGCTAGGCTGGGGGCATACATGCTCCCCATACTAGTGCCAGACACCTGTAGGTAGATTTCTTCCTCAAATCTAAAAAAAATTCGCTTCATGGCTAGAGTGGCGCAGGCCATGATGAAATGGACTGGTGTAATGCTGTCCAAGTCTCTTGAGTCCAGCAAGTTATGGATAACTTCCAATGTCTCATCCTGCGGGATGGAGGTATACAAAGCCTCGACATCGAAAGATACCAGCAAGTCCTGAGTGATGTCAAAATCAATGCTGGGTAGCAAGCGTAAGACATCTGTGGTATCTTTAAGATACGGCGGCATTTCTTGAACCATTGGTCGCAAGAAATGATCCGTAAAGGTAGACAATGGTTCCAGAACCGATCCTATGCCCGAGATGATCGGACGGCCCGGAGGAGGTCTTTGTTGTTTATGGACCTTAGGTAAGGCATAAAAGTAAGGGGTCACTGGATGTTCGGTGTATAGGTATTTTGCTTCGGCTTGAGAGATCCAACCTTCGGATGTAGCCTCTTCAATCATTGTTTTAATTATCCCTTTGAGTTCTTCTGTAGGATCTTGTTTTAGAAGGCGATATGCGTTCTTGTCTTGCAGCTGTCGTAAACATTCAGACCGATCTGCCTCCAGTTATTGGACACCACCCGTGTGGCTCATGTCAGGCGTGCCCTCAAACTAAGAAGACGACGGAGGTCGACATAGGAACATCTAGGCCTTGGAAACAAAACAAATTCACCAATTGCAACAGCGAACGACTGGTGTATTTAATTACGTGCCCCTGTGGGCTCAAATACGTGGGAATGACGACACGTAAAATCCGGATACGAATATCAGAACATAAAAGCACTATCCATTGTAAAAGACAGGCTACTAAACTGACTGCACACTTTTTGGAAGTCAACCATCCATCTACTTCTTTTCAATGGACTGTGTTGGAACAACCTTTCATTCCCTCTCATACCTCTGATGTGGCAACATTTCTCCTACTCAGAGAACAAAAATGGGTCCTGAAACTTGACACCCATCGAAGTGGATTAAATTATGAGATTCAATGGTCTGCGTTTTGAACCCCCCTTTTTTGAGAACAATAGGGTTCTGACAGAGCTAGAATCAGTAACCAGTACCTAGATGGACTAGTCTATCGATCTTAACACCGATTGCCAGAAAGCCAAGGCAAACTCCAATGTTTTCTCCTTTCCCCTCCCTCTCTTCCACTGCTCCCCCCCTGTTTTTGAATTGTTTTGAAAAATTGGGTTCTGTGAAGAACTAGAGTCAAAAGTATTGAGTGTGAATAAAATCTTTAAATCAGTACCCAGGTGAATTAGCCCAGTGTAACAATACGGATTTTTTTAAATAGTCAAGTCGCATACAAACCCCGGTTGTCTGTTGAAGCATAACCAATATCTGGTAGAATATTTTGAGGACCATGGTCTCCATAGGTGTACAAGTTCAGTGACACAACACAGTTAGGTACAGGTTAACCTCATGTCTTCACTACGTCGTTGTTTTAATTATAACTTGATTGTCATGAACATCTGGCTTACTCTAGAGTATTCTGCCTTTAACCTCTATGAACAGGATCCAGACATGTAGACAATGTGCACCCAAGCGGCGTTTTCTCAATCTTTAAGAACGCCGTCTTCATGAACATCACGGACAATTTGTCCCTGATCGGCGTTTTGTTGATCTTTTGAAAGCGCCGCTTGTAACAGCACAGAGAATCCTGCAACAATTTTTAATATAAGAATTATTTTCTAGAGGTCTAAATCAACGGACAATATGTCCCTGATCGGCGTTTTTTCAAATTTTTTGAAAGCGCCGTTTGTAACATCACAGAGAATCTTTTAATACAAGAATTCTTTTCGAGAGGTCTAAATTCATCAGTAAACGCGGCTGTCACTCTTCACCTATATGGTTTCCGATTTCCCATTAAATCTGTAGGTCGTGTTGACAAAAACACTTTGGTAACCTAGGTATCGATTGATCAATAACATGCTGCGTTTAAACTACACTTCCTGGACTTGGGAACGTATCAAAGAACGAATAGCGAAATCACGTGACTATTCTATCCAACCAGATCGGCCCTTAAATTCCGGCCTCTGGCGGTTCGCCGGTACCTCCCCAGTCGGCTTGGACGCCGGCGTTGAAGTACCGACGGACAGGTGAGCTCCAGACAGCCTCGGTCTCTGTTTTTTGTCCTTTGCTTTTCACTCCGAGGGCAATTGGGCTTCTAACTTGGCCCATTCGCTTTTGCTCCCATGGGTGTGGTGAAACGTTTAAACTACTAACAGGGAGACAATCACGAGATAAACAAGACTCTGTCTCCTGATCCAGAGCACGCCCCTGTGGCGCCCTCTCTGGTTTTCTTTTTCTTTCTTTCCTCTCTACCGGGGTCATTCGCTATTTGGGTGTCTCTATTTTTGTTTTCAGGGACGAAATCCTGACTTTGTCATCGTTTTTTGTCCCTGTAGAGCGGTGCTTCACTCTACCCCTGAGCCGCTGCCAGGTGGGGTGAGGCAGTCATTTCTTACAAGCTATGGTAAGGACCACTCTACGCTTTTTATGGCACATAACTGTTATATCCTAAAGAGTATGAGTTTGTAAATATGTAACAGATAAGATAGTTTAACAGTGAGTACAGGGAATCTGACTCAAGCCTAAGGTTGTTAATCATTAAACTAAGCTATTGTGATTATGATATGTGTTTTTGTGTGTGAATCCTTTGTTTGACATGTATAAATTCTTTGCTCTGATCTTTTTAGTGAACGACATAGCCTGTAAAGAACGAGACAAGACCTGTTCACCTAGAAAACCCCAGGTGACTTCTGTACTTGTCTTTGAAAATTGTTTGTTTCGTCACTAATTACCACATTATAATTTTGCAGTAGCTGTTAATTTGTTATAAGGTCCTGAAGAAAGCAAGGACATAGCTGTCCCCTAATTGCTGAAACATGTAGACCTGGTTCCATCACCAGACAGTATATATTTTCAAACTGTCTTCACAAATTTTTTAATATTGGTGGAGTGAGTATCACCTGAATAAATACTGTTCTGTACTCCCTCATCCAAATTTTAACACACATTCTACTTTTCTTTTATTTTTTACTCACTTTAGCACTGCACTGCATCAGTCACCCCACATTTTTCCACTCATTTACTCTAAGAAGTGACATACCATACTACCGGTTTTCTCAGTAAAGGAGATCTATTTACATCTGGATCTTCTTCCTCCTGAGAATAACCTACTTGGGTAGATGGCAATGGAAGGAACCCAAATGATGAAGGGCGGTTCCGAGTGGTGACTGATGGGTATCTTCGACCATCCCTGAGATAGTCATAGAATACTTTGTTCATTCGAGTTTCATTGCAACTTTATCTGTTGAACGTGTTCACACACACCACTTATCATTTTTGTCTCCCAAGACCCAGGGGTTCGCAAAACGACAAGCCTAAGGATGCAATTTGCGACCCCTGTGACTGTCTGCAAATTCAGGGACGGAGGCCTGCAGGGTGATAGCAGACCTCCTTCACTGTAATTTCAGTCTCAAACAGGAAACACTTTTTAATAGAAGCCCATCTGCATTAAAAACACAGGTGCTGCTATAAAAAATAAAAAGTCCTTTTTGGGTACACATCGCGGGCAGCAGGCAAGGGTCCAGTGAACCACTGCCTGCTTTCACCATGATTGTAAAAGAGAATCTGGTTCATGGGGACATCTGTGGCCTAACAAAGGCCCCTGTTGGTGCGGGGGGGGGCCCAAGCTCCTGGGGGCCCCCTCAGCACAGTACTCTGGCTGGAGAGCTCCTGACTGAGTCCAGAGGGTGCCCCTCCACGTACCTTGCAGGGGGGAGGGGCTAAAGTTTTGTTACGCCAGTGGGGGACATCCTGTTGTTTGCGAATCAGTTACCACCACAACTTTGAAGTCGTTAACTGGTCAATGTTTGAGGCCGCATTTCTGGTCACAGTCCATTGATACTTTCTACAGAGGCTCTCTATGATAGGAGGGTTAAGCCTCTTTCACCCACTCCTATTTGTGTGATTTTCATTGGAAAGCAAAAGGTTTTCTGTAAGTCCGAAAGATGTTTAAGATATTTAGCAGTTACAAACACAGGAGCTTATTTACAAGCCCCTTGTGCCACAGGTGCGTCACTTTTTATATGGGGGGAAAAGTGACGTACCAGCGGCGCAAGGGTCTTATAAAGAAGCACCTCTGTGTGTTTGACAATCGTAGTCTTTGCAATCACAAAACACCTTGGTACAAGAGGACCTATATGTGTTATTTTATGGATTTATTTTTACATTTAACATAATTCTCTTTCTAGTCCTTCACTCAAGAAACCAGATGGACACACAAAACCGAAGGAAAATGAGATACTGCATCAGAAAAGTGCAACATAAATTAAAAAAAAGAGCTACATATTTATAGTTGATATTGTGGTTCCGCACTTGCGGGTATTTTGACAAAATTATTCAGTTACCTTGAACCCCCCCAAATCAGAAGCTCTTAGTTAAACCTATGAATATAAGTAAACAGATAATATTTGACATTTATTTACCTATTAATGTGTTTATTAAATCGCATGGAAAAAGATAATGTGTAGTGGTATATAAAAGAAAAATCTCAAGTCATTATATGTGCAAATTTGAAACCGGAAGATTAATTTTACATTACCTGGAAGAGAGTGGTGGCTGGACAGGCAGGTTGCTATTAACTACAGCGGAAGCAGTAAGTGCCTGGAAAACTCCTACGCCTCAGAGGCAGAAGGAATGATCACCGAACAGGTTGGGTGTGCTTCTATACACAGAACAGCAAGCTGCTTTTACATCTGTGAGCAAGGCTGCATATTCTGGCCTACACGGTCATTCTCAAGGAGAAACACACCAGTACTCTGGAGTCACCTCCCATGGGTATATTAACTTGCACGTGCGCAACCCCTTTATTTTATACCCACCTCCAATGTCACTTGAACAGATCCACTTACCAGCTGCAGGTAGAGGTGCCTTCCTTGAACACATACATCCCTTCAAGCGAAACTTATGGGCATAATAATTCTCCCAAAAGATTGGATTCTAAAACTAGGCCCAGGTGTGAAATTTCACTCAACTCGCAGAGTTTTTCCCACCGAAAAACTCCGCAGAGCAGAGGTTTTTCCTTGCTCGCGCTTACCAACGTTACGTTGACAAGCGCGAGCGACAAAAATCATACTTCAGACCACCTCCTGTCAAGATTTCTGAAAGCGGGTGGTCGCGGATGGTCGCTACTGCTCGCATTGAGAAACCTTCCGTTCGTGTTGAGGAAGCTACTGCTCAAGTAAAATATCTATTCGAGCGGCAGAAAGAAGCAGGACCCTCTTGCGCTGGACCTGGTGCTGTTTGCACTGATTTTACAGCACAGGCCAAAAACCAGGTGCTAAAAATCAGCGCGAATGGCGCGACGTAATGGGCGCCGCCCCTTACAGAACTCCTTGTAGCACAGTGAAGTTTTTTGGTCACTTCACAGAGTTCTGCCTATTGGAACTCAGCTAACTCTTCCCAGGCCTATCTAAAACCACACAGTTGTAATCCCCAAGGAAGTTCCAGTAATGTTTAATAATTATTCTTCTATGAAACATGTCATAAATAATTGGTACCTCTGAGAGGGTGGAGGATTTAACCTGAAAAAGTATTATTTACATTGGGGCAAGTTCCAGTGTTGCTCAAATTAGTTGCTGATTCCGGGTTACACAGATCTATTTAGGGTAAGAGAGCACATGAAACAGGCCATAAGATAATAGAAGTTATAAATTTAAAAAAATGCCTAGCCAGGGTGATCTCGATGCAATGGTGCCAATAAATCATAGTTTTCATAAAATGAGATATATATATATATATATATATGGACATTTTTTATTGTTTTTATTGTTGCAGTAATGTTCCAATTACAGACATGCATTCCGCGTACCATTAGTATTACAATGTATTTGTCCATTGGTAGGTACAAAAATATCAAACAGTGCAATTTTCTTGTTGACCTTCTATCCTTCTCTTTAATAACACTTATTCGAACCCCCCCCCCCCCTCACCTCCCTTAGCACTTACAGATCACACAATTTGTTCTCTTTCAGGTAATGTCTCATGTCCTTAAATCATTGTGATTGTCTTAACTGTCATCGCTCCTCCCCTTTGTTGTGTATGCTACGTATCATGATAGCAGGTTCCTCATCCTGGCCTGCAAGTGTACTATTGGTGCTTCGTCGTGATCAAAACAAATGTGTCATGGGAAACTTAACCCGGGTATAGATCTCCCGGTACGTGTTTCTACTATGGACACTCACTCAAAGTGTGTTTTGGCGCATGTTCGAACTCCGCTAGTATCGAGTTCCAATCCAATGATATGTGCGTTTTCCTGAGGCCCCTACGTTCCTCCCTTTGCAGTTCCATTCCTTCTGCCTTCCCCCACCTCATTACCTCCCCGTACCAGTTCTCAATGTCTGGCGGTCTGGCTGATTTCCATCTCATCGCTATCACTCTTTTGGCAACAGCAGAGCTAGGTCCACAAATCTAGTAGTAACACTCCTTTTCTTTTCTTTGTGGCCCAATCCCAGGATGCCGTACAGTAGTACAGCCCGGGGCTACCACCGTTAGAATCTCATGGATCGTTACCCAGTAATACCCTAGCTTGGGGCAGTCCCAGAACATATGCAATAGGCCTGTGTCATCTATGCCACATCTGGGGCATTTATCCGCTGTCTCTGGGAACATTGCATGCAGTCTGTGGGGGGTTAGGTAGGCCCTATGGACTATCATTAACTGGATAAACCTGAACTTTGGATTGCGCGCCACTTTTGTGGGGTATTTCAGCACCTTTTCCCATTCTTTGTCCCTGAGGGCTCTGCCTGCGTCCACTTCCCAGCGTGTCCGGAGGGGCTGCAGTGACACCGCTCTGTCTGTTCTGATACCGCTAGTCAGCCATTTCGTCAGGTGACTACCCGTCCCCATTAGGTATTGCATTGTGAGTAACGTGTTCGTAACCGGTTCCGCTCCGTCTCGTACCCAGTGTGTGGTTATGTAATGTGTTAGCTGCGCGTGTGTGAGGAACAACGCCCTCGGGGTCTGGTGCAACCTGGTAAAGTCTGTGTATGTCAAAAGGCTTCCCTCCAAGAAAAAATCCCCTACATGCATAACTCCTGCATCGTGCCATGGCCTCAGCCTGTGCTCCGTGAGTGTGCCAGTCCCTAGGGGGATTCCAATAATGGGATTGTGGGCGCGTATGTTGAATGTTTATTAGTGTATTTGGCCGCCGCCTTCCAGTGTTTTATCGCTAGCCTGAGCAAAGGTGGAGCGGAGTCCGGTATCTAAGCGTGTGGGAGCAGCAAGCGGTGTATATCTCCCCTTTTCCTGTCGGCCTCAGTCATATTCAGTTCATGGAGGTTGTGTCCCGCTAGCCAGTAGGCCAGCCACTGAAGCTGGCACGCATAGCCATATGCAATCAGGTCTGGCACCCCCATACGGATGTATGACATTACAACGCATGCTTTTACCACGCATGCCTTTACAACGCGGTATTTACAACGAATACCTTTACAACGCATAGTGCTTTGGGGCGCTGGATAGTGAATAGTTTAATTTACTATTCCAACTCCAGTCCCCGTGGATAGTAGGGAAGGTGTTGGATAGTAAATTAAATCTATTCCCTATCCTAGAGCGCCCCCCAGCGCAATGTGTTGTAAAGGTATTCATTGTAAAGTTGCGTTGTAAAGGATGTTTCCCCCCCCATACCGCCCTTGTCCGTCGGTAGTTGTAATTTTACTAGGCTGATGCGTCTCCTGCCCGAGCCCCATACCAGTTCCATTAAGGCCGTGTTTAGAGCTTTAAAAGGGGCATGGGTATCAGTATCGGTGTTTGTGAAATAATATATCAGTCCGGGTAGTACCACCATTTTTGAGATCGTTACTCTACCCGCCACTGAGAGTGGTAGTGTGTTCCAGAAGCAAACTTGCGTCTTCAGTGTGCTAAGGGCTTTACCTAGATTACCCTCCAGTAGATCCTGCGGCCGTCTGTAGATCTGTATATCCAAGTATTTGAAGGTCTCGGGCGCTACCTGGAAATTGTACGGTACAAACTGTAAGTGCGAGTCCTCTAGAGACCTATGAAAACAGTATCCATAGGATTTGTTTGCATTTATCGTGAGGCCCAATAGACCCCGGAAATCGTTGAATATCGCAGGCAGTGGTGTTAGTGGGCTCATCATATCTTTTAGGAACAATAATATGTCATCCGCATAGGCGGAGAGGACATGATGGGGTTGAGTCTGGTTATCCCCGTGTTAACTGCCATGGTTCGTACCTTTATTAATAGGGGCTCTAAGGCGATTATAAAGAGCAAGGGCGATAGTGGGCAGCCCTGCCGAGTACCCTTCGCTATTTCAAACTGCCCAGAAATACATTTATTGGTTCGGACACGTGCTGTGGGCCTGTGGTATAGTAATTTCACCCATGCAATGTATTCTGGCGGTATGCCGAATTTGCTCATTACTGCGAACATGTAATCCCATCTCAGGGAGTCAAAGGCCTGTCTGAGGTCTAGGGAGACACACCCCTCAGTGTCTCCATCCCTACCAACCTGTGTCATCAACTGACTCAGTCTCCTTAGATTCAGTGCGGTGCTTCTACCCGGTACAAATCCACACTGGTCTGGGTGTATTATGTCCGCGATGCATTGGGAGAGCCGGGTCGCTAGTAGTTTACTGAGGATTTTGTAGTCCGTGTTTAATAAGGACAGTGGCCTATAATTCTCCAGCTGTAGGGCGTCTCTACCCGGCTTCAGCAGGGATGCTATCAGTGCCTGTAGCGTCATTCCTGGCAGGGCATTACCTTCCAGGGCTTCCTTGTAAAGCGTATGTAATCTGGGGGCCAGAGTGTCAATATACGTCATGTAAAATTCAGCCGGTTGACCATCCGACCCAGGAGCTTTGTTTCGTGGTAGCGCTTTAATGGCCTGTCTGATTTCTGCCAATGTTATGGGCTTCGAGAGCTCGGTCCGTTGTGTAGGTGTTAATTGTGGAATGCGTATGTCTGAAAGGAAGTATTTTAAGTCCTGTTCCAGGCGGGGTGTGTGGGCTGTATAGATCAGTGTAATAAGTTCTGAACGTAGTATTTATATCTATTTGAGTTCGTATTATCGTCCCGTTTTGGTCTATCACCTCCGTTATAGGAGCGCTCTCTGGAGCGTTGCGTGTTAAGCGCGCCAGTAGAGGGCCCGCCCTATCGGCCTGTGTGTGTTGTCTGTTTGTATATTCCCTGTAATCTATCACCCGTAATTCCTCTAACAGTTCCGCATGTTGAATATGCGCATCTTGGAGTTGAGTGAGGTTGTCATCCGTGCCCGCAGCTTCGCTCTCAAGCATCGCCAGACTACCCTCCACTGCCTTAAGTTTCTCCAACACCATGTGCTTGACACCCACTTTCGTGCCCATCGCTACCCCGCGCACAGTCGCCTTAAACGCGTCCCATTCAATTTGTCTGGAACTGGCCGTGTTCTCATTTTCGTCAAAGTACTTGGTGCTGGCATCTAATTAAGCGGATCTAAAGACCGAGTCTTCCAGCAAACCTGGCGATAGACGCCACGTTGGTATTGGGGTAGGAAGCCTCCCCCACTGTATCGTCAGTTCCACTGGATTATGGTCGATAGTGTCTTACCCATATGCATCACCGACGCGAAGGACCCAGTCAGCGGACGAGAACAGAATATACGGTCAATTCTAGTGTGTAATTTGTGAGGTGGAGAATAGAACGTGTATTCCCTATTAGCCATGTTCATTATCCTCCACGTGTCAACAAGTTCCCAGCCGTCTGCCCAGGACGCTAGCGCCTCAGCTTGCCTTCTACTGTCTGTTGCCTGCAGTGGGGGGTGTGACCTATCAAGTGTAATATCTAGTACCGCATTACAGTCTCCTCCACCACCCAGTCGTGTGCTACCCATCCCGATAACACCCCACTAATATCCTGAAAAACTTCGATTGCTCCGAGTTGGGTGCGTATAGACATCCCAGGACTATGCATAAGCCATCCAGTATCCCTCGTATGAACACAAATCGCCCTTCTTTGTCTACCTTTTGCTCTAAGACTCTGAATGGGACAGTATTTCTAATCCAGATGGCCGCCCCTCGGGAGAACGCTGAGTATTCCGTGGCATATAATTGGCCCCTCCATTTCCGTAGCAGTTTAGTTCCCTCGTCTCTATTCAAGTGAGTTTCCTGAAGGTATGCTATGGATACCTGACGCCTGTTCAATTGTGCCAGAACTCTATGTCGTTTGTGCACTGAGCCCAGGCCTCTCACATTCCAGGTGCAGATCTTAGAATTGTTAGGAGTCGACATGACGAAGAGTATTTCTCTCGTGAGCCATTACCCTAAATCTCAACATACATGACATCCTGTGTACAGTGTAAGTGCTATATTTGTGCTAATCTCCCCAACCTTAAGGTCCCTCCCTTCAAACTGTGGAGGGCCAAACCAGAGTACCCAACTGGGGTATAAACAGAACACAATTGTGCCTGCGCCTGGGGGGGTGCGCCCAGTCGCTGTCTTCTAGCAGTTATCTACCAAAAGTCTCAACTGCATAACACCCCATTATCAATATGTGACTTGGTACCGTTCCCCTCCCTCCAATCAGTCAAGTAGGTGCGTGGCTACTTTACCAAACCGCATCTGCATCACCATTGTTCATAGGTCCTCCGCCAGCTGAGCCGTGATGCGTGGGAACAATTGTATGCTAGCGTCCGTGTCCGATGCTGCCCTGTGTGAGCTGGCTTGACTGATCGTGTCCATGTCGTTATTCGCGGTCGTCTTGCGGTCATGGATAATTTTGAGGCGTGTTGGGAAGAAGAGTGAATACTTCATGTTACGTTCCCTTAAAGTCCGTTTTACTTCCCAAAAGGATGCCCGGGCTTTCTGTACTGCTTGGGTAAAATCCAGGTAAATGGAGATCGTTCTGTTCTCATATTTTATTGGGGCTCTCTCTCTTGCAGTTTTCAGTATTGCATCCCGGTCCTTGAAATGTAAGAGTCGTGCTATTAGTGGACGCAGGGGGGCTCCTGGTTTCGGCGGTCTTGGGGGTACCCTGTGGGCTCTCTCTACACTGTACATCTGGGTGAGGTCCTCAGGGTTCATGATTGTCCTCAGCCACTCTTCCATGAATCTAGTCGGGTTTGCCCACTCACTGCGTTCCGGCATGCCAAAAATGCGTATATTGTTGCGGCGTGAGCGCCCTTCAGCATCGTCCACCCTCTCCCGCAAGCCTTTAATTTGTCTCTCCAGTTCCTCAAGCCTTGTGGAGTGTTCAGTCTGCTGAGGGATCAGATCAGCTAGGGCGAGTTTGTATTCAGCTACTCTTTCCGACAGTTTCTTGGGGTCATCTTTCAACACCGAGAGGCCCGTTGACATCGTGTCCATCCTTGTTTCAAGGGCTTCTCTGGAGGCCCTGATTTCTGTGAGAATAAGGTCTAGCTTGGCGTCCTGCGCCTTCATTCCTGTCGGAGGGATTACGTCCTCATTTGAGGAGGCCAGGGGGTCTTCCGAACCAGAGGAGTGCACCACAGTGTGCGAAACTGGGTCAGGCTGATGGAGCCTGTTCCGCACCATTGTTCAACTTGTTTTCTCCCTCTATGTATAGACTCCGTGTCGCGTATTCCCACTATGCCTCTGGATAGTGCCCCAGACTGTGTGCACTCCTGCGCTCGTCCGGGATTAAGGCAGCTCCACTGCGCACTTCAGCAGGCCATCCGCTGCTCCGGAAGGCGTTCGCGTTCACACTTAATGTTCCCTGGGGTGCTTACTGTTGGTAATGTGACAGCGCCTATGGGTTGCCCCCAGTTCCCTCAAGGGATGCGCTGTAATCGTAACACCCCAATCTTGGCCATACGTCAGTACAAGGTCTGCACCTCCCTCGCTGCTAGATTCTGAAAAGGCCACCAGAGTCCTGTTTTTCTAATCCTTTTAGGTAAGTTTGACACTGGCCTGTATGCAGGGTGCTCCTCCTACCGATCTGTTTGTTCCACGGTATGGGCCCAATGCGTGCCGCTGTTCGATGTGTGGAGAGGCATCACCGGCAGACATCAATGGAAAAAAGAGGAGAGAGGCGGGGGGGGGGGGGGGGGGGGGAGGGAGGCGAGAAGCGTTCCGTCCACACCGGCCCCGCCTGTGCTGACCAACAGGTGACTTTGCGGGCGTATTCTATAAGGGGGTACAGCTCTGCTAATCGCCCTCCAGGTTACTCCGTTAGTCTCCTAAGCCCAGCAGCTATGCAGGTTCTTCCTCCACCATGGGGCAAATGGCCGCCGTCCCGGTTCGTGGGCGTGTCTTGAACGGGCGCTCCGGCGTGCTTCCTCTATGGTCTCCGGGCCCTATGTTGGATCGTATGGCGGGTCGCTGTTTCCCTTGTTGTGGGCAGGGAGCTGGACGTCTGGCCCCCGGGGGCCCACGCGCCTCCTTGTCGTGCCTCCGGCGTCGAGTTTCCCCGCTTCACGGATGCTGGTGGCCTCTCGACGTCTGTCTACGTGACAGCGCGATCGTTGCCCCTGAGTGGGTGATTAAAGTACGTGGGGCCCGTATCACAACATCCACTATGTCCCGGCAGGAACTCCCTCTTACTGTATGTGGAGGGGCGCGCGGGCTCACGCCTCCCCCGACCCCGGCTCACTTCCGGTCCGCCGTCTCCGCCGCTGTGGGCTGGGGATGTCCTTTTGCCTCCAGGCCTCACAGCCGCTCCGGAGCGGAGCTTTCGTTAGGTAGCTCGCGAAGACCGGAGATTCCTCCTCGCTCCACCGGCAGATGCCCCTTGCCGTGTACGTTCAGGGATAAGGTTCTGGTACCAAGTTTATCAGGACAAATAGCGAGAAACGGGGGTTTTTAGACGGAGCTAGTTCAGCTCACGTCTTGCATGCTCGGCTGCTAGCCACGCCCCCCAATGAGGTCCATATATTTAGGAAGACTTTGTGTTGTCCTTGCATCTCGCAAGGTGACGCAAGGACAATGCAAAAGCTTCAGTAATATTTACAAAGCCAAGCAAGCCGGGTTTGCATGGCCTTAAGTGGCTTTAGATAGAAATGTAATGTAAGGGGGCTGCTTGCGCTGCTTTACATTAGATTTCAACTTGGGAGGCATTACGTGGGCAGAGCATGGGCGTTCCCATGCATTTACCTATGGATATGGCACATTCCCAGATTTTCAAGAACTTGTAAACCTTGGAATGCGTCAAAATGCTATGCCTTCCTGAGTGATGCGTAACAAGGACAAATCTTTATTTTTCCTCATTATTTCCTCTTTCTACGTGTGGTGCAATCTGTAGCACACATAGAAAGAGGAAAATGCCTCTAAGAATTGTTTTTGTGGGGGAAGGTATCCCTTCCTGCACAAAAACAATCATTTTGGAAGGCGTACAGAAATCTCGGGAGCGATATCATCTTAAACATCGCTGCCCGGCCCAGCATTGTAAGGGTGGGCAGTTTCCACTGCGTTGCATCCTCTGTAAAGTTAGTCAGTATTCGCCTAATATTCCTGTCGTAGGAAAGGGTACTGTCATTCGTCACAAATATCCCTAGATACACAAAACCCTCCCCTGTCGTCTGTAACCTCTCCGGCAAATTGGGCCACTCCTCCCCTCCCTGGGGGTTGTAAAGAATCGATTTATGCCAGTTTATCTGGTAGCCTGCTCGGGCCCCGTAGCGGGCCAGTTCCGAGAACAGTGCTGGTATCGTAGTGTCCGGGTGCGTGATGTACAAAAGGACATCGTCCGCATAGAGGGATATTTTTTCCTCCGCTGTATCTTCCCGTCCTATTCGGAACCCCCTGATATCCTCATTCTGCCGGACTGCGCATGCCATCATCTCTATGGAGAGTGCGAACAGCAAGGGGGATAGGGGGAGCCCCTGCCTGGTACCCCGTCGTATAGGGAAATCCTCCGACAGCACCCCATTGACTCTAACTCTTGCCCTGGGATCGGTATAGAGCAGTTGTATCCTCTTCCTATATTTGGGCCGAAGCCAAATAGGTCCAGAACCCCCTCCAATAAGGGCCAGTGGACTGCGTCAAACGCCTTTTCGGCGTCGAGGGATTGGAACAAATGTGGGTCACTTCTAGCGCTCACCTCCATTAACCAGTTATGGGTCTTCCTAAGATTGTATCTAGTCGCCCTCTCAGGGAGGAATCCCGTTTGGTCAAAGTGCACAAGACCCAATATCACCCTCCTTAGACGGAGAGCTAGTATCGTTGCGAGGAGCTTCACCTCCACATTTAAAAGGGAAATGGGTCGATAGGACGTGCATTCATCGGGCGGCATATAAATCGGGATGATTGTGGCTTGACGGAGGTCCAGCCTCAACACTCCCTCCGCCTCGGCGTCCACAAAGAGCCCCAGTAAGTGACGAGCCAGTAGGTCTGCCGTCTTTTTAAAAAAATCCACCGGGAAGCCATTAGGGCTGGGCGACTTCCCTGCCCGGAGCCTCGCCAGTGCTTCCTTAATTTCGGTAATCGTAATCTCAGCCTCGAGGTCTCGTTGGTCCTCCTCCACCAGGACCGGGAGCTCGATATGGGCCATGTATTGCAGCGCGTCCTCCTGAGACCCCAGGCCCCTGGCGTCATAAAAGGCCCTGTAATACCCTGCAAAAGTCCCCGCTCTCTGCTCGTCTGCTTATATCCAGGCCCCCTGACCATCTCTCATCTTCTCTACCCATCTCGCATCTCTCTCTTTCCTACTGAGCCACGCCAGCAACCTCCCCGACTTATCTCAAACGTCGTACAGGCGATGTAGGGTCGCCAGGGCCTGGGCCTTAGCCTCCCCTGTCACCAAGTGTCTATATTGGCGCTGTACGTCCGAGAGTCTTCTGAGTGTCCCCAGATCCCTAGTAATCTGGTGCTCCTGTTCCAAGGCCAGAATCTGGACTAATAGAGATCGGACCTCCTCCCGCCCTTTCCTCTTTTCCCCTGCCAGCCTATTCTGCGCCCTGTCTCACAGGACCGTCTTGAGTGCTTCCCAAAACACCACCCGGGAAGCGACCGAGCCCTCATTTTAGTTGACGTACACCTTCACATCTGCCCGCAGACCTCTCAGGATGTCCGCGTTTTGAAGGTCCTATGCCGATAGGCGCCATGTCGCGCGCCTCCCCTCCCGTCCCCCCCCACCACAGCCAATAGGGGTGAGTGGTCCGATCTGCCTCTCGCCTGGTACTCCGCCGTGTCATTGATATGTAGCGCCTTTCTGGCCATGAAGATATAATCTAATCGGGAATATACTTATGTGCTCCGGAAAAAAACGAGTACGCCCTAGTCTCTGGATGGAGCCACATCCACCAAGCCCAGTGCAGTCATCATTCTTGCTAGCAAAGTGGGGGTCGAGACCCTATCCCTGTCTCCCGTCCTATCTTTTGCTGGGTCTATGACATCGTTAAAGTCGCCCCCTAGTACCTGCACCGTGTCTGACGTGTTCAGGAGAATATCAGTGATGCCTCGAAGTGTACCTGTCTGCAATTTGGGTGGTGCATAAACCTAGATGAATGTGTATTCCCGCCTCCTCCAGTGTCCTCACACTGCCACGTATGTCCCCTGCGGATCAATCCAAGTCTGTGCTATTTGAAAGGGTGGGTGTTTTTTATTCAGTATTGCTACCCCCTCGTGAGCCCAAAGTGAAAACTGCGTGTGCAAGAACTCTGTACTGTCCTCTAGCCAGAAAGGCGCATTTGGTGCCCTGCAGGTGTTTCTTGTAGCAGTATGACATCAGATCCTAACCTCTTCATGTAGTTGTGAACTAACCCCCGCTTAATCTTGCTACCAAGGACGTTAACATTCCACGTAAGCATCTTAAGTCCGTCTTGGGCCAGACTCTCCCTTACAGGGAGATATGTCAGCTTGTCCTGCATCGATGCGCGTGTATCTCAAAGGTTCTGCGCGCGGGGTCATCAGGACGGGAGTGTGAATGATCATCGTGACCTGCTATAACAAACCCCCCTCCCCCCAACTCCCCCTCCTACCAAGCAACTGAAAGACACTTTCCGTTCCCCCCATCAAACCCCAAACATGGAACAACAAGACCCATCCCCATCACCGCCCGCCCCACCTCCCCCCCCGCCAGCCCCATCTCCGCAGTTGGCTAAGTATAGGACTTTCGGGCAGAGAAGGTCTGTCGCCCACCCCTCTGACCCCCTAGCAACCCAGCTCCCGGACAGGAATCCTGAGAGCTAACAATGCTCCCTTCAGCTGCTGCTGCAAACAGGAAGGCAAATCACCCAAGAAACAGAAAACAATAGGTGTAGGGGGTGTGTCAACTGCGTGCAGTCCGGCTGAGCCAATATCTTCACCGTCCATTGAGCCCCATGTTCAAGAGTGTGAGTCCTGGACCTAGTCCTGTGAGACCCCGGCCACCTTGGCCGACTCCTTCATTGATCGCCGCCACCAATGGGTACATAGAAGGCGAGCCAGTGTCCTCGTCCCCGGTTGAATTGCCTCCAGTATCATCTTCCCCTTCCCCTTCTGAGTGGGTGTTCCCCGCCAGGCAGCGAAATCTGGAGCCTGCTGGATCACCTGACCCAGGGAAAGCTGAGCCCTGCCGCAGCCGGTGGATCGAATTTTGTATGAGATATGGGGTCGTCTTCAGTCTCCTACTTCCCCGCTATCCTCTCTCTCTCTGGGTCTTTGGTTGGCCCCACTGTGCCTCCGTGGCAGGCGCCTCTGTCGCCATCTCGCGTCTCCCGTCCTCCGCCACGGGGGGCGTTCCTCCAACCACTGCCATGCATCCTCTGGGTGGGTAAAAAAGTGCGTCTTCTCCTTGTACATCACTTTCAATTTTGCTGGGAAAAGCAGCATGTACTGGATATGTAAGTCTCTCAGCTTCGCTTTCACCAGATCAAAGGAGCGCCTCGGTTTTTGCACTTCTTGACTATAGTCCGGAAAGATCATAATTTGCGCGTTTTCCAGCCGAATTTCCCCGAGCTTTCTGGCTTCCCTCAGTATTGCGTCTCGATCCGCAAAATTCAGGAAGCGAGCAATGACCGGTCTCGGTCTCGCCCCCACCAGAGGCTTCGCCAGCATTGCCCGGTGAGCTCTTTCTATGATAAAGCAGTTAGAGAAGTTCGCTGCCGGGAAGGTCGTTTGCAGCCATGCGTGTAGAAACGCCGCCATGTTGTTCTCCTCAATTCCTTCACGAAATCCCACAAAGCGGAGATTATTGCGGCGGGCCCTATTTTCCGCCTCATCCACCTTCCACTGGAGGTGCTTGTGGGAGGCATGGAGCTCCGCCACGTCTTTTTTAAGGGTGTGGTTGGTATCTTCTGCCTCACCCAATCTGGTCTCCGCGGTGGTCACTCTCTCGGTCAAGTTGAGGAAGTCCTGCCTCACCAGAGTGACCTTCGAGCCCACCTCTCCAATCCTAGCATCCAGGGTGGCCCAGGATGCCTGTATATCCTCCCGCGACGCTTGAATGCCCCCCCCCCCCCATCAGTAGCGCCGTGTCTGAGCGTGGCCCCTGGGACTCAGTCTCTGTGGCGGGTGGGGCCGTTGCATATCGGTCTAGGGTCCCCTGCCGCGGGGCCCTGGCGGTCGCCTCCTTTTCCCCCATGCCGCACTCACTGGTAAGCCGCACGTCGATGACGCCTCTCCGACTGGTCTGGTCCACTGCTCTGCCAGGCACCTGGCTCCGATTTCGGGTGCAAACGTTGTGTTTCTGAGCCCGGGATAGCCCTCCCGTGCCTGTTATTCACTATATCCCGCAGGCATGTCACCGCCAGGTGAGGGTCCCCGCTCTTTGCCACCATTCGCCTTGGGGCATCCACTCCCCAGCCCCCAGCCATGCCAGCGTCTCTAAGTACTTTAGTGTACCACATGGGTGCCCCGGATGTTGTGGTGTGGCCGAGGGGGGGGGGGGGGGGCGGACGGCACCGATGTCCAAGCCGCACTGCGCCACACACTCAATACTGCTGTGCTCCGGATCCGCCCCCGCCGTACTCCTCATCTACCGCTCCCTGCCGCTATGTGCCCCCACTTCCAAGCAGCTCCGCCGAAGGTGTCCATTTGCCTGGCCCCGCTCCCGGATTGCCCCTCTCCAGTGTCGGCAGCTCCCAGTGTCCGCGTTCCCCCGGGGCGCTCTTACTGTCTCGGGCTGTAGGGCAGGCCAGGGGCGCAGATATGGGGGCCTCTCCGCTCCGCCACTCTCGCCTACCTCTCCTGAGCTCCGGGTCAGGGACGCGCCATCCCCAGCTCCCCTCGGTGCCCAACTGTCCCGCGGATCGTCAGCACTGCCCCTGTCGCCCTCCGCTCCAGCTCGGGGAGATGTTCGGCCACCTGCGACGCCCAGAGCTTCTCCGCCCACACCTCTGCTAGCCGGCCCCGGCGTCCGTGGCCTCCGCTCCGGTCTTCCCCGCTCCGTCACCAGGCCGCCGCCATCTTGGGGCCGGCACCGCTGCACTCTGAGGTCAGCTCGATGTCTCGCTCCTCTTCCTGCCGTTTCAGCGCAGCAACTCGCGCTATTTTTGTCGCACCAGGTACTGCGGGACCTCAGGCAGTCCCTTAGTGTCCGAAACAGGACCTTAGGACTTCTTTGTATGCTGGATCGTGATCAGCTCGCCGGAGCTGCAGGGAGACACGACTTAGTCGGCCATGCCGGTGGCCACGCCCCTGGAATGTAGATGTCTGACCCAAACCATGCAGTGTCTGATTTCAATAATTCAAGCAGTGGCTTTGTCAATGATATTAAGTTCTGAACCAAGTTGCCGCAGTAACTCACCATGCCTAGACAACTTTATATCTCAGAGAAGTTCCGGAGCAGTGAGGCGGTCTTTAGGTCACTTACCCTCTTGGGATCAGAGTCCATGCTTTCTGACGTATCCAAACAATTCACTTTCTGACTTGAGAAATTCACACTTTCTCTTATTATTTCCCACAGGGCCCGAGGCAGTCATGATGTTGCTCAATGCTGGGGAATAAACACACATTTTTGCAGACATAAGAGTACCCCTTTTAGGCAAAATTGGAATGCCTCTCCTGCATTTGAGATCCTGAGATTGTGGCATTTGTACCTCCCGAGCTCAATGTTTATGGTGAATGTTGTGTAATTGTGAATGCCTTGGGCAGTTGTAGTTGGTTATTCCCTGATGTTAGGTCAATCATGGAGAACCTTTTAGCTCCGTTCACCTCTGCAAGTATTTCATTGATGATTGGAGTACTTTGGTCTTGTTTGATTGCCATATTTGCCCCTTGTCAGCACAGATCCTAACTTCTCCGGGCTGCTTTGGTTTGCGTGCATCATAGGAGATCCCCATGGTAGCAATATCCAAGGTCCAGTGACAAAGTGCTTGCCATAGGCATATGCTTTTGTGAGTTTTGGGGTTCGGTTTGAGTCATGAAGTTTTTCTAGGGTATAACTCACTCAGTAGCACCCGTGTCAATAAGGCTGACCACTTGAGTCCAATTGATGGTGAGTTAACACTAGTTGAAATCTTCATATGTATCCTAGAAAAACACAATGTGCCGAATATATTGTACATACCAGTCATCTGTGGTGAATCAGCCACTAAGCCCTCCTCTCAGGCTTATTTGCTGCAGGTAGACACTTAACAATTTTTCTATTTACTGCAGTGTCTTAACACTAGTAGGAGATCTGCAAACTTCGGTGAAATGATTGCCGTTATTGCAAGCCGAACAGGCCTTCCTATTTATTGGACATGGTAAGCAGGGTTACCAACATATCTGGTATCTTTTTTGGATGGTAGTTTTCATACTGACCCCCACCCTTCTAACTCCACAACTGTCTGTCTTAGCCAGGCAATTTGCGAGGTAGGCCTCCAGTTGGAAAATGTGGGCTTCTGACAGGTCTTTGGAGTGCCAAGGGTGAGCATAGCAATCATAGCCATTATTGCTTGACGCAAAAGTTCCCTCCACAATTTAGACAATTGGCAGCATTGTATTATTTGAGCTGGGATCTCTTCTTCTGTGTTGTGAGACACAGATGCTGGCAACTACCTGAAGAAAGACAGAACGCACTGTACTGAACTGCCTATTAAACGCTGACAGCACTACCAAACACAAGTCAGGTTTGTGACTAAAATGCAGTGAGTGGAAAATTTTGGGGACTTTTTTTACCAGTGTGTAGAAAGCCTTGTGGTGCTCAGAGATGATGTGCTGAGCTTATTTACACTTTATTGTTCACGAGTGGGGCAGCATGCAGTGTGCTTCTCCTGAGGATGAGAGTATGAGCACCTGCACCAGTAGACCACCATGGCCTGTGATGGCAGCAGTCACAGGGATAAATAGGTGAACGGAGAGCTGCCATGGGGCCTGTGCTACTAGACTGCATCAGCATCTTAGGCGCACCCTTGCTGAGCCACTAAGCCCTTGCAATGTTCACAAGTAGTTTTAGCCTAAACACCCAAGAACTCCAGGGAAAAACTCAGCATGCATGCAGCAACTAGTGGGCACAGCCTCTAACAGTCGGTATTGTAAATGTCCCATCAAGCAGACAGGGTGTGCCTTTTAGCACCACTCATTTGGACCAGGCAGTGCAGGCAACCAACGTGTCTGAGGCAACCACACTCCAGCTACCTTTCAGGCAGCACGTGTCATGAGGCGTAGGTCTGGAATACCACAGGACTATTGAGAGGTCCCAATATTGCGACGTGAATATTGAGGCCCAAAATATCGACAGGTAAGTATGAATAGATTTTCAATACCTAGCTCCACGGCTACTTACCTTGAACATATAGGTCTTTATATCTTCGAAGTAGTTTGATGTAGTGTTGAGAACAGAAAAGCTATTCTACCCTCTGTGCACTTACCTACAAGATATTTGGGGTTTTAATATTTTAGTCACGTTATCACGGCCACTCGATATTTCTTCATTGGTATTCTAAACTACCGGCATGTGAGCACACACCTCAGTAGGAACAATCCCTAAACCGACTACTGGTGCGATCTTACTGCCAGAGAGCGCTTGAGGGGCCTGTGGAAGCAGGACAACATGAGAACTTGGCTGGCACGTGGTCAAACACTGACCTCTTCACCAAGGTTACATCTCTAAGCAAGTCTGTATAATCAAGCCTCCACTCATATCAGTATTTGGTTCTCAACTCATTACTGCAAATCAACTCGAACTTGCACAGCTGGTTTATTTGGCACCAATATCTGAAGTCACATGAACAGAACCAATTTGAAGCCTGGACCCTGCCCCATCCCTGACACAAGTCCTTTTCTTTGTTCGAGGACACAGAAGGTGAGTACTACTCTCCTTGTGAATAGATTTGCCAAATTCGGCGAGTGCTATTGCCATCAGCATGTGTCTCATTCATGTGAATGTTCTACTGGATGCTAGAAGGTGCAATCTAAGATGAACAACGAGGTCGGATAAATCACTGGCATCCTTCAAGCCTATCTAGGTCTATTCATGGTAATGGTTCTCAGTAATAGAAATGCAGATCCACTGCACCCACGTTCTCAAACACTACTTGTCATTCAAGACCTTGTTACCAATTTTGCATACATGGTAAAAGAGATTGTGCTTCTGAAATTCTCATGCATGTACGTGCATGACAAACAGATGAATTGATTAAAGAAGTGTTGCAAGATACATATGTGGATGTGTTCATTCTTAATGTCTTGAGGATTGTCTCTTTTTATGAACAAGTTACATACCTTCGGTAGGACCCTATCTGGTAGAGATTCTATCTAGCTGCAGATTCCTTACTGTAGAATTATTTCCAGGGGTCAGACTGGATCGGGAACATTTTCGTAAGCATTACCTCTGCGTTCCGGCAGGTGGCATCTATCTGCTCCACACTCACTCACGAAGAACACTGACCACTGGTGTGAAAAACTAGGGCCCTGAAAGGGGAAAGCCCTATCCCTAGAAATTCCTTTGCAGACTGCGGAGGATGGGTGAGGTGGTATGAACGTGCCCATCCCAACCGACATGACTGTCCAGGAAGTAGTGTTTTGTGAAAGGAAGCCCACGTTGCTAACTAGCAGAAGTCCAGGATTCCGCTTTCTAAGACAATGGTCGCAGCCTTGGCTCTGATGGAATGAGTACGCAAGCCTTCAGGGAGTGCTTCTTGGCCAATGTACAGCAGATTTTAATGCAGAGCACAATCCTTTAGGATATGGTCCACTACTGCACAGCCCATCCCTTCTTCGCTCTGACATACCCCACAGTTGGTCGTCCACCCACAACTCTTTTGTGTGGTCAAGATAGAACGACTACCCTCATTTTGGGTCAAGTTGGTGTAGCCGCTCCTCTTCCTTGGAGGGATGTGATGGAGTGTTAAAAGTAGACGGAGTGATGGACTGGCCTACATGAAAGGGAGGGACGACTTTCAGCAGAAAGGAAGCTCTAACTCATAGAACCAACTTGTTTGGGTAGATGTTCTGGAATGGAGGCTTGGATGACAAAGTCTGAAGCTCATTCACCCTCCATGCAGATGTTATTGCCACCGGAGAGGCCATCTTGATGGTAAGGAGCCTGAGAGGACAATTGTGCAAGGGTTCAAAGGTAGTCCACATCAAGAATGTCGAGACGAGATTAAGGTCCCAATGAGACATGATAAAGGGAGAAGGAGGAAACAGATGTTGCAAACCTTTCAGAAACCTATGTACAATAAGGGATTTGAAGAGGGATGGCTGGTCAGGCAACTGCAGAAAAGTCTCAGATAGCAGAATGATAACTCTTTAAGGAGCCCAGAGCCATGCTGGACATGGGAAAGAAAGAGAAGAACCTGAGAAAGAGGAGCAGAATAGGGGTAGACCTGCTTTTCTGCTCTCCATGCCACCAACTTGCCTCAAACGGCAGGCATATACCGTTTTGTTGGAGGACGATTAGCTGCCAGAACAGCATCACAGACCTTGGGTGGCAGCTCAAAGGCTATCAAATGTTGGCCCTAAATCTCCACGCAAGATGGCGGAATGTTGATAAGTTCGGGTGGAGAACCATTCCCTGCAGCTGCTTCAAAAGATCCCCCTGAAGGGGCAGCCTGATCAGAGGACTAATGGCCATACTCAACAGCTCGGGATACCAAACGCTCCGAGCCCAGGCCAGAGCCACAAGGATGACTTGTGCCCAGTCATTCCTGATTTTCTTGAGAACTCTGGGCAGGAGTGGTTTGAGCAGAAAGGTGTACAGGAGGCCTGAGCTTCACTCGAGATGAAAAGTGTCTCTGAGGGAGAGCCACCTTTGAAACCCCAGTGTGCAAAACTACTGACATTGCACGTTCTCGGCAGTGGCGAAGAGATCTAACCAAAGCTCTCCCCATTGCTAAAAGAGACTATGCACAATCTCCGGATGGAGATACCATTCATGATCCGCTAGGCATCTGCGGCTAAGTTCATCCACACAGGTGTCCAGAGATCCCACTAGGTGTTTAACCATCAGAGAAATGCTCAAATTCTAGCCACGTCCAGAGAGGTAGGGCCTCTTGACAAGGGTCCATGAACCAAACCCACCCGGTTTGTTGCAGTACCACATGGCGGTGGTGTTGTCCGTGAACATTTGCACTAGCCTTCCCTGGATGGAAGACAAAAATGCTTTTATTGTTAGCCGGATAGTCCAGAGTCCAGAAGGTTGATGTGGCATCTGGGTTCCACCAGATACCAGTGGGCCCTGATCTCCACCACTCCCAGATGACCGCCCAATCCCAGGAGTGACGCATCTGTCACTACAATTAGATCTGGTTGTGGAAGAGATAGGGGCCTGCCACTGATCCAATCAAGGTTTGTTACCCCACCACTGCAGATTTTGTGCGGTTCCCTCCAAGATCTGGACCATGTCGGAGAGATTTCCCTGATGCTGCGCCTACTGGAACTTCAGGTGCCACAGCAGAGCCTGCATATGCCAGTGGGTAAGTGTCACTAGCAGGATACATAAGGCTTTGAGGCCCTATAGCCTCAGAGTCAGTCTCACCGAAATCCAGGGTAGAGGCTGAAACATCGGAATCAGAACCTGAATATCCTGGACTTGCTGCTCAGGAAGCTAGAGCTGTTCTGCACTGTGTGCAGAACAGCTCTGATGAAAGGGAGTCTGCAAGAGAGTCAGATGTAATTTCAGCACATTTATAGTGAACCCCATTGAATGCAGGAGGTTAGCCATAGTTTGGAGGTAGGAGATGAATGCCTGGGGCGAGTCAGCCTTCTACAGCCATTCCTCAATGTCAGAAAAGATTGGAACCCCTGGCCTTTGTGCTGCAACCATCACCATCATTTTGGAGAACATCCAAGGGGTGCTGGTAAGGCCAAAGGAAAGCACAGCAAACAAAAACTACTCTTGGCCCACCATGAATTTCAGGTAACCTTTATGCAAGGCAAGACTGGAATGTGGATATATGCATCCTGCAAGTCCAATGTAAACATCCAGTCTCCATAATTGAGGGCAGATAGGGCTTGAGATAAGGTAAGCATCTTGAATGTCCCTGTCTTCAAAAATAAGTTGAGAATGTGCAGGTTTGGAATAGGACAGAGGCCTCTGTCCTTTTTGGACACCAGAATGAGGCAGCAATAGCAACCACAACCTACTTCTGATGCAGACACCCTCTTGAAGACCCCTTTGGATGAAAGGTCCAACACTTCCAGATGGAGCAAAGCTAGATGGTTCACCATAAGCCAGTCGTAAGTGGGTGGCGTAGGAGGGTTTCAAGAAAAGGGATGGAGTAGCCCCTCTGGACGAATTGTGAAACCCACTTGTCCAATATTATGGACTGCCACTGGGGCAGGTGATTGCGGATCCTGCCCACCACTGGATGCCCGTACTGGCATAAGAGCAAACTACAGGGGTTTAGAGGCTGAGGGTGGTGGACTGGCCCACATCTAACTTGAGTTCCCACGTTTGTGGTGACCACGCATGCAGCCATGAAAAGGATAGGAAGTCTGCTGTCCTTGGTGGCTGGGTGGGAAGAAATCGGTTGGTAGCCCCTCCTGCAGCCACAGAAGGTGTGAAAGGGTGATAGGGGTTGGCGGGCAGCTAAGGAGAGATCCAAAGACCTGGAAAAGGTGAGCCATCAAAAGGCATGTCCATGAGGAACATTTGGACATCCCCTGAAAAGCCAGTGGTTTTCAACCAGGTGTAGAGTCTAAAGTGCCATCAATGACGCAATTATTCTGCCTAGTGAGTCGGTCGTGCCTAGCCCACATCTGATGGGGAACTTTGCTGCATTTCATCCATCTTATATGGCTTGGATGAGTATGGTCTGGCCTCCTCCAAGACCATAGGCAGCACTTGTGCAACCGAATCCTACAGTGTATGTATATAGGCCCAAACGGTATGCAGTATTCACTGACGGTAGTGCTTGGCTGCTGGAAGAGAACATCCGTCTTGTCAAATGTATCCAGCCTTTAGAATTCCCTATCCAGTGGACTGGTAGGAAAAGCACCAGGGGTTGATCCTGGAGGTGGGGGGCTTGGACCACCAAGCTCTTCGGGGTTGGGTGCTGGGTGAGAAAATAGGAGTCCAGAGGTGCTGGCAATCGTTCTATGCACAGGATCACCCTGTGCAGGGCTTAGCACAGATCCAAAGTAGGACATCAGTAAAAACTTCATTGAATAGTAGGAGAGGTTCAGAATGAGTAACTCCCATCTGAAGCACCTCCATCAAGACGTTAGTCTTGACTATCACCATGGGTAACTGAAGGTCCAGAATCCTAGCCACCCTCCGCCCCACCATTGCAAAGGAGGCTCCCTCCTCCAAGCCAGTGTCTGGTAAGGTACACAACCACTGGCATTCACCAGTTCCTCATACCAGTAGACCACTGGCTTATATAGGGGGTGATGGAACGAATAAGGGTCCTCAAACCCTTCCAAATCGTCTCCTTCTCCAAGCCTATGAAAAGAAAAAGCACTAGCTCTGACTCAGAGGGCATGGTACCGGGACAGCGCTGGGAATGACAACATATCCCTGAAGAAGGTCGTGGTCTCGGCAACTTCGGATCCATGGGGCCAGACTGGTGGCAAGAGTGAACCCACTGCCAGAAATCCAAAAGGAGTCCTTCCTGAACCCAGGTAGCCTGAAGGCGCTCCAGAGGGGTCTAGCCAGCCACATAGGAGGCCCATGGCCTCTTAGAACTTCTTGAGTTAGGTGGGGGGGTCGCTACAGCTCTGTGAAACTCTAGGAGGTGCAGAGCAGACCCAGGAACATGCTCTGCAGAGAAGCAATCCGTCGAAAGGGGGCGTTGTTCCGCGCCTCGTCCAAACACTTAGACAGGCACGGAGACGATAAAGAACACTTCGACTTCTTTAACCTGTTCTGCGACTGAACCGATGATTTAGACTGCCACGCCAAGTGTGGGGAGGAGCTCCGTGAGCGATCCCAGGACCTTTCAGGTGACCGGGATCAAGAGAGTCCCAGGATCGTCTAATGTCGGGCAGCGAGGAGCTTCAGGGAATGCTCCCTCAGAGCCTTTGGGTTCATGGGGCGGCAGCCCACGCAGGCTTTGTGAGAAGTGGTCCTGCTCCAAGCACCACAAACAATCCAAGTGTGATTCTGTCACAGACATCTGCCTGGGACAAGCACCCCAGGATTTAAAACACGTTGGTTTCTTGGGTGACGTTCCTCATGAACCAGGAGAAAAGATTCTCAAAAAGCTTTGAGATAAAATGTTTTAAAAAGCTCAGTAAAAAAGTGACTTGGGGAACTCTTCCAGTTCTGCACACACTTGAGCAGAAAGAAAATTACTGATGTCAGCGTGCTGGGTTGGCGCCTATATAGGCACTGAGCATGTCACATTCGACGTGGCTAATGAAGTGCCGAATGACGCCACTCCCGGTGTGCAGGGGTACAGTTCAAGAATTTTCAGATTCCAGTCTGACGCATGGGGATCATTCTAAGATAAAGAATCTGCAGGTAGAAGCTTCTATAAGATGAATGTTGTTTTAGGAACCGCATGGTTTTGACTGTGGAAATTAATTTTCTGCTGCAGCATGGCACTAATGGCAGTAGCAGTGTTAGTACCTTTTTTAATTTTCTGAAACATCTAATTCTTCTGTGGTCTAATCAGATGCTTGCCACCCAACAGCAGACCAAGGAGGTTCAAAAGAACACTGGGATTTACTTGCCTGGAGGGTACACAGGAAGTTGGCATTGAGCACATCTTCCAGGTGGTTTAGCAATCGCTTTGTCTACTTCCATTGATGCCCATCATACTTGGTTAAACGGATATTAGGCTGGCAATAACCCATCACAGTGCATCCTTCATTCACAGATCATCAGTCTTTGATTTTGTGATCCTTTGTAAGTCACCTAACTTGTACATAATAGCTTCTAGATGCCATTTACATGACAAAAATAAGGTTGTGCATGCCCACAAAAGAACAGGTCTTGAGGTGTAGGTTTAAACATTTTCTCAGCTTTTGGAGAAACAGCTCTGGCTTTAAAACAAATAAGAAAAAAAGTAGTTGGGATGAAACATGCAATACAGTAATAAACTATAATGCAACCACAGGCAACTTGGACCAGCAGCACCGGACTAAAGATTAAAACACAAGAATAATCACACAGGTAAACAAGCATTTGCAATGCAATAGGTCTCGCATTAGGAAAGTTTGAGCTAATGGTATTGTAAATGACAATTTTTTTATTTATGTGTTGGTTTTGAAAATAGCGAAATTAATAGTGTTGGAAATGGCCCTTCTTGCAGGGTCATCCCCAAACTTTTTGCTTCTTCCTCCCTTATTTTTCCTGACCTGTGGCTGTTGGCAATAGGACTCTGGGCACCTTACCACTGGTGTTCAGTGCTAAAGTGCATATGCTCTCTGTGTAAATTGTATTGTAATTGGGTATACATGATTGGCCTATTTGTATCACCATGAAGTCCCTAGTAAAGTGCACTGGGTGTGCCAGGGCTGGTGATGACAAATGCTACTAGTGGGCCTGCAGCACTGATTGTGCCACCCACCTGAGTAGCCCTAAAATGGTGTCTCAGGCCTGCCACCGCAGTGCCTGCATGCGGTCTGTGAACTGCCATGTCCTCCTGGTCAGTGTCCCCACTGACCAGGCCTAACCCTTCCCTTTTTGTGCACATTGGTCACCCCTATGGAAGGCCCAAGGTACTCCCCTGGGCAGGGTGCAGTGTATTTTAAAGGTAGAGCATGTACTGGTGCAGGTGACATACTCTGGTAGTGAATGGCAGCCATTTTCGTTTTTCACTATTGTAAGGCTATCTTGCTCCATAGATTAACATGGGGGATGCTGGCTACAGTGGCTACCAGCATTTCTTCTCCTAGGAACAAGATAGGACATAAGAGTCTAGTATCCCTGAACTCAGAATTTATTAACATCTTTTAGGAAAAGTTGTTTTTAAATCCTGTGTTTGAGAACAGCACTTTTAGAAAGTTGCTGTTCTCTTGTCTGACCCTTCTGTGTGCCTTGGCCTGTTTGTGTATTGACTGTCTGGTTTGAAAGTGACAGGGGCTGGGGATCCCCCAGGAGGCTGGCTGAGTCAGCCCTAGGCTGAATGACGGCATTTGCAACTTGAGTGGTGGGAGGAGTTAGCACCTGGGCCTGAATAGGGCTGTGCCTGCCTTCCACAATGCTGGCTCCACGTCCTGCTGAACGGCTGACGACCCTGCCCCTCACTCTGAAAGGAAAGGAGAAGCCAGGCAAACAATGTGCTCAAGCAACACCCAGAACTGGTTCAGACCGGGCTCAGGGCCCACTTGCACAAAGAGAACAAAGACTTTTAGGGATATAAGTACAAGACCACTGACAACAGAATATTAGATCATCCGAGAATGAAGAAGGAACCTCTGCCAAGGAGAAAGCTTAAACTGAAGATGGAAGACTGTCCAGCTGTTGCTCTGCTGGACTGACCTGCTGTTGCTTTGCTGCCAAGGAGAGGGGAAGGACTTTGCTCTTGTGCTGTGTCCCCTGTCTTGAAGGAATCTCCAAGGGCCTGAGAAGAGCTGGCTCCCTGTTCTGAAGTCCCAGGAACAAAAGGACTTCACCCCCAGCTTCCCTGAACTCTGCTGAGAGAGTTCTGTCCTTCCTAATGTGCTTGATCCAGTTGTGGGGCCTCTGGAAGTTGTACCTGTGCTGAGAAGCTTGAAACTAAGCTTGAGAGACTTTTGCAATTGAAAAGTTATCGCATCGCTCGCTGCGGAGCGCACCCCGACAGTGCGAGAACATTCCCGCCGCTACGAAGGCCGAGATCGTCGCAGCATCTGGTGCCGCTGCCAGAGCCGTCGCATCCTTCGTTTGCGGGACACACCAGACCGGTGCGGGAAAATCTAACATCGCTGCGAGTGCCGTCGCAGAGCCTGTCGTCGCTGGGTGAGATCGCCGCACCGCTTGCTTGCGGACCGCATCACGTCGCTGCGCGTGTCGTCACAGAAGCCATCGCGTCGAGGAGCTGCGAGAGAGAAGATCACTGCTGGTCCGCGCATCGTGGCCCCAGAGATCGTCGCATCGTGCCTTTGTGAGAACAAACTTCCTACGGAACCTCCGCACCGGAATCCATACAAGTGGCCTTCCTCCCCATACAGACCGGATTCGACGCAACACACCCGCTGCTGCAGCGGGGCTGTCGCATCGCCTCCCCAGGCCTTCAGGAGCAACGCATC
This sequence comes from Lissotriton helveticus, assembly GCF_964261635.1. Classification (NCBI taxonomy): domain Eukaryota; kingdom Metazoa; phylum Chordata; class Amphibia; order Caudata; family Salamandridae; genus Lissotriton; species Lissotriton helveticus. The sequence goes on along the minus strand of NC_136069.1, from coordinate 1,120,585,482 downwards.
GCTTGTTTTCCACCGCACCAGTTTCTGCTTTTTGGAACTTTGTCGCAACTAAAGGTACTGTGAGCTAAACGTGTCGCAACTGTGAACTTTTCACGCAACTGTGGATTCTTTTATCGCAACCTGAAGAACTCTTTTGAAACCATATTCTTGAACTGTGTATGTTGAATTTTTGTCGTTTTGGTCTTGTGTAGTTTAGATTAAATACCTTTATTATCTAAACTGTTGTGGAATCAGTTTGTGGTGTTTTCATTGTGTTACTGTGAGTGTTGGTACAAATACTTTACACATTGCCTCTGGTTAGCCTAGACTGCTCGTGCATAAGCTACCGAGAGGGTGAGACAGGGGTTATCTCAGAGGGTTTCCTCCTTACCCTGACTAGAAGCAAGGGTCCCTATTTGGACAGTGGTACCCTGCCAACTAGAGACCCCCAGTTCTAACATTGTTGGTCAGCGGTGGGGATTTTAACTTGTATTTGTACTAGACCCACAGTGATTGGTGTACATCACTAATGAGTGCAGACCACTACGCCACCGCATACTACATTTTTTATTTTTGGTTCTATTTTTGATCGTAACCCTGAAAGAATCCAAGCATCATGTCTCAGAATGGTAAACCTGCTTTGACAAAACCTACTATCAGCAGATCAAGGGGACATCCATGGGGGCTATTTTTGCCCCCAATCTGGCCATACTGTTTATGGACCAGTTAGAAACCGGTTCAATCCTGATGCCAGGCAACCCTTTTCATCCTGGCATCAAACTCTGGCGTCGCTATATAGACGACATTTTTGTGATCTGGACTCAGACTTCTGAAACATTGCTACAGTTTCTCCACTGGCTCAATAACAACTGCCTTGGCCTGACCTTTTCCCTCACCCATGACAAGTCATCAATAGCATTCTTAGACCTCACCATTTACCACGCAGATGGTGAGCTTCTCACAAAGCTATTCCGAAAACCGACATAGCGCAACACGCTTCTGAACTATAAAAGCAATCATCCCAGGGCCCTCAGAGATTCATTGCCATATTCGCAATTTCTAAGGATCAGACGCAACTGCTCTGAGAAAAGTGATTACTTCAGAGAGGCAGAAGTATTGTCAATTAAACTCAAGGAAAGAGGCTACCACAAAAGAGTAGTGAAACAAGCTTCCAAACGCGCATGGTATTGCCCGCGTGAAGTCTTGTTATCCCCCAAGGAAAAGACCCAAAAAGAGAGAATAGCGTGTGTGACCACCTTCTCTCCAATATCGAATAAAATCAGGAAATCGATCTTGAAGCACTGGCCTACTATAAATGTGGGAAGCATCAAAATCGACAAACCCCTTTTTGCATTTCGGAAAAATAAAAATCTGAAAGACCATTTAGTGAGGGCAGCCCTTCCAGGCACTACACAAAGTAACACACTTGAAACAGCTTGGGGCTTGCCGCCCATTATAGGCCATGCTAAGTGCGGAAGCTGTAATGTTTGCGACTTCACGGTGGAGGGCACAAAATTCACTCACCAGCACATCACGTTCGAGAGAAGATCTTTTTCAAATTGTAACACATCGAATGTGATCTATGTTATTGAATGCCCCTGTCCCAAACTCTACGTGGGACAAACGACGCAGAAAATAAAGACCAGAATCTGCCAACACAGGAGCCGCATTAGATGCAGGACTGCAAATGCCCCCCTGGTGGACCACTACAGTGCGGTGGGACACACTGAAAATGACATCAAATGGTCCATCCTTAAAGTCGTGAAACTTCCTCCAAGAGGTGGTAATTTGGGCCAACTACTGAATAAGGAAGAATTAAGAACAATGATTCAATTTGATACCATTCGTAACGGCCTAAACCGGCTAGAAGATTGGACTAGTCTCCTCTGAATGACTTTATAAATGAATCCCCCTTTTCAAATTTAGGAACAAGCGGAACCACATGGGAAATGAATTGTCTGTTCCTTTAATAAATTATTGACTGGTCGAATACAATGAAATATGTTTTTAAGAAAGTCACCAAAATATCGGCACTTGCACAATAATTGACGCACCTGTTCACCACTGTAAATGATATCAATTGCACAAATGTCACTTCATGTACTGACCCCTCAATATGGCACCCAAAGCTGCTCACGCAATCCCAATTCAAGATGGCACCCACTCATCTCTCTGCCCATCCTCATAGCAAAGGGTTGCCTAACTACCGTGCCGCGCACTGACCCACGCAACATGGCGCGCTGCTCTGGCCAACCACTCCCATCCCAAAATGGCGCCCATTCGCGCCGTCTCCACGCCTGACGCCCTGCACGCCTACTTTAGTGCAATGGCTCCCACTGAGAAGCCAGCGGTTCACTGGACATTGCCTTCCACCCGCCACCACTATGCCGATCGAGGCACAGTGAGGACACCTCACCTCAAGGTAAGAACAGCACGAACCCATAGTGCGAGATTTCCTGTATATTTAGGTAGGACAATCCCTTGACCCCGGTTCATTTATTACAGGGAAGGAAACAATTTTAAAGCAGTCCCAAGCTACCCGGTGCGGAGCACGGACCTTACGCGAATATTCACGAGCCCTTCAAGGTAATTCCCATTCTGAGCCCAGGCTCGACACGGCAGCCCCGCCTTAAGCAGCAATTCACCCTATCCCGCCCTGTTTTTTAATTTCAGGCGAACGACCCATATCCACCTCCACCTCCTTTTGACAGGGTCGCTCTCGATCGCCGACTCAGGGTCTGCTCGCCCCACCGGAACCCATATAATTGCCCCATGACGGACGCCCACTGCATGTGTAAAACACAGATATTTTTCGAAATAACTGCTCGCGTCTGCTTAAACCTGCACGACCAGAACATTCTCAATCAGGCAATGTTTTATAAAAGTATATTAAACTTTTCACAAGTCACTATCACGTCGGTATACCTAAAAAAAAAAACCACGAATGTACCACATGTTTAAGCACGAATAAGTCGAATCCGAGTACATGCTTATGTCAACTCAGGTGATCCAACCTTCAGGTCTAATGAACACTCTTTTAAATGTCAGAAATTGTTTATTGTTTATTGTCTAAAACGTTTTTCTTCTCGCCCTCTTTCCTCCTTTTATTTCTACAGGCGGTCATTTAAATTGTAAATATTTTATTCTGACAGGCAAATACTGTAATTCTGTCAGTCCTGATGATGGTCCCAATTAATTGAGCACTAGGGATCGAAACGTCGACTTTGTAGATTGCCTCCACAACCTAACCATTGTGTTGAATCATGTTGTGTTTTGGCAGTTGTTCGGCATACTTTGAATGTAACACTGATTGAAAAGTGGCCAACATTTGCTCTTTCTTTTGCCTGTTTCCAACACTCTGGAATTCTTCTTTGTTTTTTGTGTTCTTTTCTTTCTTGGTACAGGACTGTGCCTTGTTATCTTTTGAATCACAAGACTTACATTGTTGAAAATAAAAGTCCTGTCCGGCTGGACAGTGACAAAATATAGTTCCCGATTATGGCCTATATTTCATCATTTTTGTGTTTTATCTAAAAAAGCTAAGGACCCTTGTTCTTAATATCAGAATGGTAAACCAGCAAGTGATGTTGCAGAACTGGAGTTTGATAATGAAATGTTAAGTGATTACAAAGTAGGTCAACTCAGGCAGTTATGCAGGAACTTTGGATGCCCCATGAAGCGCTGCTCCAAGAAGGAGGAGCTACAGGAGGAGTTAAGGGCCTGGTGGGAGACCAAAAAGGCTGGGGAGACAGATGATGCAGAAGTGGATGAGGATGCACAGAGGGATGGTTTCAGGCCACAGGATCTGCCTGTGTCCAGAGCAGCTTCAAGGGCTGGCAGCAACCATTCAGCTGAAAGTTTTTCCCCAGAGGAGTTGGAGGAAAACCAAAGGGCTAGAGATCATAAGTTAGAAATGTTGAGGCGTGAAATGGAGTTGAAGCAAATGGAAAGGGCGGCAGAGGAGAGCAAAAATGCCCGTGCCCTAGAGGAATTGAAATGGACCTTGGCCCATGAAGTAAGAATGAGGAAGCTTGAGTTGGAGCTCAAGAGACGTGAGGCCATGAGGGTCTCAGCTGAAGAAGAAACATGGGTAGCTCAAGAGGTGAGCTTTGCTGAGTTGGAGGTTGAGTCCAGCTCAGATGGTGGCAGCATGGTGATGATATCTAGTGCTGAGAGAAAGGTACAAACACCCAGAGATGTGGCGCCTGACTTGAGGGAGGGGGTCGACATACACCAGGGGGTTCAGGTTTATGATGTAGTCCCAGTGGAGTGCAGGGTTCCTGAAGTAGATTGGGGGACTGGCTCAGGGGACCATATTCCTAGTGGTGGGAGGGACACTCTACCGACTCTAGATGAGAGGTACAGGGAGAGGGGTTCCCCCATGGTGGAAACCTTGGTGTGTGTGTGTGTGTGTGTGTGTGTGTGTGTGTGTGAAGACCAGCCAGAAGAGTGTGGGTTGTGTGACAGAGACAGTCAGATACTGTCTTGCCAGTCTCAGGAAAGTGGTGTGGGGTACTTGTGTGAGGCACTGGATGGTGAGGCAAAGGGTAGCTTGGTTAACAACTGTGGGGGGGGTGTGATTCATTTGTTGGAGAGCATATTTTAAGTCCCTGTTTTCCAGAGCTATGCCAACACCAGGTGGATTGCGAGTTCTCTGATTTCAGGGAGCTTGCATTGGAGGCAGACCTCTTGGTGGATTCCAGAGGGATTGAAGAGACATTGGGGAGTGATCCCAAAAGGAGGGGCGCAGATATCTTCCAGACCTGTGACGTGGAAGAGGTTCAGTGTAGCCCAGTCAGATCCCTGTGTAGTGGGAGGGGTGTAGGGGCTCATGTCCGGTCTCAGTGGAGAAGGAGTGAGTGTGGGACGGTGTGTCTCACGGTGCCTGAAACCCAGTCTCAGGGCCTGGAGGGTTCCTTAACCCCTTCGACGCTGATGACGAGCTGGGCTCGTCATGAGGTAGCCTCCTCGCACGCTCATGACGAGCCCAGCTCGTCACGTAAAGTGCGCTTTTAAAAAAGTCAGCGTACGAGCGGAATTCCGCCCGCACGCATGCGGTTAAGGGAACACCAGGTTGGGGGCCTAGAAGGTGCTAGTAGGCCATTTGAGCAGGATCTCCTAGTGTCTGTTGAACCTGGAGTGCCTGTAACCAGGCCTCCATCAGTTCTGGAGTCCGGCAGTGCCACTCCATTTGGGAGGGTACAGAAGTCCAGACTGAGAGGTGAGAGGGGGAAGGAGTCCCCAGTGGGAGAACCAGTGGGTCAGGGACCAGTCAGAAGGGCTGAGGCGCCCAGGAGTGACCATGGTGACACCACTTCTGTCCTGGGGGATCTTCACGCACTGTCAGGTGGACAGGGGTCGGGAGATCTGCGCCAGGCAGACTGTCTCAGGACACATGAGTTGTGTGTCACCCTAAAGGGGGTACTGTGTGAGTCCCCAGAAATCCTGGCATGCCAGGCAAGTGCCCAATCAGGTATTGGTCTCTGGGTGGTGAGACCAGTTGCTGGGGGGAGATCCTGAACTGGTAGGAGAGTTGTGCTCTTGGTTGTCCTGGTGGATAGGGTTGCCCGGGAAGGGGGGCAGGAGTCTCACCCTGGGGGTGGACTGGGCCACACCGTTGTATTGGCCAGGTGGGGACTGTCTACCAGTGTGGGCACATCTGTGAGTGAAGTCCTGGTACGCCGGGCAAGTGTTCCACCGCAGGGGATGGCCCCTGTGTGGGGAAGCCAGGTTCAGGTGCTGTCTGACCTGGAGGCTTGGGAGCCTAGGTTTGAGGGCCAGGCCCAGGGTATCCCCCCCTGACCTGGAATACCAGTTGCAGGATCGTACCCCTGAACTGGTGGATAAATTGTGCGGGACACCTGCCACAGGTGCCCTGGCTATTCTAGAAGGGGGTACCGCTCCAGGTGGGAGGGTACAGAGCCCCAAGGAAGAGGAGGACCGGGTGTGTGGAAGCCCACCCCGGCCCCCAGTCCAGCCGCTGGATACAGGTCCGGGACTGGTGGGTCTTTGCCAGGATGTTAGACCTGACCTGACAAGAGAGGGAGTGGACAAAGGATGCCAAGCACCTGGGGCTACTGCCCTCCACCCTCTGACGCCACAGAGGTTTGAGAGCCCTGAGAAGCATGAGGCCTGGGTCTCATCCCTGATCACTGTTGGTGGTCACTGTGGCTGGCTTTCTATCTGTTGGGACACACCTGTGAGTAATTTACGGTTAGGTGCTGCACAGGTGGTGTCCACGGGTGAGGAGAAGGGGTTCCACGTGGATTGGCATGGTGGACCCTGAGAGTATGGATAGAGTGATCCAACTAGGTTTAGGACGGCGTAGAACAGGACTGCCCTGCTGTTTGGGACAGTTTCCGTGTTCTATCGCCTTAAGCAGGGAATCCCATCGAGGTATCGTTTGGTCTACCAAGGCTTTAGGCTGGAAGGGGGTTGTGTTGGAACTGGCCCTTCTTGCAGGGTCATCCCCAAACTTTTTGCTACTTCCTCCCTTATTTTTCCTGACCTGTGGCTGTTGGCAATAGGACTCTGGGCACCTTACCACTGCTGTTCAGTGCTAAGGTGCATATGCTCTCTGTGTAAATTGTATTGTAATTGGATATACATGATTGGCATATTTGTATCACCATGAAGTCCCTAGTAAAGTGCACTGGGTGTGCCAGGGCTGGTGATGACAAATGCTACTAGTGGGCCTGCAGCACTGATTGTGCCACTCACCTGAGTAGCCCTAAAATGGTATCTCAGGCCTGCCACCGCAGTGCCTGCATGCAGTCTGTGAACTGCCATGTCCTCCTGGCCAGTGTCCCCACTGACCAGGCCTAACCCTTCTCTTTTTGTGCACATTGGTCACCCCTATGGAAGGCCCAAGGTACCCCCCTGGGCAGGGTGCAGTGTATTTAAAAGGTAGAGCATGTACTGGTGCAGGTGGCATGCTCTGGTAGTGAATGGCAGCCATTTTCGTTTTTCACTATTGTAAGGCTATCTTGCTCTATAGATTAACATGGGGGATGCTGGCTACAGTGGCTACCAGCATTTTTTCTCATAGGAACAAGATAGGACATAAGAGTCTAGTATCCCTGAACTCAGAATTTATTAACATCTTTTAGGAAAAGTTGTTTTTAAATCCTGTGTTTGAGAACAGCACTTTTAGAAAGTTGCTGTTCTCTTGTCTGACCCTTCTGTGTGCCTTGGCCTGTTTGTGTATTGACTGTCTGGTTTGAAAGTGACAGGGGCTGGGGATCCCCCAGGAGGCTGGCTGAGTCAGCCCTAGGCTGAATGACTGCATTTGCAACTTGAGTGGTGGGAGGAGTTAGCACGTGGGCCTGAATAGGGCTGTGCCTGCCTTCCACAATGCTGGCTCCACCTCCTGCTGAGCGGCTGACGACCCTGCCCCTCACTCTGATAGGAAAGGAGAAGCCAGGCAAACAAAGTGCTCAAGCAACACCCAGAACTGGTTCAGACCGGGCGCAGGGCCCACTTGCACAAAGTGAACAAAGACTTTTAGGGGTATAAGTATAGGATCCCTGACAACAGAAAATTAGATCATCCTAGAATCAAGAAGTAACCTCTGCCAAGGAGAAAGCTGAAACTGAAGAAGGAAGACTGTCCAGCTGTTGCTCTGCTGGACTGACCTGTGGTTGCTTTGCTGCCAAGGAGAGGGGAAGGACTTTGCTGTTGTGCTGTGTCCCCTGTCTTGAAGGAATCTCCAAGGGCCTGAGAAGAGCTGGCTCCCTGTTCTGTAGTCCCAGGAACAAAAGGACTTCACCCCCAGCTTCCCTGAACTCTGCTGAGAGACTTCTGTCCTTCCTAGAGTGCTTGATCCAGTTGTGGTGCCTATGGAAGTTGTACCTGTGCTGGGAAGCTTGAAACTAAGCTTGAGAGACTTTTGCAATTGGAAAGTTATCGCATCGCTCGCTGCGGAGTGCATCCCCGACAGTGCGAGGAAATTCCCGCCGCTACGAAGGCCGAGATCGTCTCAGCGCCTGTTGCCGCTGCCAGAGCAGTCGCATCCTCCGTTTGCGGGACGCACAGACAGGTGCGGGAAAATCTAACATCACTGCGAGTGCCGTCGCAGAGCCTGTCGTCGCTGGGTGAGATCGCCGCACCGCTTGCTTGCGGACCGCATCACGTCGCTGCGAGTGTCGTCACAGAAGCCATCGCGTCGAGGAGCTGCGAGAGAGAAGATCACCGCAGGTCTGCGGATCGTCGCCCCGGAGATCGTCGCATCGTGCCTTTGCGAGAACAAACTTCCTACGGAACCTCCGCACCGGAATCCATACAAGTGGCCTTCCTCCCCATACAGACCGGATTCGTCGCAACACGCCCGCTGCTGCAGCAGGGCTGTCGCATCGCCTCCCCAGGTTCTCAGGAGCAACGCATCGCTTGTTTTCCACCGCACCAGTTTCTGCTTTTTTTTTAACTTTGTCGCAACTAAAGGTACTGTGAGCTAAACGTGTCGCAACTGTGAACTTTTCACGCAACTGTGGATTATTTTATCGCAACCTGAAGAACTCTTTTGAAACCATATTCTTGAACTGTGTATGTTGGATTTTTGTCGTTTTGGTCTTGTGTAGTTAAGATTAAATACCTTTATTTTTCTAAACTGTTGTGGAATCAGTTTGTGGTGTTTTCACTGTGTTACTGTGAGTGTTGGTACAAATACTTTACACATTGCCTCTGGTTAGCCTAGACTGCTCGTGCCAAGCTACCGAGAGGGTGAGACAGGGGTTATGAAATGAAATGAATGAAATGAAAGAATATTTGTATAGCGCCATACTACCCGGAGGCCTCGTAGCGTTATTTCAGAGGGTTTCCTCCTTACCCTGACTAGAAGCAATGGTCCCTATTTGGACAGTGGTACCCTGCCAACTAGAGACCCCCAGTTCTAACATTGTTTGTCAGCGGTGGGAATTTTAACTTGCATTTGTACTAGACCCACAGTGATTGGTGTACATCACTAATGAGTGCAGACCACTACGCCACCGCATACTACATTTCTTATTTTTTATTGTAACCCTGAAAGAATCCAAGCATCATGTCTCAGAATGGTAAACCAGCAAGTGATGTTGCAGAACTGGAGTTTGATATTGAAATGTTAAGTGATTACAAAGTAGGTCAACTCAGGCAGTTATGCAGGAACGTTGAATGCCCCATGAAGCACTGCTCCAAGAACGAGGAGCTGAAGGAGGCGTTAAGGGCCTGGTGGGAGACCAAAAAGGCTGGGAGACCGATGATGCAGAAGTGGATGAGGATGCACAGAGGGATGGTTTCAGGCCACAGGATCTGCCTGTGTCCAGAGCAGCCTCAAGGGCTGGCAGCAACCATTCAGCTGAAGGTTTTTCCCCAGAGGAGTTGGAGGAAAACCAAAGGGCTAGAGATCATAAGTTAGAAATGTTGAGGCGTGAAATGGAGTTGAAGCAAATGGAAAGGGCGGCGGAGGAGAGCAAACATGCCCGTGCGCTAGAGGAATTGAAATTGACCTTGGCCCATGAAGTAAGAATGAGGAAGCTTGAGTTGGAGCTCAAGAGGCATGAGGCCATGAGGGTCTCAGCTGAAGAAGAAACATAGGTAGCTCAAGAGGTGAGCTTTGCTGAGTTGGAGGTTGAGTCCAGCTCAGATGGTAGCAGCATGGTTATGATATCTAGTGCTGAGAGAAAGGTACAAACACCCAGAGATGTGGCGCCTGACTTGAGGGAGGGGGTCGACATACACCAGGGGGTTCAGGTTTATGATGTAGTTCCAGTGGAGTGCAGGGTTCCTGAAGTAGATTGGGGGACTGGCTCAGGGGACCATATTCCTAGTGGTGGGAGGGACACTCTACCGACTCTAGATGAGAGGTACAGGGAGAGGGGTTCCCCCATGGTAGAATCCTTGGTGTGTGTGTGTGTGAAGACCAGCCAGAAGAGTGTGGGTTGTGTGACAGAGACAGTCAGATACTGTCTTGCCAGTCTCAGGAGAGTGGTGTGGGGTACTTGTGTGAGGCACTGGAGGGTGAGGCAAAGGGTAGCTTGGTTAACAACTGTGGGGGGGGGGGTGATATATTTGTTGGAGAGCATATTTTAAGTCCCTGTTTTCCAGAGCTATGCCAACACCAGGTGGATTGTGAGTTCTCTGATTTCAGGGAGCTTGCATTGGAGGCAGACCTCTTGGTGGGTTCCAGAGGGTCTGAAGAGGCATTGGGGAGTGATCCCAAAAGGAGGGGCGCAGATATCTTCCAGACCTGTGAGGTGGAAGAGGTTCAGTGTAGCCCAGTCAGATCCCTGTGTAATGGGAGGGGTGTAGGGGCTCATGTCCGGTCTCAGTGGAGAAGGAGTGAGTGTGGGACGGTGTGTCTCACGGTGCCTGAAACCCAGTCTCAGGGCCTGGAGGATTCCTTAAGGGAACACCAGGTTGGGGGCCTAGAAGGTGCTAGTAGGCCATTTGAGCAGGCTCTCCTAGTGTCTGTTGAACGGGGAGTGCCTGTAACCAGGCCTCCATCAGTTCTGGAGTCCGGCAGTGCCACTCCATTTGGGAGGGTACAGAAGTCCAGACTGAGAGGTGAGAGGGGGAAGGAGTCCCCAGTGGGAGAACCAGTGGGTCAGGGATCAGTCAGAAGGGCTGAGTCGCCCAGGAGTGACCATGGTGACACCACTTCTGTCCTGGGGGATCTTCACGCACTGTCAGGTGGACAGGGTTCGGGAGATCTGCGCCAGGCAGACTGTCTCAGGACACATGAGTTGTGTGTCACCCTAAAGGAGGTACTGTGTGAGTCCCCAGAAATCTTGGCATGCCAGGCAAGTGCCCAACCGCAGGTATTGGTCTCTGGATTGGGAGACCAGTTGCTGGGGGAAGATCCTGAACTGGTAGGAGAGTTGTTCTCTTGGTTGTCCTGGTGGATAGGGTTGCCCCGGGAAGGGGGGCAGGAGTCTCACCCTGGCGGTGGACTGGGTCACACCGTTGTATTGGCCAGGTGGGTACTGTCTACCAGTGTGGGCACATCTGTGAGTGTAGTCATGGTACGCCGGGCAAGCGTTCCACCGCAGGGGATGGCCCCTGGGTGGGGAAGCCAGGTTCAGGTGCTGTCTGACCTGGAGGCTTGGGAGCCTAGGTTTGAGGGCCAGGCCCAGGGTATCCCCCCTGACCTGGAATACCAGTTGCAGGATCGTACCCCTGAACTGGTGGATAAATTGTGCGGGGCACCTGCCACAGGTGCCCTGGCTATTCTAGAAGGGGGTACCGCTCCAGGTGGGAGGGTACAGAGCCCCAAGGAAGAGGAGGACCGGGTTTGTGGAAGCCCACCCCGGCCCCCAGTCCAGCCGCTGGATACAGGTCCGGGACTGGTGGGTCAGTGCCAGGATGTTAGACCTGACTTGACAAGAGAGGGAGTGGACAAAGGGTGCCAAGCACCTGGGACTACTGCCCCCCACCCTCTGACGCCACAGAGGTTTGAGAGCCCTGAGAACCATGAGGCCTGGGTCTCATCCCTGATCACTGTTGGTGGTCACTGTGGCTGGCTTTCTGTCTGTTGGGACACACCTGTGAGTAAATTACGGTTAGGTGCTGCACAGGTGGTGTCCACGGGTGAGGAGAAGGGTTCCACGTGGATTGGCATGGTGGACCCTGAGAGTATGGATAGAGTGATCGAACTGGGTTTAGGATGGCGTAGAACAGGACTGCCCTGCTGTTTGGGCCAGTTTACGTGTTCTATCGCCTTAAGCGGGAATCCCATCGAGGTATCGTTTGGTCTACCCTGGCTTTAGGCTGGAAGGGGGTTGTGTTGGAACCGGCCCTTCTTGCAGGGTCATCCCCAAACATTTTGCTTCTTCCTCCCTTATATTTCCTGACCTTTGGCTGTTGGCAATAGGACTCTGGGCACCTTACCACTGCTGTTCAGTGCTAAACTGCATATGCTCTCTGTGTAAATTGTATTGTAATTGGATATACATGATTGGCATATTTGTATTACCATGAAGTCCCTAGTAAAGTGCACTGGGTGTGCCAGGGCTGGTGATGACAAATGCTACTAGTGGGCCTGCAGCACTGATTGTGCCACCCACCTGCGTAGCCCTAAAATGGTGTCTCAGGCCTGCCACCGCAGTGCCTGCATGCAGTCTGTGAACTGCCATGTCCTCCTGGCCAGTGTCCCCACTGACCAGGCCTAACCCTTCCATTTTTGTGCACATTGGTCACCCCTATGGAAGGCCCAAGGTACCCCCCTGGGCAGGGTGCAGTGTATGTAAAAGGTAGAGCATGTACTGGTGCAGGTGACATGCTCTGGTAGTGAATGGCAGCCATTTTCATTTTTCACTATTGTAAGGCTATCTTGCTCCATAGATTAACATGGGGGATGCTGGCTACAGTGGCTACCAGCATTTCTTCTCATAGGAACAAGATAGGACATAAGAGTCCAGTATCCCTGAACTTGGAATTTAATAGCACATCTTTTAGGAAAGGTTGTTTTTAAATCCAGTGTTTGAGAACAGCACTTTTAGAACGTTGCTGTTCTGTTGTCTGACCCTTCTGTGTGCCTTGGCCTGTTTGTGTATTGACTGTCTGGTTTGAGAGTGACAGGGGCTGGGGATCCCCCAGGAGGCTGGCTGAGTCAGCCCTAGGCTGAATGACTGCATTTGCAACTTGAGTGGTGGGAGGAGTTAGCACGTGGGCCTGAATAGGGCTGTGCCTGCCTTCCACAATGCTGGCTCCACCTCCTGCTGGGCGGCTGACGACCCTGCCCCTCATCCTGAAAGGAAAGGAGAAGCCAGGCAAACAAAGTGCTCAAGCAACACCCAGAATGGGTCAGACCGGGCTCAGGGCCCACTTGCACAAAGAGAACAAAGACTTTTAGGGGTATAAGTACAGGACCCCTGACAACAGGAAATTAGATCATCCTGGAATCAAGAAGGAACCTCAGCCAAGGAGAAAGCTGAAACTGAAGAAGGAAGACTGTCCTGCTGTTGCTCTGCTGGACTGACCTGCTGTTGCTTTGCTGCCAAGGAGAGGGGAAGGACTTTGCTGTTGAGCTGTGTCCCCTGTCTTGAAGGAATCTTCAAGGGCCTGAGAAGAGCTGGCTCCCTGTTCTGAAGTCCCAGGAACAAAAGGACTTCGCCCCAAGCTTCCCTGAACTCTGCTGAGAGAGTTCTGTCCTTCCTAGAGTGCTTGATCCAGTTGTGGGGCCTCTGGAAGTTGTACCTGTGCTGGGAAGCTTGAAACTAAGCTTGAGAGACTTTTGCAATTGAAAAGTTATCGCATCACTCGCTGCGGAGCGCATCCCCGACAGTGCGAGGAAATTCCCGCCGCTACGAAGGCAGAGATCGTCGCAGCGCCTGTTGCCGCTGCCAGAGCCGTTGAATCCTTCGTGTGCGGGACGCACCAGACCGGTGCGGGAAAATCTAACATCGCTGCGAGTGCCGTCGCAGAGCCTGTCGTCGCTGGGTGAGATCGCCGCACCGCTTGCTTGCGGACCGCATCACGTCACTGCGAGTGTCGTCACAGAAGCAATTGCCTCGAGGAGCTGCGAGCGAGAAGATCACCACTGGTCCGCGCATCGTCGCCCCGGAGTTCGTCGCAACTCCAAAGATCGTCGCATCGTGCCTTTGCGAGAACAAACTTCCTACGGAACCTCCGCACCGGAATCCATACAAGTGGCCTTCCTCCCCATACAGACCGGATTTGTCGCAACACGCCCGCTGCTGCAGCGGGGCTGTCGCATCGCCTCCCCAGGCTCTCAGAAGCAACGCATCGCTTGTTTTCCACCGCACCAGTTTATGCTTTTTAGAACTTTGTCACAACTAAAGGTACTGTGAGCTAAACGTGTCGCAACTGTGAACTTTTCACGCAACTGTGAATTATTTTATCGCAACCTGAAGAACTCTTTTGAAACCATATTCTTGAACTGTGTATGTTGGATTTTTGTCGTTTTGGTCTTGTGTAGTTTAGATTAAATACCTTTATTTTTCTAAACTGTTGTGGAGTCAGTTTGTGGTGTTTTCACTGTGTTACTGTGAGTGTTGGTACAAAGACTTTACACATTGCCTCTGGTTAGCCTAGACTGCTCGTGCCAAGCTACCTAGAGGGTGAGCAGGGGTTATCTCAGAGGGTTTCCCTCCTTACCCTGACTAGAAGCAAGGGTCCCTATTTGGACAGTGGTACCTACCCCTGCCAACTAGAGACCCCCAGTTCTAACAAATAGCTTTGTCATTTACAATGCCAATAGTTTTAACTTTCGCAAATGTGACACCTATAACATTTGTACTGCAATATGTGTTGTATTTACGCGACTTAGATGTATTGATATTACAAATAACAATGGCTTTTGTTTTAAATAATTAATACTTTAATAAAAGTTGTTGTAATTTATAATGGCAATAGCTTAAACTTTTGTAAATAACTTTTGTGAAGATTATGTTCAGTGTATTTTATTGTGACGAAAATCCAAGAACAGAAGTGAAATATTAACATCTTTTTGTGACATTTGTAATAAAGCTTGAAACATTAGGAGAACATATTTGAACCACTTGTTGAATGGTTGCACAGATTGATGCTGTGGTGGCGCTGAGTGATGCTGTGGTGCCCCTGAGTGATGCTGTGGTGCCCCTGAGTGATGCTGTGGTGCCCCCGAGTGATGCTGTGGTGCCCCCGAGTGATGCTGTGGTGCCCCCGAGTGATGCTGTGGTGCCCCCGAGTGATGCTGTGGTGCCCCCGAGTGATGCTGTGGTGCCCCCGAGTGATGCTGTGGTGCCCCCGAGTGATGCTGTGGTGCCCCCGAGTGATGCTGTGGTGCCCCCGAGTGATGCTGTGGTGCCCCCGAGTGATGCTGTGGTGCCCCCGAGTGATGCTGTGGTGCCCCCGAGTGATGCTGTGGTGCCCCCGAGTGATGCTGTGGTGCCCCCGAGTGATGCTGTGGTGCCCCCGAGTGATGCTGTGGTGCCCCCGAGTGATGCTGTGGTGCCCCTGAGTGATGCTGTGGTGCCCCTGAGTGATGCTATTGTGCCTCTGAGTGATGCTGTGGTGCCTCTGAGTGATGCTGTGGTGATGCAATAGAGTGAGGGCAATAGAGGGAGGGAGATAGAGGGAGGGCGAGAGATAGAGTGAGGGAAATAGATAGACAGATAGATAGAGTGAGGGAAATAGATAGACAGATAGATAGAGTGAGGGCAATAGATAGACAGATAGATAGAGTGAGGGCAATAGACAGATAGATAGAGTGAGGGCGATAGATAGAGTGATGGCGATAGAGTGATGGCGATAGATAGATAGAGTGATGGCGATGGATAGATAGAGTGATGGCGATAGATAGAGTGATGGCGATAGATAGAGTGATGGCGATAGATAGATAGAGTGATGGCGATAGATAGATAGAGTGATGGCGATAGATAGATAGAGTGATGGCGATAGATAGATAGAGTGATGGCGATAGATAGATAGAGTGAGGGCGATAGATAGAGTGATGGAGGGAGATAGATAGAGTGATGGAGGGCGATAGATAGAGTGATGGCGATAGATAGAGTGATGGAGGGAGATAGATAGAGTGATGGCGATAGATAGAGTGATGGCGATAGATAGAGTGATGGCGATAGATAGAGTGAGGGCGATAGATAGAGTGAGGGCGATAGATAGAGTGAGGGCGATAGATAGAGTGAGGGCGATAGATAGAGTGAGGGCGATAGATAGAGTGAGGGCGATAGATAGAGTGAGGGCGATAGATAGAGTGAGGGCGATAGATAGAGTGAGGGCGATAGATAGAGTGATGGCGATAGAGTGAGGGCGATAGATAGAGTGATGGCGATAGAGTGAGGGCGATAGAGTGAGGGCGATAGAGTGAGGGCGATAGAGTGAGGGCGATAGAGTGAGGGCGATAGAGTGAGGGCGATAGAGTGAGGGCGATAGAGTGAGGGCGATAGAGTGAGGGCGATAGAGTGAGGGCGATAGAGTGAGGGCGATAGAGTGAGGGCGATAGAGTGAGGGCGATAGAGTGAGGGCGATAGAGTGAGGGCGATAGAGTGAGGGCGATAGAGTGAGGGCGATAGATAGATAGAGTGAGGGCGATAGACAGATAGAGTGAGGGCGATAGATAGAGAGGGCGATAGATAGATAGAGAGGGCGATAGATAGTGAGGGCGATAGATAGATAGTGAGGGCGATAGATAGATAGTGAGGGCGATAGATAGATAGGGCGATAGATATGTAGATAGATAGATAGATAGTGAGGGCGATAGATACATAGAGTGAGGGCAATAGAGTGAGGGCGATAGATAGAGTGAGGGCGATAGATAGATAGAGTTGCGGTGCCGGGCACTGTGGGGCGCGACGGCCACAGATGAAGGGCAAGAATGATTTGCACATGGTGGGTGGTGGTTAGAGGCACCAGTTTGGAAATATGGGGAAACACTGGGTTGTGTGGTGCACACTGCTGTAAGACAGGGAGAGAAGGTAACTTGTGGCAGCAGGGGCCTGCGTTATGCCCCTGACTCATGGTATGGTGGTCTGCGTGGCGCAACAGAGCTTGGTAAAAATATGCCCTCCCTATCTTAATTTAACTCCGTTGTGTGTCCGTTTAAGCTCTTCTGTTGTATATACTCCAAGCAACGCAGGGCACGGTAAATATATAAAGCACAACAGTCGTGTCCTACTTTCTCACGCTCTCTTAAAAGAAAACAAAAAGAAAAAGGACGTATTGTAAATGAAAGTGCTTGGGAAATTCCGTTAATTCGCGCACTGCGGCATAGTAAAATAAATAAAAGACCGGGGTCAGACATGTTAAGGGTGTGTTGGCTAAATCCAGAAAACTTATAAAGAAATCGCAATAGGCCTCGCCACCACATCAGAGCCAAAACAAGGCTGATTACATAATTGTGGCAACTATTGCACAGAGACAAAGCTTTCAGAAAAACGCAATGCGCATCACAATCAGGACAGCAGTCACAAACGAGGCTTAAGTCATAGTGAAAGCATCTGTCCCACGTGATCAGACCCCAGCTACTTCAGGATTTTGCTAAAAAACAAAAACAACTACTGAGAGTGGTGCAAGCATATAGGAACCTTCGAGGTGATGCGTGCAGAAAGGAACTCGCGCTGGACTAAATGAAAGTGGCCTGGGGAAGTGCCTTTCACGTTTAGCTGACAAGCTTTAACAAGCATTGACAAAGCCCAAAGGCTGACAATCACTGTCAAACCTATTGGCTTTGCCTTTATTGTTTTATACTGTTCATGCATGTAATAGTGTATCACTTGTGAAAAATTATCTGCTTCTGATTCGATAGGGAGGTGCGCCTGATTTGTAGTCTTCTTGTACTTTGTATAGAAGACACCTATGGAGGGCAACTTGCTTAGGAAAAGTTTGCGTCTGAATGAAAAGGACTCTTCGCATTCAGGCATTCTCATGGTCGAATGTTATAGGCAATGCCCGCTTACTTCGTTCAGTATTATTTTTATACAATAATAAACACACTCCAGGCAATTGAAAAACTGTTTTTGCGGATGTAATGTGAGTGTGATCCAGTCTGATGTACGGTGAAACACGAGGTTGGCGAGGTAAAACAGAGTTCATTCATAAAGTAAAGCCGCTCTCAAAATGTCCCTCGTAAATGGTGTGCAGCCTGGAATATAATACAATCTGTGAGTTAAGCAACAGATGTCAGACCGAAGAAAGGGACAAGATCCCCGCTTTTCATTTACCGTGGCCATTTTTTGTCAGTTACCATGACAGTATTAATAGGAGTTTATAATTTTCCCATGCCTGCTGCATACTAATGTGGCCATTAAAGAAATGGGGTAACCCAAAAGGTACTGGACCTGGGTATTACATCGATATTAAACAATGGTCCGAGACCTCTTTATTTCCAAACAAATTGAATTGATCAATCAAGATTCACAAATAAGGAGCATGTACCTATTGATCAGCTCCACTCAATTAATGATAAACACATGAATAAGGCAACAGCATCCATTTCCAAAAACAATACAATACTTTAATCTACTGTATCAATTTCAACCAAGAATGTAAAATTCAAAGCTTCAATTTGCAAATCAATACAAAAATATATACATTGCCCCGTATAGAACATGCAGCATAGCAAAGGGTGTCAAGAAATGTGAAAGTGATTAAAGAGAGAGAGAAAATAATAGCGGTCCAGGTTTTTAATAAAATGTCGACGTTTCGACTCGTCTTGCGGCCTTGCGGTTAATTATGCCTGGGCCATGCGAGTCTTCTTCAGGACATACTGTAACGGGGCAAAACAGGGATCTTTATGATGACCCTGTAAAAAAGCTCCTTAGATACTCGAGTCACCACCCACGTAACCTCAGGGATAACTTGCCCTTTGGGCAATTCCTGAGGGTACGCAGAAACTGTACAAAGAAAGAGGATTTCTTTGAGGAATCATCTCTTCTGATTGCTAGACTGAGTGAGAGAGGCTCGCTTAAGAAGACTCGTAAACGAGCCTGGCACAACCACCGAGAACAGCTATTGAATGTGCAAGAAAAGGGACCGAGTGAAGAGAGGATTGTGTGTGTGACAACCTTTAACACCAAAAGTAATCAAATCAAAAAAGCCATAAATCGACATTGGCATTTGGTGAAAGAGGAAGTGGGTGCATTACAGGCACCCCTTCATGCATTTCGAAAAGGTAGAAACATTAGGGACTACTTGATTAAATCTCTCCTTCCAACGATGACAATGGCCACTCAGACCACATTATGGGGCTTGCCCCCAGTAATGGGCCATACTAAATGCGGGTCCTGTAAGGCCTGCCCACTCACTGTCGAATGTACCACCTTTTCCCATAACAACCAGGTACACACACTTAAGGTACATAGCAATTGCAATACCACAGGGGTAATTTATGCTATCTTATGCCCCTGTGGCTTCATGTACATTGGACAGACTATCCAAAAAATAAAATGTCGAATCCTCCAGCATGTCAACCGTATACGCTGTAAAACTGCAGGAGCACCTCTAGTGCAACACTTCACCACATTTGCCCTGATAGCCTTAAATGGTGGATAATCGAAAAGGTGGTAGTGAACCAGAGAGGAGGCGACCTCCAGAGCATTTTGAGCAGAAGGGAATGTCGTTGGATATACCTTCTTGACACAGCTAACAAGGGACTCAATGAGTTAGAGGAAATAAATAGACAAGTGGCAATTCTTTGAATTTACCGATGTCTAGCTGTGTGATGGTACTGTATGATGAAACATTTCGGTAAACCTCAACATGGGATTTAAATATGTATAATTGTAAAATATGTGGAATATTTGTATGTGAAATGTATATATGTAAATAATGGATGCTAAACTGTTGTATTTTTAATTGTGTACACCCAGCGCTACCCTGGGATTTGATACCAATCTGGTTCATAAATGGCCACACACAGAATATCGTCCCAAACCAATATGGCCGACGCATTTCTCTACCGGTTTAATTATTTGTAATTTTACGGTCGAGCCACGGATAATCAATAGTTATGTGGGCATTTGGACATTTAATCATGTATAGATGTCTATTATGGGATATGAAAATAAGACTGTCCTTGCCTATTTTGACCGGCGGCTTTATTTGTATTTGGTCATCAGCAACGGCTTGTAATCCGGATGCTAACATAGTGAGATGTTTGTGTTGTTCTTAGTGACTGTGATTGAGTTGGTAAACATGCGCCTTATCATTCGGCAAGACGCTGTTAAGAGTAGATGCATAGTCCTACATCGCTGTTCACTATCGTGAGTGACGGCGTAGATAAGCGACCGGACTAATACGAGTCGGATGGCTTGTCAGACGCTGTTCTACTTAGATTCGGGCTTTCGACTTTGATAACGGTAAGCGTCCTCTTGATGTAGGCGCTTTGTTTCCCTAGTTAGAATTTTATGTATGGCTACATGGGGATCATTTTTGCTGTTATATCATTACAGCCTCCTGGTAATTGAAAAACTGTCGTATTGGGCACCAACGCTTTTTGTGGATATATAAAAAATTGAAAAAGAAGATCATTAAAGGAAGAAGAATTGCATATCAAATTAGGTAATGGGGTTTAAATGATATTTCGTTTCCTGAATTGGAACAGTCCAGTGTTGGGTATTCTCATATAGGCTGTTTTAGCATTATTATGTTTTACAGCGTGATGACTTTCCCGTAAAATGTACTCCACAGAGGTCTCGCATTAACCCAGGATTGTGGTGTTGAATTATTACACGGTGAGCCCTTAATGCATACAGGCATTTTTACATTACAGTTGATATGGCCGGTTAGGTATTACATCTGCTGTTTACAATATTACAGCTTCCTGGGGACACAACATGAAATACTAAGGTGTACACCTACCAATGATACGAGAATTCTAGACCATTGAAGAGGTAACTTTTGTTCATTCAATCTTGGTTGGTATGAGCTAAATGGTCTAGGGCTGTAGAGTCTTATATAGACTCTTTATTGTTTTTACAGAACTCTGGTTAACCATCATACCAGTACGTACAACAGGAATCTTTTAGGATTGAATTGATTGATCCAATCGTTGTGGGAATTATAACCACTTGTTGCCGAGAAGGGTAAGCAAGTTAATTCTTGGGTATATATCTCTAATTTATATGCTAGGCAATGGCTCCAATTTACGGTCGTCTATCTTTTTTACAGGGTCATCATAAAGATCCCTGTTTTGCCCCGTTACAGTATGTCCTGAAGAAGACTCGCATGGCCCAGGCATAATTAACCGCAAGACGAGTCGAAACGTCGACATTTTATTAAAAACCTGGACCGCTATTATTTTCTCTCTCCACGATTATGTGCAGATATTAATGACATATAATTCTGTCTAAAGTCAATAATAGAGAGAGTGTGGATTAATTAATTTAAGTGGCTAGGTTGTGCAGGTCCGGCATTTACAGGCCTGATACTGTCCGTTAAAATTATTGGAATTGATTTTTCTTTTCTTTTCTTCTTTAATCACTTTCACATTTCTTGACACCCTTTGCTATGCTGCACGTTCTATACGGGGCAATGTATATATTTTTGTATTGATTTGCAAATTGAAGCTTTGAATTTTACATTCTTGGTTGAAATTGATACAATAGATTAAAGTATTGTATTGTTTTTGGAAATGGATGCGGTTGCCTTATTCATGTGTTTATCATTAATTGAGTGGAGTTGATCAATAGGTACATGCTCCTTATTTGTGAATCTTGATTGATCAATTCAATTTGTTTGGAAATATAGAGCATACTAATGTGGGTCATGAATGTTATCTGGTAAGAAAGGCTCACCCGAGCAAGCTTTGATTGTACACTGAAGGTGGAATGTTTACAAGCTCGTGGGTCAGTCCTACGACCTATTATGTTACACACGTGTTTGCAGTTAGCAACCATGATCAATACAGAGGCCATTTTAGAATCATTTGTGAAGGGGAAGCTTTCATACCAACATTTCCTTGATTGAGAAAAATGAAGGAAATATTTAATCTTTGGAATGTTCTCTTGGGACTACACAGCAACTTTGCTGCACAGGAAACCCTACAATCAGGATGACTTTTAGTTCCGTATTGGGCGCACTTTGGGGCAAAACGATGAACCGAAAATGCGTTTGCAGTAACAAGCCAGGATAAACAGGTTTACTGTTCAAACGTAAGCGCTTTCAGACGGAAATTGCTGAAAAGCGCTGCATGAACAAACAAAGGTCTGAAGGAGGTATGCGTTTGGTGAGGGGGCTAAACATATTCAGAATCGACGTTAAATGAGTTATTTTTCTTTTATGGCTCTAGTTTTAATGCAATGGAATGTCTTCTGGGATTTCAATAATTATTGGGAAAGATGTTTTACAGTCTGTGGCATTGGTCGTGCTTAATTTATCGACGGCGCTGGTTCTTTATCGATGTCTCGATAAAGTAGCATTAGCATGCTCTAAATAAGAGGCCAACCCATATGTGCCTTTCAAAGGAAATGCAAGTACTTATTAAGGGGGGAAAGTATTCTCCAAGGAGATCAAAAGGACAGTAAGACTGTGGCCATAAGTTACAAACCACTTTACTGTCTACTGTTTGATACATTCCAACAAGTGATGCGCGCTCTGTGCTGGGGGAGGTGGAGGGCCATTAAAGGAAGGGGGAGGAGAGGAGCCTGTGAGAACTCGCGGCGGAGATCACAGGAAGGGTGGGAGGGACATTGGCGAGCGAGCAAATGGGGGGTGAGGGGGTGTGCAGACTGGTGAGCTGAATGCGTGCGGCAGCGGAGCGCGGCGCACGAAGTGTCTGGTGGCAAATGGAAGCTGTGCACAATGCGTGTGGTTGTGCTCACATGCACTGTACCCGATCCACACTTTGGGTGCACTTTTGAAAGCCCTTACTTTAATCTCGCCAAAGCATCCCTAACGGGATGGCTTAAGCGAGACCTAAAAATGGGAGCGCACACAGTTAAACCCTCAAAAATATAAATATCTCAGCGCTCTGAAAAAGAGACTCGGGAAAGTGGAGACTAAAGAAAAGGATATCATAGCTAGATATATCAGTAAACCACCGCATCTTATGCTGGAAACTCTATCATCCTTTGCTATTGTAAAATGGCTGAACGCCCACCCTCTTCCAACATCTGCAAGAAATCTCCCAGTGTGTGTACCGGGACCATCAGCAGAGATAGGTAAATGTGGAATAGCCCTAGCAGAGTCCACTTCTGAAAACACTTATTTCCTAGTCTTCCACTCAGTGCTCATTTGCTCTGGTAACCAACTTATACAGTTTGCCCATTCCGTCACAATTGAAGCGCTCATGAGGACTTTCTTCCCAGCTAGTTTCCGCAGGCACCAGTTCATAGAACAGCAGCAATCTTTCAGACCCCTTAGCACCTGCACTGCCATCCTTAAAATTCTCCATCACAACTCCGTTGAACGGACTAATGACATTACTGTGGCCCGGACCTATGTTTTGAGTTATTTGTGCTAATGGTGAGCCTATCAGTCTTACATTACAGCATGATGGTTCTCAACCTGCTTTTTGCCTAGAAGTTCAGCAATCACTCCCAAGAAGTTCGTTTCTCTAGAACCTCTGCAGTCAGCACCCCCCCCCCACACACACACACCCAAACAGGATCCCCAGAACTCTAATATGGGAGCTCCTTCTTAAGTTTTCCAACACTTTATTCCTTTATTTCAATTTAACAAGGGCCTTTGTCACTGTATCCTCAAAGATTTGTGTCTCGACCATGGTAGAGTGCTTTGCACGGCTCTTTCAATAGACCACATCCTTGCAGTACTCTTCACTTTTTGCTCTATCACCAAGATTCTACCTACTAAGGTCTCCAATTGCCTTTCTACCCTTTGCAGGGCTGACTTAATATTGAAAGTCTCTTTTGCAAAATAATATGTAAAGATGCTACATATCGCATCAGAGCTCATTAGCCTTGCAACATAACCCAAGCACACCCAATGGGTTAGATATATCTTCCTCGAGGTCTTTCGTTGAGGCCTTATGTCCCAAAGAAGTACTCTTTGCTCCTTTTATTGTTTGGAATTGTTTGCTCAGCAGTGAGAGGACGTACAGGACAACTGCCCAGGGGAATCCGTTGCGCAGTGGAATGTCCATGAGGAAAAGCTCTGTAGCGCTGCCATAGTTCGAATTCAAGCACTCTTGTAAGGGAGGTTTATGCTTCTCTCTCTTGGATTGTAGGCCACTTGCTTCTGATCTGTTTCTTCACTGGTTCTGCTTTGGCAAGAGGTATGCCAAAGCAGTGCTCCCAGGGTAAATGGCTAGTCACCCCCACATCACACTTAGGGGTCCCACCTGGCCTGAGAAGACACTTTTTACCATACGACTGGCTCGATTCACCATAGGCATTAAACTCTGAAGTTCAGCCAATCACATTAAGCTTTCCACCAGAACTGAAATCTCCAGGATCTCGCACCGGGCACCAACATCGGCTTTTCACAACTGCTGAGTTCATAGCTGCACTTGACATCCCAGTGTGACCACATAGGCCAGAAGAGAAGAGCATGGCACATGGGTCATTTGAAAAGCAGCCATCTCGGAACCCATCCAGATATACTTTCCAACTGCTCTAGTTTTAACTGGGTACACAAAGTTCTGGCAACTCTTCAGCATTTTCTTGAGCCTACGCAAGAACTGTGTAGTGTGCCCAGTTTTGGAAAGTGTCTCAATGAGGACTAGGTACATTATGGTGCGCTGCCTCTCTGACTATAAGTGCATGGCAGGCAGAAGTGCGTTAGTAGAGAAGCCTTAACACATTATGGCTCCAAAGACGAGCAGCCCAGAGGATTTGACTTGTATATAGCATCTTCAAGCTGTTTTATGAGTCACTGAACTATATAAAGAGGCATTTGACAAAGACCTATACATAAAACAAGAGTACAAATGTACTCAGCATGATGGGTATATTTGTGGATGGAGGGGTTTGTGTATACGCTCTCTACCTTAAAGATACGATAGGTCCCAAGTTCCTCAGAAATTGTCTTCTCAATACTGAGCTTTCCTTTTCTGTGGGACGGGTGCACGGCGGCAGGAGATCAATCAACAATCTTACCTGTATCAAGGTCATCTCTCTAGTATAAGGATGTTCACTGTGCTCCTTCTGTGGAATGTGCTTGGAATCGAGGTTTTGCCTGGCTTCTGAGTCTACCTCTGTGTCGGAGTTATGTTATGTTATGTTAATATGTATTTATTAAGCGCTCGTACGCCCGAGGGCTTCATGGCGCTAAAGAAAGGAAACACAACACAGCAGTTAAAAGTGAAATACAGCTCAACAGTAGGCCTGCAAGAACAGCCAGGTTTTAAGAGAGTGTCTGAAGCTAAGAAGGTCTCCGCTCAATTTCAATTGTAAGGGAAGCGAGTTCCAAAAGGTGGCAGCAAGATGGTCAAAACAGCTGCCACCAAGGCGCTTCCTTTTGTAAGATGGGACAATCAATAAAGATTTTTGAGCAGAGCGGAGATTTAAAGATGGATTATATCTAGAGACCAGCTCTTTTATAAACTTCGGGCCTGAGTTTTGTAGGGTTTTAAAAATAATACACCCGGTTTTGAATGCGATTCGCTGCGCAACAGGTAGCCAATGTAGTAGTTTCAAACCAGGTCTAATAGATTGCCATTTTGTGAGTCCCAGAATAAGCCTGGCCGCTTGATTCTGGGCCAACTGAAGTCGTTTTAGCTCTCCCGCTTGGAGCCCCAAATAGAGACTATTAGAAAAGTCCAGTCGGGATAAGACAAGGGCAATAATGACCTGGATGAGAGCAGACTGCGTAAGAAAGCAAGCTATTTTCCTTATTTTTTTAAGTTGAAAGAAACTGGACGACACTACAGCGCCTACCTGTCTTTTCAAAGAGAGGTCCTCACTAATTATTACTCCCAAGCTTTTAACTGAGGACGATCTCATAGGTGGAGCCCCCATGCTAGAAGGCCAGAAGCATGGGCTCCAGCTTAGTTCACTCCGCCGAGGCAAGACCAGTTCAGTCTTGCCTAAAGTTTCAGATGATTATGACTCATCCATCCCTGAATGTGTGTCATGGTGTTATAAAATTCTTCCACAGAGTCCTTGGTGTTCAGAGGGAAGATGAGTTGCAGATCGTCCGCATAGTTAAAGATGGTAACTTTGGCATTTCTTAGGGAGTACAGTAGTGGGTGCAAGTACAAATTAAAAAGCAAAGGTGACAAAGATGAGCCCTGGGGTACTCCACAAGTGGTGGAAATGGTAGGGGCTGTAAAAGGGCCCAATCTTACTGATTGAGTGCGGCCTGTGACAAAGGAACGGATCCAACTCAACACAGGCCCCCTAAGGCCAGCTTGTTCGACACGGTTGACCAGGATGGTATAGTCAACCGTGTCGAATGCTGCCGAAAGGTCGAGTAGTACCAGGGCCTGGTGGATTCCTTTATCCGCATTCCGCCTCAAAGTATTTTGTACCGCCAATATGACAGCCTCCGTTGAGTGACACAAACGGAAGCCAGCCTGATTGGGTTGAAGATATTCTGTTTGTTCTATGAAATTAGACACGTTTGCACAGACGTGGACTTCCAGTAGCTTAGAACTATAAGGCAGCAGTGAAATAGGCCTGTAATTTAACGGATCAAGCGGATCTGCACCAGCTTTCTTAATCAGGGGGATAAGCAGGGCCTTCTTAAGGCTATTGGGAACTTTACCCTGTAGGAGTGATCCATTTAGCAGAGGAAGCACCCCTTCAGGAATGGCTGTCCCCACCTCTCTCAGGATATGCGGGGGGCAGGTATCATCAGGTGAACCCGATTTAACCCTTGCAAAAAGATTGGACAAAATCTTGCTATCAATAAGGGGAAAGGCCTCTAGCGTGTGAGGATTATAGTAGGTATCATCCAAAAGAGGGGGAAGTATAGCATTAAAGATACTCTCTTTTATGGTGCAAATTTTATTAAAAAAAAAAAAAAGAGTTCAGTGAATTGCAAAGATCCTGGGTTGGAGTGACCGATAGAGAGGTTCTATCACTACTACTAAGCTCATTCACAATATTGAACAGATCTTTCGATGTATTACGAGAGTTCAATATTTTTTCAGAGAAATAATCAGTTTTTTGTTTTAGGACAAGTTTTTGATAGTCTTTACGGGCCTTGCAGTAATCGGCTTTTTCTTGTGTGGAGTAGCCAATTCTCCACTTCTTCTCTTTTTGGCGTACTTCCAATTTTAAGGACTTCAAGTGTGGAGTAAACCACTTATGTGCGTCATTAGGGCGGGAACGAGGAATGTTTATACAAGGCGCGTAGGCGTCTGTTGGAGTCAGGTCGGTTGCCCCTAGTCTTCATGGCTCAGAACCTCAACTTTGAGGGTCCTCTGGCATTATAGGTGCCTTTCTGCACCGAACAGTCTTGCCTGCAGTACATGGAGCCAAATCTTTCCTTGATTGAGGTTCTGCAACCAAGGCATGGCAGTTATGAGTAGGCCTGAGCAGTGAACTCTGCTCCATTTGCGGAGTTTTCTACACTCTGCGCTCCACGGAGCTCGCAGAGTTTAGAAAACTCTGCTCTGCATAGTGCAACAGAGTTTTTTCCACCGCTCGCCAACCGATTGGGTAGAATTTCTATTCGAGCAGCAGGAAGATCAGTGCGAATGGCAGTTCGAATTGCACTCTGCCACTTGCGGAATCCTGCAGAGGTTTTTTGTCACTTTGCAGAACTCCGCAAACCCAGCACAGGACTAGTTATGAGGCCATTCCTCGTCACAGAACCAAGGCTCTTTTTCGAGGTCGAACCCAAAGCAAGAAGGTCATCAGTGTGAAGATGGACAGTACCTGGTTCAGAGCCATAAGTAATGTTGTGTACAGCCCGCAGTAACTCCCTGAGGTACGGTCCTAGTCCTGGTGCAGTTTTCATCGAAATTCTTTGTCCCTGTAGCCAGAGTCTTAAGTGAGGCTCTGCTACTATTGGGCCTTTGGGCTACAGGTAACATTTTCTTGGGTTTTGAGTCCACACATCCAAAACAACTTTGAAAACCTTTGGTCTGGAGAAGACCTGTGCCCCTCAAAAATAAAATATATGTTGAAAAGGGTTTTCCTGACTCTGAAGTACAATCTTTTATTTGTGCTGGTTAGTCTTTAACTACAAAGGGCACAGTAACTGAAGAGCAATTTCTTCCTACTCCAGCTAGCCCCCTGTGTGACCATTTAATAAACACCCAATGCTTTGCAAGAATAAACCTCCCACATGTGTAGGTGGCAAAGAAGCTCTTCGGAATGTGGTTCATCAGAAGAACCAGCAATAATGCGAAGAATAACCTCTGCAAATATGGCATGGGCTCATTAAAAAATGTGTGTAATATTTTCATATAAATAGACTGCTCCATCATCAAAGAAATACAAACTTATTTTACCTATATATCACCCTAACGGTACCAATATATTTTCAATAGTACGGTGTACATCATTCATATTTTTTCATTATCCTACATACCCTCTTATGTAACATGACATTTACTTTAATCATTCACTTGTCAGTATTTTGTAAAAATCAAAAAAAGCTTTTGTAGATCGTTCTATTTTTTAGCCATTTAGGAATTAACTTGATTGCTCATCTGATATCAACTGTACTTATCACAATATTTTCTTACCACCAGTTGAATTGAATTTCTTTAGATGGGGAAGAGTGAAATTCTTTATGCCTAATATCCATTTTTCTTATCAAACAATTAAGCTGCACACTGAATTGCACATTTCTAAGATGTTCTGGGTACCAGGTAATTAAAGATTCCAAGATGATCTAACAAGATTTGTTTGTGAATATATCTCCGACATAGACGATTCTCTACAACCTAGATGTCAGAAGAGTTCTCACATTCTATTTTTGTCACCATCATGACATAAAACAGGTATATTACCTATTAGTATGTCGGACCTCTAGAGACCCGCTAGATTAACGTATTACGGTCCAGTTTCACGGTTTGAATTACATTATCTTTTTTCTATGTGGTGTAATACCTTGAGGCTACATGACACTCTACATTATGTAGGAGCCTCCCATATGCACTACAATTTGCAGACCTCCTTTTTAAACAACCGGAATCGGAGGTCACCCTATTTGTCAATTTAGTACCCCGTTTTTTCATAAATGGTATCTCTCTTTTTAATATATTTTTAGTTTGGTTTAGGCTACAAAATATCTCCTATATTTTTGTAGGTCCCTCTCTAGAAGGGCCAATTTTTGCAGTTCTCTCTAAGCTATCTGACATGGAGGCTATTGGAGTAGTTAATCTAATACCGTATTTTCAGGTCAGGCAGATTAGCTCATTTCAACATACATTTGTGTAGTTCTTTGTTTCAACCTGGAGTCACTTTGACTTACATGCATTACTGTGTAATGTTCATTTTATTTTTTAGATCATCATATCCGGATGATCCATGCTCCTTTGCCTTCTACATAAGCCCACATCATTCCCAACAAATACGGGCTCATAGTATGATCTAAAGGTAACTAGACATGCTATACACGCAAGAGTTCATATTTATTTTAGTGGTTTTTCACTGCAACTTTTTGTAGGTGTTTGTAAATTTGAATAGCACCTGACATTTTATTATTGTTTCTTGCAGATCTATACAGATATATGGCCATTACTATCCATATATACATTATTGCATAGGTGCCAAGTTTCTCATATCTTTGAAGTACTGTGACACCTTTGGATTCGGGTATTCTATTTATGACAACAAGTAAATGCGCCACAATTTACTAGGATGAGCCTAGTTTAATTTATACTTGTTATCTATTCCAGGCAGATCATCTACAAACGTGCGAGCAATTCTTGTCCCTCGTTGTAAAGAAACAGTGATTTTCTTCTTGTCTCTTTTACCTTTTTTATCAGGTACATACTTTGTTGTTCATTTAACATAGGTATGCCTTTAGGTTATTTCTTAGTGTACAGAATGGGATCTTATATATTTTTCTATTAAATCGTTCTTGCAGATTCATCGTTCCTTGCGGCTCAGTTCTTTACGTGTAACAGAAATATCTACATATTTGTATCTTCTTGCAATTCATCTTGTTAGAATCAGGTATCTATACAATCTAGCTAGAAGCCATCTTTCATCTCTGGCAGTGATGTTAATAAACAAGCTAGTCCTCAATTAAATCAGGACGTTCATGTCGCTTTATATTTCCTCTCTTTTTAGTATCCATAGATAACCTTTATTCTGATCTTCAAGAATTGTCAAATATATAAACAGCCCTGTGGCTGTACAGGTAAGACTCCATCTTTCTGGGCTCCTTGTATCTTTTGGGTGATACTTTTTTCTTGACTTTTGCACAGCTAATTGTCTTCTCTTCCCTTGTTTTATTAATTCACCTTTCATCATATCCATCCTTGGACACACTAAATGTTTCTCCACTGGCTTTTAAACTATCTGTATGAGACATTTATACAAATAAGTTTGGCATCATGATTGGTTTAGGGTATGATCACTTATAATTTGGTCGGAAGTCTAATTCCCTCTTGCACCATCAGCCGCTACCTCATGTATTGTAATTGTATTATTTTGTGTTTTTGATGTACTTAACATCTTGGTGCTCTCCTGAAGAAGGCGATTCTTAGCCGAAACGCGCGTTGAGATTGTCACCATTTACATTGACATTGTTGAATATCTTTGTTCTTTTTTAAAACAACTTTTTAGTTATGTATGATTATATGTCTTTTTACCAAAAATAAGCTGTATAAATTATGTTGTAAGTGGACAAAGTTATAATCTTTTATATTGTCCCTCTTCTTTTAATCATTTGTGTATATTTCTTCATGTTTTGTTTCCTGTTTTTTAACAAAATAATAAATAATTCTTTTTATACTTTAATTGTATTGTCTGTCAAATATATCTTGAGGTAGCTACCTAATTCCTTGCAATTGTAACCTGATTTTAGACAGGTTCTCTGTGGCCTAGGAAAAATATTTGTATTAATAAAACAGGATTACTACCATGTCACTGTTTTTGACGAGAACAAGCGGGACTCCGAATCCTCACTTTCCTTCTAATTTCGCACCAATATTCGGCAGTTTCTCACTTTTTTGGGCATACCACCAGAAGGCAGCATTTAGAACCATGCAGCTGTGGCCATGGCTGCAACCGTACATTTTCAGGGGAACCTCAGAAATCGATACACTATACATCCATAGAGACTCTGCCTAATGCTTTCAGTACTTATGCATCTCTCAACATGATGCACGGTCTTCTGATTTCATATTTTCAAATATAAATACACCCATTGATTGACTGCTGTTTCATAGTTTGGTCTCCAGCCAGTCCCATTCTCCATCTATTTATAGTTTGTCTAGGCAGGATTGTGCATGAGTCAGCGCTTAAGAATGTATTTGAACTTTATTCCTGCTAAAGAGAGGAGTTGGCCTAACAACTAGGGCGGTAGACCTCGAATCTGGGGAAGTGGGTTCGAGTTTCGGCAATGACGCTGGACATCCTGTGATTCTGGGCAAATCACTTAATCTTCCTGTGTCTAAAAAAATGAATGTGCCCTCTTGTAATGCAACTGGTGCTATGTAAAGCGCACTGAGATCGGATTTGGGTCAAGTTCGCGCTATATAAAACGGTCAAAAATAAATTAAAAAAAAAACTGTTGGAGTGCCCTTCTGAGCAATGTTCCACTGCGCTGGTCGAAGAGGGTGAGACGGTAGCAGTACTCAAGAGTATAAGAATCATCACGTGAGTAATGCTACTTTCCCCCTCCTCATTCTAGTTATCATTGAATATGTGTTTAAAGGTAACCTTTCATCAACAACTTCTGAGGACTTCCATTACAAATCCCCTGAGCTTGAAACATGCATCTGAGAATTAATTTTGACTTGCGGATTAAGTAAGATTGAGGCTTCTATTCCGATCCTAAACAATTTATTACGCTTCATTCAATCTGTTTTGGTTCATGTTAGTTTTAGATAATCATTTAAAACCTTATTTTTATTTGCGAAATTTGCAATATAGTTTCGGCACATAGTTTTAACATGAACTTATCTCTTGGGGTCTATTGAATGTATAATTTGCGTCTGCTTCTCACCAAATATTTGGCTTCCGATTTTATACACATCATTTAGTGCTAAACGACCGTTACTCCTAGGTTTAAATACAAAGGAAAATACGATCAGCTGGTGAATACAAGTACTTCAACATGCTGTGTGGGCAGTTTGTTTTTGTTGCTTTAATGATGTAATGAACACCTTCATTAACCTTAATGATGCATATTATCTCTCTCTAGCTATATATATATATATATATATATATATATATATATATACATACATATATACATATATGTGTGTTAGTACATTTGTGTGTGTGTACACACACACATATATATATATATATATATGTATATATATATATATATATATACATATATATACACATACATATATATGTATATACATACATATGCATGTATTTATAAACATTTGGTTATTTCAAGAAATTGATTCAGTGACATGCTGCTGTATTCATGTATGAGATAGGTGCCACATAATTAATAAGTTAATCACTGCATCATTTTTCAACTTTTTACTCCGTCTTAAATTCAGTGGAATTTCAGGTTTTTGCCATCTATGTTATGTAGGGACACTAATACTGAATAAGAGTAAAATATTCCAGAAATACAGAAAATACATATTCACATTAGTCCACTATAAATGGTAAAAAGTATCTGAACCATTAAGCAGTGTATGCTAGCTTGTTCGTGTCACCGTTCAAAATAAAGTGAGCTTGACATAAAGACAAACTAAGTTTGTACAATGATTATGATAAGAATGGCAGTAAAAAATGTTACAAGTAAAAAAAAATGATTTATCATTCAAGTTGACAGTTTGACTGAAATCGATCTTTACCCTACATTTCCTTATACGGGCTATGATGAAAAAAGGACCCTGTGTGTAAGTGCATAAACCTTGACTACTCTTTGGATCAGTATGCTGGATTTTATATTAAGGCAGACGACTTTAGTGATTTACAAGCAAAATACAAGAATATACCTGTAGTGACTTGCATGGAGTTAATTGAAAGCAATATTTTAAGAAAGCCCTTCAATGATTCATTGGATCAATATAACTTAATTTCCACGTGTCTAACAGCTATAACTCATCTTCTAATAGTTACCATGTTTTTTCACAGAGTTCACAAATAATGTGCCATGAAGAAAATAAACAGTTAGGCACAGGTCTTACCAGATTTCCAAAATATCGTGTGGCCAGAGACACAGGACTGACGAGGACAGGACTACAACCACAACTGAACACTGCTGCTCAATAACTCTCCATATCTTGCAAATCACTGAAAACATCCTTATCATGGAGAAGCAGTGGTAGATAGTTAAACTCGTTTGCGACCACAACACAATCAAGCCAATTAAACTCTAAAAAGTATATAATTAAGCTGACAAAATGCAGGTATTACCCAGAAAGTATTCAGAATCTTCAGCTGCATCAGGCTAATTTTGAAAACCTGCACCAGGGAAGGCATATCATATTACAAGTTAACAGCATACATATATAAGACAGAACATACACATTAAGAGGGGTTATAAGTGCAATATATTGTATGACCTCAACAGAGTTAACATAAAAGTAAGGTCCTCGACAATCTACAATCAGTGGCATCCATTGGCAACTTTCGACTAACTCCCAGACCACCAAAAAGCAGAGTATAACACAATTGCCGCATTTTGGAGAATTGATAAGATGAATGTCTAAAAACCGTATGAAGCTACCTTTAATACTCCATGTAACAATGTCCCTTTTTAAAAAACTTTTTCTTTCACTTTGCCTTCAGAAGGGTTGACAGCACCACATTCAAAGGTGAATGTTCATGCATTCAAGGTTTGGGATTGTTGAACAGTGAACATACCGTGGAGTGTAAAGACCAGTTTTATGTGAAATCTCTCAATAAATAATAACATGTAGTATAACAATCTTTTGCAGGATGCGTATTTACTGAGAAAGATACGCAAGACATAAACTGCACTGCCATTGAATAGCACACAAAAGGATGGTGAAAATTCCACTTTTAGAACTGAGATTTCCTCCTGCTGTTCTATAAATTTACCTCCCTTCGAAGTAACACATAGCAACTCTCAATTAACGGTCAAAATATTTGGTAACTGCAGGAGCATTTATGCCAGATTATGTAGACCAGACCGAATTAAGGAAGCCCAACTTGTTTGCTTTTCCATGCACTTAAATAGGCAAGTAGACATCGACCCTTAAATACTCCGGTTAGCATTTACCCTGCAAGCCATGCACAGGTAGAGGACTCAGTTTTCTTGTTGACAAAACAAACACATATTACAGGCAACAAAAAAATAATTTTCTTACAGTTGATTAGGAAGGGTGGTTACCTTTTTTAAGGTGATTTACTGTTGAAACAAGCCAGGTTCGCAATGCAGGGAAATACAAGTCAAGCAAAACCATGGCACTACGATGTCTAATAGCAAATTGCACGCTGTCAAAAAAAATAGGCAATTTACCTTTTCTATCCCAGCTTTGTTTTAAAGTACTGTAATTGGGTAATGCATGACACTCTGAGATGAATGTGCATCTGTATCTTTGAAACAACAGTGCCAGAAGATTCCTAGGGGATCCTTGCTATGTCCCCCCCACTCAATTTAATGTAGAAAAGAAATGCTATTCTCCGAGTAAAGGCAACGACTGGGTTAATTAAAGAAACACTGAGTGCTGCGAACACGGCATCAAAGGAGCAAGAGTTTCTACTGCACAGGCAACAACCCAGCTTTTACGGCAGTTTACTAGCAAAGAGTTCAGTAAGAGCTTAACCCCTTCAGCGCTGATGACAAAGCCAGCTCGTCATGGGCGTTACCTGCGCTACGCGCATGACGAGCTGGCTTTGTCACGTTACACGCGATTTTCAAATTTCAGCGCACAGCGGGAAAACCCGCTAGCGCGGTAGAGGTTAAACTGCTCTCACAGAGACATTTGTTAGCAAACTGTGAAGGAGCACATATATA
The DNA here is from genome assembly GCF_964261635.1 of Lissotriton helveticus. Lineage (NCBI taxonomy): Eukaryota > Metazoa > Chordata > Amphibia > Caudata > Salamandridae > Lissotriton > Lissotriton helveticus. The sequence goes on along the minus strand of NC_136069.1, from coordinate 1,120,551,084 downwards.
TAAATACATTTTTCTAAATGGGGAAATAGGCCGGAGTCTAAAATCTGACAGACACTCCATAATCAAGAATGAGAAAATAACCAAACTAGTCCATGATTAGGTTTTCCTTGGATATAAGACAAAACTGAAGGTGGAAGTAGAATTGGTGCAGCCGTACGTCTCCTGACAAATTGCACCATCCTAAGCTCATCACAACTACGGTGATGCAATACATGTAAACTAGGTCATAGGGGAAAGGTATTGTTTTTATGCTCACTGTGGATGGGCAGAAGGAGGGAGGGTTCAGTTTCACATTATACACAAAATATGATCAGTGCAATGCCAACATTTTGTTTAAAAAAGGCAACACGTTCAAGCTGTCCATCCAACCGCATCACCCGCATCGGGAATGTAGAGTGCTCAAGCGTTTCCCAAGGAATAAAGTCAAAGCGTTCCCTTTTGAATGCACGCAGACGTGTCTTTCAAAATAAAGTTTTTCCAAGTTTTTGTTTCCCTGGTATTTAACAAATGCATCAGCAATCAAGTGCCTAGCTTAAAAAAAACACATTATCACCAATCTTAGTTTCTTCACATTCGACGTGGTAGCGGGTGCTTTGTTCCTGCTTGTTGGATTTCAAGGAATTTTACCGTTACTGCCTTGCAGAACATTCTCTTTCAAGTCCGGCTACCATGAGCCATGTTGGGATTCATGCGTCTGCTAGCAGCACAATGAGTGTGAACAATGATGCCATTCGGGTGTCGGACAAACGTTGGCTCACTGAAGGGACTTTGGCAAATCTGACATAACTGCTTGTCAGAAATAACAATAGGACGACCTCTCATCTTCACCTGCAAAAAAAAAAAAATCAAACAAACATAAAAAACAAACACAAACGTTAGTTACAGATTCCAAAAGCCCTGTTAAAGAGTGCATCCAAATTACTCAAAGGGTAACTGAGATATGAACTCTACACTTGAAAACAAATACTTTACTACAGTTACTTGTCTTCAAAAACACATCTTCCTCCAAACAATCCAAATATTTCTTATACACTTCACATAACGGAAGAAAGCCATCCCGATTAGAATGCTACGTTTTAGATGACCAACATAGTCTGCAGGTTTCATACATCATCGTCTAATTAATCTTTTTTAGTTTGATCATCCATTATTAGGTGCAGCGGTTGTGCTAAACATGACCCTACACTATGATGATGCAGGGTAAGTTATGGTTATACAATGGTTAAGGTATGAAACTAATTTAACATGAATCGCCCAGTCAGGTAGCAAATGCTCAGCAATGCATGACCTGGAGCTGCGTTGTGATTGTGAGGGTACCAGAAACTGTGTCTAATATGTATTGATGTAGGTGGAAGTAGCGTTATAATTGGATACAGATATGCTGAGGAAGTGATATTACCCAAGTGTATGGCCTGGCTTGAAATTATATATACGGCGGTGCAGTGGACTGTATCTACTGTGTACTGTTGAGCCATATTGGGTTTCTGGCGTTCTCATTGACTGATCAGGTGAACTGGTGTCATTGTATGTAATCAGTTTTTGCCTACTAGTGGTTTGACTGTCCTGTGGAGATAAACACAGAGAGGAAGACAACAGTGAAGAAAACATTATAATTATATACATTTAGCTCTCATAGCAGGTATTTAGTGACAAAGGAACCATTAAAAGATCTTAATGTATGTTACCTTCCTTTTAAATGAGGAAAGGGTAGATTATGGAGGTCGATGGGTGTTCTTTCATCTGCTCAAAACACAATGAACTCTCCTTATGTGAGTCAAGATAGTTTAAGGATAGGCCCTCCAGTCAAGGGTTGCAATGAGTGAGTGGTGGGCCCGGGAGTCTCCCTCCCCATTAGATTGGGTCGTCTTTGGGGACTCTCGTGGATGAAGGCAAAAAGTGGGTAGGGGAATTATTTAAGTCTCTAAGAAAGAGGGCGGGATTTTTGGTAAAATGAGCGTTGCCAACATACGATGGAAGAGAAACAGGATGGAATGACAATGGCAACCAGCAGTAATACAATCCAGAGCATCATATCTAAGGTGACTGACACTGCTAGTTTGGAGGTTTCCAGTGGAATATTCAGTTTTGATGCACCTCTTGCTAGGACATCCAGGATTGTACTGATGCCATTCACCGGGGAAGCATGAGCTGGAGATGCTGGTGGATATGTAGGTGTGTATGAAGAGTGGATAATATCAGTGTTTGTGAATGGAGACGTGATCTCGATGGAGTTCTATGAACTCATTCTTCAGGTGAACATCTAGGTGGCATTGGACACAGTGGGAAAATAGAGTATGGCTTTGACACCATTTTTAATGCAGACAAATTTAAAGGCTGAAGCCTTTCTTGAAGAGAACCATAAAACAGAATAACTGGTGCTATAGGAATAAAAGATAAAGGATGACAGCTCGGCACTATCGGTGGTCTCACAATTTTGGCCACCTTATAAATGGTAATCTCCTTCTTGATGAGGTTGGAGATAGACAAATGCATGCTATTGGTGCCCCAATAGATGAGTGAGTTGAAGAAAGTGAAAAGCGCACTATTGATGAGGAACATGATGGTGTGTGGATTATAGAATGATGGGAACCCACTGTGACATATGATGACTCTTGACATGTCCCAGACATTGAAAGTAATTACACTGGCAACAGTCTGATGAAGTCGCAAGTATTGTCGACGATGAGCATTTTTCGACGGTCTTTGTATGTCCAATGATAAGGATCACCAATGATACTTCACCATCGATCTGGTTTTCAACTCCAAACCTTTTGAGGTCAAAGGAGTCTCATGCTGTGAAGAGACTTGTCTGTGTCTTGATGCCTATGACAGCATGTTGTTATGTTGAATCTGATGCCGTCAGCAGTATTGTGATGGATGATGTCGACTGTGTTCACGTAGCTTTTTTCTTTGAGGATCTCCTTCTGGAAGGATCATTGTGGGAGCATAATTGTTTAGGCAGAAACTTACAAAACAAATTCCACTCTTGATAGACAAATCCAGGGGGCTGTCATTCATACTATAGACAAATGATTTCCTCACACTGTGTTATGATGCATGAACAACAGATCTATAAACAGTGCTCTGTTTGCAAGCAGACAGCGGAAGATCATTCAAATGATAATCGATGAGATGTCACAATGCAGATCAAAGATTTTCTGCATTTCTGGGTGTTTGTTATGATAGGAGTTGGTACCTATATCCACAGGATGCAAGTCCCTGCCATTTGTTAGGCCCAGCACCTAGCGCATCGGACTCCAAAACCTGATGGCCAAAGCATTTGGCCATGTCAAATTTACTTAGAAGTAGAGTACAGCTTTCACTGACACCCAGCGCCCAGTCCTCAAGCTTCCTGAGCCCACTGGGCACAAGGTATGGCCTTTAGTCGGAACATGTGCTTAGACTTTCTACCACCATTGATCACAGAGTACAGCCCCAAATTATTACCAATTGCATGGTGTGGGCTTCAGGCAACTTTCTTGGCCTTCTGGTTTTTCAATCTTAAATGCAAACCAAATTAAAACTTGTGGGACCCCTCTCCCCCCTATATGTTTCTACCTGTGAACCAATCTACATGGAACTTTCCGTTAACAAACTCAAGAGATCGTATTTAGCTTTATGATAGTTTTGTACAGACTTATCACACAAGACTAGAGTTTTAAGCCACCCAACATTACTTTTTCTACAGATGTACACAAACAAATTAATAGAAAATGACACAATTTGTACTGGCAACACTGCATGTTCCTGTGAGCACTGCAAACTGATACAAGTGCAGAGCACACAACAGAGCTAGGATTAACGTTAGAATTGTATGTATGGTTTCCAGTCAAAACTGAATAGAACCAATAAAGCCCCACCAAAGTGAATATTGTTTTTCAATGGAAACGGCAAAATACTGCAGTTGTTGTGCTTCAGCATTCTCTGGCATCAATGTATTTTAAGTGCAGTCCTTATTCTTAAGCACTTGCCCATGATGAATGTTCACTGTAACCCCAACTTAGGGGCATGGCAAACCACCCAGTGTATCTTTATGACCAAGACCTTAATTCCCTTGCCCCCAGATCTTTACTTGCATACTTGTCTCTGCCAGTTTGAGGGGGTCAGCCAGCCTTTCTCTGCATGCTGCTGTGTGTCTGGCAGCAGACTTGCACCTGGGATCTGAGTCGGCTCTCAGTCAAGGGTAAGCATCACTGCCATAATGTCATTCTCATTCACTACGAGTAAACTGGAGCTTTTCTCTATGAAAGGTCAGTGATCGAGTTTGTGGCAACAAAGATTTTTTTGGCAAATACCTCACAATATCAATGTACTCTGATAATGTGCGACACCCAACACTCTGTTCTTAGATTTACATCCCAAAGCTCTGAAAATGCACATCAATATGTTTAGAATGGGTCCACATGTAGCTGTAGGAGAGGACCCTTTTTTGCATGGTTTTCCCCCCACTTTTTGACTGATGTTGATGCTCTTTGACTAAGTGTGACCTGTGTTCCTGCCAACCAGGTGCCCATGGCCTATGTTTTTTTTCCTAAAACGGCTCTGTTGCAGACCCAAATAGCAAATCTCTGGCCACATGTAAAAGGCACTGTGACCAGGGAAGGCATCAGAGGACTGCAGCACATATTGTGGCACAGGTAGAGGCTCCGAGGTTCTAAATCGCTCTCACAATCTCTCTCTCAATCTCACTCTCACAATCTCTTAATATCTCTCTCTTACAATCTCTCTCACACTCTCTCTCTCTACCTCACAATCTCACTTTTTCTCTCTCTCTCACTTTCTCTCTCACAATCTCTCTCTCTCTGTGCCATGCCTACAACCCATTGCCTATGGCATAGGTAAGCCAACCCTCTAGCTGGGTGCACTATACCACTGACGAGGGTACAGGTGCATGAGCCCTGTCCTGTACCCCTACAGTGTCTAAGTCCATTCTTAGACATTGTAAGTGCAGTAAAGCCATAAAGAGTACATGGTCTGGAAGTTTGTCATTACGATGTCCTCAGCACCATAATGGCTTTACTGACATCTGGGAACTTTGATATCAAACTTCCCAGAACATTCAACCCACACTGATGCAAGTGTGGGATGTAATGCCAAATGAACTCAGAGGGCCTCTTAGAGATGCCCACTGAAATAAATCTAGTGTCCTGCCTGACTGGCTACTACTGGCTGCCACCCCAGACATGTTTCTGGAACCCTTGGTCGAGACCCTCCTGCTCTCGGGGTCCTGAAACAAAGCACAACCTGGGCAGATGTGGCAAGCCTTCTCCCGCAGGATAGGCAGGGTCCACGAAGGGGAAGATTTAAAGGCTTGCCGCCTTTGTGAGCTGACCCACCCATTTGCTGCTCCCAGCAACTGGCCCCCACCGGTTCTGACCCCCACTTTGGGCAGAAGAATCAACGGGAAAACCAAGATAGGATAAGGGTTGTGCCCACCTTTGGCAACCCTACCCCTCAGGTGGGGGAGGCAAGGCACAACTCTCAGTCCCCGCCATCTTGAAGATGAGGAGACCCAGCCAACCAAAGTGAGGCTTATGCTCCCTCCCACTGGAGGGTGGCATAAGAGGGGAGGTGAACCCACCCCAGGGAAGGGACCCATTGGTCCCACCCTGTATCTACCTGAAACGCCACTATATTTAGGAGCAACCCCAAACCTTGCCTCCTCAGACAAGCAAGAAGAAGAAGGTGCTGAAGGAAGAAGGAGGACAACAACTGCATTGGCCCCAGCCCTACCAGCCTGGCCCCACCATGGCCTGCCCCAGCAGAATCCCGGCTTGTCCTGCAGCCAGCAGCCCCCAGGACCCAGAGGACTTGCTGTGTCTTCCCTAAAAAGACGTTGTCTCCCATGAGCACCGGACTTGCTCAAGAAACAGACTCCGGCTCCAGCCAAATCCGCGAGTCTGCACCACTCTGCACCCGACGCTCACTGCCCATGTTAGAGTTGCCCAACACCACAAGGAGGTCTCCCCGACGATCCTGACCAGGGATCTTGTGATCCCTGACCTACCTCAAGTCTCCTGACGATGCCTGCAGTCCCTATCTGGAGGATCCGCCTGACCGCAACCGGAGCCGGTAAGAAAAACCAGATGGCAAAAGACACCCCTGCACCCGAAGACCCACGTCCTTCGGTGGCCCAACCAACAGTGTCCTGGCATCCCTTAACATCCCAACGTACCTCTCCCCCCCAGGGTCGCCTCCAGAAGATCTTCATGCCTGAGCCTGTAGTGTTTGTTCTGACTGGAGCTTCCCCATTGAAACGAACAGTGCTCCCGACATCGATCCAGCACCCTACATCTGGCCACCCCTGTGCCACTGTGGGTGCACCTTGTGCGCCATCTTGGATCTCCCTTTGCCCTAAGCTCACCTCTAGGAGCTTTGCTCCCTCAACCTTCTGGCCTGCTCGTAAGTAGCCACCATCCAATGGCCCCCCTATCCCCATAGGCGAATACTGGGCCTTAGCACTCTGCACCCAACCGCCCTAGTGCTGCTGAGGGTGCTTTTGGAGTGCATCCTTGACCCTGGGGGAACCCTTGTTCTAACCCCAGAAACCCCCCCAAGACTGTTTACTTACCTGCAAAATGTTAACCCTATTTTCCCCATAGGACTGTATTGACTGTTTTCCTATTAAAAACCTCTAAGCGTTGAGGGTGTTTTTTATGGAAACCTAAGAAACTGCTCCACTTGCCTTTTATCCAGGAAAGGTCCCAGTGTGATATCTAGGCATATCACACGGAGTAGAAAAAGTAATCCTGAAAGTAATACAAAAGTAACGGTATTTGCACATTACATTCCTGTAAGAAAAGGCATTATTCATCCAGCTTGCTTTTGAACAATCTGTCTTGAAAAACACAATCATATTTACCTGTACCAAGTCCTGCTTGGTTCTATAAATAAAACACTACAAAGAAACATTTTTGATACAAACAATTGGTCTGAGTTCAGTATGAGTGTGTGACATCATTTCTTGCCTGAGTGTGTACAATAAATGCTTAACACTACCCTCTGATAAAGCCTTACTGCTCACCCACACTACCACAAATAGAGATTAAGGTATTATCTACTTTAACCTCTGTAAGCCTTTGGGGATCCACTGGACTCTGTGCACACTATACCTTACTTTGGTATAGTATATACAGAGCCAGCTTCCTATAGCAGCTGTTACTAAATTTGCAGCCTGTAAGGAAGACATTAACTGCTCGGTATGCCCGAGATGTGCAAACTTGTACATTCACTGAGCTAGTGATGCAGAAAGCAAAAATGGGTGCATGGATACCTTCCGAGATTGTGCACTGGTGCAGAGCATGCTCATTATACAGCTCCTGTATCGTTAAGTTCAACTTTAATTTCTAAAATTAAACTTGAACCTATAAGTGCTGAAACAAGGTTTTGAACATATGGCAATATCATGTGTAAATCACTGTGATCCCATTCAGTGGCAACATGTAGAGACACGCCCCCGCCCCTCAAAGTGAAAAACACATGAGAACACTGCATGTGAGCCATTCACAAACATGCCTGCCAGAAGAAAAGCAGTCCTTGCAATAACTTAAAGAAATATTCAGAATGCAACAGTCAACAATGTAAAATGTGCCAGTTCATCTCCTATAACACACTAGTCTGACTTAATCGAAAGCTTCGCCAACAAATGGCAAATAGCAATGGGAAGCAGGAACAGGACCAAGCAAAACACTAATCCAATCCGTTCTTCATATCTTCAAACTAAGAATATGTGTGTGTCTTATTATTGTAAATAGGAGCGTATCCTATTTAGAAATTCCTTTGCAGCCAATAAATGCCATATGTTTGAAGAAAAAAAAGAAAAGGCTAGAGTTAAATGCCCACCATTAACCTTTCATCTGCTACAGTTAAACCGCAACAAGATGGAAACATATCTCCAACCATTTCAATGGACAAAAAAGGTGGAAGGGAACCCCTAATGAAAAAACTGTGCTACTTTGGATGATGCAAGGTTCCCTTCAAGTCCTGCTAAGCCAACATGTGTTTCGTGACCTATTAATTAAGTTGTCGCTTCTTCAGGGCAAGTATGAATTCTGCATACGCCCAAAAATAATTAACTGGATGCAGTTCGACGGATTATAAAAATCAGGAATCAAAACTTAAAGATAAAGACCTTTTACTGATTGCTCCTCACCCTGTCAACACAAGTTATCATGTTAACATCGAAATGCCAAATTAGGTGTAGACCCCCTAAAATGAATCACTTCCCATATGCCCTTTCAAAACCACTGACAAACACGAATGGATCTTCAAATTGTGATGCCCGACTTTGTCCTGCGTTTCCCAGTTTGTCTGGGAAGAAGGTATAGTATGGTCAATTGAAAGAGCCTGAAGCTCATTCGTGCCGTGCTGGAGTGAGGGCAAAGAGGATCACAGTCTTAATGGTAAGGAGCTGCCAAGGACAGCTGTGAAGTGACACGAACGGAGTGCACATCAGATATGTCAAGATCAGATTGAGATCCCATTGGGGCATGCCAAAGAGAGAGAGGAGGGGGCATATGTTGAAACCCTTTCAGAAATCTCATCACAACTGACAACTTGAACAGCGAGGGCTAATCCGGCTAAATGTAAGAAGGTCAAAAGGGATGAAAGATGACTTTTAACTGTGCCAAAAGTTTGGCCTTGCAAGGTAGGAGAAAGAACAAATAACAGAGAGCCAGATAAATTGGTCTGGAGGTGGGCATGCAGACAAAATATCGAGTTGCAGAAATCACGGAAATAAAATAGCGCAATACAAAAATATTGTGACGCAGAAATATCATGGTCAAGAATATAGATTTTTGGGTAAGTAATATAGTTTTCAAGAATGTCTGTTAATATCGTTTTCAATAATATAGTTGTCAAAAATATATTTTTTTAATTATCTAAATATTTTAGTTAATATATAAATGTTATGTTTTATTGAGTGTCGTTAATATTTTTGAAATAGTTTGTCATTTTAAGTGATTTATAATTTTTCATGTCATTATTGTTACTAGTAATTTATAATGTCGTATTGAATTGGTCAGTTTGTAGGGGTATAGTGTGGGAAAATTAAGTATAATGAACATTTAATTTTTAATGTATTAATTATTTAGTTGATTATTAATTATGTATATTGTCATAATTATATATTTTAGTTTTATCGTAGGTGCTGGTTGCTGGGTATGTAGAGATATAAGGTGGGAAGTTAAGTAATAATTAACAATTATTCATTTATTATTTAATGGATTATTAATTATGTAAATTGTGTATTCATTATATTTTGTAAGTTAAATATTAGATGTGCACTGCTGGGTTTGCAGGGTCATAGGATGTGAAGTTATTAAAGTAATAATTAATTAGTAATGTATTAATAATTATTGAATTGATTATTCATTATGGTAATTGTGTTATACTTATTTCAGTTATATTTTAAGCGTGGGCTGCTAGGTTTGTGGGGTACAGTGTGGGAAGGTAATACATTAATAAATATGTATTGGTAATTATTTATTTGTTTAATAATCATGTAAATATTTATATTTTTTTATTTTTAGATACAAATTTATTTGATAATTAACGAACAAGTTACTTACCTTCGGTAATGATGTCTCTGTAAGAGACATTAGTTATGGCTAGGGCTCCCAGTTTTATGGTATTTATATTTTTGTAATTTCTGTCTGTATTTATCCATAATTTGTTTTTGCTAATTTTACCATATTTACTTTAGGTTTATTGAACAAATTAAGCTGAAATGTGTATATTTCTGCATTTATGTAACCAGTTAATGTACACTCGTGCCTGAACACCTGACATGTTTTAAATATATATGCCCACTCAGAAGATAAAATACGTACTTATAAGAAACTGTGCACATTTTAGTATCAAGGTTAGGCAAATCTACTGCTGTTTAAGGCTCTTTACTAAAGTTACTTAATTTTTTTAATCCCTTGCCTGTCAATCCGCATAGTTTTTGGCCTGGCAGTCATGGTTCCTCTAATAAAAGAGAGGGACCCCGATCCCAAAAGGGTAGGGTACCAAAAAGACAAATGTCAGAAAGAAATTCCCTTCTGGGTAAAACTCTATACCATATAAACTTTCCAGACACAGTAACTCATTCAAGAAGGAGCAAAAAGGAAAAATGTATTAAAATTAAACAGTTTATTCAATTGAATTGTTAAAAAGCATATCCTTTCTTGTAATCAAAACACAATTAAAAACTACACAGTTTGTACAGAATAAAATCACATTACAAAACCAATTATACAGGTGGGAAACAGAAATTAAGGAATGAATAGATCCTATTGTCATGAGGTAAATACAGTAGTCACACATGTAATCACACTCTGACATCCAGATAGCTTTTATAGTCAGAGTTGTTATCCCATGGACTCAAAGTACTTAAACTCCAAAAAGTGCATCGACGCGTTTCGGTGGGCACAGTTTTTTGGGGCCAAACCCTTCTTCAGGATGTAATAATTGAATCCCACAGAAATAAAATCTTATTAAAGGATCACACAGGATCTCGCACTCTCCAGACTGTGAATTCAATGCCACTTTAATGGCTATCTAAATATTGAAAAAAGCGTCATTAAGATACAGTAATTCTCTAGGCTCTAGAATGAAGAGGAGAACCTCTGAAAGAGAGGCAGACAGGGGATCCATAGCCTTTGCTGTGAACCATGCCACAAATTTGTTCCACCTACAGGCGTATACCGATTTAGTGGAGGGACGCCTGCCTGCCAAGACGACATTGCAGACTTCGGGAGGAAGGTCGAAAGCAAGAAGGTGGTGGCTGGACAGGTTCGGGTGGAGGACCGTTCCCTCCTGCTGCGACAGACGATCCTCCCGAAGAGGCAGTCTGATCGGAGGATCGATGGTCATGTTCAAGAGCTTGGGGTACCAGACTCTTCGTGCCCAGTCCGTAACCACAAGAATTACTTGGGCCCGGTCGCACTTGATCTTCTTCAGCACTCTGGTTAGAAGTGGTACAGGCGGAAAGGCATACAGGAGGCCGCAGTTCCACTCGCGACGAAAGGCATCGCCAAGCAAATGCCGCTTTGGAAACTCCAACGCGCAGAACTGCTAATATTGCATGTTCTCGTCGGTGGCGAATAGATCTAACCAAGGCTCTGCCCACTGCTGAAAGAGACCATCATGCACCACCTCCGAGCCGAGTGAAGACGCCAATCGTGATCCATCATGCAACGGCAGAGGAGTTTGTCCGCCCTGGCATTCAGGGAACCTGGCAGGTGTTGAACCACCAGGGATATGCCCTGATGTTCCAGCCATGTCCAAAGGCGAAGAGCCTCTTGACATAGGGTACACGACCCCATCCCACTCGGTTTGTTGCAGTACCACATGGCGGTGATGTTGTTTGTGAACACCTGCACTACTCTTCCTTTGACAGAGGGAAGGAATGTGTTCATTGCAAGACGAATCGCCTGGATCTCCAGAAGGTTGATGTGGAGACTGGACTCCACCGGAGGCCACAGTCCTCTGAAATCCACCTCTCCCATGTGGCCACCCCATCCCAGGAGTGACGCATCAGTCACTATTGTGAACTCTGGTTGGGGAAGGGAGAGGGATATGCGGGCGACTCAGTTCTGGTTTGTGAGACACCACTGAAGGGTACTTGCAGTCTACTCCAAGATCAGGATGACATCGGAAAGGTTTCCCTGATGCTGCGCCCACTGAAAATACAGGTTCCAATGCAAAGCCTGCATATGCCATCTGGCATGATCCATCAACAGGATGCAGGAGGCCATGAGGCCCAGTAGCCTCAGGGTCATTCTCACCGAAATCCGGGAGAGAGGCTGAAGCATTGGTATCATAGACTGGATATTCCTGACTCGCTGCTCGGGAGGAAATGCCAGAAACTGTGCTGTATCCAAAACTCCTCCGCTAAAAAGGAGCTTCTGAGAGGGAATCAGGTTCAACTTCGGCATGTTGACAGTGAACCCCAGCGAATGCAGGAGGTCCGCCGTAGTCTGGAGGTGGGAGACGACAGCCTGGGGCGAGCCCGCCTTCAACAGCCAGTCGTCGAGAGCAGGGACAAATGATCCTTTGGCATGCGATGGAGCGTTGGTGGCATAGAGGGTGGGGTAGTCTGGAAGGGGAGGGAGTAGTCCCTTCGGACTATCTGCAAAACCCACCTGTCCGACGTGAATCTTTGCCAGTGGGGGAGGTGATGGCGAATCCTGCCGCCTCTGGTGGCCCAAGAAGGTCGGACTAGGAGGCTGCTGTAGGGGAGGTATGGGTGGACAGGCATGCCCACTGGTCCCCAGAACTGCGTCGCTGGGTCCCACATAGGCGGCCACGCAGAAGCTGGGTAGCGTGCGTGGCCCTGTGGCTAGATTGGGTGGAATGTAGCGGGTCACCCATTCTGTAGCCACGAAAGGAGCGAAAGGCAGACTGCGTGGGGCGAGAAGTTGCTGCAAGGCCTAAGCATCAGGCCATAGCCCTAGAGTCCTTGAAACGCTCAGCGCATCGTACACCCTGTTACCAAAGAGGTGATGACCATCAAGGGGCATGTCCAAAACTGTGGATTGGACCTCCCCAGAGATGCCAGACGTTCTCAGCCAGGCGCAGCGCCTCAAGGCTACCGACGTGGAAACTGTCCTAATCAGAGAGTTGGCAGAATCAATGCCTCACCGGATGGTGAACTAAGCTGCGTCCCGACCCTCAGCAACAGTGCGGGTGAGCACGGCCCGGGCCTCCTCCGGGCACTGTGGCATCACTTGCGCAACCGTATCCAACACCGTGTGTGTATAACGGCCCAAGAGACATGCAGTGTTCACCAACTGCAGGCCTAAGCTGGCGGAAGAATACATCTTCCTCTCAAGATGGCCCAGCGTCTTGGATTCCCTATCAGGGGGAGCAGTGGGAAATGCGCCTTTGAGAATGAGGCTTGGACCACCAAGCTCTCAGGGGTGGGGTGTTGGGATAGGAAAAGTGGGTCACCCGGGTCGGGTGGTGGCGTCTGGCAATCATCTTGTCCACAGGAGCCCCGGTGCTGTGCTTGGACCAAGTGCCCAGAAGGATGTAAGTGAGGGCCTCATTAAAAGGCAGCAGGGGCTCCGAAGAGGCTGCTGCCGGCTGAAGCACTTCAGTAAGGTTAGTCCTGACTGCCACCGTAGGCAGCTCAAGGCCCAAGGCCTCAGCCGCCCTAAGCAACACCACAGCATAGGAAGCTCACTCCTCCATAGCCATGGTAGGGGGAGAAAGCATACCAAGGTCTGGGGAGATATCCAGAACACTGGCATCACCCAACTCCTCTCGCCGGTCCGGCTCCTCCAGTTGGTCTGCAAGAGAGTCAACAGACCCCTGCCAGTCCTCCTCACCCTCCTCTGGCTGCCACTAAGGGCGGTAGGGACCACCAGGGATGAACAATGGTACAAAAGTACGCTTGGGCGCCGGTACCAATGTTGGTCCGGCATTGTATCCAAGTCGGGGTGAGGCTTGGGTCGACACCGGTTGGGGGAGAGCAACTGACGTCTGGGGCGTCATCACTGAAATCAGCGCCGGGGAAGGTACTGTGAGGTAGACCGGGGCCGATCCAGCGCCAGGCCTGGATCCTTGGGGGTCCTGCAGCGCGAATGCCGGAACCGCTGGCATCAAAGGCTCCCAGCCGAGTCCGTAGGGCCTGAAGGCACGCCTGCGGAGTGGGGCTGCCCAAAGATGCTGTGCCACCCTTCGTAAAATGCACAAAGCTGGGAGGGGAGGCTCCGGCTCTGGGAAAGGGAGGGAAGCATGGAGCCGTCCCAGCGGGCTCCAAGGAAGGAGCTGGAGTGTGTCCGAGTCCTGTGTAGCGACGGCTGACGGATGGGTAGAAGGCGAAGAGCCACGATGCTTCTTCGCCTTCTTCTTGTGCTTTGACTTACCCAAGGAGTGTGAAGACTTCGAGGACGAATGGTGGTGGCTCCACGACCCTCCCCTTGAACAGCGCGGAGCGGACTACCGGGCCTCCAAAAGCTGTTGCGACCGCTCCCGCAAAGCCTTCGGGTTAAGGGCCCTGCAGTCGGAGCACGACTTTGGGTCGTGGTCGCACTCCAGGCACCAGAGACACACGAGGTGTGGATCGGTTACCGACATCAACTTGTGACAGGAGTCATAGGGCTTGAAACTGGGCCAACGGCTGGACATCCCTCATGCACCAGGAGTCGAAGACTCAAAAAGATGTAAACAAAAGTCGAAAAAGGGTTTGTCAAAAAGTGACTAAGAGGCATGCTCTCTCCGGATCTGCGCTGGCTGGCGTGGAAAAAGAACGGACATCAGCGCGTGGGGCGGCGTCTAAGTAGACACCACGATGTCATCCCAGCCTCCACGACGCCGACCGAGGCCACCTACCAACACGCAGGTGTACTGCTAAGAAGAAATGTCTCCGGATCCAGTCTGACACCTGGGGGTAATTTCTAAGGTAAGAAATCTATAACTAATAGTCTCTTTCATATAATTTTCCTATTTATATTTGTTTCAAATTAATAGGGTCATTTAGATGTGTTTAAAGTGCAGTGCTTTCAATACTGTTGCATAGACTGGAGACGAAATTGTAAATATAACCCCTCCGAAATCCAGTGCTTTCCCTACTTTCACACACTCTGGAGTAGAAAGAGTACATTTTACCACTCCAGAGTCCAACGTTTTCCCCACTGTTGCATAGACTGGAGTTCGAAAAGTAAATGTAAGCCCTCCAAAGTCCAATGTTTTTGCTACTGTTGCACATACTGGAGTGGGAATAGTAAATCTTACCCCTCCAAAGTCCAACGCTTTCCCTAAGGTTGCAGAGGGTGGAGTGGCAATAGTACATCCATTATTGTTAGACTTTTCTTAATATTGTTTAATTATATCTATTACTTTTATCTGTTTATTTTTTTACATTTTAATTATTTTGTATCTATTATTTTATTATTTTTTATAAGATGTTTTTCCTGCATTTTCATTGTTTCCGATTTTATTAAGTTGGTAATTCTGTTTTGTAATTGATTTGTTAACATTTTAACAAATCAATTTTAATAATTTAAAAACATATATACATATAACAGTACACTTACATTTTTTAAATGTAATATAATGTAAAATATGTTTTTAATAACAGTTAATTTATATGTATATATAAATGTACATACACCTGTGCATGTGTTTATATAAGAATATATTTTTATAGTATTTAATATGTTACATTTATTTAATTACATTATTTTGAGGCCATATTAAAATATTTATGATTTACTATTTTAACCTATTATAAGAAAGTGCCCTCTTTTTGCATGGTTGCCCGCACTTTTTGATGAACTGCTAATGTACTTAGACTGAGCGTGCCATGGCTCATGCCAAATAGGTACCCAGGGTCTATGTTCTTTCCTTAAATTAAAAACAAAACCCAATTGGCACCTTCTGGCCACAGGTAAGCCCCTGGTACCAAGGGCACTGTGACTAGGGAAGGCATCTAAGGGCTGCAGCACTTATTGTGCCACCCTTACAAGCCCTGTACGTTTACACACACACACTGCCTTTCCAGGCTGCGTGTTTTGGTGCAGAACAAAGTGAAGAGTCGTCATGGCACACATCCCTGTGTCATACTATTGATTGCTTGCAAGTGTAACCATGCACTTGACCCCTTCCGTACTGCTGTTAGTGTTAAAATTATTGTATTTTTTCAAAGTTACACCAATTCAACTTTAGATCGTTTGTACATGTTAATAAACAATAAAAACAATTATTGACTTTTGTTTTGCGGATTCCTTTCCGCTAGTGTACCATTTTGATGTAAAAACAAAACTTAAATTCCAATTACAATATTAAACATTAAAATCAACGATTTACAAACTATACAATAGGTATCTCTCTCGAGGTGTTCCGAGTGCATTTCGGGATCTAAATGTCCCTTCGTCAGGGGTATGAGAGCAACATTAATCCCTCTCGAACGCGTGCCGCATGAGGCCAAACTGAAAGCAATGATAGGTAAATCTGTAAAAACAGTTGATTCAACCCAAATTCTGTTCAGTTTCTTTGTTTTCTAACCACCATATATTTGCACAAGAACCTCAGAACTGATAACAGTTCTGAGGTTCTTGTGCAAATATAAGGCGGTTAGAAAACAAAGAAACTGAACAGAATTTGGGTTGAATCAACTGTGCCACCCTCCCACTGGAGAGTGGCATAATAGGGGGTGTACCCACCCGAAGGAAGGGACCCATTGGTACCTGTAGGGCCCCATAATCTAGTATTTAGGGGCTCTCATGAACCTTGCCTCTCAGACAAGAAACAACCACAAAGAAAAGAAGAAGAAGGACCAAACAGCGTCCCGAAGCTAAGAAAAGGAGGACGCCCACTGACTTGGCCCCAGCCCTACCGGCCTGTCCCCACCTCGAACCTGCAGAAGCGAAACTCCGGTGTGTTCTGCAGCCAGCAACCTCAAGAACCACTCTGCACCTGTCACCCATGGCCCGAGTTAGAGTGGCCCAACACCATGAGGAGGTCTCTCTGGCGATCCAGACCCGAGATCTGGTTATCTCCGACCTGCCTCGAATCTCCCAGCGAATCCTGCAGCCTCTTTCATTGAGACTCCCCCCGACCGTCACCAGAGCTGGTAAGACAAACACAACGTCTAAAGACACCCCTGCACCCGAAGCCCCACAACCTTGGGTGGCCCAACTGACGGTGTCCCAGCATCCCCAGGCATCCCAAATTACCTCTCCAATTGGTGGTCACCTCCAGAAGATCTTTGTCCCCCGAGCCTGCAGTCTTTGTCGAAACCGGAGAATCCCCATTGAAACCAATATGGAGCACCAGACGCCAAAACAGCCCCCTGCACCCGGCTGCTCCTGCGTCGCTGCGGGTGTACTATGGATGCCAACTCCGCTCCTCCTTTGCCCTGGGCCTAACACCAGGAGCTTGGCTCCCACAACTGTGTGGCCTGCTCATAAGCAGCCACCAACCGGAGGCCATCTATCCCCCATTGGATAACATTGGGCCTTAGCACTCTGCACCCGCCGCCCTAGTGCAGCTGAGGGTATAACAAGAGTGCATCCTCGGCCCTGGGAGAACCCTTGTTTTAACAGTAGAAACTCAACCTCAAAGACCGAGTACTTCCCTGTTAACCGAAAACTTCATTTCTTCTGACTGTTTTCCTCTGAAAAATGTTTTAAGTGTGGAGTTGATTTGTATGGAAACATGAAAAATTACAATTGTGTAAAACTGATTTTACTTACCTTTTCTCTAGGAAATGTCCCAGTGTGATATCTAGTCATATCACAGTGAGTAGAAAAAAGTAACTTAAAAAGTAATCTAAAAAGTAATCTGTACAGTAATTTCAATACCTTGACTTACCTGTATTTCAAACAACTGCACTTGAACTTGCATTCACTTGTAAACGCAGCATAATATTTTGCAAAGCATTTATTTCACTTACCTGTGCCAATTTTGGCTTGGTTCTAGAAATAAAATAACTTAATATTTTCATACAAAACAAATTGGTCTGAGTTCAGTTTGAGTGTGTGCAATCATTTGCTGTTTGAGAGCGTACAACTAATGCTCAACACTACCCTCTGATAAAGCCTTACTGCTCGCCCACACTACCACAAAAAGAGAGTAAGATGCGATCTACTTTTACCTCTGCCTACCTTTGGGCTTCCACTGGACTCTGTGCACACTATACCTCATTTTGGTATAGTATATACAGAGCCAGCTTCCTACAACTATATATTAAAAAGATGATATTTTGTATGTCTTAACGATATTAGTGTAAACTGATATTTTGTTTTGATACTTTTGTACTTACTATTGTAAGTATTGGAAGATGATATTTTTGTAATTGATATTTTTGGTCACGATATTATTGGTTCCGATATTATGTCAGTGATTCTGGAGGAGGTCAGTCTGGCGTGTGCAGCACCAAGCCACAATCTAACCCAACAACAGGCATATACAGTTTGTGTCGAGGGACACTTTGTTGCCAAAATGACCAACTAATTTTGGATGAAGGTCGCAGGTGTTCATCTGTTGCTGCTCAATCCCCAAGCATGAATTTGGAGAGTAAGAAAGCCCGGGTGCAGAACCCTATCCTGTTGCTGAGACAGCAGGTCCTACCATGGGGCAGCCTGATGAGAGGACATATCCACAAGCCCAGGAGTTGTGGATACCATACTGTATATGCCCAATCTGGAGCCGCTAGAATGACATGGTCCTGGTTAGCCCTGGTCTGCTTGAGAACCTGGGCAGGAGTGGTAACCGTGTAAAGGCATACAGGAGTGCCAAGATCCACTGGAGGTGGAACGCCTCGTAAAGAGAGACCCGTTGGAAACTCCAACATGCAGAAGCGCTGACCAGGCACTTTCTCAGCGGTGGACAACAGATCAAGCTGAGAGTCTCCCCTGAGACGGCAGAGACCATGCACCACCGGGTTTAACTGCAATTCATGATCCATTAGGTGTTGACAGGTGAGCTAGTCACCCCTGGCATTAAAAGATCCTGCCAGGTGGTTTACCACCGGGACAATTCCTTGGTGGTCCAGCCATTTACTGAGGCGCAAGGCCTCCTGGCACCTGACCCCCATTTGCTGCTTTATCACAGGACAGTGGTGTTGTCCGTGAGCATCTGTACCAGCCTTCCTTTGATGGATGGCAGAAAGGCTTTCAACTCCAACCAGGTGGCCCTCCGCTCTAGAAGGCTGACGTGGAGCCGGGACTCCACCGGAGAGTGAAGGCCTTTGATCTCCATCTCATCCAGGCGTCCAGCAAACTCAGAAATATGAATCGGTCATCACGGTCAGCTCTGGGCGGGGAAGGGAGAGTGGTTTGCCGCTGAACAAATTTAGGTCCAGCAAACACCACAGCATATCTTTTGCAGTCTCCTATGAAATCTGGACATGGTCGGAGAGGTGCCCTTAATGGGCCCACTTGGACTTCAGATCCCACTGCACAGCCCACATATGCCACCTAGCATGTTTGAAGTGCAGGATGCAGGGGGCCATCAGTCCTAGCAGCCTCAGAGCCAACCTCACTGAAATCCAGGACTGAAGCTGAAATATCAGGATCATAGCCTGAATGTTATGGATTCTCTTATCAAGAAGAAAGGCATGAACCAAACCGTGCCTATAACCGCTCCACTGAAGGGGAACCCCAAAGATGAAGAGGGGAAGAGAGAGGGGAGGGAGAGGGAGGGGAAGAGAGAGAGTGGGAGAGTGGGAACGGGAAGAGAGAGAGAGGGAAGGGGAAGAGAGAGGGGGAGGGGAAGAGAGAGAGGGGGGAGAGAGAGAGAAGGAGGGGAAGAGAGAGAGAAGGAGGGGAAGAGAGAGGAGAGGGGGAGAGAGAGGAGAGGGGAAGAGAGAGAGAGATGAGTGGGGAAGAGAGAGAGATGAGAGGGGAAGAGAGAGAAAGAGAGGAGAGGGGAAGAGAGAGAGAGGAGAGGGGAAGAGAGCGGAGAAGGGAAGAGCGAGAGCGGAGAGGGGAAGAGAGAGAGCGAGAGGGGAGATGAAGAGAGAGAGCGAGCGAAAGAGCGCGAGAGCACGAGCATATATGATGGCTTCATTGAAACTAGGGTTGTTTGATATTAAACATCTCGTATTAGTAACCCCACACTGATGCCAGTGTTGGATTTACCTTAGAGGTGCCCCCTGAAAACCTACCAGCCTCTGGTGTGCTTGCGGACTGGTTTCTGCTAGCCTGCCACCTGAGACACTGGAGACACTGTTCTGACCTTCTAGGGTGAGAGCCTTTGCTCTCAGGAGGCCCAGAACAAAAGCCCATTCACCACAGGAAGTAATCATATGGTGGCGTAGTGACCCAAGGGTCAGTGGCCCATTGGCTACTATCCTATACTACTATAATGCACCTAAATTCAGTATTTAGGGGAGCCCCTAGCAACAGAGAGACAGATCCTAATGACCTAAGAAGAAAGAGGACACCAAAGAGCCGCAAAAGCAAAGAGAAGAGAAGAAGCAGCTGACCTGCAGGCCTGTCTGCATCCTTAGTCGAAAACTGTGCCAAAGTCGACTTGTCCTGCAGGTGTTGACTCCAGAAACCTGGGAGGATTGCCTGCCTTCGATAAATACCTCCAGCGAACAGTGGGCATGTTCTGCACCCTGCAAGAACTCAGAATTAAAGGCTCTGAGGTACCGGTACAGCCAAAAGCAGGGACCTGAAACCACTGTTGCACCCGTCGCCTCCGGCCCGAATTGAAGAGGGCTACCAGGGTCAACAAGGTCCCCGGCCCTCCAGAGCTTGAGTCCACCATACTTTCAAGCCTCTCGTGGACTACCAGATGTCACCTGCAGCCTCTGCATGCAGGCTGCCTCAACTGTGACCATTAACGGTAAGAAAATCCAATGCCTAAAGATTAATCTGCATCCGTCATCCCGGGACGTGGAGAAGAAGAGCTCAGATGTCCCTACATCCCCGAGCATCACAAGTCTTGAACCCCCCCAGATGGTTCACCAAGACTGGCCTTCCAGCCAGAACCTGTAGACTCTTTCTGCAGTGACTGAGCTCCAAAGAAACCTATTGGGCTCCCGACGCTGTTTGCACCCTGCACTCGGCTGCTCTCGTGCCGCTGGTGGTGTTCTGTTGGCGCTGCACTCACATTAACTCCTGGAGATTGGTCTTGTAAGTCACTGTACTTTCCACTTTTTAAAGTGAAAAGAATTTAGATTTAAAAACGTACTTACATGAACGATTTTTTTCTGATGTCTAAACATATATAAAGATATTTTCTATTTTTTTTATATTGGTGTGGATCTCCTTCTTCAGTCGTGTCTGTCATTTATTGATCATTGTGTGTATTTGCAAATGTCTTGTACTCCTCTGTGTTAAGCCTAAGGCTAATCAACGACACTACTCTTTAATAGACCACTTTGGGATTACATAGCACGCCCCGGCCTGTCCACTCATAAGGAACCCCTGGACTCTTTACACAGTATATCAGATTCTTGATATACAACAAAAACAGCCAGCTTCCTACAAATAGATATTCACTATTCCATTTAATGGTGAAATTCAATGTTGACTATGTTGGAAAAAGTAGTTTTATAAAAGCCGTAATAGCAGGCGCTCTGAACAGAGATAGATGTTGTCTGTTTTGTAGATATGCTACTATTGCAGCAAGATGTAGTCTAATAGACATGTAGGCTAAGTTATATCTTTGGAGATGCAGTAAGTATCCTATGATGTGTTGAATAGACATGTCTAGAGGATTAATATTGTTGTTATGACAATATATTACAAAGCGTTTCCACTTGGCTGCATAACATGCCCTAGAGGTAGGACGTCTAGCTTCTTTTATGACATTCATGCAGTTTGGAGGAAGGTTCAGATATCCAAATTCTAGGATTTCAGGAGCCAGATCGCAAGATTGAGCTGAGGTGGGTCCGGGTGTCTGATTTCTCCACGGTTCTGTGTTAAGAGGTGTGGAGACAGGTGCAA
The DNA here is from genome assembly GCF_964261635.1 of Lissotriton helveticus. Taxonomy (NCBI): domain Eukaryota; kingdom Metazoa; phylum Chordata; class Amphibia; order Caudata; family Salamandridae; genus Lissotriton; species Lissotriton helveticus. The sequence goes on along the minus strand of NC_136069.1, from coordinate 1,120,529,689 downwards.
TTTTTGGTGTGTTACTACAGACAGTTGTAGCAGTGTTGTGTACCACGGCTGTCTGGCCCACTTGGAGCAACTAGGATGAGGGTCAGAGAATGCTGCTGTACTTTGCGTACTACTAGCTGCATGAGTGGTAGAGGTGGAAAAGCGTACGCAAATGTGTTTGACCAGTTCATCCATATTGCATTGCCTTTGGACAGTGGGTGTGGATATCTGGCGGCAAAGCTGGGGCATTTGGCTTTTTCGTGCGTGTCCCCACTGGCGAAAGAATGGTTGAAGAACTTGCATATGAAGTTCCCACTCGTGGGTCTGTTGTGTTTGTCGACTTAACAGATCCGCTATGGTATTTTGTACTCCCGGAACATGCTGGGCTAGAAGGAATATGTTTTGAGGTATAGCACACCGCCATATTTCCTGTGCTAGTTGAGAGAGTTGCAGGGAGTGTGTACCTCCCTGCTTCTGTATGTAATACGTGGCTCTCATGTTGTCCGTGCGGACTAACACAGCTTTGTTTGATACTTGCTTTTGGAAAGCTTTTAGTGCTAGGAATATTGCTAGTAACTCCAGATGATTGATGTGGAGTAACTTTTGTTGTGGTGTCCACTTGCCTTGCATGGTGTGTTCCCCAGCCGGAGAGCGATGCATCCGCAGTCAAGATTATCTGAGGAACTGGCTCTAGGAACGGTCGTCCCTTGGAAAGGTTTTTGGTGTTTCACCACTGCAGAGAGCGATGAGTCAGACCGTCTACCAACACTAGGTGTGTTAATTGACCTTGAGCCTGGTTCCATTGAACTGATAAACACTCTTGTAGAGGACGCGTTTGAAGTCTTGCATGGGGCACTATGAAAATGCAAGAGGCCATCATCCCTATGAGTTGCATGAACACTCATGCTGGAAGGGAGTGTTGTTGCTGAAACTTTGTCAGAAGAGTTTGCATGCTGGCTATCCTTGCTGGAGTGGGATAAGCTAGCACTGTTGAGGTGTTTATTGCGGCACCAAGGTACTGTTGTACTTTGGATGGTTGTAGATGAGACTTGGTGTGATTTATTGTGAACCCCAAGTTGTGGAGCAGTTGGATTGTGGCATGAGTGTGTTCCACGCATTGGTTGTATGAGCTGGCTTTTATGAGCCAGTCGTCGAGGTACGGGAAGACATGGATGTGCTGTCTTCGTAAATGCGCTGCTACTACTGCTAAGCACTTGGTGAATACTCTTGGTGCTGTTGTGACTCCGAATGGGAGTACTTTGAATTGATAGTGCTGCCCGTCTATTACAAATCTGAGATACTTCCTGTGAGCCTCGTGAATGGGAATGTGAAAGTATGCGTCCTTGAGATCTAGAGCAGCAAGGAAGTCGTTTTGTAACAGCAGCGGAAGGACTTGTTGGAGTGTGACCATGTGAAAATGGTCTGACTGTATGTATATGTTTAGCGTTCTGAGGTCCAGAATAGGCAGCAGAGATACTACTTCTTGCTTTAACAGTAATAGATGTTCTTTTGATATTGGACGCTGTTTGGGTGGTATGTTTGGGAGGGTAGATGTTAGTTCTAGACAGTAACCTGACTGAATAATTTGTCGCACCCACCTGTCTGATGTGATGTTGGTCCAGGCAGGAAGGAATTGTTGCAGTCTTCCCCCCCACAGTAGTGGAATGTTGGGGGGGAAGGGGAGGAAAGTCATTGGGTAGGGGTGGAGGCAGAGCGGGAGTTGTTAGTCTTGCCTCTGCCTTTGTTATTGTTACCCCTGTAACCCCCTCTCAGGTAGCCCTTAGTGATTGTGGATTGGCTAGGTGTTTTGTAAGAAGTGGAGGGACTTTCCGAGGAGTAGCTTCTTGTGTTGCCTCTGTATGATGAGCGACTAAAAGAACGTCTGGGAGCTTGCTGCTGCAAGGCTCCCGTAGATTTTGCTGTATCAGTGTCTTTTTTCATTTTTTCTAAAGATACGTCAACATTTGGGCCAAATAAATGTGTCTCATCAAATGGCTGATTAAGGATGGAGTTTTGTACCTCCGGTTTAAAACCTGAAATACGTAGCCAGGCATGTCTACATAGAAGGGTGCTGGTATTGATTGCCCTTGAGGCGGTGTCTGCAGCATCTAGGGCACAATGAATGGAAGTATTAGTAATATTTTTACCTTCCTGTATAAGTTCATTGGCCCTATTCTTGTATTTGCTTGGTAGATGCTGCATTATGGACTCTAGTTCATCATAATGTGCTCTGTCATATCTTGCCAGCAACGCTTGGGTGTTTGCAATGCGCCAGATGTTAGCTGATTGTGACGCTGTTCGTTTACCGGAGGCGTCAAGAAGCTGAGATTCTTTGTCTGGTGGTGAGGCCTCACCTGTTGTCTGAGAATTAGCACATTTACGTGCATTAGACACTACTAAGGAATCTAATGGTGCTGGACCTTTAATGTAAACTGGATCTGTAGGGGCAGCTTTATATTTTTTCTCAATGCGGGGGTTGAGGACCCTAGCCCTGAGAGCATCCTTAAAAAACCTCTGTTGTGTGCTTGATGACACCTTTAAGCATTGGCAAAATGGCAGTAGGCCTTTGTGTGTTATCAAAAGTGTCTAATAGGAAATCTTCCTCCACCGCATCAGTGTGTAAGTCCACCCTGTGATACTGGGCAGCTCTTTGGACTAGTAGATTAAAACCTATAGTGTCTCCTGGTGGGGAAGGTCTGGAAGGGTATACGTCGTCTTGTGGGACGTAAGGCACATCAGGGGTGTTGTAATCATCCCAAGGATTAGGCGACTAAGGGGGACTAATGGTCCCTGCTGGGTCATGTGCACCCTCACCTGTGTCATCAGAGTCTGTGTCTACATCATCGTCTGGATTAGTGGATGGTGTAGGTGAATGATGTGGTAGAGGAGGTGTAGAAGGGGGAACAGTATGGGGAGATGGTGGAGAGGGGACCCTTAATGGAGAGGTTGCAATGTCTCTTCTTTGGAGGAGGGGGTGGTGCTGGTGCCTCAAGTGGTCTTTTCTTGGAGCTAAGAGTCAATTGACCAGTCTTAGGATCCTTTACAAGAGTTTTCTGATTAGAATCTGGTGTGAACAGTTCTGAGTAGGGGAGATCCTTCGGCGTCGAAGTTTTCGGCTCCGTAGGTTTTTTCAGCACCGAGTCGGTAGCTGGTCTTGGGTCTTTTGCTTTAGAAGTGTGCCCTTTTGAAATGTCTTTTACCGGAACCTGTTTTTTCTGTTCTGGGTGAGGTGTTTTTTTTTTTTCTCGGCTCCGAGTACGGTTTCGGCATCGATGAGCCGCTGCCAGTCTTCGGCACCGTGTGCTTAGGTGTCGGAGGAACTGTCGGCATGGTTGAGGAAGATGGCTTCTTCTTCGGTGTCGGTATAGGATCGGCACCGGGAATAGGCTGGCTCGAGCCCGAGCCGCCTGAAGGCTTAGTAGGCTTCTTTTCCGGGCCCGAAGGCGGGGTGTAGGAAGCAGTCTCTCGGTGTGCACCCGGGCCCGAAGGTGAGGGTGTGACCGAAGCCTTTTTTGAGGGTGTCGAGGAAGGGTTGGGGTCGACTGTCTTACTTACGACCCGTTGAGCTGGAGTGATGTCCTCGACGTCGGTGTTTTCGGCATCTAAACAGCTGGTACTCTCTTCGGCGTGCTGGTGTTCTGGCACGTCTATGCCTTCTTCAAAGATGTCGTCGGGGATCGAAGCTGACGAGCGCGCCATTGTTCTTCGAGCTCGTCAGTCCCGAATCGTTTTCTTGGAGCGGAATGAGGCACAAGCGATACAGTCTTTGGCCTTGTGCTCCGGTGAGAGGCAAATGTTGCACACCTCATGTAGGTCGGTGTGGGGAAACTTCGACCCACATCAAGGACACTTCTTGAATGGCGTCCTTTCCATGAGCCAGAAAGTAAGGCCTAGATAGGCCTGAAGGCCTTCGTCAACGACCGGAATCGAAGACTTCGAAGTGGTGAAGAATCGCGTCGATGTGGAGCGCGATCGAAACAATTCCCGTGAACTGGTGAGGATTGGGCGTCGAAGGAAATTCGGTTCCAAACCAGAGCGCAGGAAACACATCCGAGCCCGATGACGGATAAAAACAATCTGAGGATGGAGCCGATGCCCATGCGCAATGTGGTCCAAAGGAGGAGTCACCTATCTCGTGACTTCCAAAGAACTTTTCAGGACAACAACAAACTGCAAACATCCGGGCCCAAAACTAGGCGGCGATCTATGCACAGTGTGCAATCTGCAGATAATATGCCTCGAACATATGTATTTTATTTGCAGCCAGAGCTCTTTACTATATTATGTTCATCTCTCGCGCCTCGTCCGTGTGCCGCGAAGCTCGACGCTTGGCGCCATATCTGGGGCTCGCATCCAGTGTGTGACATTCCTTCTCTTTTCACCAGGCTCAAGCTGTTGAGATGGGCTGCCGGCTGAACAAGCCCCCCAAGCAGGAGGCCCCCGCCCAGGAAAAATCTAATCCACCAAGAAGAGGCCTTAGGTGGAAACAAAAAACGACGCGTCCTGCGAATACCGCTTCGTGAACTTCACGACGCTAGACACCGGTGAGTGAGGGGGCCGGGAGGGGGTGGGGTCAGGGTGGGCTGCAAGGTGCACTCTTGGCTTCAGAAGCACTGGGCGACAGCCGACGGGAGTAAAGCACAATTCAGAAGTAAGGGGATGATGCAAATAGGTTTCTGCCAACGATGGGCTCTTGCGCAAGGGAGAGTCGCAGACCCCGGAGAAGGGGAGCTTTCTCCAGGGCATTCACTTTGAAGCTTGAGTGTAAGGCAGAGATGGAGGCCGAGGGAGTCTGCAGCAGGGAAGATTGTGTGGGTCTGACTTGCCTGCTATGAATATGAACGCGTATCTGTATGTTAACAGACAGAGTGAGTAGGCAGAGCGTATCTTTATGGGGCCATGTGCTTGAAACACATGGCCCCATAAAGATAAGAATCTTTTTGCGACGGCAGTAAGTCAAGTGTGCCCGTCCAAGTGGGACGGCTCAAACAGAGAAAACAAAATGCTCATTCCCAATGGCCGGCCACCGTTTAGCATAAACGGTGACGCTGGCCAATGGGAAAGAGGGGTGGGGCTTAAACCCTGCAAGAGGAAGCTCCTCAGATCATAAGATCTCGCCAGCGCTTACGCTAGGCTTCGACCTAAAAACAATTGCACACTTTTTGCTGTAGCAGAAAACACAACATTCATACAGGACCTTGAATAGGAATTGCTTCTTTTTGGCCCTACCATTAATTTTCCTTCTTAGACTTATCTATACCTAACTAAAACACAGAAAATTAGCCAGATTAGTAAATTTTACTGCTAAATTTCAAGCCAATTTTAAGTGGAGTGAAAGTTACAAGCAAACCAAAAACAGCATTTCTTATGGACCGTGAAAAGTATAGTTATCACTGACTGGGTACATAATACATTACTCCTTATAGTGTCCAATAAAGGCACAGTGCAGTTTGCACACAGATTTATACTTTAGTGTGAATTTAGGATATCTCGGAAAGAATGACATTTTTCCTTTTTTAAAGAGTGTTTAATTTTACTTACAAAATCATGTAGCAGAACTGCACAACACAAAACACATGGTCAAGGTCCATTCAAGAAAATGGCTTAAAAAAACACTTATGTAGCTAAAAGGCTGCCACGACTGCTGATTAAGTTAAACATTCTCTGTTGACATATATAAGTAGCATGGAGTCCAGGAATTTGAATCCTGGGCGAAAGGCATGCGATATTGCTATGTTAAACAGAATATACAAAATAACTTAGTGCACTCACCCTCTCGTGTTTGTATATAAGGTTTTCAGATTTTGCCAATCCCACAGCAAGCTGAGCCATTGTTTGATTATGAAGGCTTTCTCTCATGGACCCAGCCAAAAACGGAGCAAGGAGCTGCACTGACCAGGTTTCGGGCAATTGTCTCAAAACCTGAGCTGTGTTGAACTCAGGGGCATGTTTGTTTAAAAGGTCCACACCAGCCACCTGGAGTGTACCATCAGAGGAGTCTGGATTCAAGTAGATAGTGAGTAAGAGATGGAAGAGTCTCTGCCGGTAGGGTGCATCTTTACTCACAGAGTTCCACAGACAATAGTCTTCAGCAGCAGGGAAGTCTTTCAACTGGTGGACAAGTATGTTCAGAGCTTTGTCATGTTCTTCCAGCTTCCCGTATAGTATTGCACTTTCCAGATGAAGATCAGTATTCTTTATTTTATCTGTTAAACAAAGACGATCATATTAGTGTTCTGACAAATCACAAATGTGTACGAAGTTTTCCTAAAGTTGATCTAAACACCAAAATGTGTTTCTTATGGCCAAGTGCAATGGGTAGAAAACAATTTGGATAATGTCCATAAAAGATCGCAGATAAGAGTCAGCAGGGATTTAGAGTTAGTTCAAAATCCATTTCATCCTGTTGTTGTGCATGACTACATAAGATGTTAACATTTTTATTAAAAATAAACATATCTAAATGAAGGCATCTGCCAAATAAGGTTCCTAATACTAGGCTGTTGAAATTGCACAATAAATTAAGACAATCGACAATGTAAACCTATTTGGAAATACACCAACATGAAGTCAATTAATGGGTTAGCATAGAATAAACTTCACAAAATCAAAGGGCATAACCCTGCCTCTTCATTGAAGACTTTGGTAGTACAGAACAAGTTATTTACCTGCGGTTACATTCTTTCTGGTGGATACGCTGCCTAGCTGCAAATTCCTCAACTTAAGAATATCCCAAGGCACCAGACTGGATCGGAAACAATGTTCCCAGCAATGCTCCCAAACGCAGATAGATGTCCGCAAGGTTGCTCCAGTGACTTTGTTCAGCTCTGTAGGAGTCACAAATAAATGTCACCCTTGAACACCGACATCAATTTATTAATCTTGCTCCTTCTGCTTCTTCCAGATGCAGAGCACCACAAAAAAACTGAAGTTGAAAGTGTGTCAAAACTTAACATTCACGATGTCCAGGAGTCCACTCTACAAATTGCGAGGGCACAGAGGAATCAGCGGTTAGAAAGAGTATCCACCAGAAAGAGTTAGCAAAGGTAGGTAACTTGTTCTTTGACAGATACTTCTAACTGTAGATTCCTTAACATAAGAATAGATATCACTGACCACTGAAGTGAATCATGAAGGTGGAGGGTCTGGTGAGTGGACTCCGAACAGAAAGTCTTGCAGGACCAAGGTGGCTATATGGCCCTCCCATCAGGCCTGGTTGTTTCTGAACGAGTGCACCAAAACCCACTTCACGGCCTGGCAAATATGCAGAACCAGCTCCCCTGGTGGAATGACCCCACAGGATTTCAAGCCGCTGCTTCTTGGCAAGCTTGTGGCCGATTTTAATGCAGAGGATTAACCATCTTAATGTGTTCATTTTCTCACCTCCTTTTCTTTCTTTGCTCAAGAAAATCCTACAAAGAGCTGGTTATCCGCACAATGGTCCCTTGTGCGGTAATATAAAAGCTCAAAAGGTGTCCACAAAAGAAATGTTAACTGTAAGACCCATTGCAGCATGATAAATGGCTTTGGAGGAAACACGCAAGTCAAACCTTTGATAAAATGCATCACAAAAGGTGAGTTAAATAAAGATAGTTGATCAACTAATCAAAAAGACTGAAAGGGCCAACAAGTAACCCTTAACTGAGCCCACTGCAGGCTTGGTGACTCAACGGAAAAACAAACACATCCTAGAGTCTGGCCTGCAGATAGTAGGTATGACTAGCACCCAATGTTTCCCATCACCCAGTATAGATGGAATTTCTCAAAGGACATTGTGCTGCAAGGATAACTGACTACTGTGGCCGACAGACTGAACAGATTTAACTGTTGCTACTCAGTCGCACGAATGGGGATTAGGTCATGGAGAATCAGGAGCAGGACCCTCTCCTGTTGCTGAGACAGGAGGTCCTCCTGACGTGGTAGATGGATCGGAGGACAAATGCTCATGAGGTCTGGGTACCATCCTCTCCAGATGCACTCTGGGTATACTGTGATTAATTGAACCTGGTCTATCCTGATTGTCCTTAGAACTTGAGGCAAGAGAGGCAGTGGCTGAATGTGTGCAGGAGGGAGAACCATGTGTCATTCTAGCAGCCTCAGACCTCCTGGTCAGTGCAACACTCTCCTGGACTCCTGCCGCTCATTCTAATGAGTCAGTTCCTCGCCCACTGCCTAGTGGACGCCAGTTCGGTCCCAGGTGACTGCTGCCACAGATGTCCCCAGGCCGACACACCATCTAGTCTGATTTTATTCCTTTTTTCATTTTTGGTGCTCTGGGTTAACATTTGTGGGGCGGGGGGGGGGGGGGGGCTCGAGAGAATTAGAATTATTTTTAGTGGGTTTGGTTAGGGTTGCTGGTTGGGACCAGCCCCGTCACTCTCCTGCTACTGCCATTATTTCTGCAGTTTCCCAATCCCTTCCCTCCGACCTCCCTGCTAGACTCTCCCACATCCCAGGAGCACAAATGGAGGCCACTATGCAGCTGCGCTGCCGGTGCCAAAGGCAAACCTGTCTGCGCCTGGTCATGCCTGGACCGTGCCCAGTGCCAGGACCCCTGGATCTCCCGCCACCCGCCGATACACAGCCAAGGAATTCCTGGATATGGACCCCAGACACCGAAACGACAGCGGATTCATCCCCTCACCTTGATCAACCAAGGACTCTTCATCTGCCAACATTGCCACTTCTCCTGCAGCAAAACCTATGAAGGACACAGCGCCACTCCTGCCCAGAGGATCATGAACAACCTGAAACCACTCCAAAGCATTCTGCTTAACACCCGCTCCCTCAGCAAGCGAGCCACGGAAATCTGGGACACCATCACCACCTTCTCTACTGATGTCACCTTCATCATAGAAATGTGGCTCAACCCCTCCTCGAACCCCGCCATCGCCACTCCTACAAGATAAGACACCAAGGGCTACAAGATAAGACACTAAGACTGTACCAAACAAAAACAGAGGAGGGGGCATTGCCATCAACTTCAAGGAAACCATCAGATGCACCATCACCAACAACGACCCCATGCCTATCATGGAACACATCAAAATCCAACTACAGACAGATGTGAAGATCATGATAAGAGGCACCCTCGCCTACAGATCCCCTGAACCCTAACCATCTTTCTGCAATGCCATCGCCAACCTCATCGCCCCCCCCCCCCAGCCATCAACTCCCACCACTACGTCCTACTCGGCAACCTCAACTCCCACATCGACAACCCAGACGACGCAAACTCCATCGCCCTCCTGGAGAACCTGAAGAACACTTGCCTCACCCAACTGGTCACCGAACCCACCCACAAGGGCGGACACACTCTCATCACCATCTTCACCTCCAGCAACAGAATCAAATTAAGCACACCACAGAACTCACCAGGACTGACCACGTAATTGTAAACTTCACCATCTCCGACACCCAGTATGCCATCACCAAGCGTCGCCACCGCAGCTGGAGAAAGGTCACTGGAACCCAGTGGACACAGACCCTCACCACCACCCAACATGCAGCAGACCTTAACCAGGCCGTCCAGGACTTTCCCGCCTAGATCACAAACTGGGCCGACAGAGTCGTCTCACTGAAACCAACAAAAGCCAACACCAACAAAACCTCAAAACATGCCAGCTGGTACATCCCTGACCTCCAAGCACAACTGCTACCAACTGCAGAAGCTTTTTGGCGCGTCTCAAAAAATTCAGACAACAGAGCCGTTCACAAAACAGCCCTAAGCATCTACCACCGGCACACCAAAGAAGGCAAGGAAAGCAGCCATCGCCGCCTGGATTGACACAGCAGCCAACCACACTAAAGAACTATTGAAAATATCGAGGAATTCTCCAACCTAACAGCCACTGTGAGCATCATCCACCACTCCCAAGAACTCTGTGACACCCTCTCCGACCATTTCCACAGCAAGATTACCACTATCTACAACAATTTTGCCCTCCAACCCACCACCCTCAATCTCAACGACCTCAATGTAACCAGCGAAGACCAACTATCACCATCCGGTCTCCTCTCACCACCCAGACCACCACAGACCTCATGTCTTCAGTCCACTTCAGGGCACCCACCGACCCCCTGCTCTCACCACTTCTTCAACCTTGGAACAAGCCCATTCAGCTTTGAACTTACCAGAATCCTCAACACCTCCATCACCACAGCAACCTTCCTAAGCAGATGGAAACACGCAGAAGTGAGACACCTCCTAAAGAAACCCTCCACCGACCCCAGCTATCTAAAACATTTTCAACAATCTCCCATCTTCCCTACCGGCCAAAATACTCAAGAAAGCCATCAACCAACAACCCGAACTCCTGGAACAAAACCACCTACTGGACACCTCACAATCAGGATTCCGTGCAAACCACAGCACTGAGACAGCGCTGATTGCTGCCAAGGAAGACATTAGGACTCTCCTCAACCGCAGAAAAACTGTGGCCCTGATCCTTCTCCGCCTCTCTTCGTTGTTCAACAGTCTCCCACAAAACCCTCATCAACAGACTCCACAACGTCGGCATTCAAGTCGCCCTTAAGTGGATTGCCTCCTTCCTTACAGGACGCACACAGAATATCTGGCTGCCTGCGATCACCTCTGCACCCAAGAACATCCTTTGCAGTATACCCAAAGGATCATCACTTAGCTCCACCTTATTCAACACCTGCATGACGCCCCTTGCAGATGTCGTCAGATCCTACGGCCTCAAAATAATCTCCTACATTGACAACACTCATACCCTCGCTCACTGAGGACCCCACCAACGCCAAAACCAACTTCTCGAATCCCAAGACCAACATAACCAACTGGATGAGAGACAACTGCCTCAAACTGAACTCAGCCAAGACAAAAGTACTGATCTTCGGGAACAACACCTCCACCTGGCACCACAGCTGATGGCTGTCTGAACTTGGACCAGCTTTGTCACCAACAGATCGCGCACGCAACCTAGGGATCATCCTCGACATCCAATGACAATGAAACTGCAAGTCAACTCAATCGCCTTCTACTGCTTTCACACTCTTTACATGCTCCGCAGAATCTTCAGATGGATATCAATTAAAACCAGAAAGATTGTCACTCAGGCCCTCATCACCAGCCGCCTCAAATACAGCAACGCTCTCTACACTGGCATCTCCAACCAGCTCCTCAGGGAGACTCCAGACCATACAAAAAAGCAGCATCCAAACTCATCCTGGATCTTCGGAAATGGTCACACATCACCCCCACCTCAGAAACCTCCACTGACTCCCCATCCAGCAGAGATGCCCTTTCAAGATCCTCACGCACATTCACAAGACCCTATACGTTCAAGGACCATCCTTTATCAACCAACAACAGAAATTCCATCAATCCTCCAGACACCTGTGTTCCTCCTAACTTGTCCTCTGCCACACCCCCGCATCTGTAGCGGTGGCAATTCCTTCTCCTACATCGCCACCAAGATCTGGAACAACCTGCTCCTCCACCTGCGAACATCACCTTCCCTAACGGACTGCAGGAAGAGACTCAAGACTCGGCTTTTCTACAGAGAAACAGCATTCTCATTGTCCAGGTACCCCTAGGGGTGATAGTACTGCACCTTACAAAGGCTATCGATTGATTGACTGTAGTTAGAATGCATTTGCTATTGACTTTCCTTAAGAAAACTTCAGTGCGCAGTACAATTGACACTGCATGTTCTCGCCTGTAGTGAACAGATCTAACCATGGTCGAAAGCCCTCCTTACCACCTTTGGATGATGGAGAAGCCACTCTTCATTTCCAGCCTACCTCTGCTCAAATGATGGGCTACTAAAAAGATGTTCTGTTGGTATATTCACTTCCATTGGCACAGGGCTTCCGGTCATACGACCAGGAATATACCCCGCCCTGCTTGTTGCAGTACCACAAGTCAGTTGTGATGTAAGTGAGGACCAGCACCAACCTCCCCTTGATGAAGCAAAGAAAGGCTTTCAGGAGCAGACAGGGCACTTGAAGCTACAAAACCTTGAGGCCCTCTGCCGGAGGTCACAGGCTCTGATCTTCACCTCTATTAGGTGGCCTCCTCACCACAGCAGTGACACGTTTATCACAACTATGATGTCTGGGTGGGGAAGGGAAATCAGCCTGCCACAAGTTGGCATTTTTCTGCCACCACAGAAAATATAGAGCGGTCTCCTCTGAGATTTGGATGGAGTCAGGGAAGCAGCCCGCATTCTGGTCCCATTGAAACCGGAGGTTCCACTTCAGGGCCCACACATGCCATCTTGTGTTTGAGACGATGAGGATGCACGATGCAAGGGATGCTAGGTGTCCAAGAAGCCTCAGAGCCGTCCTCACCAAAACGCGGAATTGAGCCGGTCACATCGTGATTGTATACTGAATGGTCTGGACTCATTGCGCAGATGGGAAGGTACTGAACACCAGTGTGTCCATTACAGCTCTTATGAAGGCAATCCTCTCCATGACACACAGGGGGGACTTTAGCTTTTTGACATGAAAACCCCAAAGATGACAGGAGTCCCGAAGTAGTCTATGGAGGACTGCGATGAGCTAGCCTTGAGCAACTTGTCTTCTAGGCACAGGAAGAAAACAAGTTACTTACCTGTAACTTTAGTTCTCCAGTATTGGAATCTTTCATAGATTCACATGCCTGAATCATTTCCCGTCGTCGATACGGGAGTCTCCGGTATATAAAAAAGCAGTGCTTAGTAGTATAGCAAACTGAAAAGAGGCCTAGGCCCATTTCCCTTTTGCAACCCATAGCCTTTGTTATGTAAAAAAGGCCCAAACTTTTCCCTGAACCAATCAGTGCTCCTCACCCTCTAGAACACTCCTTAGAGAACCTTCTGCCCCTCAAATTTTTCGCGCACTTGTGCATATAACACACTTCTTGTGCTAAATCCGAGGTGAGCCTCTCAGGGGAGGAGGTTGGGTGCATGTGAATCTATGAAAGATTCCAATACTGGAGAACTAAAGTTACAGGTAAGTAACTTGTTTTCTTACTCCAGTATTGGAACTTTCATAGATTCACATGCCTGAATCAGAATAGCGAGCAGTGAAAAAACAGAGCACATTTTCCTGATACATTACATAATCATGCAATACCATTAGAAAATGAAGCATAATCTCATATACATACTTATATAAAATGTGACTTTGTAAACAAAAGAAATTATGGATGGAGGGATGCAAGAAAGGCTCACCGTTACTGGATGATATTCCGCAGTACCGCCTCTCCCACCGCCGCATCCGATTCTGCGGCTGCCTCCAAGCAGTAGTGCCTGGTGAAGGTGTGCGTAGATGCCCAGGTTGCTGCTCTGCAGATATCCTGGATTGTCACTCCTCCAAACAATGCAGTGGATGTGGCCACTGCCCTCGTGGAATGGGCACGGACTCTTGCATTCAAAGGCTTTCCAGCAGCTTGATGACAGTAGACAATTGCACTGGAAATCCATCTGGCAATTCCCCTCTTTGACAGCGGGAAACCTTTCCTGGGTGCGCTGAAGGCGACGAATAACTGGGAAGACTTGCGAAACGCCTTAGTTTCTTTCAAGTAAAATTTTATACATCTCTGAACGTCCAGCAAGTGTAATACTCTTTCTGTCGCTGTTGATGGATGAGGAAAGAAACGCTTCGGCACCAATGGTTCGTTCAAATGAAAGTCAGTTGGCACCTTCGGAATGAACTTCGGGTTTGTCCTGAGAATCATCTTATCCTCTTGAAATTGCAAGAAAGGCTCCTGATTCGTGAGCGCTTGTAGTTCACCTACTCTTCTCGCCGAAGTCAATGCGATGAGAAGAGCCACTTTCCAGGACAAGAACTTCAGGTCTGCCCTGTGTATCGGTTCATAAAGGTGGTGGAGGCTTTCCTGGTGGAAAGACTCTGAATATTCCTTTCGTGAATTGTTGGATAATCCTTGAGGACCATAAACATGGGCCTCACGATGATCTCCTGTAGCGGGATAACGCAGCCATGCACCTTAATGGAGGCGTGTGCTAATCCTGACTTTGCCAACAGCAGAATGTAAGGTATAATTTAATGAGGTGCAGCAGTAAGAGGGTGAACATCATGCCTCTTACACCACAGACAAAACCTCTTCCATTTCATTCTGTAGGTTTTGTTGGTACTCTCCGCTCTGGCCTTGGACAGGATCTCCCTACATTCATGTGAGATGTTCAGATGGCTAAACTCACAGTGTTCAGGAGAAAGGCTGCTAATCGCAAGGATTTCGGGTCCGGATGGTGCACCTGCCCCTTGGACATTGTCAGAAGCGATGGAATCAGGCGCAACCGAATTGGACGATCCTCCGACAGTAGCAGCAGTTCCGTGAACCAGTGTTGTCTGGGCCACCACGGGGCTACTAGGATCAGCCTGCACAGCTCTTTCTTGATCTTCACCAGTACGCGAGGGAGAAGAGGAATTGGAGGAAAACCGTAGGCAAAGATGCCTGACCATGCCATGGAAAACGCATTCCCCCAAGCCAGCTTGCGAAGTACCGGCATTTTCTGTTTTCCTTTGTAGCGAAGAGGTCCACTATCGGTGTTCCCCATCTCCGAAAGACGTTGTCCAGGATGTCCTGGTCCAGCTCCCATTCGTGGCAGGACGATTTTAGCCTGCTGAGAGTATCCGCCTTGATGTTTTGATCCCCCGGGAGGTGTTCTGCTGTCAATGATATTCCCTGCTAAATATCCCATTCCCATATCTCCTGGGCTTCCTGAGACAGGGAGAGAGATCTTGTTCCCCCTTGCTTGTTTACATAATGCATTGCCGTAGTGTTGTCTGTTCTTATCAACACCGGCGCACCTTTTATCCTTGGCAGAAAAGACAGTAATGCCAAGCGGATCGCCCTGAGTTCCAGCAGATTTATATGTAATTGTTGCTCCTCTGCCTTCCAACGGCCGCTGACCTGAAAGTCCTGAAGGAAACCTCCCCATCCTTCTAACGACGCATCCGTCGTTACCACTAGCGGAGCTGCTCTTGCTAGAAGCGTAAGTCCTTGAGATACATTTGCCTTTTGGGTCCACCACTTTGCTGCCTGCAGCATGACTGGTGTCACATTTATTGTATCGTCGAAGGATCTCTCCGACTGACGCCATTGGAGATCGATCTGTTCTTGCCATGGTCTCATCCTTAGCCTGCAGCAAGGTACCAGTGGAATACAAGAGGACAGCAAGGATTTGTACCTGCGGACTGAAAGAGACTTTCTTTTTCCCAAGTCTTGGAAGAGGGACACCATCCTCAGCTGTCTTTCCTCGGAGGGAAACGCTTTGTTGCATTCCGTGTCCAATATTGCCCCCAGAAATGTGATACCTCTTGCTGGGTGGAGGTTTGACTTTCCCTCGTTGAGAGTCAATCCTAAATTGACGAATAAGTCCATGCAAGCTTGCGTCGACGCTCTGGCCTGTGTCTTTGATGGTGCCTTGACTAACCAGTCGTCGAGGTACGGAAATATTTGATGTCTTTGCTTTCTCAACACAGCCGCCACTGGAGCCAGGCATTTCGTGAACACTCTTGGCGCTGACTTCAAGCCGAATGGCAGCACCCTGAATTGGTAATGGCTTCCGGCTACCCAGAACCGAAGGTACTGCCTGTGTGCAGGATGTATGGGCACGTGGAAAAACGCGTCCTGTAGGTCCAATGTGGTCATATGATCTCCTGGGTTTAATAACGGAAGGATGTCCTGTAGGGATACCATCCTGAAAGATTGTTTCTTGAGATAGGTGTTTAAGGATCTGAGATCCAGAATGGGGCGCCACTGGAGCTTGTTTTTCTTGATAAGAAAAAAACGGGAGTAAAACCCCTTATTTTCCTGGGATTTCGGTACCGGTTCTATTGCTCCCTTTCGGAGCATTGCCCGAATCTCCTGCCGGAGTTGATGCAGATGATTGGCTCTTTGGTGCATCAGTGGCGTACAAGGGGGCGTCTGAAGAAATTCTAGGGTGTGACCGAATTGAACTATATTGAGGACCCATTGGTCCGTTGTAATTGTCCGCCAATTGTGAAGATAGTGAGCAATCTTTCCACCCAGGGGAGCATCTGACAGAGCCGGAAGATGAAGGTCGTCATTGGCGACGGGTGTTGTCCTTTCCTCGGCCACCACGTCCTCTTGGAGTCGATTTTGTGTATCCTCCTGACGGACGCTGGTTATATTGTTGACGGTATGGCTGCGATGAGGACTGATAAGAAGATGAATATCTCCCTTGTTGGTATCCTCTCCTATACGAGGATTGCCCTCTCCCCCTGGAGCCACGAAAAGGGGTTTTCCTGTACTGCAGTGTTCCCAGAGCCTTTGCAGTATCAGTATCCTTCTTGATACTTTCCAGCATATCATCTATATGTTTTCCAAATAATTCTTCTCCATTGTAGGGAAGGTCCAGGATTTTGTTTTGAACCTCCGGCCTAAATGCTGTTGCTCGCAGCAAACCTTGCCTGCGGAGGACCGCAGCTCCTCCAAGGGATCTAAATGCCGTGGTCGCTATATCCATAGCGCAGTCTATGACTTCGGCCGAAGTCCTCTCACCTTCCATAAGACTTTTCTTCACCTCCTGCTTCTCTGGATCTGGCACCAGGTTAACGTATGGAGACAGGTCGCACCACATCTGCCTGTCATACCTCCCCAATATCGCCAGGGCATTTGCGGCTCTTACCAGTAGAGCAGACATTAACGAAAAACGCTTCCCTGCGTTATCCAACCTTCTGCCCTCTTTGTCTGGAGGTGTTGCAATCGGAGCAGATGGGTTCCTGGATTTCTGTTGTGCCGCCTGCGTGATAACAGAATCCGGTTTGGGATGACCCAAAAGGCACGATGGAGCATCGACCGGTGCTTTATACTTTTTATCTAGTCTGGCCAGAACCGGTATTACCGTCGCTGGCGTCTCCATGACCTTCAATCCTTCTTTCCAGATATGAGACACTATAGGTAGAGATCGTACAGATCTCCGATACGAGTCCTTAAAGTCCTATAGAAAACATTCCGTTTTCTCCTCGGTCATGGTCAGTGCAAACCTCTCAGTGGCTCTCTCCATCAGATTATGAAATCCACCAATGTCCTCCGGTGGCGAGTCCACTGGCCTCTGCGGAGGAGTTGCAGGTGATGGGGCAATATAATCATGCCATTATGCACTTGTGTCCGCAATCTCACCATCCTCCTGATCCTCATCCGAGGTATCGTGGTGTGTTGTCGGTGGTGGGGACCTAACAGTAGGTTCCTGCACAATCTCTCTCCTCCGAATCGGAGTTCCTGGAACCGATCGTGGACGTGGAGTAGCCTCTATAGCCTGTTGAGCGACTGGAGTCGCTGGGTATCTCTTCCTATAATCCTCCAACATTCCTTGGAGATTCTTCAACAAAGAGGATGGTACACTGGTCATCTCCTCTCGTTGCTGCTGTCGATATCGATGTTGTTCCTGGGGTTGTTCTTGATAAACCCCATATTCTTCCTCAGAATCGTATTCTTGGCACTTGACCTGTAATTGTGAAGGGCTACTGGCAATACCATACTCTTCATCCTCCTCCGAATCTTCCTCCTCCAGTAAGTGAGACAGTAGCAATGGGGAGACCTTGCTTGGAGATGTAACCTCAGGTGTTACAGGTTTTTTCCAAGGCACCAACCTTTTTTCTGGTGTTTTTTCCCTCGTCGACGAGCCCGTCGACGAGATTCCCATCGCCGTCGTCGACCAAGTCATTGTCGTCGACGCTACCGTCGACGTTGTACTGACCGTCGACGCTGTCCTCGTCGACGTCGTCGTCCTCGTCGACGCTGCCGTAGACACGGTCGTTGACGCCTGAAATCGTCGACGCTGTCTTCTCACCAGCCTTCTCCTTCTTCGTCGACGACGGAGGTGTTTTCGTCGTCGTCGATGGCCCCTTTTTAGTCGACGGTCCCGTCGACGGAGTTGATTTCCCCTCAGAAGGCGCAGAAGAAGATCGTTTGATGGTAATCTTGATCTTCTGAGGTGACTGTGGTGGATCTGAAGTGGATTTTGTTCCTTTCACCTCACTAGCAGATCCCTTCTTCCCCTTAGATGAGACTGAAGGGGATTTTGAGGGACTGCGCCCTGAAGACCCTGGAGTGGTCTTTTTTGGGACCTTCTCAGGTCTTTCCCCTGAGGAATGTGTCTGAGGAGATCTACTTCTCTTCTGAGATCTCTTAGACGCCACAGATTCCTCCTCACTCTCACTTGAGAGGATTTCCTTCCTGGCTTTGACTTTCTGAAGCCAGATCAGAAGCCTTCCCTCACGATCTCTCAAGGTCTTATTTGAAAAGGTACGACATACCTTACAATCTGCTGCCTTATGGTCTGGGTAGAGACAGTAGATGCAGTCCTTGTGAGGGTCATCTGTATAAAGCCTCTTCTTGGAGCAGGTTGAACAAGCTCTAAATAATTCTTTTTTCTCTTTCTCAGACATGGTTGATGTAAAAAACCTCAAATCCAAGTCAAAATACTGTAGAAGTAAAGAGTTTGAGCAGAGCTCAAAGGAGACTCCCTAGCACAACGTGCGGTAGAAAAATCTGAGGGGCAGAAGGTTCTCTCAGGAGTGTTCTAGAGGGTGAGGAGCTCTGATTGGTTCAGGGAAAAGTTTAGGCCTTTTTTACATAACAAAGGCTATGGGTTGCAAAAGGGAAATGGGCCTAGGCCTCTTTTCAGTTTGCTATACTACTAAGCAGTGCTTTTTTATATACCGGAGACTTGAGTCTCGACGACGGGAAATGATTCAGGCATGTGAATCTATGAAAGTTCCAATACTGGAGTAACATATGTATCCTCGTCCTCCAAGGTGAGCAGTGACCACACTTTTATAAATACCCAAGGACTGAGTTAAGGCTGATTAGGATCACAGTATACTGAAAGTATTACAACCCCACCATGAACTGCAAGTAACATCTGTGGGACTTAAGGACGTGTATATGAAAATATGAATCCTGCAAAACCAGGGACACAATCCAGTCTTCTGAGTACAGAGCAAAAGGAATCTGTGTCAGACTTTGTCTTGCCGCAGAAAGGGTATCAGTAGACGGATGTCCAGTATAGACCCAAGGCCTCTCTGTCCTCCTTTGGTATGAGAAAGTAGCACAAATGGCACCATTCACCTCGCCCTGAAACCGACACATGCTCAATGGGAACTTTGATCACCAGAAGGACGACTTCTTGCAGCAAGATAGCAAAATATTTCTTTGATGTGGGGTTATGCTGTGTAGCACACATCACCTGAGAGGGTATCCATGCACTTGGGCAGGTGTGTAGGTTTGTGGTCCCCAAGGAGCTTATACGTAATCTTGCGGAAATCAAGAAGTGAGAAGGAGGATCCAATGTTTTGAGGGAGGTCGTTCCATTTCTTGGGTGTGATTTAGGAGGATGAACGATCTCAAATCTTGCTTTTGTGGATGCAGAGAATGTGTACCAGTAAGAATGAGGCAGAGCGTAGGTGTCTGGTGGGTTGGCAACCGGGTAATCTAGTCCGGTGTTGTGTAGGGCTTTGTAAGTATGGGTAAGAAGTTTGAATTGGCTGTGCTTGTGAATGGGGAGCAAGCGAAGCTTCCTGAGGTGCAGTGTGATGTGGGTGCGACTTGAAAGATCGAGTACGAGTCTTGCATCGGTGTTCTGGATGGTCTGAAGTCTGTGTAGGAGGTGTTTTGAAATGGGGTGGGTGGAAATGGGGCAGGGAGGAAATGACATTCAGGGTTTTGTTGAGTAATTCATAATACCCATCTGTCAAAGATGATTGCTCTCCAGCCAGGAAGGAAATGTCATATTGTGTCTCCCACAGGTAAGCCCTTGTGCTTTCTCGCCCAATTTTGAGTAGGGAGATGGGGTACAGTCCTTGGTCCTTTTGCACTTATTTCGCATTTTCGACTTACTGGAACACTAAATTGGAACAGAACTTTGTTTGGTCAGGGACCAACATCTAATTCCTGCAGTCAAGGCACAGCTTGAATCTTGTTGTATTCGGGTGGAGACTTCACTCGTGGCACACTGATGGAACATAATTTTCTTTTAAAGTCTTTGAAAAACAAAGTTGAGGTAGGAGTTCCGGATCTGTGTCTAACAACATGGAAATAAAAGAATTGGCGCTGGAGCACAAGGGTGGCACTTATATGCAGCTTCTGTTCGTCACCATGGAGCCACACAGAACCACATGGTGCCACCTATCAGCATACAGTAGCATTGCTGAGAAAATTTCCAGATCCAGTCTGGTGCCCAGGGATATTTTTAAGATGAAGTCTCTGTGATTAGAATAGCAGTCTCCAACAGGCCGACCGTGATCTACTAGTAGCTTGCAGCCTGTATTGGATAAGCTCGCTGCCTCACCCTTGGATCTGGATGATTGAAGCTGCCTTGCTGCAGATGCTTCAATTTTAAACTCGCTGCACTTGTCCTATGGTGTGGGGAAAGGTGACAGAAGCCGCAGGCACCACACTTATATAAATAATGCTGCTCTCTGGAAAAAAAAACGGACGATAAGAAAATGACACCTATTGGAGCACACTATTTGAAAACTTTAACCCTCAAAAATATTACCTCCATGAATTATTATTTCATTAATCTCAATGTAAAATATTAGAGGGTTGAAAATACTTTATTATTCTTTGTCTTCATCTTGCTTTCCTTTTTTCTTTCACTTCATTTTTCTTCTCCTTTTTCTTTCTCTTCACCTTTCATTTCTCTCTTTCTCCTCATCTTTCTTTTCATCTTTTCTTATCATCTTTGGCTTTTCTTCTCTTTATCTTTCTCTTTGTTTCAATCTCTTTTTCTGGATGTCCCTCCTTTCTTCTTTTCCTTCATACTGTTTGTCTGCTTCTCCGCCCCCCCTTATTTCTTTTCGGTCTTTTCTCCTCTTTTCTTGCTCTCTGTTCTCCTCTTGTCTTGCTCTCTTTTCTACTTTTCTTTGTGCCCTCTCATTTCCAAGTTTATTTCTATGTTTCTCATTCATTTCTGCTCTCCTTTGTTCCTTTCTCCCTTTGTTCTTCTCTTCTGCGTTTACTCTTATCTTACTTTCTCTCCTACTCCTCTCTATTTCATGATCTCTGTCTCCGGTTTATTCTTTATCTTCAGTCATTACTTAATTTTCTTCCGGTCTTCAGTCCTCATTTCTTTTCTATCTGTTCTTCTTTCATCTTTGTTCCTTCTCTCCTTTCTTCCTGTCTCATTACCTTTTCTTCATTCTCTCATTACTTACTTTCTCTCTTTTCTCTTTAGTCTTTCTTTCATGGTCCCCTCTCTAGCCTTCACTCCTTACTTTGTTCACGAGTGCTTTAATTCCGGAAGCAACTTTTTTGACCAATATTTAGTGTTTCATTTTTGCCTTAAATGTACACCGATGGACGGGAGTATGGCTGACAAAATAGGTTTAATAGTATCTCCCTATGAAGACTGCATGTACATATTGCTAATAGATCTAGCTAAGGATGAAATGTATTTTTTAAAAGAATAGGTGTGTGTGGTGTGTGTGTGTGTGTGTGTGTGTGTGCATTGTATGTGGTGTATGCGGTGTGTGCATGCACGCTTAGGTATTTTATCCTAGATTCAGAGCACCTAAATCTCAAGGGCAGGGCTTGCCAATAATCTTTGTACTATTTCATAAGTAAATGTTATTCTAAATCTTGAATCTTTAATGGAAAGCCAGTGTCTAACCCTCTGGAAAGCAAAACAATAGACATAAGGGCAATAAGCAAGATAATGGAAGTCTTTTGGTCTGTATCTCGCATAGTGTGATCCATTTCATGACAAAATGTGACACTCCCCTCTTAACGGTTATTTAAACACCACAGTAAAAGGATTAAACCGCTTCTAGGGGCCCCACAGGATACAGCTTTTATTCCATTCATAATTGTGGTAATTTCAACAGGCCTGGGTTTTGAAGGGGTCAGTGTTTGACTTGCTCAGCCATTATCCACCCTTATATAATAACTAGGCATTGGTCAGGCATTGATCAGAAGTAGATCTCACTACTGAAAAGGTTGGAGGCCACTGGATTAGAAGTATCCATCAGAGTGAAAAGCGCCTTTCTGCATTCTTTAATTTAAAAAAAAAGAAAAAAAGCCTTTTCACTGCTATAGCACCGAATATAAATTTCTAAACACCAATACACTCATAAAACAAGGATGACAGCTCATGTTCAATGATAAGTGAAGCAATCTCCAGGAGGAGACGGTCATCCAACTATGCAAAGAACCACTGTGCCAGACTGAATCTCACACCAGAGGACATCCTGCCAGTCATTACAGTGAGATGGATAGGCCAAATATGTGTGGATGTGTTCACCACGCAAATTAAGCCCCTCCCATTCCACTGCTGTTCCACAATGGTAGATTGGTATTAAAGATCCACTGGAAGAATCCCCAACAATCAGAAACAGAGCAGCATTTGATTGTTCTAAATCTGGACAGTGGGTACAACAGCCGCAAGTGGATTTCCCAGAGACCTGCTAGTGTGTCAGAGAATCCCCAAGGACTCTTGTTCACCTTTGGCAAATGAGCCCTAGAAATGTGGCTATTCAGGACAAAAAGAGCAGCTGTACCACTCTCCTATATTTTTCAATTTTGACAATAGTCTGGCAGGCTCCAATCTGTAGGGATCAACTGCACACCATGCAAAAGCTCCTTAATGTGGCCATTTTGGTGAACTCTTAGGTGCGAGACCCCTCCTATTGGTCGTGTGACAATCTCAAATGACTGCTCTTCTGTGACACACTCAAACTGAGCTTTGCTTAGCAGAACCATGATGCATATTCTTTGAGGTACCTCGGTGCACCCAGGGATGCTTCCTACTGGTCTCCCAAATTAATCTGAAATCCAGAGGGTTCGACCAAAGGACCCCTATGTTTTCTATTTTTTAAATAAATATTGTATTTTTGTAAATATTATTGGCTGTCATTGATGGCGCAACCCTGGTGAACATTAGTAAAAGAGATGTAAAATAAAACTATTTACAAGCATTACCCGTGCACATTCTTAGAGTTATCCATCACATAACTGATTGCAAACATTTATTTTATTAAGAATGGTGCTCACATAATGAAGGATGAGTGTTGCGTAGGACAAACCCATTTGCTGATTGGCTTTGGTCTGTCTGGAGGATACATAAACTGCATCTGCAAATGGAGCTCCTAAAGAGTTTGCATGCATGCATGCAGGCAGAGGCTCCACCAACCCCAACCTTGGGCTTGGGTCTTTGAATTTTTAAGAATGTTATGGACACACCTACAGGAATTGGCCATCTACCCAGCTGGTTAGCATTGGGAACATAAGGTGTAGCTATCATGTAGATCATTGAACTTCATCTAGGTCATGGCCTGTGTACTCCCAGAGCATGATGCGGATATTCTGCGCTCGTCCTCCTCCTCGAGACTACAACTTTTGCTCTGCTGAAATGCTGCCTGCCTACTGTGCTGCTGCTAACACTGCCAGTGTAGCCCCCAGGTCAGCCCAAGAAGTCATGCTTTGCAAAAAAAAGAGAGCAAGTCTGTGCTATCCCTCACCAGGGGATGGAGGCGGGTCGCTAAAGAATTAACCTCCAAAAGAAATCAGATGTCCATAAACATCAGCTGCGCCCATCACCAAAGAACTGCGGTGGATTTTGGGGGTTGGGGGGATCCACTGCACCCGAGACAATGCTAATAAATGCTGGAAAGTACACCCATCTCTGTACCAATACATATATATATTTTTTATTAATTTCCTTCCTCACCTCTTTGCCTTGAGCAGAAGACCAGCACCAAGATGGTTAGCTAGCTAGCTATAAACAGTGACATCTGTGGTGAGCTCTGAGCCCTTGGGGACACTGCCCTCTTTTTTGTGCTGTTGAGGTGTTTACAAGCCCTAGATAAATACCCAAAAGATACAAAATACCCCTGTAAAGGGAAAGATATAAAACAACTCCGTCTATCTATAAAATACTGAAAAAAATAAAGGTTAAAGTGACTTTGTAAGTAGATGCTAAAAATAGGCGTTACAAAAAAAAAACCTCTGAAATCCACCAATTATAGCTTACAGAATGCACTGCTTATTCTCTCAAAGATTACATCACTCATGACATTATGGTATTAAATGGCATCACTAATGACATCATACAATCACTGTGACATCATCCTACAGGGTGTGTGGACTTTTTTTTTGGGCAGAGTTTTATATAGCGCGAACTAGACCCGAACCGAATCAGGTATGAATGAATGAAACGGTTCTTGTCTTGCGCAAACTTAGCCCGATGGGCGTCAAGGCGCCTAAATCAAATATAGAAGCGCTTTACATATTTTCCAGTTATCCAGTTACGTTACATGAGGACACACTTTCATTTTAGGCACGGGGAGATTAAGTGATTTGCCCAGAATCACAGGAGGTTTTGGCGTCGTTACCGAGACTCGAACCCAGATCCCCAGGTCCGAGGTCGAGCGCCCTGTGGACAATTTTATATCCACCATATTGGGATTATCCTCTTAAAGACCTCATATGACCCACAAATTTAAAGTCAGGAGGTTGACGGGTATATATTTACCTACTGTAAAGATACTTTGCGTCAGGCTCTAGGACAACTCTCAGTAGAGTAGTTCCAGAGATGGTCAAAATGGAATACAACCTTACAGCTACGCTTACCCCACCAGTATGAAATAAACCACCTCTAAGTGAAACATCACTACAATCCACATTATTCATTGATCTGAAATGCCTCACAATCTTTAGTGAAGTTCTTGAAATAAATATGTATAGATTAAAGAATAGAATTTGTGTACACATCAAGGCATAGATGTGATGATGGTCTTTTCTGCCAAACAAATGAGTGGAATTAGCGCCAACCAGCTCTGCTGCTTTTGCTATGGCTAATATTGTATATTGAGATTATAGTTTGTTGCATGCTTCAGAGACACTCAGATTTGCTAAAACAAGAAATATCTGCAGCATGCAAAGATAATTTTACTTTCATCAGAAACCTCAGGTTTGTTTTTGAAAAATTAAACTAAGATAGAATATCTACAAACACAGACACTGGACAACTAAAGCACTTGTTATAAAAATGCAACCCATACGTTTAACTTTACGGAGGACAATACTGTAAGATATTAAAGCTATTTTCCTCTCCCCCAGATAACAATGTTTTTATGTGCCCTTAACAGTACCTCTCTTTCACATTAGACCACGGAGTTAGGGCAGGTCATTTTAGCTCTTCAGTTAGGCATACTACCGCTGAAAGAATAGAAGAGCCATTGGCCCATGTTGAAAGATAAGATTATTCTTTGTGACATGTATAAAAGAGGGTTCCAAGATTTAAAGCATGTATATTTTATGTCAGTCGATCACAATACCTTGCAGTCACTATAAGCTCCCTTTATTTAAACTTTTAATATAAAACTTTAAATACTACAGATTTTGACGCTTTGATTGCTTTAATACTATCCCTGCTCGAATAGTTTTTGTTATATTGTGTTTTACATTATTTTACTCATTCTTAAATTTTTTACGGTTTAAATAGGTTTATTGAATTACAAAATGAAGCACCTACATTCAAAGGCCGGTGGTCGTGATGTAAGAAATTAAAAATAGGAATAAACTGAGGAAAACAACTCCGCTTTCAAACTTGGTGTCACCACCCTCTTCCTGGGGAACTCACCTACATTGCTCATACTCATCTA
This sequence comes from Lissotriton helveticus, assembly GCF_964261635.1. NCBI lineage: Eukaryota > Metazoa > Chordata > Amphibia > Caudata > Salamandridae > Lissotriton > Lissotriton helveticus. The sequence goes on along the minus strand of NC_136069.1, from coordinate 1,120,504,105 downwards.
AGCCGCCCACACTTCAATTTCAGAACGAGTCCAACCCAATGCCTCATGGTTATTTCACATACCCATTGCCACGCAGGGTGTCTGCCACATCTTTAGTAGTTTGTGGATATGGTCGTAAGCCGGAGTACTCGCAAGCACAAAGTTTCCTATACTCTCGCTTAAGGAAAGCAAGGCATGGTGCCCAAGTTTTCTTGCAAGTTATTTCCCTCGCCTCAAGCATTGCTGAAATTCTTTCCATCCCAATTAGGGTTCATAGGTGATGCAACCACATATCACAGTCCAGGGCCACCTCCCTACCCCACAGTGCTGGCACAGCTTGTTTAGATGTGCAAAAGGCCAAGGCTATTGCCCTGATTCATTGTGTACACAGTGGGAAACATTAAAAACTTCGACTTTTAAAATAGACACATTTATGTGCTATTATGTCTCATTATATGTCATTTGTGGCTCTCAGCAGAGGTCTTAGTCAATAAACTTAAACTGAAACTGCTGGCCAAATGGATACTTCTGAAAAGGCACTGAAAATAAGCTCCTCAGCAGCATAGGAATGAACCCATGATAAAACTGAGCAGAGTATATGTATAGCTGCAAATCTGAGCAAATCTGGCCACCATGTCAGGGTCTGTTTGACTTTGGACAGCAATAAAACAACGTCGTCCAAATGACCAGTCACTGACTTCTATTGGAAATCCAATGCGTCTTGGAGGGGATGCATTTATAGGGAGCAGGGGGATATATGAGAACATTATCCCTTGCATGGTCTTTCACTTGACCAATGAGAATTGGGTCTGTTGCCTCAAAGTTGGACCAAAGATATTATTTTGCTTTTTATTCCCTGTACTGGATAGGCTTTGCAAGTAGTTGTGCATATGCACGAGCACAGGAATATGATTGGTTGAGGCCATGTTAGCCTAAATTTTTTCTTATTATAGCGAGGGCGAGCATCCTTAATATAACAATAGTTGTGTTTTCCACCTAGCTCACAAGTTAGGGGGACGGATATTTTGATAAGACAGTTATCTAGGTAGGTAAACACCCTTAATCCTATCCACCACATGTATGCCGCTACTGGGCTATCAAACAACATGTCCAATATTTTAGATTGCATCTCAGGGAAGAAGGATGTGCTTTTCAACCATCCTTGGTGGTGCCAAACCGATCCGGTTGCCAATTATCGGAGCCAACATATTTGAAGGTCTCACATTTAGATACTGTCTTATTATGTAGAATGCTTTCCATGAGCAACATCATCCTGACCAACCTCATCTTGATCGTGATCGGAAACATCAGAGTTATTGTACTTTTCAACCTCAGCTTCTTCCACAGCAAGTAGTAGACCTGCAGCTGGTGGTTAATGGGCAGATACCTCCTGCTGAACATTGTCAGGTGGAAGCAAGGGTGTCGGCAGAGGATCCTAGTGGTCTGGTGTTCTTACTTGAGGAGGTGGCTGTGGAAATGGCAGAGGTTGCTTTATTATTATTTATTTTTTTATTTTACAGAGTTTTATATAGCGCGAACTTGACCTGAAGGTTATAGGGTATGCGCTTTACATAGCACCAGTTGCGTTACATGAGGGTATTCATTTTTTTCGGCACGGAGAGATGAAGTGATTTGCCCAGAATCACAGGATGTTCAGAGTCATTGCAGAGACTCAAACCCGGATCCTCAGATTAGAGGTCGACCGCCCAGCCGTTAGGCCAACTCCTCTCCCCATTTTGATGAATGATGTAAAGCTGCTGGCTATGCATAGTAGTCGGGTGTAGGAGACAATCACCAAAGTATTCTTAATGTACTTCAAGCATTCAAGAAAATCTGCGGAAACCTGGAGCAGACAAGCCTGATCAAAGGCAGAAGACCCCATAGCCTAAAGGATGCTCATTGAGTCCTCATTCATCTTCATGGTCAAGCGGGGCTAGACGGATATCTCGGCATGAGGATCCGGTAGCCTGATGATCAAATTCATTGCCATCATGAGTGCCTTCAAACTCCAAGACAGACACTTCATGATCGCTGCCCGGTCTGCTCATGTTACTACCTTCTGCATCCGAGTGAGGGTCATACAGAATCTGCAGAAGTACTAGTGATGCGATTCTTTTCGAGAGACAGTTTGCCAAGCTTAAACCTATCGCTCACGCAAACTAATGGAGGAATCATATGAAAAACAGCAGTTGATAAAAGTAGCATCAACAATGATACCTTAGAGAGTGTAGCCTTGGTTGATATTGTTAAAATCAAAGAAGTGGATGCACTGATGAGCAGGTTTAGGGTTATCAGCCTCTCAAGACCTCACCAGTGCCTGGGGACTGCATTCCCCAATAGTACACATGTGAGGAGGTGCGGCTGCAGCCCTGTGATCAAGCGGGCGGGGCCTCCACTTCAGAGGTAAAAGCTCCCCTGCCATCCCGCTTCACTGAAACACTGCTGAGCGATGTTAGGGTTATCAGCCCCTCTGGACCTCGCCAGTGCCTGGGGACTCCATCCCCTAACAGTACACGTGCCAAGAGGTGCGGCTGCAGTCTGGTGATCAAGAGGGTGGGGGCCTCAATTTCAGCGAAAACGCACTCCTGCCAACCCACTTCACAGGGGACTTTGCTGAGCAGTTTTGGGATTTTCAGCCCCTCTGGACAAAGCCAGTGACTGGGGACTTCATCCACCAACAGTTCACGTGCTAGGAGGCACCGCTGCAGCCTGGTGATCAAATCAAGCGGACGTGACCTCGTCTTCAGAGCTAAAAGCACCTTTGCAAAGCGGCCTGTCCTGTGTGCATCAGCACCAGGAAGAACCAGGGTAAGGCTACCCGCCCCTTGATTTTGTGGCCGGACTATCTTCGCCCAGGGTAAGACTTTTTCTTGACTTCTTGCAACCCCTTGGCTGCCTGTAGAGCCTACCGAATTAGGCCCTGTGTTCTGGCACACTCTAAACAGCAGGCACTGCTGGACCCAGTTGTTTGTACGCGGGCCACCTTCATCTGAGCCAATTGAGAATGCACACAAGGGGATTTTTACCGGTCCACTGTGCCCCAGAAATCAACAAAGATAGCTGTTGCACTCTTTTGGCCTGTTGCTCGGTGTGGAATAAGACTTGTATTGTTCCTTTGACAGTGTACTGTAATCCCCACCATGCTTTCGCAAGGTGTTTGATTGAGGTGCCTCCTACTCTTTTTTTTTCTCTTACCATTACACTAGATCCGTTTTTTGCTCTGCTATACTATTTCGTACAAGTGTTCTGATGCTGGATTGTCACTGGTTGTGAAAATTGAAAGGGTAGCAAATATTCTTTTCTCAGTTTTACCTTTGTCTCTCTTTTGGATTGAGTTTTTAATACTGCGAGCAGTTTTTTATAGGTTGTTTCTTAAACATATTTGTAAAAAGCGCTTTTGGGCACACTTTGTTATAGTTGCTGAGACTGTGAATCTTTTTCTTAGCTGGTATGGGGAAAAGAAAATGTACTGAAAAACTCCCTAATGAACCTATTGGCAAACATATTACAGGGGAACCCACTGACAAATGAGCCCTAGGTTGTTGCTCTTGGAATTCCACCTTGCAAGAGAATCTAATTGAGGAAGTGGAGCTCATTTTCCATCCCGATGCCTCAAGTAAATCCAGTGCTAAATTAAAGAAATCTCAAGTAGCTCCCCTATCCAACAAAAGGGTTGGTAAACCAAAAGCCATGTTACATCCAAACACATGCCCAAAAGATAAAGAGTGGGTGGGTGTTCTCAAACTAATGTGCATCCGAGTCTCTTACCTAACTTATCACTTCCGCTAGAACTCACAACTGTATGTTCTTAATCGCTTTTCTCCCTTAGCCTCCAGTGCTCAGACCCCCCAATGGTTCTCGTAAGCTCCCAGCCATTACCACTCAGCTGGTAGATTTAGAGGAGACCAGTACACAGATTAAAGAACTTTAGTACGTTGTTCATTTCCTGAGGTAAAAAATAATGGACCTAAGGAGGAAAGTACAATTGCTGACGGAATCACAGTCATCTGTGCATTAGCTCGTAGATCAAATAGAAGAGTATGAGCACCCCTTTTATGAGGGGGGACGTTATCATTGCATCCTGATCCCCCACCTATTGTGTCCGATATCTGATCGGATAAAGAGGCTCCATCAGTTGCTTCACATCGCCCCAGGGTTGTGAACCGGCAACTTCAATTTTTTCTATTCACACCTAGGCATCAAAATCCCCCACAGGGCTTGCACGGACCATCAGCCAACCCATCCCAGATTCAACAAAGAGGGTAGTTTGAGGCGCCCATTACAGTCTTTTTCTATAATCTGCTTAACTCTTTAGTCCCATCCCAGAAACTGAATTTTTCATACAACCATTCCTAAACATCTATTGAGTAACACCAATCAAGAAACCTTCCCTTACTTTTTGACTATTTACATTTTGGAAATCCCAAACTCCACTCACATTACAGGGACGATGAGGCCTCTTTAACCAAAAAAGCGATCCATTGGATCAGGGACGTTAAGTGCAACAGTGTCACCCACTCTGACATCACTAGGGCCATTCATCTGTCATCCCCAGACAATAATTTAGATTACATCAAACTGCAATTGACTCAACCTTCTATTGAAAAGGGTCTGCTGTCCCTACAAGCTTGGACCTTCACTCCTTATAATTCTTCGATCCAGTTTAAATCTAGAGTATCTGCCCAGCAGAGGAAGAAGCAATCTTACTCATCCTCACTGCTATCCACATTGATTGATTGGAGTCTGCAGGGAATACCTCCAAGTGTATTAGGCAGGGTTTCATATCCTGTCCATCACAAGGGTATTCTATGGACTTTAGCCTTAACACAACTTCTCAACCGAATCATTCTGTTCAGCTTCACCCCACCAGTATGGTAGAACCATCGGATAACACTGAAAACTCTCCATGCCTCCCTAGTGAGCCTCTAGTCCATCTTGAGACCCCCCCAGGCCCCATCACCCCACCATCTAGTTCCATTAATAATCTTATTCTGGCCTCCTGGAATTTTGCTGGCCTCTGTGTTCCAAGAAACTTGGGGAATTTCACAACCCCATAGACCAGGCTTCAGAACCTCTTTCATTCCAGCCCTTACGTAAAAAGATGGTAGATCTTGGGGTGACCTCGCTATATGGTTTAAGGGCTTCCTGGGCTGCCAAGTAAGACCGCCATCCATCGATTCCCCAACATACTTGGATTTGAAGTAATTTCTTGGGATAAAGTAAAATAACTCTTCTTTAATGTTTTTGGTAGGAGTGTTTCGAAGACTGTAGAGTTCCTTGTTTTAAATCTTTTGAGAGATACTATTTCTGAGATCATAGAGGAGGCTGCCATGATCATAGGTGGGGATTTTAATGTGGGTTTCGAACCTCCAGCATTACTAAGAGAGATAGCTGGAGAGGAAGACCGATTTTGGGGTATACCACAACTTGTGGGCCCTTGTCTAACAACCATTTCAAATGTACCATTCTAGCTGTTAGACCTTAGCATGTGTTGCCATCTGAGAGTCACAAATAGCAGAACTAAGTCTGATGCAAAGAGGCGTCCCAATTCTAGGAGGAACTCATACCGGAGTCATATTGATTATATCCTTCTTGCTCTCCCGTCTTATGAATATTTTATCGACATGGAAATTCTACCCCAGTATGAGAGTGGTCAATTTTGCCAACTCCACACCCTTCAGGGAAGCCCAGTCAGCCTAGATGAGAACCAGTGTTTGCCCAGAGACCTGACTATTAGTAATAATCAGAGAAAGGTCAGGTGGGAGAGCTTGGTGACCAATGAAGGGGTTTATGCTCAACTTGATATGGTTCCCATCTTGCTCACCTTAGCAGAGTTCGAACTTTCACCTCGAAAATGTTTGGATGTTCATGCTAAGCGGCTCGAGGAAATGAAACTCCATTTTTTTTTTTACTAAATATCAAGTCAGACAGGGCACTTCATAATTCTACCCAAAAGAATGTGAAAATAGTTAGGGACATCGCTAATTGGAATGACATCCTGACCGCCACACGTTCTAGGAACCAGGCTGTTTTCTGGCATATTATATCCCACTGATCCAAGACGACCAAAATGAGGCAAGACTAACATCCTTTTGCATGAGTGGATTAACCATTTCCAATCTCTTTACAGTTAATTCATGTCTCCCCTGGCCTCTCACCCTTCGGATCCAGCCATGATAGGAACTGTGCCATTTGAAACATCGAGTTCGGTCATTCATCTGATGCTGGTGATTTATTCACTATGGCAGAAATTAAACTAGCCATTTGCTCTCGGAAGGCTGGTAGGGCCCTGGGTTCAACAGAATCCCGGTGGGCCTCTATTTCAGAGCCTGCCATATAGGCTCCTTACTTTAATCATCTAGCAAATACCCTTAGGGCAGGTGCTGAAATCCCTGATTCCAGGAAAAGGGCAGAGATTATTCCTATTTTTCAAGAAAGGTCTCAAATCTGACCCAGCAAACTATCGGCCAATAACCCTCATCGACTCTAGCCAAAACATATTTTGTAAGCTTATTTTAGAGTGCTTACTAGCTTGGATCAATGATGAGAGCCTGTCTCAGTTTCAGGCAAGATTTCATCATAAAACAAGGACACATGATCAGGTCTTTAGGTTCCAACTGAGCAGGTGGAAAGAGGTAGATGTCATCAAAGGTAGTCTCTAGGTCGCTTTTGTTGACCTAAAAGCAGCATTCAATATGGTCCCCAGAGAAAAACATTGGTGTATTCTTCGAAACCTTGGGCTCCCCAAGTCTCTCCTAGACATTTTAATTCGACTTCATTGCAATCGTTTTGCTCAAATTGGCTTGGGGTACAAATGGGGAAACTAAAGATTGCTTTGGATTAAATAAGGGAGTGAGGCAAGGTTGCGTCCTTGCCACAATGCGGTTTCTTATTTTTATCAACAATTGTGTTGACTACCTTATGGACTGCAATAATGATTTCCCTGTACTTGGGGGTACCAAAATACCAGTCTTATTGTTCATAGAGGACACCCTGTTAGGGCATAGAGACCCCCTTTCTTAGGTTCAAACTATTCTTTCCCAGTCACAGTTTGCCAATCAATACAAATAAAACAAAGTTCATGTCAATCCATCCACATAGGGGATTCAGAGGGGTGTTATCACGAGTGGAAGTGGAGCTGGAGAGACTTCTCAACTTTCATTATCTAGGAATTTACCTATCCAGTTCCAACACATGGGTCAGTCAAGTCACAAAAAGTACACGCTTAGTGAATCATAGGGAGGAAACTATTTTGAGATTAGCAAACAAGATCTCTTCTCATCCTGTCTCTCCACTCTTAGAAGTTTGGAGAGCCAAAGCAGTAGTTGCCGCAGCCTATGGTGCTGAACTTTGAGGCTATGATTACATAGATTCAAGTAATCTTTGAGGGCGGCCTCAATTCCTCCAAAGTACCCCTGGTTTTTAAACAAGATCTAGGTTTTCAGTCCATTTCACCCTTAGTGCTACATAAACCACTGGCTACGTGTATGGTCACATTATAGGGCGCACCTTAGAGATATTCTGGATAGACAAAAGGGTGGGGTGACGTTATCTTGGCTGAAATTGGTGAAGCAGACCCTTTATTTATTGAGTCTGTTAAGAGTATTGTCTGGACCCAACCACCATTGTATTATCCGCTGCCAAAAAGCTGAAGTCCCTTTATTGGGAGCATGAGGAGTTGAAGCCGATTAACCAGCAAGGTTTGGGGTACTTAACAGAATGCGGAGGCTTCTATGGATGTGATTGACCCACCCTTTACAAAAGCTTTTTTTTTTAAATTAGATTTAGGCTGGGTGCCCTTCCCCTTGCTTCACTCACACCAAATGGAAGGGTATTTTGGGGAGCATACAGAAAAGACGATGAAACAGACTATAACCTATTGTTTTTCTGCCCATATTAACATAATCAGTGCAAGCATTGGATAGTTTCCCTATTCCCTTAGGATAGTCCTGAGAATACGTTAGGCAGACCCAACCCAACTGTCTGCTCAATTGCCAAGTTCCTTGAGAGCATCTCGCCAATATGGAGCAAAATAACCTCTTCTCCTGTCCTTACGGATAGAGAATAGGCCCAAACAGTAGTTGCCCTGGAATCGGGTTGGCTACACTGTAACGTAGATATTTCCAAGGTCAGATGTTGACACCTACTTCTTGCTGTGGCATCCACTTTATATGTATTGCTGAAGTGTAGGCTTCGATTTGCTCTTCAGATGACGACCATATTCATTTAGACAGAATGAAAATTCTTGAATTATCGTGACAATATGATGGTTTTCTTTTTAAACAATTTTAATACAATATTACATGTTTTTATTTGATTTTAATGAATTTGTGGTGCTGTGTCTTTGTGGGCCTACAAAAGTATACTGTATTATTGACCAAAATAAAGTATTATAAACTAAAAGAAAAAGGAAGAAGTTGTCACCCTCAAAAAATACGTCTGTCGTCGATGAGCTCCTCAGTGGGACTGGATGAGGTTTGCGCCTTTGACAGAGGTATTTTTGTCATCAACAAGGCATGCACGGCTGCAGGCACAGACGGTGCAGTTATCGAGGATTCATAAGAGGTCTTGGAGTGTTTTGTAGAGGAAGAGCTTTGTCTAAGAGGAGCAAAGCCATTTTGGAGGTGGAAGGCTGAGGAGACAATGGCAAAACATCCAAAGTATGAGTTTGGATTACCTTTTCTGAAGGCTTAATGCCCACACCTGGAGTCCACTTGGACAGACAGCCTCAGAGGCCTAAGGAAATGTGTTTGTGAGGTACAACACTCATCTAAATGGGATATACCAACTGTAGAAAACCTGCCTTTTCTATATTGTAACCGCAGGTCTTCTGCCTTTTTTGGACTCCATTGTTGGTTTTTTACTTTAACCCTGGGCACTTTTCTCCACTGTTGTGGAGAAGTGCCTCCGGTTTACACATGGGTAACCCGACTGACATATTTAACTTACCTAGAAGTCCCAAGTATATAGTGTAGGAAATACACCCAGGCCTTGGAAGACCACTCCCACCTGTGATATGTAGCACCTATGGGGCTAACCACAGGTTTGGCCTATAAAACATGGTTTCAGGCCTACTATATGTAGCCGAACTGCAACAGCCTAAATACATGTCAAATCCGTCAAAATAACCCTTTTTGACAGGCGGGAAACCCTGCTTTTAAATATTAAAAAGTCAACCCAAGTACACCTAGTCACCCACACAGTAAGGTGCCTGATATTTAAAAGCTAAGCATGTGTGAAATTAAAATTTGCATGCTCCTCCAGTGACTAGACCCCGTAACTATTTCCACTGACAGATGTGTCATTGAATCCTACAGAATATAAAAGTTTATAAATCTGTACTTTGACCTGTACCTTTTGACAGGAAATGGACAACATTTGTTTCAAGACTAATTTTCGTATTCATTAAAGTACAATTGATTGGTGCAGTTAGCTTTTTAATAAATAAGTTCAGGAAAAGTAACTTTTAGAAATTACCTTTTCTCTGCCTGAAGCTCTAGGAGTCTACTTTGTATTAGCCTGGCAGCAAATGCCCAGCAAGTGCTTGATTTTAAAGAGTTGTCTATACTACTCCCAGAGCAGAACAACGGTGTATATCCAACCTGCACTTCATCACTGGCGGCCTGAAATTGGTCATAGGTCCTGGCCTACGACTTCCATTTATTACCATTGGGCTTAGTACTTCTTGATGTTATTTTTATTTAAAACTTTAAAAAGCATATATATGGTTCTCCTTATGGGTTTTTGTCTTTTTTGTGTCATTTTGTTCACTGAATTATATTCTATTTTTCTATTTTGGTTTGGGAGTTTTATTGTTTGGTGTTTTGACTTCATTAATGTTTTGGTACTGCATAAATACTTTACACACTGTCCTAACATAAGTTTATGTCCTCTGAGCCATGGCTAAAAGGAGATTGAGCTTGGGTTAATTTTGTGACTTTAGGGGTCAACCTAACAAGTTAGGAGTAGTGTGGCTCACTGGTTAGAGGCGGCAGACCCGGGAGCAGAAGACGGCCCGGGACCAGGGTTCAATTCAGCGGACTGGATAATTCTCGCTTCAGTGCTTACTCTAATCAGGGGTTCCACTCGGCAACTCTGGGCATTAGCTTGCCTAATCTCCACAACGGCCCCATCAATTCCGGGGATGCCTGGCTCCACCTTGGGGACTCCCAGCAGGGACCATCCCACAGGGAAAGCCAGGCCGGGTTCCCCAGAGTTATACAGCGCCAGGAAACCTACGGACGGGTAGCAGTGTGCTTTACAAGCTCATTTACATTTACATTCTTTGAGATGGATGGCCCACCCCAAATAATAATTCACTTTTGTCACATCTGTGTCAATTGTTGTCCCCAGATAATTATTCTGCCTCTGAAAAACTGGTGATAATTTTTTCACGCTCACTGTGAACCCATAATCAGTAAAGTCCACTACCATCTGAAGGTTCTGGTAATTAATATTGCTGGAAGTAACTCGCCTGGACCAGCCAGTCCTACAGGTAAGGGTACAAAAAAAATCCTCCTCTCCTGAGATGTGCTGCCACCACCGCCAGTGTCTCTGGAAAGATCCTTGGTGGAGACTTTAAACCAATTAGTAGATCCATAAATTGGTATTGAGAACCCATTATCACAACAATTAGCTATTACCAGTTAGCAGGATGCATTTGTATATATTCGAGTATGAAAGTAAACATCTTTCAGGTCTATCAAGGCCAAGTAGTTGTTCTTTTCCAATTGTGGTAAGATTTAGTGAAGCTGTCATTTGAAATGTTTGTCTTGATGAACAGGTTTACAAAACCTAGACCAAATATTGGTTTCAAAGTCAAATCCACCTTTAACGGAGTAGTACCTTTTCTAATGCATCTTTCATTCATAGTATTTTTACATCTTGCTCTACTACTTTTAACTGTCCGTTTTTGCATTTTTGTTTATTTGAAATATTCATTAGATAAAAAAAAAAAGAAATTCTATGTAATATCAGAATTTTTAAATGTTTCATATCCATTTGTCTGTTCAGGTGGACGGTCGTGTACGTAGTCCCTGATTCGGCATCCTATTAGTGCTACATGTACTGGGGCACCACTAAAAATACATTTGTTGGAAGGGGAACCCTACTGTTTCCACCTCTTGTTTTTCCTCTGCAACAAATCAATTGTGTACTGCCATTGTGACTATCCTGTTAACTATTAGGCATAATCTGTGTTTGTTGCCCAGCATGAAGGGGAATCCACCCAGTCCACATCTCACCAACAGGTGATCCCTACAAAAGGAAAACCTCACCTGCATGCACTCCCTCCCCAACCACCCACCCGCCTCGATTGCCTTTGCAGTATCATAGATATTTTTCATTTGTTCCAGATCTTGATCTGCTACTGGACCAAAAACATTTCTAAAACATGAAATTCTTAACAAGCAATGCCTTCTGAAATCTGTTCCCATTAACCACTGTCTATGGACCGTTTTAAGCACAAAAATGCAACTATTCGGTCTTCTCTTTTGGTATTGTTCTTGAAAGTGCTGAAGTACATCGCCAATGTCTTACCATGGCATACATCTATTAAGCAGGGCATTTGAGTTTGCTATGATCTTTTGTATGCCTGCTGATGAGTCCTTTCTTCTACCCACTGCCTCGAACCTTTTATTTTCTCCAACTGGTGGTTGGCCATGTATGCTTGTGGACTGGGCACTTTTCCTGGCTTCGCCGACAATAAGAGTCTGGTTCCGCATTTGGTGTACTGTATAGGGGGAGGTCCTGCATTATGGTTCGCTTTTCTTTTAGATTTTGGGGATCCTTGCTCTAAAAGTAGCAGGTTTTTGAATACTTCCCATCCTTGCTATAAAACTGCTTGCATGATTGGCAAGTACCAATTTTTCTTTAAGATTTGACACAAAAACATGACTCTTCCTGTTCCACTTCCATTAGGACCACAAAGGCATATGCTGCTCTTTTATGTACACCTTGATGCATATTGATGTTATCTGGTGGGGATGGTTTACTAGGTTGGGACTCAAAATTTTCCATGAAAGAACCTGTCTCAATTTCATCGCAAATGGCCTCTTCTCCATCCTGAATATCCTATGCAATTTGTCCTCTGGTTGTATTTCAATTTTATCTATAGAAGTAGGTCCAATTTATCTCTATGTTTTAGCTTTTCTTAATCTTCCCTGGGTCTAGTTATGTCCACCGGTTTTGTTGTGGTATGGTCTCCCTGATTTTTTTCCTTTTAGGGTAACTGTTCTATTTTTAGGTTGAGTTTTATTTTATTTTTCTCCTTTGAAGTTGACTTTAACGTTAGACTTATAGTGCCTCTCCATCTCAGACTTCAGTCTTTTAAAGACAATCTTATAATTGTTTGTCTTCTGAGACAGAATGTTTCTATTTATGTTGCTTATCTTTGACGGTCGACGACCTCTGAGCTTGTTTTCTATCTTCTGGGGTAGTAAGTGTTGCTGTCTCTGGTTCATCTTTTTCGGACACACTCTTTGAAATCGACACCCTTGAAATGTCCTCTCTTTCATTCAAAGTCGAGGTCTCGTCTTGCCCCATCTGATCTCCAGTGTCTGCAAGGACTCGATGCAATACCTTTGGCTTTTCATTGCAGATGATTCTTTGTTTAGCTGCATTTGGATGGATTATGTTATGCTTTCCTTCAACTGAAGTTATCCATGTTGAATGTTTCTACTTACTCAATTGTTTCTTAAATAAAAACATATCGGTAGTCTTATTTGAAAGTTTGGGATCTTTCATGTACCTCTGAAAATCCTTTTGTTTGAGGCACAGTGGATTTGTGTAGTATTACAGAGTCTCTAAATTAGTTTCATGGAGTGATCCTTGTGTCTTGGCTGAATAAGCGCCAATTTCATCAAAATCAGAATTTGTTTGATGTTCTTCTTTTGCTTCAACATATTTATTTTTCCTATGAAGTCAATCCCATTGCCTTCATGTTTGGAGATAGTCTCTTATGTCTGGACACTTGCTAATTCTAACCTGAGGATCTGTTGCTGAATTCTCCCCTGTGTCCAGCGGACCAGCTCGCCTCCCCACACGCCCGCACTCGCTGGTGGGAGCGCTCTCTGCAGTCGGCAGAAGCACACACCGCTCCCAGCTGAGAGCGCTGTGGGTTGAGGCTCGAGGGGGATATCATTGGAACTACTCCGTCCGGGGGACTGCGAGGCCCAGCAATCCCAAAACTAGCGCAGCTGGTGCCTCTTCCCCCGGCAGCCACGCCCTCCACTTCCAGCCTTTACCTTTCGCGACACCCGCTTCGCGGGTGCCGCTCACTTTGCTTTGCTAATTCTAACCTGAGGATCTGTTGCTGAATTCTCCCCTGTGTCCAGCGGACCAGCTCGCCTCCCCACACGCCCGCACTCGCTGGTGGGAGCGCTCTCTGCAGTCGGCAGAAGCACACACCGCTCCCAGCTGAGAGCGCTGTGGGTTGAGGCTCAAGGGGGATATCATTGGAACTACTCCGTCCGGGGGACTGCGAGGCCCAGCAATCCCAAAACTAGCGCAGCTGGTGCCTCTTCCCCCGGCGGCCACGCCCACCGTCTTACCGGTTATTAGTGACTGGCTCCTCTCCGCGACGCGCGCGGGACGGAGCACGGGGCGAAGCCCGGGCCGAGGGCGGGCCAGTTTCAGCCCGTTCCAGACAGATCCAGGCTGGGCTGGGCCACCCCCCTTAGCTGCTACATACTAGACGCTGCCTTCAAATCTAAAAGGTACTGCTCGTATATTTTTGCTTACTTGGGAATCAGACCTTAAACTATTACAATCATGACCAGGGACTCCAGAAGGAAAATCGCCCTACAAACTGCTTCGATTACAGGCCCGATTGACTTGTTCATTACAAAAACTAATGAGGCCATTAATCATAACATTTCCCTGCTAGAACGCAGGGTGTCACAGGACCTTGCGACCGCCCGGAGATCGTCAATGGGCCTCATAGCAATGGCCTTAACCCCACTCCCAACAGCCTCTCCGATCCCAGTTCTATTACAGCCTGGTACAACAGCCCAAGTTCATTCCATCCCAAGTGCTGTTGACTTATCAACTACCAATCTGTCATTAGAATCGGAATCGACTGGGAACCTTGAGAATACCCCAGACCTTGAGCAGATTCTGTCTGATGACCTTGTACAAGAATCTCAGCTCAAGGGGGTTAGAGAAGGCGCTGTTTTGAAACAGCCAGATGTTCATAATAGGGGAAACAACAATTCTAAACATCATCATAATATTAACAACAATAAAGGGTCTTCTGTACCATCATTTAATAAAGCCCCCGTCAGTAATATTTGTGTACTAAGTGACCTATCCACCTTACAACGTCCTTCAATGGACAAAGTACAAGAGGGTGGCCCTATTCTGATTGATTGTGATACTCCACAACTTTTTGATAAATTCAGGGAATTATTAAAATACCATCTACAACCCCTGGAACGGAGTATCATGGTAATTGAAAAGCAACTTGCTACACTCCTTGCCAAATTACCCAATCAGTCTAGGGCGGGAACGGTTGACTCTGGGGGGGCCTTGGTAGTGGACAGACATGGGATTACGCCAGCTAACCCAGTTAGACCACCGGTTGTGTCCACAGTACAGGCATCATCTAAAAAGCTTCTAACCCCTCTTCCACAAGTTGTAAATAATTGTGCAGATTCTATGACACCAGTTAATTCCACATCCAAGTTACCTTCATCTAATCAGCATAAACCTTCTCTTCCTCCTCCTATAGTTCCATCCACAATTGCCAAACCGATTGAGCCCAAGGGGTCTTTGCAGCCATCCCAAATCAAACCATTGGTGCCACAAAAATCTAATCCTTTAGAGGGCAAAAGGGGGCCTAGATTCAAACGCCCGGTCCACCTGTCACCTGAGGTCTCCCCATTCACGGTAATTTTAACGGGAGTTCCGGAATTAACAGTAGGAACTGATGTGAAGTAGTGTGGCTCACTGGTTAGAGGCGGCAGACCCGAGAGCAGAGGACGGCCCGGGACCAGGGTTCGATTCCCGGCGCGGCAGGTTTCTGGACCAGGGTCAGCGGACTCGATAATTCTCTCGCCTCGGTGCCCACTCTGATCAGCGTTCACACTCGGCAACTCTGGGCATTAGCTTGCCTCATCTTCACTAACGGCCCCACCAGACCGCCGGGGATGCCTGGTCTCACCCTGGAGATACCCATTAAGGGACCATCTCTCAGGGAAGCCAGGAAGGGTTTCGCAGCGGTCGAAGCGCCTTGGGACCCTACGGGTAAGTAGTGCGCTATATAAATGCCTATACATACATACATACATACATGAACCACCCTGGTCCCTCCGGAATAAAATTCTTCAATGGCTTAGTATTAATAGGCCATTACAGCCTTCAAACACTAGCAGAATATCATCTGTTCGTAGAGTACCTTGGGTGGGGGAGAGTCCCAAGACTATCCAGGGGGATTGCGTCATTATTACTTGTGAAGACGTTTCCACAGTGAATTACATTTGCTCGTGGCCAGATCTAGAGAAGAAAGGGGGAATCAATACCCATCGTCTCTCCTTTTTCTACCCCCCGTATATAATTACCACCTCCCAATACCACCCCCGAATTGGGTTCTACCATCAGAACAAGTATGGAACTATGGAGGTCCCTGGATGACCCAAAAGAGTAGGAGTAGGGAATGGGTCCCCCGCCCCTGGTACCCCAACAATGGCCATCGAATGGGGGACGGGTGGCAGGGTATCCATACTAACAATAGATTTGAGTGCCTCGAGATGGTTGACTGACTTTCTGTCCATCCATCATCAAGTAGGCCCGCCATCAGCCAGTCTGGGTCTGCTGCATGTATGCACCTTCTCCATGAAGGCGACTTAGCAGTACCCTCTTTGGGTTATACACCCCCTGCTGAACAAACGGTCACACGGGAGGACTATTATGTACAGAAAGGCAGTCTTATGGAATTCCCCATCCCTAAAATTAACTCGAGTAACATCACATCCCCTATCTGCAGTCTTGCGGATAGGCAATCATGTAAAGGTGTTTTATGCTCCAGTATAGAGGCATGTGTGTCCCTTGATGTCCCTAGTACTATTATAGGTGAGAGCACCAGGGAGGCTAATCTAACAGTTCCCCGAGTCATCCAGTTGGAGCAAGCTGCTCATGATTCCACCGAGTCTACCGGCCTTACCCTTATTTCTTGGAATATTGCCGGTATTGCAGCGAAGTTAGACACTCCCTTCTGGCCCAAGTTTATTGGGGAAGGATTTGACATAATCCTCCTCCAGGAAACTTGGTGCCAAGAGCAAATAGATATAGAAGGTTACTCTTCCCACTGCCTTAAAGCCACTAAATCGAGCTCAGGCAGGGCTAAGGGGGGCCTCTTGTTGCTTCTGTCCAATAATCTACATAATTATGTGGTTAGAAGCAGCACGATTGTGGGAATTCATAGTCAGGTAGTGAGGGTTGAATGCAGTAAGGGTAATGATCTGGTTCTGATAAACTTTTACAATAACATCTTTGATGCCTCCAGAGGGAACATTTTATTCCCCTTGGAAAAGGAAATTACAAGGGTTCTGGCCCTCTCCAACAGAAAGGCAGATGTTCTATGGGCTGGGGATTTTAATCTCCAGCCATGCCATCTATCTAAAGGGAATCCATGTGGTTTCGGAATGGAGATGGTTGATCACTGGGGGAGTGTGGGTGAGAGTGAGGATTCTCTTCACTTCCCACATTGCCACTATGGCTCAACCTTAAACAAACTGCTAATTAAATTTGATTTACATCTGCTAAGCTGTAATAAAAACAGTTTGAGTGTTACTTGTCCCACCTTTACAGGGAGGGATGCCGGGTCTTTTATAGACCATATTTTGTTCTCCAGTACAGGAGACTTTATTAACTTGAGTATCAGAGAGGAAAGTTTAAGTGACCACAACAGTATCTGCATTACCCTCCCGGGCCGAGGTGCTACTCCAGCGATTGGTGAAACGTGTTCTACTGATTTAGTCCCCATCAGACCTAATGGTATGAGGATTAGATGGTCTGGAATAAATTCCATGGCCAAACAGAGGGAGGTTATAATTAGCTGTAAATCGGAAATCAGTTATTGTTTAAAAAATGTTATTAACCCTGATCTCCAATTGTCACATTTTATAAAAATTAATACCACTATTGAAGGTATTTTTACCAAGTCATCCCCCTCCAATAGAGCTATAAAGTGTGGATGGTTTGACAAACCATGTACAATCGCCTTACAGCAACTGAAGAAGGCATTACGTGCCAAACCCCGTGACAACAACGGAATAAAGCAACTAAGGTTTACCTACAAAACGGCAATTCTTAATAGGAAAAAGGTTTTACAAAGTGAAGCCTGGGATAAACTAAAGGAAGCAGCGGAGACCAAAAATTGTAAACTTTACTGGGAAACAATCAATAGCCCTTTCTTAAACACAGATGGTATCCCAGTATTAACCTCTCATGTTGCATGTAATGAATGGATCATTCATTTTACTAGTATTTTTAATCCAGATGGGACACCCTTAGTTGTATCAGTTACTGAGGCCTCTTCTTGGACACCTCTTCCCCTGGGTATAACCTTGGAGGAGGGCCTTGAAGGACTCTCTAACAGCAAGGGGGGGAAAGCCACGGGCCAGGATAGGGTCCCCATCGATTAACTAAAAGCAGAACCAAACCTGTGGGCTCCTATTCTGGTAAGGACCTTTAACTGCGCAGCGGAAGGTAACATCCCCCCTTCTTGGGGTCAATCAGTTATTGTTCCTTTATTTAAAAAAGGCAGCAAATCTGAGGCTTCTAATTACCGTCCTATATCTTTGCTGGACGCCTCGGTAAAGGTCATGAGCAGAATCCTGCTCAAAAGGCTTGAAACCTGGGCAACAGATTCGAATATTTTAACAAAGGTGCAATATGGCTTTAGGAAAGGCATGGGCACTCTGGCGCAATGTGTAAATTTGGACCTTATTTTGAATAAATATACCGTAGTTAAAAAAGGCAACTTTTTTTATGTTTTGCTGACCTGAGCAGTGCGTTTGATTTAGTTGATCACGCTATTCTTTGGGAGGTTTTGTTAGAGTCAGGGGCACCGAAGGAAATTATTTATTTTTTGGCCAGGCTTTACGAGAAACTTTCCTGCAAGGTCCGTTACGGTACCCTGGGCGAATGTACTCCGTTTCTCAAAGTCTCAAGGGGCATTCGCCAAGGGTGCGTATTGGCTCCTCTTTTATTTTCCCTTTTTATTAATTGTATTGATCGTAAATTGGCCGATGTTCCAGCAGATGCCCCCCTGATAGGAGGTAAACCTGTCCCAATCTTATTATATGCGGATGACGCTGTTCTCCTATCCCGCACTCAGCTTGGGTTACAGCGATTAATCGACAGTTTCCTGCTGTTCATCCAAAACAGGAGGCTCCGGGTGAATAAATCCAAGACTTATGTAATGTCGTGCGGGCAGGCTGTAAACAGACCTAAGCATAACTTTTATTTGGATTGCAATAAAATGACACATGTTAAATCTTTTTGTTATTTGGGAATCCCATACAATTATGACGGGTCATGGTCTTCCGAGTTTGATAACATCAGATTGAAGATGCTGCGGACTACTAACAGCATATTCCGTTTTGCATCCAAGCTCGGTTCTAGAAGTATTCCAGACATGATCAATATATATAACATCCGCTGTGTTTCTTCAGCATTGTACGGGGCGGGCGTATGGGGTCACACCGAAGGCCCTTCGCTCCAAAAAGATGAAAACAAGTTTTTAAAGAGACTGTTATGTGCCCCCCCTTCTGCTTGTGTACAACTAATTCATGATGAGGTAGGGATCGTGTACATCTCTGACTTAGCAGCCGTTCGGCCACTCTTATTGTGGCGTTCTATTTGGGCTAAGCCTGAGACACGATTCACTCAAGAAATTATTCTTGATTGTATAGGTCTGGATTACTCATCACGAATTCATTGGTTGAAATACATTCATTTCTGGTATAAAACCTTATTTGAAATTGATGTTCTTTTAGACCCTGATCTGGCAGTAGCAATCCCTAAAAAGGAAATTAAACGTACATTTATCAACTTCAAAAAGAATGAGCGAGATAAGGTGTACGGAAAGTTAGCCACCGTGAGGTTCTATAAGGAATTGAACTTACCTCCGGGACTTCAAACCTATCTTGCGACTGTGTCCCGTCCTTCCCATCAATTCGTGTTAACCCGAGTTAGATTGGGTATTGTACACCACCTTGTTGCTTTTCCAAACCAGAAAATTAGATCAGAAACGCCTTGTCCGTGCGATAATACTTCACGTCAGAGCTGTTGTCATTTTCTACTCTTTTGTAAATTTTATCATTTTTTAAGGGTAAAGTACCTTAAACCCATCTTTTTAAAACATAACATCAGATCTACAAAGAGTGCTCTAGTACTATTATCTTCTCTAGAGAATGTGGATATTTGTTTTTCTGTTGCTACTTTTATCTTGAAATGTACAGCTGCCAGGAAGAGCATAGTGCTACTATAATTTTATATATTCCTGTCTGTACACTAATGTCTTTGTTCATGTTGTATTATGCCCACTGTATATAAATGTCTGGTCCTTTTTACACTTACTTATTTAATTATTTTTCCCGTGCCTGCCCGAGCCATATTAAATCCTTAGTTTTAATGTACAGCTGCCAGGAAAAGCACTTGTGCGATAAATATATTTATTCCTGTCTGTACCTATATGTTCTTCTTTTTATAAGTCTTTTAGCCATGCTTCATATTTTTACTGTTGTCCAGCGTATGTTAATAGGTTTCGGTATGTGTTATTTTTGTACATATTTCGAGTCATTTTTAGAATTGTCACTACATATGCAATGAACTGTTTTTAGCTGTTTCGCTTGTATGATTTGTATTTTTCAAATAGAATAAAAGCTTATGACTTGACTTGTCTGGACAGCATTGATTCTCCTGGCGAATACATCTTAATCCAGTAGGGCAATATAGCCATGTCTCTATTATTAGTGTCTTTGAAATGAACAAAGAGCAAGCTTAACAGACTTCAGACATATGGGCTCCAGGAAAATAAAACATACATAGCAGGCGGGAGCAAACCTACTGTTGTAGTTATAGAAGAACTTGAATAGACTACTTATGCTATAAAACTTTGAGTAAATACATACTCCGACCTAGTCAACGACCCTAACCCAAAAACCTAATATCCTCAATAGCTAATCATCATCTTCACTGTAGTATTTGTTGATTCTTGACGGAAACCTTTGCAACTTCTTTGGAGAGATCTCTGTTATAATCCCAGAAAAAAAAGAATGGCGGGCATGTTTTGGGGTACTGTGAGTTTATGGTCAACACCAACTAAAGCTTTGTAACTTTTTTTAAACTTCTGGATTTAACCACTAGAGGGCACAATAATGCACATCATCTGTATATAAAAGAGGATTCCTGCAGCTAAATTGGAGTAGCTTAGCATGGGGATTTGGAACTTGGAGTCCTTTCACTTCACTGGCCAGAGTACAGGTCACATGATGAGGTGAATGAACTACATGTAGTCAATGTGTGTTTTCAATGTAATTTGAGTATAAGGGAGGGACATTGCTTTGTTAACATGTACAACAATTCGATTCCTAGCTTAACAATTGGGAATATTCAAGCATGTAAATCTATGAAAGATTCAGTGTTGGAGAATCCCCTTTAGAGTCTAACAAAATAGTTCAAGATTGCAACCCCCAAACCTACATTAAAAACAGTTTTGTCTAAATGTACATAAAAGTAAAAAAAAAATGTAACTCATACCTAACAGAAGGTGAACCCTGTAGAGATCAGACTGTTGAAGTAAACTACGAAGTTTAGTTTGACATTCAACCAATTCTTCACAATTCTCCAGCGCCAAGGATTTTAACCGTTGGACTTCCTCCAAGTACATAACAGCTAGACGGGTATGGTATGTCTCTCTCTGTAAATATCAAAGGAAAGAGCAAGACATAAGCTGAAATATTACACAAATTGTAAATGACACCTTAATTCACTCACAGTGTGAAGGGCTTTGGGGTCTGTAAAACAGAATAGCGCCAGGAGGCGGCAAGGTGAGTTGTGGGTACCCATGAAAGATCGGAGAGGTGAAGAGTACCTCCACAAACACCCACCTGGCACAATTCATCCATTATCTATTTACCAACACAGAGCATCCATTTACATCCATGACACACTCAACTACTGATAACAATCCATCCACTGCATTGATAATTCATTCATCTAATTAGCCACTCGCACATCATTAGAGTCACGACAGATCCCCAAAAGCTTACCCACAAAACCAGATGCACAGTATAAAATGGGTCTCATTTTGAATTATCTCAAAGTTGTTAAAAGAAAGATATTAGTCTGTACGGTTGCTGCCTTTGTAGTAGCCGTTTTGTGTTAGGAAAGCTTGTGCTACTATTCCCATGTGGTACTTCCCTTGCCTCTGTTACTGAAGGGTAATAACACCACTTCGATACACAAAGCCACAATTGACAGCTTTTTACCGAATACTATAACCACGTACAACCACCTAAAAGTTTGTATTCCCAAGTCTTTAACAAAAATGACAATGCACTATTTGTTTCAATGTCACCTTTCACTGAAACAAACGAAGGTTAAAGTAATATTGTTAGGTTTGATAAAAGATGGTTTTTTTGTTGTTTTTTTTACTTTAGAAATTCACTGAAAAAAACCAAAGGTTAAAGTAACGTTATAGTTAGGTGAATTTGTCGGTGACAACATTATTATGAACAAAACAAAATTCCCCAGTTATAGTTAGCAGTGCTAACTTGAACTTGTGTCCCCGCCATGCACTGCTTATGACTCCATATGACATCACTCATGACGTTCTCACATCATTTATAACATCACTCATGACCTCACTGATAACATCATCCAATGAGTGTGCTACTTTGTTTTATAGTTTACATTGTGGCGGGTAAGTAACATATTGCTGGTCTACCTAATTTTGTACAGCCTGGGTCCAGCTAATGGGTCTAACTGTTTACAAGACACATTTGCTCCTAATGCACCTCGTTATAAATCTTTGTATTGAAGACCAACTCTGTGTACAGGTGACAGTTGACTTGTGTTCATGTTTCGCACAAGTTTTTGGCACTGGTGAAAATGTTTCTAGCAGTGCAAAGATTCCATGTAATACATACTAATTATTGAAAGCAGTCTTAAGTTACTGGACAGAATCGTCACAGCAGGACAATTTCTACTTAACATAGAAGACTGTGTGCACCAGGTACTAACATATGTACCAGTGTTTGTGTTGCTTCAGAAGATGGGCTATCTGTGAAATGTTCATCACTCTATGATCAGGGCGGCTGACTTCGGAGCGCGGGGCTCACGGTTCGAACCCCGGCCCCGGCGGCAGATCAGCCCAGGATCATGTGACTCTGGGCAATAGCTACTTAATCTCCCTAACGAACCCCAGCGCCTCGAGACCCTTATGGGTGATTAGTTAGCGCTCTACAAATACCAGGTTTTTTATGATCTTTAGAACCTTCAGACCGTGGTTATTTTAAGTGAACATTCACTCCTTGGACACGTTTTGCATAGAGTGTGCACAGTTGTTAGTAGATACTTTTTAATACTCTGTGGTGTATTTCACAAGAGTTTCATGGTCTGCAAACAGTGTGGTACAGAATAAACTCTCTCCACAGAGTAAACAATCTTAACAGTATCCACTTTTCTACTCGTATCCATTTAATTTCTTAATGTAGGTTTGGTGACTGCCAGAGGTTTGATACAGGTGAAGACTATACGGTAGTAGGGCATTGGTTATGTTACAAGGCTTGAGTATTTGGAGGAACTTGGTTGTCCCTTAACAGTATACAGATTGCACGCTGTGTGCAGGATAGGTTACCCTTTCATAAGTGGTTAATAGTCAACATGAACCCGGCTACCCATGAAGTGTATGGTATATGGTTAATGTTGCAAATAACACAATCTTGCTTATTTATGGTAGTTGTAGGTTTGATAGCAGTAAAGGTGCTTCATATTCTTCTTTGCTATTTTGCACTTACTTTCATATCTCTAATGGTATGCCCGTTTATAGAGCAATGTGTACAAAAGAAGGTCATCTGAGATGTCACCAGTGATGTCATAAATTATGTCATAGAACAGGTCGTGAGTGATGCCACATGTGAGGTCATTAGCAGTGCATGGCGGGGCCTACAATTATAGTTAGTGCTGCTAACTAGAACTTGTGAATTTCTCTGGTTTGATTTTCTTTATTCCAGAACGTTAATGTTGTCACTGACAGATTCACCCAGCTATAACGTTACTTTAACCTTTGTTTTATTCAATGAATTTCTAGATTTTTTCTTTACCTAAACTAACACTTAATTACCATATGTAAATACAACCCCCGCTGTGCACAGGGAGGAGGGGTTGGCTGCAGGCCTGGCCTGTACGATGTGGGGAGTGCCTGGCCAGGACCCCTGGCTCTACGGCAAACAAAACAACCAATCTACCGACGCAAAAACAGGCAAGTAAGACAGGGTATTACAATTATAACTCCAACTTTCTGAAGGCCCTAAATAATTTTCAAACGCCCAATTGCGCTAGAGCTCTTACTATCACGGATCCCACAATCTGCATGCACTGCGGATTTCACTTTACCCCTAATCATGACGTAAATGCACGGCATGCTGGAAAGCAAATAACCCCCCAATCTAAATCATACAGTATGATAAGCATAAACTGCTGCTCGCTCCCCAAACACAAAGCTATTTCCATGAGAGCTCAGGCCCAGACATAGTAGTAGCCTTACCTTCCAATTTTGCTATAGCAAGAGTGGATAGAACAAAAAGAATGGGGGGTGGAATTGCGGTAATATTTTAAAAAAACTTTAGCTGGACTCTGGAGCAGCTACCCATTCCTGCATGTGAAGCTGCACTATTCAAATTTACTCTCTCCCCCAAATTTACTTACTCGGGAGTGCTAGTATATCGACCCCCAGAACACCTTACTAATTGGATTCCCACTTTTATGGAAACTATTTCATCTTTTGCCACTGATACAGCTAATTTCACAGTATTAGGAGACATCAATCTACATCTGGAAGACTCTACCTGCAAAAACAGTGCCAGACATATTTCTGACATGGCTTCCCTAAATCTAGAGATTCTCAATTCCGGTCCAACCCGTAGAGCCGGACATCTTTTAGACCCCATTTTCTCTAATCTAAATACAATCACCTGCACCCCAGCTCTGCCTACAAGCTGGTTAGACCATTATCAGATAAACTTCACATTGACCACCCCATCTGATAAGAGGACCTCAAGTAACGCAAAAGGAACATGGGAAGCACAGAGAAACTGGAAAAAGTTAGACACTGATAAATTAAATGAATACCTTGATGCCCAAAACCATCTTTAGAGCAAAAAGTAGGTCCCCTCGCCGCTACAGTGCAAAACTGGCTTTCAGAAGCCATTGACATCTGCCTCACCACTATAAAGCATATAAGAAACATCCATCGCCCACCGGAGCCATGTTATAATGAATCTCTAAAAATAATAAAACTAGCTGCAAGATCCTTGAAAGAAAGTGGAGGAGATACTATGCCCAATCTTCCAAACAGGCCTATAAAATTGCTCTGAGCGAATATCACAATGTAAACAAGCTTGTGCCACATTTGTGAATTTAACCATCTCAAAGGCATCAAACTGTGCAAAAACACTTTTTAATAGACAAATATCCCGGCACTCAAAAGTAACTTTATGTGTCTAAATTTGTTCAACTGAAGAAATTAAATATACTGAATCGAATATCACTGGCAATCCACAGTTTTTGGTTCTCACAAAAAGTTTTAATATCAAGCAAAGTACAAATCGTTATCATTTTGCACGAACATGTGTTTTAGGAATAAAATTCATAAACAAAGACTAACAGAGGACAACAAAATGTGAAAAGATGAATGTTAATAGTCTTTGAGTCCTCTTCTTCTTGGTCCACAAAAGACAACAGCCGACACGTGTTTCGTCACGTCATGTGACTTTCTCAAGGCTTTATCAATTCCAAAAGACGGAATGTTGTAACTTGGCTATTACTCATGGTCTAGTATCAAGGTTTAGGTGGTAACCAATGATTTAATAAAGAGATTTCAAGATCCTATTCATGCATCCTGGAAGTTGGATATACTATTCTTCGAAACATAGTGAAATTTCTAATAATCCATGCGAATCACCCCAATAAGTTAAGCAGGTGCTTCTGCAGGGTCAAAATGTAGACCCACAAGAACAGTTTGCCTATTTAATAGCGTGTATTTGCACAGTGTAGCCTGTATTCAACTGTGCTTAATGTCACAGTGTTAAGTCGCCAACTTCAATAAGGAATCGCATTTTCCATGTCACAAACCAGTTAGCACTTAAAACCTATTTCCATTGAGTGGAGAGACAAAAAAGGCTTTAATAGGCCGTGATTCCAGATCCAAAGTAGCAGATTAGCGTCTACTCCACGAACTGCCTCCAGGACAATCCAATTAGTGCAAAAACACTGTTTAACACAGTAAAAAAACTCGCTGGCTCGGACGCCTTAGCCAAACCGCCGATATTGACTCAAACCAAATGCAAGGAATTAGCAGCCTTCTTCATAAATAAAGTTGAAGGAATATACCAAGAGATTGTCTCACAAGATAATGTACATGATATCTCAGTGAGCTTTAATACACCTATGTTAGTGGCGCCTCCTCCGCCCTCTATGCAACAACACAGTCAAAACGGTGTTAACTGCTCCCTAATTGACTGGCCCCACCTTACAACGGAAAATATGGATGCACTTCTAAAATCCATTAAATCAGGATCCCCGAAAGACCCACTTCCAGCCAATATTCTCAGGCAACTTAATTACTCCGCGCTATCAGTTTTAACCCACCTTTTAAACGCATCGATTACAGAGTCAGTGATTTCCCCCACATGGAAACACGCCATGATTCACCCATTATTAAAAAAGCCTAATGCAGACCATACTGAAACCAAAAACTATCGTCCCATATCATCGCTTCCGATTCTATAAAAAATACTAGAAAAACACATTTATATACATCTGACGCAATATGTAACACATCACTTACTCCACCCTTCACAGTCAGGCTTCAGAGCTGGCTTCTCGACTGAAACCACTCTCTTAGGTGTCACGGAAGCAATCCGTCAGAATTTAGGACAAAGTAAAAACGGTGGAGCTCGTTGTGCTAGATTTGAGCGCCGCATTTGACACCATATCACACACTGTGCTCATAAACACACTGAGCGAAATAGGCGGAACAGCTCTCAAATGGATTCAGGCTTTCCTTTCAAATAGAACCTTTCAAGTTTTTTCCCAAAAGGAATATGCTACTTACCAGTATGCATCTGTTCTTGGCATGTAGGGCTGCTGACATTCATATCTGTGCATAGATCGCCGGCTAGTGTTGGGTCTGGATGATTGCACCTTGTTGTCCTGGAAGAGTCTTCGAAGTATCACGAGATAGGTGACTCCTCCCCTGCACCATAGTGCACATGGGCATCTTCTCCATCTTCAGATTGTTTTTCGCCATTGTGGCAGAGATGGAGATAGTAAAGTAAGAGATGGCCATGCAAAAGATAATGTTGGAGCTGCAACAGGCACAGGGGAGGAGGGCGGGCAATATGAATGTCAGCAGCCCTACATGCCAAGAACAGATGCATACTGGTAAGTAGCATATTCCGTTCGAGGCATGTGGGCTGCTGAATTCATATCTGGGCATAGACTGTATAGCAGTATCTCCTCTAGCGGTGGCTACCTGTGCGAGCTGCAGCAGTTTGAAAGAGAGTTTTGAGGACAGCCTGGCCTACAGCAGCTTGCTGCTTTGCTTGCACGTCTACACAGTAGTGTTTTGTGAAAGTGTGTATGGTAGAACATGTGGCTGCTCTACATATGTCTTCAAGAGGAATATTTCCTAGGAAAGCCATGGATGCCACCATTTTTCGCATAGAGTGTGCTCTTGGGGGTACAGTTAAAGTGTGTTTAGCCTTTTGATAACATATTTGAATGCATTTAACTATCCAACTGGCTATTCCTGACTTTGATATGGGATTCCCTTTATGTTGTGGTGAAAAAGCAACAAATAATTGCTTTGTTTTTCTAAATGATTTCGTTCTGTCTACATAATAAAGCAGAGCTCTCTTTACATCCAGTGTGTGTAGGGCTCTTTCCGCTACTGACTGTGGATTTTGGAAGAACACTGGCAGTTCTATTGATTGATTAATATGGAAAGTGGATACGACCTTTGGCATAAACTTAGGGTTTGTTCTAAGAACTACCCTGTTAGCATGTATCAGCATGAAAGGTTCTTGAATTGTTAGTGCTTGTAGCTCGCTAACTCGCCTGAGTGAGGTAATGGCAATCAAGAATGCCACCTTCCATGTTAGAAATTGCAATTCGCATGAGTGTAGAGGTTCGAAAGGAGGTCCCATAAGTCTGGTAAGTACTATATTTAGGTTCCAGAATTGGGAAGGTGGGTGCCTTGGAGGAATTACCCTTTTAAGACCTTCCATAAAAGCCTTGATTGCTGGTACTTTAAACAGTGAAAGATGTTGCCTGTTTTGAAGGTATGGTGCTATAGCAGCAAGGTGTAGTCTTATTGAAGAGTGTGCTAGGTTGCATCTTTGAAGATGCAGTAGGTAACCTTTAATGTTCTGAATGGAAGCATCTAATAGGTTGATTTGGTTATTATTGCAGTAAATAACAAATCTTTTGCATTTAGCTGCATAGCATGCTCTAGTAGTTGGTCGTCTTGCCTCCTTGATGATGTTCATGCAATCAGGAGACTTCAGGAGCCAGATCGCTAGGTTCATCTGATTGGGATCTGGGTGTCTGATTTCTCCATGGTTCTGAGTTAGAAGATGGGGTGCGAGGCGCAGCCTTTGATGAGGAACTACTGAAAGTTCCAGGAACGTTGTGTACCATGGCTGTCTCGCCCATGTGGGAGCAACTAGGATCAGTGTGAGTGACTGTTGCCGCAGTTTGCGTGCCACCAGCGGAATCAGTGGTGCTGGGGGAAAAGCGTACGCAAATCTGCCTGACCAGTTAATCCATATCGCATTGCCCTGTGACAACGGATGTGGGAACCTAGCTGCAAAGTACCGGCATTTTGAGTTTTTGTTTGTGGCAAACAGGTCTATCTCTGGGTGCCCCCACTGTTCGAAGAATGGCTGGAGAACTTGGGGGTGAATATCCCATTAGTGTAGTTGTTGGCTGTGTCTGCTGAGCAGATCCGCTATTTGATCGTTTTTCCCTGGGAGGTGTTCTGCCAGGAGAAAGATGTCTTTTGGAATTGCCCCCTTCCATATGCTCTGTGCCAAGTGGGACAGCTGTGGGGAGTGTGTTCCTCCCTGTTTCTGGATATAGTACATGGCTGTCATGTTGTCCATCAGGATCAACACAGTCTTGCTGTACAGGTATTTTTGGAATGCTTTTAGAGCTAGGAATATTGCTAGCAACTCTAGTTGGTTGATATGCAGTTTCTTTTGTTTGACTGTCCAGAGCCCTTGTACTGTGTATTGAAGTAGGTGGGCTCCCCAACCTGTCAGTGATGCGTCCGTTGTTAGTACTAGTTGTGGAACTTGCTCTTGGAACAGTCGCCCCTTGGAAAGGTTTTGTGGGTTCCACCACTGCAGAGAGTTGTAAGCGCAACTGTCTACCAACACTAGGTCTTTTAGTTGTCCTTGAGCTTGGTTCCACTGTTGTGCTAGGCATTCTTGCAATGGACGCATTTGAAGTCGGGCATGGGGGACAATGAATATGCAGGACGCCATCATGCCTATGAGATGCATGAAGACTCGAGCTGGCAAAGAGTGTTGTGGTAGAAATTTGTGGTAGCATGCTGGCTATCCTCACTGAGTTTGGATATGCCTTTGCCACTGAGGTATCTATAGTAGCTCCCAGATATTGTGTGTGGGATGGTTGTAGATGCGATTTTGGGTAGTTTATCGAAAAACCTAGGTTGTGTAGCAGCTGAAGTGTTTGAGACGTGTCTCTTGCACACTGTTTGTACGATTTTGCTTGTATTAGCCAATTGTCTAGGTATGGGAACACGTGGATGTGTTGCCTCCTGAGATGTGCAGCTACTGTCGCTAAGCATTTTGTAAACACTCTTGGAGCCGTGGTTACCCCGAATTGGTAGTGTTGACCTTCTATTGTGAACCTGAGATATTTTCTGTGAGCTGGATGGATGGGTATGTGAAAAAACGTATCCTTGAGGTCTAATGTTGCTAGGAAGTCTCCTTGCTGGAGCAGTGGGAGCACTTGCTGTAGTGTGATCATATGGAAGTGCTCCGACAGTATGAATTGATTTAGGGGTCTGAGGTCCAATATTGGTCTGAGTGAACCGTCCTTCTTGGGAATAAGGAAGTATAGTGAGTATACTCCTGTCCCTTGGTGTTGGAAAGGGACTGGCTCTATGGCCCCCTTTTCCAGCATGCATTTCACCTCTTGTTGTAGCAGGGTGATGTGTTCTTTGGACATAGGGCGGTGTCTGGGTGGTATGTTTGGTAGAGTAGAAGTGAGTTCTAGGCAATAACCATACTGGGTAATTTGTCTCACCCACCTGTCTGTGGTAATTGAGTTCCAGACAGGTAGGAATTGTTGGATCCTGCCTCCGACCGGTGTTAGATGGTCTGGAGGTAGTGTGATGAAGTCACTGTTTTGCGGCAGTGGAGGCTCTGGTGTTATTGCCTCCACGTGCTCTTCCCTTATTATTGTTGCCCCTATAACCTCCTCTGTTGGAGTTCTTGTTAAAGGAACCTTGTGTGTTGCTTTTGTATGTAGATGAGGTTTGTGAAGTATTGCCTCGTGTAGCTGCTCTGTATGAGGAGCGTCGAAAGGAACCCCTGTGTTGTTGAAACTGCAATGCACCCATTGATTTTGCGGTTTCTGTATCATTTTTCATTTTGTCTAAAATGGTGTCGACTGCAGGGCCGAAAAGGAAGTCTTGATTGGTTGGTTAAGAATGGTGGATTGGAGGAGGAGCTTGGCGGGCATCCGAGATGGCCGCGTGAGCACAGCGCTCCCCGGACCCCCGCCGCTCCCGGCATAATATCCTGCATAAATCCTGATTTTTCGCGAGGATTGGTATAGAGGACGTTGGGCTGATCTACCTGGACCTTTCAGAAATTTTTTTGACACCGGGTGCCTGAGTTATGGTGAATTGAACTTTTGAGCTCCGCCCTTGAGGTGCGCCCGGGTCTGGGTGAGGTTCGGTGGCCGTCTTGGAGTTGAACAACAACGGCAGGGGGATTGGACTTGTGGGTCCCCTTCTTAAGTTTCGGTTTCGATTCTGACTCTGACTGGGACATCGGCGAGAGGATCGGGCCAGAGCTGGCTCCAGAGCACGAGTCGGCTGTCGGGCCTTTGGCTGGCCCATTCTCCTATTTGACTGCTTCTATCCTAGTGATACCCTTGTTGCGGTCCTTTGGTCCCGAGGCCTCCATTTCTGGTACCCGGTCCGCTGACCCTGGTGAATCTCCTTGTGACGCATCTCCAAAATGGCGGGCAGAGGGGACCGGGAGACG
This sequence comes from Lissotriton helveticus, assembly GCF_964261635.1. Classification (NCBI taxonomy): domain Eukaryota; kingdom Metazoa; phylum Chordata; class Amphibia; order Caudata; family Salamandridae; genus Lissotriton; species Lissotriton helveticus. Next base: position 1,120,473,596 of record NC_136069.1, on the reverse strand, counting down.
CGGAAGACGAAGACACCTCTGCGCGGGGGTCCGGTCCAATCTAACGTTATGGACCGTTATACCCACTCTAAGGGGTCCCCCGGAGCTGCCCTGCCCGGTCCCAGTGCGTCTGACCACGTCGTGGATGCGTCGACGGAGCCTTCCTTGCAGGACATCATGGGCGCCATTTCTGGCATGAGGGAGTCAATAGGCCAACAGTATGAAACCTTGGCCCACAAAATTGACACCGTGGCTATCGATGTGAACCTAATTCGAGCCGATCTCTCCAAAACGAACGAAAAGGTGAAGTCGTTGGACATCAAGTCATCCAGCCTTACGGCGGACGTCTCTGAGATACAGACGGAGATTGGCAATCTCCGTAGGGTGAACGATTTCATGACCCGGCGCTTGGAAGATTTTGAAAACAGGGCACGTCGCTGTAATGTTCGCGTGGTTGGTGTGCCGGAGAACCCAGAACCCCACTCGGTTGATCTCCTGGTTGAAGACCTGATCCAAAACCACCTTTCTCCGTCTGGCCTTAGTAAATTTTTCACAGTGGAGCGTGCACATCGTGTTCCGGGGGGCCAGGGTAAGCCGGGTGCCCCGCCGAGACCTATTGTTGCAAAGCTTTTCCACTATAGAGATCGGGACGCTATCCTGCAGGCGTCACGGGTGAAGGGCCCGGTGGCCTTTGAGAACGCCACGGTGAACTTTTATCCGGACTTTTCCCAACAGGTCCAGAAGCAGCGGATGGGATTTCGTGGTGCTAAGAAGCGTCTTAGGGACATGGGGATGCGCTACGCTATGCTTTTTCCGACCAGGCTGCGGGTTGAGTATAATGACCGAACTTTCTTCTTTGATCGGCCGGATGCTGTGAGTGACTGGCTGGACGCCTTGCCTAGCCGACCTCCTGAGACTGAGTCCGATGCCCACCCGGGCGGTGCTGAAGGTGGTGTAGAGAGCTGAACATTTCGTCTTTGCCTGGTGCCTTGTTTTGAATAACTTTTCCAGGAGTGTATGCCTCTGTTCCTCTACTGCTTATTTGATTTGATGTATGTTCTTTTTCTCGTTATTGGTCTTGATCGGGGTGGCGGGTGGGACGGAGCCTTTCCTCCTCCAGGGTCTTTGTGTAGAATAGGGGTTCTTGGGCGACAGGCACACTGCAGGTTGGGGTGGCTTTTTAGCTTTATGCAGGGGTGCAGGGTGGGGGGTGTTTTTTTGTCATTTGGGGGGTGGGTGGTTGGGAAGTTTGTTGTTTGTGTGTTCTGTTTTCAAGGCGATTTTATCCAGTATTTGAAGATGTTTCTTGTGTCGTGCTCATTGGTGGGGGGTTTTGGCTTTGTTGGGTGGGATGGGGGGTAGCGGGTTGAGATTTGTTTCGTGGAACGTTAACGGTCTGGGAGATCGTATCAAACGAAGTGTGGTGTTGAAATGTATACGACGTTTATCTCCTGATATTGTTTTCCTGCAGGAGACTCATTTGGTAGGCAATGTTTGTCATGCTATGAATAGGTGGGGCTATCGCCTCGTAGCACATTCGGGGTTCACCTCGGGTTCTAGGGGTGTGGGTATCCTTGTTCGGGCTTCCCTCCCCCTAGCTATTGATGATGTGATTCAGGATGATCGGGGGCGATATGCTGTCCTTGTGGGCCGCTATGAGGGTCGTGCCCTCTCCTTATTTACTGTTTACGTGCCCCCCGGCTTGCAGACTTCTACCTTTTCCGATTTGGGCCGTGTCTTGTTGGACCTCCCTGATCTTTTTGGCTGGTGATTTTAATTCGGTGTTCTCCGGTCTCCACGATCGCCACCCCCCTAGAGATACTCCTGCGGCCCAACAGTGGTTGGGTGGATTTTTGGATACCTTTGGCTTGGTGGATTGCTGGAGGCTCTTGCATCCTACTCAGCTTCAATACACCTTTCATTCTGGGGCCCATGGGAGTCTGTCTAGGCTAGATTATTTCCTGATGCCTGCGGCTCAGTCACCAGCGGTGCGTGAGATTGTACACCTACCCAGGCGTATTTCTGACCACTCTCCGCTCTGGCTTCGTTTTGAGGTTGGAGTGGAGGCAGTGGGCCGGGTGGCTCCTATCAATCCGTGGTACCTTACCTCCCCCCGAGACCCGCAGCCTTTTGCTTCGGTCTTTGGACGCGTATTTTCTGGATAACGAGGGATCGGTTTCCTCAGCTGTGTCCCTATGGGAGGCCTTTAAGACGGTGATTCGTGGACAGGCCCTCTCCCTTATTGCTGAAGCTAAGAGGGCGAGGAATAGGGAGGTGGTGGACCTTGAGGGAGAGATTTCTGCGTTGGAGGATGCTTTGGAGTCTGGTGTCACGTCTGCGAAACTCCACGCCCTGGGTCTGAAGCAATTTGCCTACAAATCTATGGTCACGGATGCTGCTAAAGTGATGTTTCGGGAGCAACAGGGTTGTTTGTATGATGTGGGTGACAAAGCGGGTAAATTGCTGGCATGGCTGGATAAGAAGGAGAGAGCTAATCGTGTGGTGCCCGTGATTCAGTCTTCGAGTGGTGAGAGTGTGACGGACCCGATTGGAATTGTTGACTGTTTTGCTGAGTATTTCCGTGTGGTGTATACCCCTGTGTCTGTGAGAGATGTGGCTGACTCTCGCCTTCTATTGCGTGATATAGCTCTGCCCAGTGTCTCCGATTTAGATCGTGTAGCGTTGGATTCCCCCTTTACTGTTGATGAGATAGCTACTGCCATCCGTTCACTCCGTTCGGGCAAAGCATTGGGCCCGAACGGGTTGCCGATTGAACTGTACAAGTTGGGTCCCGACAGAGTGGCGCCGTATCTTCGCGCCATGTTTCTGGAGTCCCGGGAACGGGGTATTCTCCCATATGATCAGCGATTGGCCACGATAGTTGTCATCCCCAAGGATGGTAAACCGCGGGACCTTTGTTCATCCTATAGGCCCATATCCCTACTAAATGTTGAACCCAAGGTATTGGCGAAACTCCTGGCGTCCCGCCTCCTGACGGTCATTAGTGGCCTGGTCCATCCGGATCAATCCGGATTTATCCCGCATCGCAACACGGCTCTTAACCTTCGTCGTCTCCACGGTGCGATTGCGAGGGCGGGGCTTCTGACGGAGCCGGCCATTTTGGCATCGCTGGATGCCTCAATGGCTTTTGACACTGTGGAGTGGCCTTATCTTTGGGCGGCTCTTGAGAAATTTGGTTTCGGGCCTGAGTTTATTGGTTGGATCAAGTTATTATATGCGGAACCTCTGGCACAAGTAGTGGTAAATGGTAGAGTTTCGGCCCCTTTCGCCCTTGGTAGGGGTACCCGTCAGGGCTGCCCCTTGTCTCCGTTGCTTTTTGCACTCGCCTTGGAACCATTGGCTGCTTGGCTTCGGTGGGAGCCTTCGCTCAAGGGGATTCGCTGGTCTCCGGACTTTGAGGACCGCGTTTCGCTTTACGCGGACGACATTCTCTTATATCTCACCTCCCCGCGTAAATCTCTGACTGTTTTATTTGACGTTCTCACTTCCTTTGGTGCCAACTCGGGCCTCGTTATTAACTGGGCCAAGTCCTGCGTGTATGTTCTTTCGGGTGTTTTACCCCCATTACCGAACAGACTTCCTATCCAGGTGGTCCAGTCTGGCTTCAAATATTTAGGGATTTTTATTACGTTGGACTCCTCGCTCCGATTTGAGCGTAATCTCCTCCCCCCGTTGCTTAGATTGCGACTGGACGTGGCCCGTTGGCGTAAGCTTCCTTTGTCTCCTTTGGGTAGGGCGGCTCTGTTTAAAATGATGTCCTTGCCGCGGTTCCTCTACGCGCTCCAGAACTCCTATGACGCTATCCCCAAGACCTATTTCCGAGAGATCGAGAGTCTTCAAAGGCAATTGATTTGGGACGGGCGTCCACGTATTGCCCTCGCGAAACTCACCATCCCTTGGTACGACGGGGGCATGGCGCTCCCCGATATCAAGCGATATTATTGGGCTTCTCAGTTGTCTGCTATTAATCACGTGATGTTTTCACCGGGTCGAAATCCTGCATTCGAGATGGATAGACTACAGCTGCCGGGTGGGGACTTTAATAGAGTGCTTTATTCTCGATCAGCCGGGCGCCATCTTGTGGGCCCGTCCAGGATTGCAGTAAATGTGTGGCGAGCCGCTAATGTGAGTTTGGGATGGGAGGATCGAATGACACTGGCGACGCCGCTTTATGCCTCGGAACGTTTGGGGTGTCTCTGGTCTACTAAGGGCTTCGACCGCTGGGATATGATTGGGATATGTAAGGTGGGTGATGTATGTTCGAAAGGCAGTGTGAAGTCGTTCCAGGCCCTCCAGGCGGAATTTGGTTTGAATGGTAGGGAATTTTTTCGTTATTTGCAGATCCGACACGCCCTCACCTCAGTTTTGACTCCTGATGAGGCCCTGCCTGAGTCTTCCCCCCTCGAGGATCGTGTCCTTGACGGGCACCTGCCTGATAGCACTATTTCCCTGATCTATAAGAAGCTGATCAATAATCGTGCGGACTTGTTGGTCCGACTTCGGGAGGTTTGGGTCGGCGATGGGTTGGAACTGGACGACGAGGATTGGCAATCGGCAATCTCTTCTCCCAAAGAGGTAGCCATTCCTGCCCGTCTCCGTTTGGTTCAGCTTAAAATCCTTCATCGAGTGTATGTCACTGGTCCGCGTCTGGTGATCATGGGCTTTTCCTTGGATGGGTTATGTAAGCGTGGTTGTGGGTCGAGTGCTACCTTTTTACACATTCTTTGGGAGTGCCCGGTTGTGGCGGCTTACTGGACTGCTGTACTTGATGCGATGACTGCTGTGACTGGTGTTGCCCTGCGGCCGGAGCCGCGACGATGTCTGTTGAATGTGTGGGAACCCACTGACTACTCTGTGGCCCAGACCAGATGGGCTACCCTGGGTTACATGATTGCGAAACGGGATATTGCGCAACTCTGGGGCGCATCCAGGCCCCCTGAGGTCTCGAAATGGGAGGACAACATGGACTGGTCCATGTTTCGTGAGAAGACTGTATATGTGGCCAGGGGCAGACCCAGGGCGTGGACGAAGATTTGGGGCCAGTGGAATGAATACCGTGGGGATATCTGTACCCCTCCCCTTGTAGGCACTACTGATGTTGTCCTATCTCCCTAGGCGGGCGTTCCCGGAACCTTTTCATACTGTTTTGTGACTTTCCGATTCTCCCCGCTGCTCCCCCCCCCCCCGACCTTGTTAGAGCTTCAGGGCTCTTGGTGTGTTCTCCTGATTGTAGACCATCCCCTCCGTTCTTTGAGCTGACCTTGATTACCGTGCATTCGCCTTTTTAGTGTTTGTTTTTCTTTTTGTATAAAATAAAAATTCAATATGCTCTGTGATATGTTGGGAGTAATGCTTGGTACTTGATTTGTGCCTGACCACGGGTGTATATTTCTAATTCATGCCTTGTGCCTTATTATTAGCGGCCAGCCCGTGAGGTTGTAGGCCCATTCTTGTATTTTTCTATGCTTGCTCAAATAAAGGTTTTTGAACAAAAAAAAAAAAAAAAAAAAAAAGAATGGTGGATTGCACCTTGTTCTTAAAGCCAGAAATGCGTAGCCATGCATGTCTTCGTAATAAGACATTAGTGTTAATGGACCTGGCTGCAGTGTCAGCTGCGTCAAGCACACATTTAATGGAGGCGTTTGTAATAAATTTCCCCTCCTGTATGAGGTCGTTAGCTTGTGCTTTGAAAGGCTCAGGCAGGTGTTGCATCAAACTTTCAAGCTGGTCATAGTGTGCTCTGTCGTAACGAGCTAGTAGAGTTTGTGTATTTGCAATTCTCCATGAATTGGAGGTCTGTGATGCTACTCTTTTACCCTAGGCCTCTAGTATTTTGGACTCCTTATCAGGAGGTGGAGCTTCTCCTGTTGTCTGTGAGTTGGCCCGTTTGCGTGCATTAGCCACTACTAGTGAATCTAATGGCAACTGACCTCTGATATAAGTAGGGTCTGTGGGGGCCGCCCTATATTTCTTCTCAATCCTGGGATTGATTACACATGCCCTGGCTGTATCTTTAAATATATCTGGCGCGTGTTTTAGCACCCCTTTCAACATAGGAAGTGTTTTGACATTTTTCTCAGAAGTAGGGAATGTGTCAAATAAAAAATCTTCTATAGGTTCATTGTGCATGTCTACGTTGTGGTACTGCACTGCTCTATCTATTAGCTGGTTGAAGACAATGGTGTCGTCAGTAGGTGACGGCTTTGTTGGGTATGAGGAGGTGTCAGGGATGGGATGAGTGTCATATGGATCAGTTGGCTCTACCCATGGTTCATTTTGAGGGTTAGGATCCACTGGATAGTTAAAATCATATTGAGGATCTTCCCCTGTGTCGCCCTCATTGTCCCCAGAGTGCGTAGGAGAGTAAGGAGCAAAAGGCGTAGTAGGCATAGTGGGATAGAAAGGAATGAAGGGTCTAGAGAGAGAAGTCCCAAAGTCCTTTTTCTTTAGAGGAATGGGGGAATGAGAGTCCGTGTCCAAATGCCTCTTTTTCCTGTGTAGGATTGTGACTTTACCAGTCTCAGGGTTGATATATATTTTTGCCTGATCCTCTGATGGCTCTGAATGGAAGAGTTCTTCCACTGTCCGTGACTGTGTCTTTGACTTTTTTGGCTCAGTCTTTTTTGGATCGACCGTTGCCTTTGGGTCGACAACCTTTTTTGGTTCGACGACTTTCGGTGCCTTATTGCTCTTCCTCGGCTCGGTTTCTTTGTCCGGGTCGACGATTGATTGCGGATCGACCGGATCTTTAGGTTCGATGCGCTTTCTGTGCTCGACAGGTTTTTTGGGCTGACTGTCTTTTGTCGAATCGACGATTTCTCTCAGATCGACCGGTTTTTTAGGAGCACTTGTCTTTGGGTCGGTGCCTTTGTTTGGCTCGATAACCTTCTTCGGCTGGGCCACAGGTTTCGGTACAACGCCCTCTGTGTCGACGACCTTCTTCGGTGCGACGACTTTTGGCGCAGCGGCCTTCTTTATGTCGATGGCCTTCTTCGGATTGGTGCCCTTTGGTTCGGCGGCCTTCTTTGGCTCGACGGCCTTCTTTGGTTCTGCGCTTTTTGGCTCGAAGGCCTTCTTCGGGTCGACGCCCTTAGGCTGTACGGCCTTCTTCGGTTCGACGCCCTTCGGGTCGACGACCTTTTTGGGGTCTAGAACCTTCTTTGGGATAACGTTACTTGGACCTGGGGTCTCTGAAGACTTAATCTTTGTTTTCGAAGCCGAGCCGGACGGCGGGGCTGCTGAATGATGTTTTGGATCTTGGCTAAGGCCTTTAGGCGATGCCTCGATCGGAGCCTTCTGTAACGGGGTAATTGGTGTCGGGGGCAATGTACTCACGATTTGCCCCGGTGGGATTTCGTCATCGGAGTCCGAGTGGCCCTCGACGGTGACGATCTCTAGATCCGAATCTTCCCCTTCTGGAAGTTCTTGTTCATCCTCGAAGATGTTGTCTGGTTCCGGTGCCTGTCGCTGCATCTCTTGCCTAGCGGCCCGTCGAATCCGGATAGTTTTCTTCGAACGGAATTGGGCACAGGCTGGGCAGGTTTCTTCCTTGTGGTCTGGTAATAGGCACTTGTTCCATACTGTGTGTCTGTCAGTATGCGGGAACTTGGAGTGGCATTGTGGGCACCTTTTGAACGGGCTCCTTTCCATCGACAGCAGGCCCACGTGGCGTCGAAAAGGCCCAACTGCCCGCGTCGACGACTGAGTGGAGATAGAAAGCTTGATCGAGTCAAGAAGTACCGAGCGAGAACATTACCGAAGTCAAAGTCGAAGGCCTTTTGGCCTCTAGAAAAATTTAGTTTTGATTCCGAAGTTGGAGTATAGGAATAACATCCGAACCCAATGGCGAAAAAAAACAATCTGAAGATGGAGAAGATGCCCATGCGCACTATGGTCCAGGGGAGGAGTCCCCTATCTCGTGATACTTCGAAGACTCTTCCAGGACAACAAGGTGCAATCATCCGGACCCAACATTAGGCGGCGATCTATGCACAGATATGAATTCAGTAGCCCACATGCCTTGAACCGCTTGTTCCAAAACATACTCTTTTGCACATGGTGTACCACAAGGATCCATTTTAAGACCGCTACTGTTCAATCTCTATGTAAAGCCTTTAGCGGAGCTGGCTGAAAAATCCGAGCTGTCAATCTACTCCTACGCAGATGACTCACAAATCATGTTTTCACTATCTGCTAAAAACCCCAATGATACCTCCACACTCAAGACAGGACTGACTAACACAGCAGCCTGGATGCAATCTAACTTCCTAAAATTAAATGGAGAAAAAACAGAGGTACTAATACTAGGAAAGCAGAAAGATCGTTGGAGTCTACAACACTGGCCAGACAAAATGAGCACTCTCCCTATCCCTTCATCACAAGTGCGAAATCTAGGCGTACTCCTTGATGACACCTTGAGTATGCACGCCCAATCAGTAAAATCCGCGGCCACATGTTTTTCCATCATCAAATGGCTGAGAAAAATCTGCTGGATGTTACCAGAAACAACAAGAAAAACTGTAGTCAATGCCTTAATCATTTCCCGGCTTGAATATGTAAATGTCCTTTATGAAGGGTCAAACAAACATATAATCCACAGACTACAGATGGCCCAAAATGCTGCAGTCAGACTGCCATGCAAAGTCCCAAAAAGAGAATCCATCTCAGCATACCGATGTAAACTACATTGGCTGGACATTGAAAATCGTGTGAAATTTAAAAGGTCAGCCTCCCAAGGCAGTTTTGTGGTCCCTAAATACAAACTGGCACGGATGGGAGGAAAGTCCTTCACATATTTAGGGCATCTTATTGGAATTCCCTCCCAATCTCGCTCAGAAATGAAACAAGCTACTCCAATTTCCGTAAGCTGCTTAAAACATGGCTTTTCGACAAATAAGATGCCCAGGCGTTGCTTTGTCATGGCTTTTCTGTCTGCGCCAGGAAACCCTTCTCTGGGTAGCTGATGTGCAATATAAATTCGAATAAATAAATAAATAATCTTTCTCAGATGACGAATGTGCATAGTATGGTGTGGGGAGGGACTGGGCTCTCCTTTCAGCACCCATCTCAGATACCAGATGAGCGTGGAAGGGTGTGGGGAGGGACTGGCCTCTCCTTTCAGACACCTCTCAGATGACGGATGTGCATAGTTTGGTGTGGGGAGGAACTGGCCTCTCCTTTCAGACACCTCTCTCAGATTATCGAGAGGAGGCAGGACTGGTCTCTCCTTTCAGACGCCCTGCTCAGATGTCTGGTGTGCATAGTAGGGTGTGGGGAGGGACTGGGTTCTCCTTTCAAACCCCTCTTTCAGATGGCAGGTGTGCGTGATCAGGTGTGGGGAGGGACTGGTCTCTCCTTTCAGACCGTTCTTACTCTGATGTGTGTAGTTCAGTTTGGTGTTGGGAAGGACCGCCCGCTCATTTCAGACCCCTTCACTGAGATGACGGTATGCGTAGTGGGGTGTGGGGAGGGACAGGCCTCTCCTTTCACACTGGTTTGTCCGCTGAGACCTCTCACTCGGATGACAGGTGTGCATAGGAGGATGCGTGGAGGGACTAGCCTCTCTGCTCCGAACCCTCTCCTGGACGACCGGTGTGCATAGTTGGGATTGGGAAGGGACTGTCCTCTCCTTTCATTCCTCTGTCCTGGATAACAGGTGTGTATAGTAGTGTATATGAAGGGACTGGCCTCTGTGACTGTGTGCATCTGTGAGTGGTTGTCCGAGTGACTGTACTGGTGTGAATGGGTGTGTGTAAGTGGGTGACTGAGTAGCTGCGTGAGGTCACTTAGTGGCTGTCTTGTTAGGTGTGTCAGTGACTGTATGGGTGGTTAAACGAGTGGCTATGACAGTGACTGTATACGTGAGGTAGTGCCTGTGTGAGCGGGTGTATGGATGTGTGAATAGGTATGTTTGTGGTTGTGTGAGTGGTTGTATGGGTGAGTAAGTGGCTCTGTTGAGAAGCTGTATGGGAGAGTGTGTGCGAGTAGCTGCATAGGTTAATAATCGGGCGTGTCAGTAGCTGTATGGGTGAGTGTGTGGCTGGGTGAGTGGTTGTATGATCAGGCTCTATATGAGTGTGTGTGTGTGTTTCTCTCTCTCTCTCGTTTTCAACGAGTGAAATTGAAGCCCAACTATAATGTCCGCTGTAACCTTTGTTTTTTCAGTGAATTACACAGCTTTTTTTTATTCTACTTCCTAACCATAATCTTCCTGTAACCTTAGTTTTTTTCAGTGAATTTCATTGTTTTAAAAAATTCTATTTCCTAACTATAACGTCCCAGTAAGTAACCTTTGTTTTTTTTAAGTGGATTTCTAAGGTTTTTAAAAAAAAAGTATTTCCTAACTGTAACCACTAATATTTGACACCAAGTGTATTAGTGAGTGCATGAGTGACTCAGTGGGTGTATGAGTATTTTTGTAAGTGGGTGTGAGAGAGTAGGAGTGGGGCTGTAAGTGGGTGTATGAGAATCTGCATGGTCTGTGAGTGGGTGTGCGAGTCTCTGATAGGGGTTGGCAGGAAAACTACGCTCCGCCAGCAGAGTTTGCTGAATTTTGCCATTCATCATGGGACACAGAGTTTGGCAAAAACTCCCCCAACCGCCGGCAGAGCAGAGTTTAACGGCGCAATCACCCCTAGACTTAATCCCCCAACCACGAGTGCACCAGGAGGCACCTTCGCAGAGTGTTTGATAAAGGGGGCGGGCCTCCGAGGAGGTCTCAGCAATACCACTGTGGGGGACTTACTTGCGACAGCAATAGGGGTTCTTGGCCTCTAATGACCCTCACCGACCAGTAGTGCGCCAGGATGCTCCTTTTCAAAGTGGTTGAATGCCGTGTGCAAAGCACATAAGTAAGCGGTCCCTGATGCGGCGCGTTCTCCGGGATGACCGAACTGGTCCTATTGATGTAAGACAATCCGTGAGTGAATACACAAGGATTAATGATAATAAATTATAAAAGCAGGACCGCAGTGACTGATTGAGTCTGTGCGCTCAACTCTGATCACCCAGGTCATTGGGCCAGCTTTCTCAACTCTGGACCCGCCATTGCCGTCCAGATTATTTCCTCCTTGTCCCCTTGCTAATACGAAGACGGTCATTGTAACGCCACTCTCCTAGCGCTGCAGTCTCCCTGGTCGGACTCCACACTGCGATCCAGCGCGGCTTGCTCCCATTTCGGAACCGCCACTGCGTACCTGCTTTTATAATTTATTAACATTAATCCTCGCGTATTCACGCACGGATTGTCTTTACATCAATATGGCAGGTTCTGCCATCCCGGAGACCCTGCTGCATCAGGGACCGCTTACTTATGTGCTTTGCACAAGGAAAATCTTTCTCAGGCATGTAATACAATGTCCTGATGATGATCCCAGTATGTTTTTACGGGATCGAACCGTCGTCGACTAATAGTACACCACAAACACTATCCAATTTGCTATTTAAATTTAACAGTGTCATTGTTCATTTTGGATTATTGTATCTTCTGTATAGTTCACAAGCTTGTCTTCCTGCCTGAGTTTTTGTTTATGTTGCATGTTTTGCATTAGATGCAGGACTGTATCCCACTTTACTTTGTGTCTCGAACTGAAAGCATCATTAAAATAACCCTGTCTGGCGGGACAGCTTTAATATTAGTACTGATTCAGAGTCTATATTCATTCCCTTCCTATGTTTTCTCCCTGTCAGGGACAACTGTGTTTGTAACTTACCAATACTCAAGGTCCCTGACCAACACAATTGGGTTCCCTTGTCCTTATTAACACAACCAATTACATTTCAGAACAGGGACTGTCGGATCTTCAGAGGATCTGTGCATGTCCCAATATATATATATTTTTTTACCAATTTCTCAAATAGGGTTCATTCCGGACCCTATCAATACCTTTCTGACAAATTTGGTTTAATTCCGTCCAGCGGTTCGGGCAGTAGTCGTGCCTAAAAATCTCTATGGAAATGAAAGTTGGAAAAACATTTTCGACACCCCTTTTTCTCAGCCCACGCTTGACAGATTGTCAAGAAACTTTCCAGGCAAAACAAGAGCCACTGGGGCACTTATTTCGGGGTAAATTTCATGAAGATTCATCAAACTGTGGCAAAGATATAGGCATGTCAAAAATCGCTTTTCCTATGGAAACATGGTCCTAACTAGGACTACCTACTGGCGACTGCCAGTAGGATAAATAAATATTATATTATATATATTCACAGATTACTTCATTGAATAAAAACAATTCCCCTTAGTATGTCTTGAAAATAGCCTAGCTTAATTTTAAGATTTAACAGTATTGTTCACTTTTCCATGGCATGCCAGTTTATTGTGTACTTAATCCCCATGTTGGAATTACTTACCTGCAACCTTCTGTCAAGAACTAAATGTTCAAGATATTTCAGAATTGCTCTAGGGTATTTCCTAAGACATTTGATTACATCATCAGGACAAAAGCCATTTTTCTGCTGTTCATCGCAAGGTCTTCTAGTGAAAATCTGGACACCAATCTAAAATAGAAAGAAAAATTACACATCACATTTTACAAACAATAAGTAACTAGAAATCAATTAATTCATGTCAATCATAGTAGTAATCACAGATATAACAGACCCTCTGCGTCTAAACTACTACATACCTGTTCCGATTTACCCGATTGATTTAATAAAGCTGGTATTTTGTGAAAATGGACATAATATCTGATGAATGAAGTAGGAAAAATACATATTGTGACAAACCAATGATTTTTTACCTGTGGCACACACCAGATCTAAAAATTAACTACAAACAAAACGAGGATGAAAAATTCAACTGCAATGAGGCATAAGAACTGGAAAATAAAAATCTACAGGGCATTACTCCATCTTTAAACTACCAGTATTAAAAAGGCCATCATGCAGACTCCCCAATGTCTGCTTTTTAACCAACAAATTCCTCTATCATCAAAAGTAAAAAATCCAGCGGTGAATTTAGATGCCAACATGTTACTAGCGCCCAAAGGGAGCGCCTATCAATAATTTTTTCAGAGTAACATGCATTTTACTTTTTCTCCCTTTACCTCATTGTGCACAGATTCGGGGCACTGCTTTCAATTGACGCATCAATGATCTGTACACAATGCTACTTTACTATCTTATCAGTAAGCTACAGTAATACAAGTGGTGTGATCTACTGAACCATGTAAGAGAAATCACCAAACAATGGAGTTCATGGAAGATTCCAAACTTCAACAGGCTAAAAAAAACCCTTGCATATGATTATCCTTTTTTAACCCGTTGACCGCGGAGCGAATTTCACCGCGGTGCAAGTGAAATAAAGGATGGGCGTGGTTCGGATGGCCCCCGGCTTTCCTCCGAACACGTTCACTGTGACGTTGGGCGGCCGGGGCCATCCGACGCACTGAAAGGGTTAATACTAGAGCCCTTCCAATAGTCCTATTGAGATTACCCTCTTAACAACGGGTAAAAGAGGCAGAAAATAAACAGCTCAGAATAAATATGTAAGGATTTCCCTGAAATTCTAAAAACGTAGAATGTGTTCTCAGAACTAATCTGCTTCTATGGATATTCATGGCAGGATTACTATACCAAAGGGGATAAAGCTCATTCACTCAGAAAAGGAAAGTCCAGATGACCTGGTAAACAGTGTCTCATAAGTGTAATCACACTGAATAGCATGCGTGCAAAGGTATTATGAGCCACAGCAAACAAAGTATCTTTCAAATGCTAAACCTAGGTGGGCCTGTAGACTGGGGAATATAGGTGCAGAAGGCCATCAAAACTATCTTTCGTCATGTCTGACATTTCCCCCACTAACTTTTGATATACAACAATCAAGACTGACTTTTTATGGTCCATTTTATATAATGAATTAAAGTGTGATCTATGCCTGGAAGCAATTTTGTCACCAGCCTTCAAGAACAGCTGACAAAAACACTTGGAAGGTCTATTACTACACATTTTCTTGAACATTTAATTCGGCATTTGGATATCCATAGGCTGAAGTGCTCAGAATAAGTAGGATTCTATGGGGCAGCTTGATATAGAACAATTTTTAGATCCAATAGCCACTACTTGAAATACACTTCAAACCCTTATCTTGGGAAAAATATAATACTAAAAAATGGAGTTTACCATCACCCTGGTCAGATGATGTCAATATTTTATTCCTAATTTCTGGCTCGATTATTATCTTAAAGAACAAATCACTTGTATTCCATAAGTCTCTTTCCAGTAGAGACAAATATTGAGCTATAGATCCCTCACCGTTTAACTATTTCCCAGGTGTCAGACTGGATCTAGAAACTTGTCAGTAGTACCTCTGTGCACTGGTGGGTGGCGCCATGAGCCTCCCCAGTAACATTGTTCTGCTCCAGAAATGAAGTGTGGAGCCTATATAGGCACCACTCCTGCGCACTGACGTCAGATGCTTTCAAGAGTGTCCGCGACCCCAGAAGCAGAGCCCCAAAAATAAATTGGTGTGCTAATGCAGATTCCTGAACTTGGGATCCTATTAAAGTATAAAATTCAGTCACAGAACAGAAAGGACATGAGGGTCGGTGAGGAATCTGCAGCTAGATAGAGCCTCTACCAGGAATAGCATTACCGAAGGTAAATAACTTGTTCTTCTGATAGAGACTTCTAGCCGCAGATTCCTCATCTTTTGAATAGATATCAAATCAGTACTTATTTGGAGGTGGGTCTGTGAATCAACTCAAACCACTAAGTTAAGCAAAACTGAGAAGGCAAAATGCCATTCTCGTGGGACCCAACTATCCATACATCAGTGCTTTGTGAAGGAATTGAGGGACGCCCATGTAGCCACCTGGCAAATGGCTAGGACAGGGTCTCTGCTTGTAGCAGGTTTGGATCTTGTAGAATGAGCACCCAGTTCTTCCAGAAGCTGCTTTTTAGCCAGTGTGTGGCAGATCATAATGCGAGCATGGACCCGTATGAGATGGTTTCCCTTCTTTTTCGTTCCAGAGAACCCCACAAAGAGCTGATCGTTCACACGGTGTTCTTTGGTAGAATCATTATAAAAGGTCAGTGCTCTCTTGGGGTTCAAGCGATTAATTGTCTCCTCCTTAGAGGCATAGCATAGGACACCAGCAGGATATGGTTTGACCAATGTGGAACAGCATCACAACTTTTGGTAAGAAGAATGCTCATGTGCGCAGAACCAGTTTGTCTGGGAAGAAGGTGACACCGAACATGAAGTTCACTCACCCACCGTGCTGGTATAATGTTGACGAGGAACATTGTCTTGAGCGTGAGATGCCGCTCTGAGGAGCTGCAAAACAGCTTGAAGGAAGTACCCATCAGGACCACAAGGACCAAGCGAAGGACCCACTATGGCAGGACAAAGGGGGAAGGGACACAACAGATGCTGTAACCATTTTCAAAAATTCATAACATATGGAGCCAAACAACGAAGGCTGATCCAGCAATCGCAAGAAAGTTAAACAAGCAGAAAGGTACCATTTAACAGTGCCCAGAGCATAGCTGTACTGGGCCAGGGCCAAACAAATAACAAAACATCAAATATAATTGCCTGGTAGGGATGTATCTACCCGGAGTGTCACCAAGCCACAAATCTGTCCCAAAGACAGGCGTATACAGTTTGTTGAGGGACGTCTGGCTGCCAAGATAGAGCAAGCATGAAGGTTGAGATTGTGAAGGCCTGGGAGCAGAAACGGGCTTTTCTGCGGCGACAGCCTATCCTCTCAGAGGGACTACCAGATTGGAGTACAGATGCTCCAATACATGAGTTCTAGATAACTTCCTCTCCACGCCCAATCCAGAGCCACTAGGATGACCTGGGTCCAGCCTGTCCTAATCTTCTTGAGAACTTGGGGCAAGAGTAGTATCAGCATACAGAAGCCCGACGTTCCACTTAAGGAGGAATGAGGGGGGGGGGGAGAAGAGAGAGAGAAAGAGAGAAAGAGAGAAAGAGAGAAAGAGAGAAAGAGAAAGAGAGAAAGAGAGAAAAAGAGAGAGCGAGAGAGCGAGAGAGCGAGAGAAAGAGAGAAAGAGAGAGCGTGAGAGAAAGAGAGCGAGCGAGCGAGCGAGAGAGAAAAAGAGAGAGAGAGAGAGAAAGAGCGAGCGAGAGAGCGAGAGAGAGAGAGAGAGAGAGAGAGAGAGAGAGAAAACTTGGAAGCTCTAAAAATGCTGACATTGAGCGCTTTCGGATGTGGAAAATAAATTAAGCCAAGGTTCTCCCAATCTCAGCTTCTTCCAATCTCAGCGGAGACCATGTGCCACCTCTGGATGCAACTGCTGCTTGTGATTCGCTATGTGTCAAAGGCCGAGGTCAACCACCCTGGTATTCAAAGAGCATGCCAGGTGGTTCACCACCAGGAATATTTTTGGCAATCCAGCAATTTCCAGTGGTACAGAACCTCCAGGCCTAGGGTCCATGACCCCACCCTGCTCGGTTTCTTGAAATACCACATGGCAGTGGTGTTGTCCATGATCAACTCTACAAGCTTCACCCTGATGGATGAAAGGAAGGCTTTCAATGCCAAGCATTTGACCCTCAGCTCCATATGGTTGATATGGAGCTAGGAGTCCACCGGTATCCAGAGGCTTCTGACTTCCATCTCTGGGAGAGCATAGATGGCTGCTTCAACCCAGAAGCGATGCATCGGTCACCACTGCTAACACTGGCTAGGACAGTGAGAGGGGTCTGCCGCAGATCCAATCACTGTATATTAACCACCACTGCGGATCTTTCGCAGTCGCCTCCAAAATCTGAATATGGTCAGAGAGGTCCCCTTCAAGTTTGGCCCCTTGAGACTGCAGAGCCTGCATATGCCACATGGCATGCTCGACCAGCAGGATGCAAGAGGCCATCAGCCCCAGCAGTCTCAGAGTCGACCTCATTAAAATCCAGGACAGAGGCTGAAAGATCTATATCATAGCTAGAATGTCAGAGACTCTCTTTCCCGAAAGAAAGGCACAAAATCGAACCATGTCCAGAATGGCTCTGCTAAAGTAGAGAGTCTTAGAAGGAGTCAGTTGTGACTTCGGTACGCTGACAGTGAACCCCAAAGATTACGGGAGGTTTGCAGTAGTCTGGGAGGTGGCAGACAACTGTTTAGGCAAGGATGCCTTCAACAGCAAGTTGGGAAGACTGGCACCCCTGAACGCAAAATGAGTCCCCACCATCGCTTTCTTGAACAACTGAGGGGCGCTGTTGAGATCAAAGGGGAGCACAGTGAGCTGAAAAGGTTCCTGACTTACCACGAACCGCAGGTAGCGTCGATGAGCCGGCAGAAAGAGTATATGGAAATAGGTATCCTGCAGGTCCAACGCCACCATCCAGTCAGCAGGCTCAAGACCTGTGCCAGGGTGAGCATCTTAAATGTGTCCTTCGAGAGGAACGCATTGATATAGCGCAGGTCTAAAACAGGACTAAGGGGTCTCTCCATCAGATGCTGGGGTGGGTGGGGGATGGAGGCTCGATGTGGTTTATGGTGCCTTGGAGAAGAGAGGAAGGGTAAGCTATATCCCTTGTGAACAATTTACAGGATCCACCCCTTTGATATTCTAGCTTGCAAAACTGGGAAGAATCATCCGATCCTGCTTCCAACAAGGTGGTTATGCTCCCTTTAGAGCATGCTAAAGTGGTTTAGCAGGTGGAGCTACAAGGGGGTGGAGCAGGGAACTTAGTTGCCCGCTGCCCTTGGCCAGGGGGATGGTAGGCACCACGGCCTCACTGGCAAAACTGCTGGGTTCCTTGATGAGGTTGGACATGCTGGCAGTAAAGGACAGCTCTACCAAATCAGCAAAAGGAGAGGTTAAGGTTGGTACTGATTTCGGAACCATTGTTCTAAAGTGGAATCATCCTGGTCTCCAAGCACGCGAGTCCTGTTAAAGGGAATGTCCATAAGGCAGGACCAGACAGACATTGCTAGAGAACCTGGTTGATCGCCGCCACGCATGGCGGTGAATGGCGACACTGGCGCCAATGGCTCGCCCAATCAGGACTGAGCCACAATAAAGTGTTAACTTGGCCGCATCAGAACCATCTTGAATGGCCTGGGGAAGGACATGCTGGAGATCTTCAGGGACGCCAAAAAAGACTTAAGCCATAGAGTCCTAAAGGGCATCGGAATAGCATCCCAGGTGACAGCTGGCATTCACTGATTGGAGTGCCATGCTGGTAAAGGAATATACTTTCCAGGGGTAGTAGTCAGAAAAGTAGACGCCTACAATGCCACACATTCAGAGAAACGGTGATGGAAAAGGAACACAGGGCCACCAGGGGGAGAGCAAGGTTTGTATCAAGCTCCCAATAGGATATCCATTAGTGCCTCATTAAATGGTAAAAGGGTCTCAGAAGATGTCTGCTCCCTCTGGAGAACTTCGGTCAGCACATTAGTCTTGACCTCCAAGGTGGGTAGCTGGATTTCAAGGACTTCAGGACGTGCGCATTCTCATGGCATAGGCAGCATATTCCTCAGTGGCTGGACCATTGGGTGGGAGTAAATGATCTTTTTCAGGGGAGGTATCGAGAAAACAAGCCTCCTTCAAGGCATCATACCAATTGTTGTTTTGACAGGGCTGAGCGAATTCATCACGTTATGTTTGAAACATCCAACTACATTAACAAAATGAATGACCTCCTCTCCTCCTCTGGGCATTACCAAAAAGTTTCCAAAAATCCCGAACCTGCACTGAAACGAGAAATTCTCGGCAGGGTGACGAAGGCTGTGGATTTGAATTGGATCTGTGAATCGGAGACAGAATTCCTCACACCCACCAACACCAGGATACCGATCATATATGGGGTCCCCAAAACACATAAGAACTGTGAGGACCCCCCCCTACGACCCATAGTCTCCACCATTGGGTCGGCCACTGAGCGTCTGTCAAAATATATTGACAGATTCCTCCAACCCCTGGTTATTGAGCTCGAGTCCTACGTCAAAGATACCGGACACTTCATCAGCCTTGTGGAAGGAACTCCGTATTTCTCCAATCGAGAGTTACTTGTAACTCTCGATGTCGAATCACTCTACTCTAATATCCCCCAAAGAGGAGCATATGACACCATAGAAAACATCTTGAGTGCCAAATCAGACATAACCAACTCGGAATTCATACTACAATGTCTTGAACTAGTTTTACAGGAGAATTACTTTGAATTCAATAACTCCCTGTTCAAACAGATCAATGGGGTCAGCATGGGGGCCAGTTGTGCACCCAGCATTGCCTGCCTCTACATGGGAGAATTTGAACGCATCAACATATTCAACGAAATCGCGCCCTTCCATGAGAATGTCCGAAGCTGGCGTCGATTTATCGATGATATCTTCCTAATCTGGAAGGGGGACGATTCATCCCTAGAAGAATTCATCGCTTGGCTCAATGCCGCTGACCCTAACCTACGTTTCACCTGCCATCACAGCGCTCAGAGGATCGAATTTCTGGACTTATGGGTGGAACATCAGGACGACCTATTAAAGGTATCGTTATACACCAAGCCCACAGCCAGAAACACCCTCCTACAATACTCCAGCTTCCACCCCATGAACCAAAAAGACAGCATCCCGTACAGTCAGTTTCTCCGCATCAGAAGGAACTGCACGGATGTGAGAGATTACCTATATCAATCTGACATCCTAAAGGAGAAACTTATACATCGTGGCTACCCGAGAAAACTTATTAAGGAGTCATTTAAAAGAGCAAGATATGCCAACCGAGATGTGATGTTTGACCCCAAGGAACCGGATTCATCAGAACAACTTGTGTATGTGACTCATCACAGCAATATGAATCACAAAATACGGCAGGTCATCAACTCTAGCTGGCATTTACTAAATCTGGAAAAAGATCAAACTCCACTCAAGCGACCGATCTTCGCTTTCAGGAGAAACAGAAACTTAAAAAACCACCTTGTCAGGGGCAAAGTAATGGAAATAATAACCAGTAACCAAAAAGCCATTACCGATCCAGGACCCATCTTTGGCAACCATAGATGTGGCACATGCCATGCGTGCCCGCATGCAGTAGTAGGCGAATCAGTGAGCACCACTGAGCGAACCATCTCGGTGGCCAGAAATAAAAAAATGACCAACTGCAGGACGGCCAATGTTGTCTACATGATACTCTGCCCGTGCAATCTCCCATATATTGGAGAAACGGGACGGGAATGCCGTCTTAGGATTGGAGAGCACAAATCAAATATCCGAAACAAAAAAAACATCTGCCCCCTGGGTCTCCCATTGGCTGGATAAAAACCATAATGAAAAAGACCTCCGATGGTTTATACTTGAGAAAATCATGGCCCAACCTGGAGTTGATTCCACCAACCTCCGCAGAAAAAGGGAGGTATTTTGGATATTTATGTTTAACTCAGTTGCCAAAGGCCACAATGAGGAATGCCCTTGGTACAATGCCCTATTATAAGGCCCCCATGCGTACCTATATACTATATACCATGTCCTCTGCACTATCGACCGTACTGGAACTGCTGCCCCCCATTCCCTCTGGGGACCTAACTCCTCTAGGTCTCTATGAGGAATGCCCCCGGCATTCTGCTCCACTATAAGGCCCACCCAGGTGTTGACATCTCTACCATCCATAGCTGTTCACTTCCCACCAGCTATACTAGAACCTCTGCCGTTTACTCTCCTATTTTCCACATTACGTAAAGATTAGCCACTCCGAAATGGCCGCCGTGGTTTTCCGCTTGGTCCCTTTAAAATTGAGCTCTCCTTCGATCCCTTTCCCTGCTCCATCATGGCCGCCGTTCTATACCTCTAAGAGCCTCAGTCCGTCTGCACTTTCCTTGCACGGACTGACACCTGATATCCATTAGGAATATTCAGCCTTATAAAATCCCCGTGATCCAGAGACCCTCTCCGCCTTCGTATCCACTGAAGAGGACGCCGCTCCGCGGTCTGTGCTTCCGCTCCCCAATCAGGTATTTAGATCGCCTGCCTTACGGCGTGACGATTTTGGAAAGGAGGCCGATACCCCCCATTGAACCTCGCTGACCCGCTCTTTGTATTTCATCCGACAGGACCGCTCCCGCCGCCGACCCGTATCCCCTGCCAGGAGGGAACGGATGGTCCTGAGAGCCCCTGCCCCCTCAATTCTAGGTAAGAGACCACTCTTTATCCCTCTCCCTTTAGGCTAAATGCTTCCCTCTGTGAGGAATCCTAACCCATGTGTCCTTTATACAGGGTGCACCTCGCTGCTCCACCCTGAAGGAGACCATAACACAGCAGTTCATAGCATTTCCACCCTATCTACAAAGACTCTACCTGAGCCCCTTCATTCGAAGACGCTGACCTGGACTCGTTAATTCTGTGAGTTCCTTCAGCAGCTATGTAATGCACTGTTTACTGCCTATTTATCTCTCGCTGATATATGGACCCTACCAGTGAACGCACTTGTTACCACTCAATTGTGAGAAAATCTGCATGGTCGGTGTCGCTTTTCCCCTGCCTCAGCCGCATTAATATGTATTGCTAAATACCCAAATTATGTGTTCTGCAGGGGATGACACCTTGAACTGGAGCGACCCTCTGATGTTCTCCCAAATTCTATATCCTTAATGGAACGGCTGTACAACCAAGGAACTTGCATGCCCGTGAAATATCCGACTCCCCCCTCCCCAATTCAGGTACCTATGTGTACTATACCTAAAACCTACTAATCAGTTTGAATGAGCGGAACCCATAGATTTGACCCTACCCCACCCCTTCTATCCCGCCCACGCTCCGGGGTGTACCTTACCTGATCTGTTCCCCTTTCTCTTATCATGCCCAGAATTTCCCATCTCGCGGGCCCCTTGGAAACTGAAACCACTACCCGGGGGAACCAAAAAAAGGAAAAAAGAAGAAAAAAAAAAGGGGAAAAAAAACCCTCCGAAGGCCGCACTTCGAACCTGTACAGTGCTTTCTCCTCAAGTTGAACCTGTCATTCCACCCAGAGGTGATTCGTCCACATAACCGCCACACAGTGTGTGTGAAATTGGTAAGTACCTGATGTAACCCTTAAGTAGTCGGATTCGGCCCCTCATCATTCATTCCTCTGATCCAGTAATCTAACCACCTCCCAGTCCACCTACAGGGACTGAGAACCAACGGCCTTTGGCCCATAGTGATCTATCCCCTTAGAATAATTTGATGTATGAATGAAGGTTTGCCTGAGCCCCTGTGAACTCACCCCCCTAGAGGAGCCCATATCTGCTCCGAGTGACACCCACATACCAGAGCGTTGACATACACCTGGAACTATCCTATCCAACTCCATATGCCCAAAAAGCTCCCTACTGTTTTTTATCGCCTATTGTGTATAAAATGTTATCCTGAAATCAGAAGCTTGATGTGAAATTGTCTTGAGCATGTAAAAACAGCATGTTGAAGAATACCCTATCATCACTGCATATAAGAGTGTTGTCTTTTTAAAAAAAAAATTAAATACATTTTTCTTCATTCACAGTGTACATGTCCCTGCTCCCCATGGTCCTCCTCGCCCTGATGAAGGTGCAGCCTAAATAGGCCTCGCATCGAAACGCGCGTTGGCGTGACCCATATGGATGGCACCTTTGTAACCTATGTTGTACCATCTTTGTTACCCTATGTTGCCTCCATATCACCATCTCAGTCCTAGCAGCCATTGTTAAATCTGCTCGGCAGGATGTTATGCATCTTTATAATTGTCTGTGTGTGAATGTGTAAAATAGTGTATTGATTGGGTTTGTGAGTGAGAATACTTGTAGTGGATGACTGTGGGAATGTGTGGGACTTGTATAGATATATGTCATTGTAAATATTGTATAGCACAATTTATCTCAGATTCTAAATGAACTGGCATTTTATGTTTTCCCTAGCTCCTATTTTGAATTTTTTACTATCAATCCAGCCCTATTAATGATTAATAAAATATATATATTTTTCCTTGAAAGGTGTATGTCGATCTGTGTTCGCTCTGATATGTTATTCTTTGTCACCCCTGTTTAAATGCAAGGATCCCCCTGTGGGACCTTTAAACTGACCCTGGCAGGGTTCGCTTGTTGTTCTATTCAGCCGAATTCATCACCCATGTCATAAGCATTTTCCGAGTCTGTGCCGAAAAAGGATTGTAGGTGGTGTGGTCTCCCTTGTGGAGGTGGAAGAGCAAGTGGGGAAGGAGGAGCCTGAATACTGTTGGGCACAGCTTCGGTGGAGGTCGGACCAGCGCAGACTCTTAGTCAGAGAGTACTAGGGTATCTCCTCATCCTGAATCAATCGATTCTGTATCTAAGTCCGAGTGGCCGGCATGGACTGTGGCGCAGGAGACGGTTACTAAAGGGTGTTGTGACAGGCTCGGAGAGTGCAACTGGAGCGGAGGGTAAACCCGCCAACGGAAGGCGCCTCAGCTCCTTGGGGTCAAAAGGCATGCTAGACGGAGTCGGCAAGAACCAGAAGAGCCGGAGAATGGCTACACAAAGGAGTTGTAGAATCAGCTCTGGTGTCAAGCTACTGCGAGAGTGAGACTGAGATCCATGTGGCTGCTCCCCATACGGTGGGGCAAATGCAAGAGAGTGCAGAGTCCCCCTCTGATTTTTTATGTTTCCTTTTTGACTTAGAGGAGGATTTAAATCTTGATTAAGACCGGCTTCTGGAGCCACTTTGACTACTTATGTAGCTGAAACAGATCTGGGAACGAACACAAGACTTGTATTGCGACTATACCAGTCTTGTCACAGAATCTACTTTTTTTTGGCAATGTAAAGCTTCGCTTTGCGGTCACAGCTGACCCTAGGGTTTTGACATGTAGTCACTGCAGACATTGGAGTTGTGACTCCACCTCAGCCACCCCCGATGGAGATCTGCCACAGACATTCGTTTGCGACCACCCCTACAGGGCTTCAAAAGTTTCGTTTTTTGGGGGTGACATCAGTAGCACACTGAGAATATTTAGGACAAAATATTGAGGTTACTGTTCAGGGACCAGAGAGAGAGAGCTCCAGACGCAGAGAGAAAGGAACGGACACCAAAATGCAGAAGTGGTGCCCACATAGTCTCCACACATCTTGTCAAGAATGGAACAGTGTTGAAGCAGAGGTACTGTTGAACTGTTTCTGGATCCAGTCTTATGCCTGGTGAATATTCAAAAGGTGAGGAATCGAAGCTAAAATTCTCTATCAGAAATGTAAACACAAAGTCACTTGTTAGATCAAAAACACAGAAAGAAAAAGATAGGTAGGTTCTTGCAGGCTTGTCTTAATGGTGTGGTGCCAGGTATAACACCAATGATATTCTTCCACAAGATATCTCCATTGATAACCAACTTTCCACTTTGAATCAATTCCATTTCTTAAATCTTTGCCACTGAAAAAGAGTGTGTCAGAGTGAAGTGGTTTAGAGTGGCGTAGAGAGCAATGGAGTTGAATACAGCGATGAAGAGTAGAGTGCAGTGGCATAGAGTGCAGTGACAGAGTGCAGTTGTGTAGAATGCTTAGGGTAAGAGCAGAGTGGCGTAGAGTCCAGTCGCATAGAGTGGAGTGGCGCAGAGTGGCGTAGATTGTTTCAGAGTAGAGTGAAGTGGCGAAGAGTGGAGTGGTGCAGGGTAGAGAGCAGTTGTGTAGAGTGGCAGAGTGTAATGGGATATAGTGGTGTAGAGTGCAGTGGTACAGAGTAGATTAGTGTGACGTACAGAGGATTGGAGTAGAATTATAGTTAGACTCAGATTGTACCCGCAGAAAACCATAGAAATTCAGCAGTTATAGTTAACTGAGCGGACTATAACTTACGTCCCCGCAATTCACTGCTTAAGACCTCACATATTACTCATGACATGGTCAGTGACATAACCAATAACATTTCAAATGACATCATCCAGTGAATGTGTGTCGTAAACATTTCTGAGACTTAAAGATATAAACACTAAGATACTGTACAAGTTAAAGTACTATTCTTTCTGTACTACTGAGTGATACTATATCTACCATATGTCATTTGAGTGGCTGTGGGACTGACTGTATTCGAGTGAAAGTGGCTATCTGAGTGGCTGTATGGGTGTGCGAGTGGCTGTTTGGGTGAATAAGGTGTGCGAGTAGCTGTATGGGTGAGTAGCTGTATGGGTGAGTGGCTGTATGAGAGGCTGTATTGATGAGTGGGTGGGTGTGTGATTGGCTGTATGGGTGGGTGAGGGGCTGTGTGAGTGGCTGTATTCTGTGTGAATGGCTGTATGGGTGGGTTGTGTGTGGCTGTATGGGTGGGCTGTGTGAATGGCTGTATGGGTGTGTGAGTTGGTGTATGGGTTTTGGGTGTGTGTGTGAGTTGGTGTATGGGTTTTAGGTGTGTGTGAGTTGGTGTGTGGGTTTTAGGTGTATGTGAGTTGGTGTGTCGGTGGGTGTGCTGTGTGAGTGGCTGTATGGGAGGGTGGGCTGTGTGAGTGGCTGTATGGGTGGGTGGGCTGTGTGAGTGGGCTGGGTGGGTGGGTAGGCTGTGTCAGTGGCTGTATTTGTGTCAGTGGCTGTATGGGTGGGTGGGTTGGCTGTGTGAGTGGATGGGTGGGGGGGCTGTGTGAGTGGCTGTATGGGTGGGCTGTGTGAGTGGCTGTGTGGGTGGGTGGGCTGTGTGAGTGGCTGTATGGGTGGATGGCCTGTGTGAGTGGCTGTATGGGTGGGCTGTGAGTGGCTGTATGGGTGGGCTGTGTGAGTGGCTGTATGGGTGGGCTGTGTGAGTGGCTGTATGGGTGGGCTGTGTGAGTGGCTGTATGGGTGGGCTGTGTGAGTGGCTGTATGGGTGGGCTGTGTGAGTGGCTGTATGGGTGGGCTGTGTGAGTGGCTGTGTGGGTGGCTGTGTGAGTGGCTGTGTGGGTGGCTGTGTGGGTGGCTGTGTGGGTGGCTGTGTGGGTGGCTGTGTGGGTGGCTGTGTGGGTGGCTGTGTGGGTGGCTGTGTGGGTGGCTCTGTGGGTGGCTGTGTGGGTGGCTGTGTGGGTGGCTGTGTGGGTGGCTGTGTGGGTGGCTGTGTGGGTTGCTGTGTGGGTTGCTATGTGGGTGGGCTATGTGGGTGGGCTATGTGGGTGGGCTATGTGGGTGGGCTGTGTGGGTGGGCTGTGTGAGTGGATGTATAGATGGGTGGGTGGGCTGTGTGAGTGGCTGTATGCGAGACAGTTGCTGTGTGAATGACTCTTGGTGAATGACTGTGTGTGTAAGTGATCATATAGGTGAGTGAGTGGGCGTGTTAGTGAGTGAGTGTGAGTGATTGTATGGATGTGTAAATGTGTATGCAAGTGGTTGTGTGGGTGAGTGAAGGGGTGTGTGAGTGGTTGTATGGGTGTGTGAGCGGCTATATATATTTATATAAAACTCGGGTATTAAACGTATTACCCAAATACTGATCTAATACACACCCTTTATTTTTTAAAGGTTTCATTAGTTTTATAAAGTTTTAATAATCCAACAGCATCATGGCTGCTCCTACAGGACTGGGGGACCTGTGCGCCCTGGAGGGACTTGGCACAGGTGACGCAAGACTGGAGTCGGGCGTATTTGGCAGCCTTCAGTGACCTATCAAGGATTCTTCCTGCAACTGGAGACTGGGCTGCTGATGTGTGGCCTTTGGGCTGGTGGGCGTGCTGGTTCTGAGTGTTCGATACGCTCCTTAGGAACTAACAATATAAAAAAGGGAAAAACTCAAACCTTAGAAGATATGAAAACTAAGCCAACGGAATTTAGGGAGTTGGCAGACCAGAAGTTAAAACATCTGGGAAAATATGCAAGGGTCGACAGAGAAGGAGAGAGGACAGACAGAACTCTTACAGCACTGGTACTCCCTTCCCTGGTCCACAAACACCTTTGTGCAAATAAAGGGAGAAAGGGGAGAACAGGTACACGAGCCTAAGCACTTACTTTACAGGTGTATTACTTACTCTACCAATTAATATACTTTGCGTGAATCCCCCTCACTGCCCACACACTTGAAACTGTTTCATAGGGGAGGAGCTTGGCGGGCATCCGAGATGGCCGCGTGAGCACAGCGCTCCCCGGACCCCCGCCACTCCCGGCGTAATATCCTGAACTAATCCTGATTTTTTACGAGGATTTGTGTAGAGGACGTTGGGCTGATCTACCTGGACCTTTTGGAATTTTACTTTGACACCGGGTGCCGGAGTTACGGTGCTTCGAACTTTTGAGCTCCGCCCTTGCGGTGCGCCCGGGACTGGGTGAGGCTCAGTGGCCGTCTTGGAGTTGAACAACAACGGTAGGGGGATTGGACTTGAGGGTCCCCCTCTTAAGTTTCGGTTTCGATTCTGCCTCAGACCGAGACAACAGCGAGAGAGTCTGGCCGGGGCTGGGTCCGGGGCACGAGACGGCGGTCTGACCTTTGCCTGGCCTATTCTCCTACTTGGCTGGCTCTACCCCGGTGACACCCTTGTTGCGGCCCCTTGGTCCCGAGGCCTCACTTTCTGGTGACCGGTCCGTTGGACCTGGTGAATCTCCTTGTGAGATGGCGGGCAGAGGGGACCGGGAGACACGGAAGACGAAGACGCCTCTGCGCGGGGGTCCGGTCCAATCTAACGTCATGGACCGTTATACCCACTCGAAGGGGTCCCCCGGAGCTGCCCTGCCCGGTCCCAGCGCGTCTGACCACATCGTGGACACGTCAACGGAGCCTTCCCTGCAGGACATCATGGGCGCCATTTCTGGCATGAGGGAGACGATAGGCCAACAATACGAAACCCTGGCCCACAAAATTGACACCGTGGCCATTGATGTGAACTTAATTCGAGCCGATCTCTCAAAAACCAATGAGAAGGTGAAATCATTGGACCTCAAATCATCCAGCCTCACGGAAGACGTCTCGGAGATACAGACGGAGATTGGCAATCTCCGTAGGGTGAACGATTTCATGACCCGGCGCTTGGAAGACTTTGAGAACAGGGCACGTCGCTGTAATGTTCACGTAGTTGGTGTTCCGGAGAATCCAGAATCCCACTCGGTTGATCTCCTAGTTGAGGACCTGATCCAAAACCACCTCTCTCCATCTGGACTGAGTAAATTTTTCGTAGTGGAGCGTGCACATCGTGTTCCGGGGGGCCAGGGTAAGCCGGGTGCCCCGCCGAGGCCTATTGTTGCAAAACTTTTCCACTATAGGGATCGGGACGCTATCCTGCAAGCATCACGTGTGAAGGGCCCGGTGGCCTTTGAGAATGCCACAGTGAACTTTTATCCGGACTTTTCCCAACAGGTCCAGAAGCAGCGGATGGGATTTCGTGGTGCCAAGAAGCGTCTTAGGGACATGGGGCTGCGCTACGCTATGCTTTTTCCGACCAGGCTGCGGGTTGAGTACAATGACCGAACTTTTTTCTTTGATCGGCCGGATGCTGTGAATGACTGGCTGGACTCTCTGCCTGTTCGATCTCCTGAGACTGAGTCCGCTGCCCACCCGGGCGGTGCTGAGGGTGGTGTCGAGAGCTAAACGATTCGTCTGAGCCTGGGACCTTGTTTTGCGTAACTCTTTCCAGGATTATATGCCTACGTTCCTCTACTGTCTAAGTGATTTGTTATGTGTGTTTCTCCTCGTTGTTGGTCTCGCTCGGGGTGGCGGGTGGGACGAAGCCTTTCCTCCTCCGGGGTCTTTGTGTAGAATAGGGGTTCTTGGGCGACAGGCACACTGCAGGTTGGGTGGCTTTCTAGCTTTTTGCAGGGGTGCAGGGTGGGGGGTGTTTTCTTGTTTGTTGGGGGGTGGGCGGTTGGGAAGTTCGTTGTTTGTGTGTTCTGTTCTCAAGGCGACTCTATCCTGTATTTGATGATGTTTATTGTGTCATGCTCATTGGTGGGGGGTGTTGGCGTTGCTGGGTGGGAAGGGGGGTAGCGGGTTGAGATTTGTTTCGTGGAACGTTAACGGTCTGGGGGATCGTATCAAGCGGAGTGTGGTGTTGAAATGTATACGACGTTTATCTCCAGATATTGTTTTCCTGCAGGAGACTCATTTGGTGGGCAATGTTTGTCATGCGATGAATAGGTGGGGCTATCGCCTCGCTGCACATTCAGGGTTTACCTCGGGTTCTAGGGGTGTGGGCATCCTTGTCCGGGCTTCCCTCCCCCTGGCTATTGATGATGTGATTCTGGATGATCGGGGGCGATATGCTGTCCTTGTAGGTCGCTATGAGGGTCGTGCCCTCTCCTTATTTACTGTTTACGTGCCCCCCGGCCTACAGACTTCTACCTTTTCCGATTTGGGCCGTGTGTTGTTGGACCTCCCTGATAGTACTCTCTTTATGGCTGGTGATTTTAATTCTGTTTTCTCTGGTCTATACGATCGTCACCCCCCTAGGGATACTCCTGTGGCCCATCAGTGGTTGGGTGGGTTTTTGGACACATTTGGTTTGGTGGATTGCTGGAGGCTTATGCATCCTACTCAACTTCAATACACTTTCCACTCTGGGGCCCATGGGAGTCTGTCTAGACTGGATTATTTCCTGATGCCTGCGGCTCAGTCGCCAGCGGTGCGTGAGATTGTACACCTCCCCAGGGGCATTTCTGACCACTCTCCGCTCTGGCTCCGTTTTGAGATTGGAGTGGAGGCGGTGGGCCGGGTGGCTCCCATCAACCCATGGTACCTTACCTCCCCCGAGACCCGCAGCCTTTTGATTAAGTCCTTAGACGCATATTTTTTGGATAACGAGGGGTCGGTCTCCTCTGCGGTATCCCTGTGGGAGGCCTTTAAGACGGTGATTCGTGGGCAGGCCCTCTCCCTTATTGTTGAAGCTAAGAAGGCGAGGAATCGGGAGGTGGTGGACCTGGAGGGAGAAATTTCTGCTCTGGATGCTGCTTTGGAATCGGGTGTCACATCTGCGAAACTCCACGCCCTGGGTCTGAAACAATTTGCCTATAAGTCTATGGTCACGGATGCTGCTAAACTGATGTTTCGAGAGCAACAGGGTCGTTTGTATGATGTGGGGGACAAAGCGGGTAAGTTACTGGCATGGTTGGATAAGAAGGAGAGAGCTAATCGTGTGGTGCCCGTGATTCAGTCATCGTGTGGTGCGAGTGTGACGGACCCGATTGGAATTGTTGAATGTTTCGCTGAATATTTTCGTGTGGTTTATACCCCTGTGTCTGTGAGGGATGTGGCTGACTCTAGCCTTCTGTTGCGCGATATAGCTCTGCCCTGTGTTTCCGATTTGGATCGTGTAGCGTTGGAGTCCCCCTTTACTATTGATGAGATAGCTACGGCCGTCCGTTCACTCCGTTCGGGCAAAGCGTTGGGCCTGAACGGGTTGCCAATTGAACTGTACAAGCTACGTCCCGACAGAGTGGCGCCCTATCTTCGTGCCATGTTTCTGGAGTCCCGGGAACGGGGTATTCTCCCTTATGATCAGCGTCTGGCCACTATAGTTGTCATCCCCAAGGAGGGTAAACCGCGGGACCTTTGTTCATCTTATAGACCCATATCCCTGCTGAATGTTGAGCCCAAGGTATTGGCTAAGCTCCTTGCGACCCGTCTCTTGACGGTCATTACTGACTTGGTCCATCCGGATCAATCCGGATTTATCCCGCATCGCAACACGGCTCTCAACCTACGTCGTCTCCACGGTGCGATTGCGAGGGCGGGGCTTTTGACGGAGCCGGCCATTTTGGCATCGTTAGATGCCTCGATGGCTTTTGACACTGTGGAATGGCCTTATCTTTGGGCGGCTCTTGAGAAATTCGGTTTCGGGCCTGAGTTTATCGGTTGGGTGAAGTTATTGTATACTGAACCTTTAGCACAAGTGGTGGTGAACGGTAGAGTTTCGGCCCCGTTCGGTCTTGGCAGGGGAACCCGTCAAGGTTGCCCCTTGTCTCCGTTGCTTTTTGCACTTGCCTTGGAACCGTTGGCTGCATGGCTTCGATGGGAGCCCTCGCTTAAAGGGATCCGTTGGTCGCCGGACTTTGAGGACCGCGTCTCCCTTTACGCGGATGACATTCTCTTATACCTCACCTCTCCGTGTAAATCTCTGACAGTTTTATTTGATGTTCTTACTTCCTTCGGTGCCAACTCAGGCCTCGTTATTAATTGGGCCAAGTCCTGCGTATATGTGCTTTCGGGTGTTTTGCCCCCATTGCCGAGCAGACTTCCTATTCAGGTGGTCCAGTCTGGCTTCCAGTATTTAGGGATCTTCATTACGTTGGACTCCTCACTCCGATTTGAGCGGAATCTCCTCCCTCCGTTGCTTAGATTGCGACTGGACGTGGCCCGTTGGCGCAAGCTCCCTTTGTCCCCTCTGGGCAGGGCGGCTCTGTTTAAAATGATGTCCTTGCCGCGGTTCCTTTATGCACTCCAGAATTCTTATGACGACATCCCCAAGACTTATTTCCAGGAGATTGAGAGTCTTCAAATACAGTTGATATGGGACGGGCGTCCACGTATTGCCCTCGCAAAACTCACCATCCCTTGGTATGACGGGGGCATGGCGCTCCCCGACATCAAGAGATATTATTGGGCTTCCCAGTTGTCTGCCATTAATCACGTGATGTTTTCACCGGATCGTAATCCTGCCTTTGAGATGGATAGACTCCAGCTGCCGGGTGGGGACTTTAATAGAGCGCTTTATTCTAGATCGGCCGGGCGCCATCTTGTGGGCCCGTCCAGGATTGCAGTCACCGTGTGGCGAGCCGCGAATGTGAGTTTGGGATGGGAGGATCGAATGACACTGGCGACGCCGCTTTATGCCTCTGAACGTCTGGGGTGTCTCTGGTCTACTAAGGGCTTTGACCGCTGGGATATGATTGGGATATGTAAGGTGGGTGATGTCTGTTCGACAGGTAGTGTGAAGTCATTCCAGGCCCTTCAGGCGGAATACAGTTTGAATGGTAGAGAATTTTTTCGCTATCTACAGGTCCGACACGCCCTCGCCTCGGTCCTGACTCCTGATGAGACCCTGCCCGAGTCTTCCCCCCTCGAGGATCGTGTCCTTGATGGCCACCTGCCTGATAGCACCATTTCCCTGATCTATAAGAAACTAATCAATACTCGAGCGGACTTATTGGTCCGACTGCGGGAGGTTTGGGTCGGCGATGGGTTGGAATTGGACGACGAGGACTGGCAATCGGCGCTCTCCTCTCCGAAAGAGGTAGCCATCCCTGCCCGTCTCCGTTTGGTTCAACTTAAAATCCTTCATCGGGTATATGTCACTGGTCCGCGTCTGGTGACAATGGGCTTTTCCCCGGATGGGTTATGTAAGCGTGGTTGTGGGTCGAGTGCTACTTTTTTACATATTCTTTGGGAGTGCCCGGTGGTTGCGGCCTACTGGACTGATGTGCTTGCGGTGATGACTGCTGTGACGGGTGTTGCCTTGCGGCCGGAGCCACGACGCTGTCTGTTGAATGTGTGGGAACCCACCGACTACTCTGTGGCCCAGACCAGGTGGGCTACCTTGGGATACATGATTGCGAAACGGGACATTGCGCAACTCTGGGGCGCGTCAAGACCCCCTGAGGTCTCGAAATGGGAGGATAACATGGACTGGTCCATGTTTCGTGAGAAGACCGTATATGTGGCCAGGGGCAGACCCAGGGCGTGGACGAGGATTTGGGGCCAGTGGAATGAATATCGTGGGGATATCTGTACCCCTCCCGTGGTTGGCACTACTGATGTTACCCTATCTCCCTAGGCTGGCGTTCCCGACCCCTTTTCATACTGCTCTGTGATTTTCCGGTTCTCCCCGCTGCTCCCCCCCCCCTGACTTTGTACCGTCCCCTCCGCTCTTTGGGCTGACCTTGATTGCTGTGCATTCGCCTTTTTTAGTGTTCGTTGTTTTCATGTATAAAACAGAAATTTAAGATGCTCTGTACTATGCTTGGAGTAATGCTTGGTGACTGATTTTCGCCTGACCTCGGAAGTGATTTTCTGCTTCTTTCATTCTGCCTTACTATTAGCGGCCAGCCCGTGAGGTTGTAGGCCCATTCTTGTATTTTACTTTGCTTGCTCGCATAAAGGTTTTTGAACAAAAAAAAAAAAAGAAACTGTTTCATAGTATTGCCTTAGCTTGGCTGTGTTGTGCTTATAAACAGTTTCTTGCACAACCCATAACACTAGGAGAAATCAAAACTGTAATATCCAGCCTGAAAATATTCAAAGCTCCAGGTAGTGACAGACTTGGTTTTGACATCTATAAAGCTTACTCTTAATTAATAGCCCCTGGATTATTGCAGCTATAGGAGGAGACACTTGACTTCGGCTTCCTTCCTCCCCCCCGCACCCTCCCCCCTTCGCTCAGAGAGATGCTTCACACACTTTTAAAAACTGGCAAAGCCCCAGAAAAGTGGACCTCATAGTCCTCTTTCATTAAAACTGACACTAAGTTCCTGACAAAAGTATTGACCAACAGACTACGTCAACTATTACAGGAACTGATCTTGGACGATCAAGCAGTGCTCCTTCTGGGAGAATTAACATCTGATAACCTGTGCTGTCTATTTGCTCTAATGCAAAAACAACAGTTGATTGACAGAAAGCAGAACAATGTCATACATTCACCCCAGTACAGAGATCGGGGCCTAAATCCATCGTTTTTTTGGACTCCACACCACCCCAGTCCAGACATGGCCATATGCAAATCAGCCTTGACCCTGTGCCTCATGGGAACAGCCCAGCCCGAACTGCCAAGCCATGTCTTTCCTGGACCGGAATCAAGCATCCTAGGACCGGTTTCTGGCTATCAGCCGTCTTTAGCCAGGATAGCTTGACTCCAGTGGTGTGGAGAGCATGGGACTCACGTCTGAGCATACCCATCCCACTCGGGGTGACAAATGCAAAAACAACAGTTGAGCCATCTTCAGCCAGGATAGCTTGAAGTCAGTTGAAATAGCTAAACTTGGAAGTCGCGGCGGTCTTTTAAGATGCCACTAAGGCTTTTCATTTCCTTGCGTGGGAATTTCTCTGTGTAGTATCATCGAGGATGGTGACAGGATTGCTCACGAGTTTCGCCGAGCTAGATTAAACTGCTTTACACTCGGCCCACAATCAGAATTTATCTTAACTGCTTTCTCTCCATTCCCATAAAAAGGGTCACCCACTTGGGCTACCCTCGGCTGTCAAATGGTATTCGCTACGGCATTTGAAACTCTAGCTTGCGCGATCAGACAGCATCAAGTGATTTCTGGACTAAACTTTACCTATAGCAACTTAGTAATCTCTGTAGAAGCTGAAGACATCACACTATATTGAAGCAGCCCATCCACGAAACTAAGCCCAGTTATCAGGGAATTCACATTATTTAAAAGGCTTACAGGTTAACTATCAATTGGAACAAGTCTATGATATTACCATTGACTATTAATACTTATCTGAACACAGGACTTTCCCCTACCCGGTTGCTAGATTTCAGTCAAGTACTTAGGTGTGGGGTTAGGGCTATGGTCTGATCAGAAAACAATGGGTTGACAATGTCAAATATCACTGAAAAGATCAAGAAATGGAACAGGTTTTCTCTCCCTAGCAGGAGGATAAACCCCAATGAAAATTGTCATTCTGTGGAAATTGTTGTTTTCCAACTTCCCCAATTCCCTTGAACCAGCATTTATTAGGTGCCTGTGATAAAATATGATCACTCTTGTTTGGCCAGGTAAACATTTCCAGCTAAAATGGGAATTCATACTACCTTACGAACAAGGCGACCCGGCTGTGCAAGACTTTCTAGTGTATTATAACTGCACTCAGGTTACTGGCCGCAACCTCCATTTATGGCCCAAATGGTAATTCCAAAAGATATAGCAGACCCACTACCCATAAAAAACCAAACCCTACTCTGTAGCTATGCTTTCCTTGATACAACTTCATGTACACAAACTGCTTGGGACAAACATGGAAAAAGGATATCACACCCTGTTCTTTATGCTGCTAAACAGTTATTCAATCAGCCCCCTTTTTCAACAACTACCTAGGGAGGTGGCAGTAGCCGCAAGCTGCATTGTTGGGGGAATAGAATAATTGAAAACTGATTACATATTTTCCGATGAGAACTTCCCTGAGCATTCACACAAAGTAAACTGGAGTAATTACTCAATCTTGGATAATCTACTCTAGCTGCACCTTCGGGCACTCTGCAAGTCAGCATAACACTGCCTCTCCCAGGAACTGGTAGCATACAAGGCACTTTCAGTGGTAAACACATTATCTCCGCTAACAAGCACATTGCCACCAATCTTTATAACGGTATGTAATCAGATGCTCCCATTAGGATACCCAAGGCCATATTTTACTAAGAAAATATCCTCCACTGCACAATTTCAGATAACGAATTGTTCTACTTCGGTGCTCAAGCAGGGATGCTAGCTCTAAATGCTCGGCTAAGACTAACACATTTTAAAATTGTACATCAATCTTACAGTACTCCTCTAGAAGTGAAGAGCCACAGCTTAGTGGAAGAATCCAAATGAAAAAGAGACCAAGGGCCTAATTATGAGTTTGGCGGTCTCACCGTGGCGCAGCAGAGGTGATCCGACCACCACTGCACTGGCGGTCCGACCACTGGATTACAACTTGGGCGGTCGGACCACCACACCTGCCAGTGGTGCCACGGTCCGATGGCTGTAAATGCTTGGTAGTGCCTTGTGGAACCACCACACATTATGACTTTCATCGCTGCCAGAGGTCTCCTGGAGGTTCTTACTCCATTAAACTGCTGGTGGTGAGGAAAGAATGGGGGCCTTCTCTTGACCCTGTGGACGGTGGGTGCATGCAGGGGGGCAAATATTGTGCCCCCCTGTGGCATGCAACCCATTCCTGCACAGCATGGAATGCAGAGTCCATGCAGTGCAGGAAAATGTACTGGCGATCCCTCGCGGTGCAGTTTAAGACTCACATATGAGCCAATAAACTGCACCGCCACGCCGCTCGCCTCACCACGAGAATACTCGTAATCTGGTTGGCGGACGGCGGCCCTGTTTGGTGGTGTGGGAGCGGGGTGGTAACTCCCACACCGCCAAACTCATAGTCTGGCCATAAGTGTCAGAAGCCGGTTTTCTCCACCATGTATGGGATAGTCCTTCTACTAACAGGTATGGGAGCAACTCTCCTATATGATAGTCATAGATACATAAACCTCACCCAAGCTGTGAAACTCTCTACCCTCCATTTTAAGATATGCATCTGACTATCCCTTTTTCAGAAAGGCCT
Source organism: Lissotriton helveticus (assembly GCF_964261635.1). Taxonomy (NCBI): domain Eukaryota; kingdom Metazoa; phylum Chordata; class Amphibia; order Caudata; family Salamandridae; genus Lissotriton; species Lissotriton helveticus. The sequence goes on along the minus strand of NC_136069.1, from coordinate 1,120,437,498 downwards.
TGAAAACCTGGCTGTTTAAACAGTTGTACCACAACACCATTTTCCAGATGCTTTACTTCCATCTCATTACTGCTGGCTTTAGGAAGATTGGCATGGTGTGGGAGTAGGAGTCTTCCTTCCAAGAGCAAAACATGGTTAGCTAACCTAATGTTCTGCAGTGAGCAATTGGTGGCCTATTATTTGATGATTCCTCAGGCCAATAGACCCAAAGATTTTTGGACTCCACTACACACGTCTAATGACTACAACTAGGCAGGATGAGATAAAGTGCACCACCACTCGGAAAAATAGTGATTGGATCTATCTGTTTTCAGAGGTCAGCACATAGTACCATACAATGTATTAGGTGTGGGATCGTATGAATGTGATAGGGAGCTGGTGGCCTCCCCCTTTCCTCAAACTCTAGGTTGGCAGTTTTCTCAAATATTTCTCTGGCATGTTTACTCTATAGCAAAGGCAAAATACGATCTGTGTCAAGTAATATATTGTAGACAGTGTTTTTCTCTGCACTATCACTATCAGTTGTTTTGATACAAAATATGCATTGTATTGTTATGATAACTTCAATAAATAATACATAAAAAGTGAATCTCTGAAACTGGAAGGACAGAGGATAATTTTGATCTCTTCGACACCACCAGCTAGGATGTGGGTGATCTAGGTTTAGGCTGTCAGGCACCAGTAGGAAGCTAACACAGTTCAGACACCTTAAGGCTGGACCACAGGAGCATGAACCATACCAAAGAGAATACCCAGATATTAGGGCTATTTAGCACATCAAAAGTATTTCTGATTTTTGGCTCGTCTGGCCTCTCTGGAAGGCAAAAAGTGTGGCTGAAACTGGCACCTTACGACTAACAGTGCTCGCCCAGTTAAGTGTCAGCATATCATTAAATACAGATGACCGGCAACATGTCAAAAACTTCTAATCCACCTTTTTTGAGACAGTAGACTTCTAGTTGAATAAAGTTCTGCATAAAGGTGAGTTGCAACAGCTGCAAGTGCAAAGGGCATGCAGTGAGACGGAGCATAGATAGCAGCTGTGAGGAGGGTCACAGCAAGCACACAACGTTTTGCAGGAGACAGAGACCTTTCTGGGGCACCAAAGGGAGCTTAGGAAGGTGAGCAAAAAAGCCAACCAAAAGGAGCAAATGTTTTAGGCCACAAAAAACCCTTAAAAAGCATGCATACTCTGGAAATGGAAAAGATTGGTGGGGGGGGGGCTATGCATCTGCAGGCTTTATACTGTAATGCTCATGTCTACTCCCACACAGAGTAGCATGTGCAGAGTAAGAAGAGACAGGGATGACAACTTGGGAAACCATCTTACAAAGGACAGAAGTACCAAACTGAAGATGGAATCAAAGAGAGAATGGAAATAGCTAGCCTGTACTGTTGGGATGGTAAGCCAAGATAACTATTTCTACTACTGTATCAGTGAATGCTTCCTGTAATCATGTGAATGCTGCAAGACATGTGCATAATAAACTCATGGTCTGACCAGCTCTAATGATTCTTCAGCCCAAAAAGCCATCAAACAAGATTTGGAGAAATGTAGTCAGCTTAAGATAGTGCCATTTAGGTCTCTTCTCAGCAACTTTCCTGTTCCACTGACCCCAGCTGAGATAATATATCTAAACAGGTTTACTTAGAAACATGCAGGTTATAGTGACCTGCTCCCAGGACACCCCCGCACCGCACGGCCACCAGCTGCAGCGTGTGCCCCTCCATCCCGCTGCTGCACTCAGCCTCGCTGAGCCTGCCGCCACGACCCCGCCCCCCGCTGCCCTAGCGGGATCGCATTGACTGCATTGACTGTTTCTCTTCTCCCCTCGTGCTAACACTTAGTTTTCCACCCCTGTATTTACTGTTGTTTTCTCCCCTTGGGCTTCTGCTCTTGTACTTTGTAACATCCGTGTTGTTTTGTTCCACCTTGTGCCCCTGTGCCCCCCGCCCGCTCCCCGCCGCCGTGCTCGCGGCCACGCCCCCTTTTTCTTCTGTACCCTCCCAGCTCCTCCCTCCCTCCCACTTCGCCATATATGGCGACCGGGCGTACGCGCAGCGTTGACGCGCAGCGGGCGCGCCGAAGGCGCGCAAAAGGTAAGCCCGTCTGCGCCCGTCCGCGCCTGGACCGCGCCCAGCGCCAGACCCCCTGGCCCCCGCAGAGCCCACCCAGACCGCCGGACCTACGACGCATCCGAACTCATCGCACTCAACGCCGGCCGGATCCCCGGATGCTACCGAGCCACCGCGCGACGCACTCACGGCCCCTTCAGCTGCCACTCCTGCAAGTTCTCCTGCATCCGGACCTGCACTGCACCAGCCAAACCAAGCACCAGCAGCAACCACCTGAAGTGCATCCTGCTCAACACTCGCTCCGTCCACAGACACGCCGTCCAACTCTGGAACCTGATCGACACCACAGCCCCAGACGTCGCCTTCCTCACGGAAACCTGGATGAACGCCTCCTCAGCGCCCGACATCGCCATCGCCATCGCCATCCCGGACGGATACAAGATCACCCGAAGGGACCGCGTCAACCAGACTGGAGGAGGCATCGCCATCGTCCACAAGAACACCATCCGCCTCACGACCAACTCCGACGACACCCTCACTGCCGCCGAACACCTGCACTTCCAGATCCACACCGACCCCAAGACCACCCTCAGAGGCACCCTCATCTACAGACCCCCGGGACCACGCACACAATTCAGCGAAGACTTCGCTGACTTCATCAGCCCGCAAGCTCTCACCTCCGCTGACTACATCCTCCTCGGGGACCTCAACTTTCACCTGGAAAACAACAACGACCGCAACACCGCCACCCTGCTGGACAACCTTGACAACCTCGGTCTCAAGCAGCTGGTGACCTCCCCCACCCACTACGCCGGACACACACTCGACCCCATCTTCTCATCCAGCTAGCACATCGCCTTCAGCCACGCCACTGGACTCCACTGGACGGACCACAGCTGCGTCCACTTCAGCTTCAAAAAGAACACGATCCACCAGCAACAGGGCGCACGCAGAAACTGGAGCAAGATCACAGCCGATCAGCTAGCCGCAGCCCTGAGCCAAGACCCCCCCGCCAGCTCTGCGAACCCCAGCCAGGCCGCCAACAACCTCGCGAAATGGATCAGCAACTGCGCAGACGACCTCGCCCCATTGAGGACCCCGCCCAGCAGACCCGGCAGTAAGAAAGCACCTTGGTTCAACGACGAACTCAAGAGCTCCAAGAAGAACTGCCGTGCCCTCTAGCGAGCCTGGCGCAGAGACCCTACACCAGACAACATGACCACCCTCAAGCTCGCAACCCGAAAACACCAACTGATCCATACCACCAAGAAAACCGCATTCAAGGAGCGGCTGGACAACAACGTACACAACAGCAAGGAACTCTTCAACATCGTCAAAGAGCTCTCCAATCCCAACGCCGGAAACAACGACATCACCCCATCACAAGACCTCTGCCTCGCCTCCTACTTCCACAACAAGATCGCAGACATACACAACAGCTTCAGCACACAACCGACGCACCCTACGACCACATCAACGACCCCCACCACCATCCTCCGCGCCTGGACCCCGACCACCCCCGAAGACACCATCCGCACGATGAACTCCATCCACTCCGGATCCCCAACCGACCCCTGCCCTCACCACGTCTTCAACAAGGTCGACGCTGTCATCGCACCCCACCTGCGGGACATCATCAACACCTCCTTCGACACCGCTACCTTCCCAGAGAGCTGGAAGCACGCCGAACTCAGCGCTCTACTGAAGAAACCATCAGCGGACCCCCCGGACTCAAAAACTACCGACCCATCTAGCTCCTCCCGTTCCCGGCCAAAGTCATCGAGAAGACCGTCAACAAGCAGCTGGCCGCCTTCCTCGAGACGAACGGATCCGTCGACCTCTCGCAGTCCGGCTTCCGGGCCAACCACAGCACCGAGACCGGCCTCATCGCAGCCACCGATGACATCCGAGCCCTGCTCGACAACGGGGAAACTGCGGCTCTCATCCTCCTGGACCTCTCCGCGGCATTCGACACCGTCTGCCACCGCACCCTAGTGCAACGCCTCAGCAACGTGGGAATCCAAGGAAAGGCACTAGAATGGATCATCTCCTTCCTCGCCGGAAGGACACAGAGAGTCCGCCTCCCCCGTTCAGATCAGAAGCCACCAAAGTCATCTGCGGCGTCCCTCAAGGCTCCTCGCTCAGCCCCACCCTCTTCAACGTCTACATGAGCCCCCTCGCGGCCATCGCACGCCAACACAACCTCAACATCATATCTTACACCGACGACACCCAGCTGATCCTCTTCTCACCAACGACCCCGCCACCGCCAGAGCCAACCTACACGAAGGGATGACAGACGTAGCCGAGTGGATGATGAACAGCCGCCTGAAACTAAACTCAGACAAGACGAAAGTCCTCATCCTGGGCTCATCACCCTCCGCCTGGGACGACTCCTGGTGGCCCACCGCCCTGGGCAGCGCACCCAAACCCACAGACCACGCACGCAACCTGGGCTTCATCCTGGACTCCTCCCTCTCCATGACCAGACAAGTCAACGCCGTCTCCTCGTCGTGCTTCAACATCCTGCGCATGCTACGTAAGATCTTCCGGTGGATCCCCACCGAGACCAGGAAGACGGTCACCCAGGCCCTCGTCACCAGCCGACTGGACTACGGCGACTCCCTCTATGCCGGAACCACCGCCAAACTCCAGAGGAGACTCCAGCGGATCCAGAACGCCTCAGCAAGACTCATCCTCGACATCCCCCGGCACAGCCACATCTCCGGACACCTGAGAGACCTGCACTGGCTCCCGGTCAACAAAAGAATCACCTTCCGTCTCCTCACCCACGCACACAAAGCCCTACACAACCAAGGCCCAAGATACCTCAACAGCCGCGCCTCAACTTGTACACTCCCACACGCCAGCTCCGATCGACCAACCACGCCCTCGCCGCCGTCCCCCGCATCCGAAGAGCCACCACAGGAGGAAGGTCCTTCTCCTACCTGGCCGCCAAGACCTGGAACTCCCTCCCGACCCACCTCCGTCTGACCCAAGACCACCTCGCCTTCAGGAAGCAGCTCAAGAACTGGCTGTTCGAGCAGTAGTGGACCCCCCCTCCCCAAGCGCCTTGAGACCCTCCGGGTGAGTAGTGCGCTATATAAATGCTCTGATTGATTGATTGAGCAACAGTGCTGATAGGTCCTGTACCCATGGGCATCATCAGACCTGCAAAGGTCATTTAGAGTGGGAAAATTGAGGGAGGTATCCGGTTGAAAGGCTATGCATGCAACTGTTTTATTAATAAATTCACAGGTTTTGTGTAGCCATCTTGCAAAATAGTAATGTCAGTAGTTGTGAATGTGTTCAGAATATAGCAGAATGATCTAAATTTGCATCAGAAAAATAGTCATTCGTCCTTCCGCCACAAACCTGCTCACTTTTCTGTAAAACCCATTCAGAATACTTCCACACCAAATCATGGTCTGTGCAAAAAGTGAGGAAATCCACTATGTACTCAAAGAGGTCAGTCCGGGTTGGATCTTGAAGGTCTCCATTCACTATTTTCACCCACAGCTGTAAGAAAAAAAAACACAGAAGTCAGACTAACCAAGATCTTAGGTAAATTCTTGTACAAAGCTGTTGATTAGGGACTGTTGGAACTGAGCAACTTGGTTTTACAAATCTGTGCTGCGATGCAACAAATACTGTGTTTTCATTTCACGTCACTACAAATACACTGGCAGCAGAAAAGGATAAACTGTACATTCAAATATCTAGCATAGCAAACTATCTAATCATTTTTTTTTTTTTTTTTAAAGAGTTTTATATAGCGCGAACTAGGCCCAAATCGGATATCAGAGCACTTTACATGAGCACCAGTTTCGTTAGAGAAGTACACGTTCATTTTTGTTAGGCACGGGGAGATTAAGTGATTTGCCCAGAATCAATGGATGTTGAGCGTCGTTGCTGAGACTCGAATCCCGTTCCCCAGCTTCGAGGTCGACCGATCTAGCTGTAAGGCTACATCCTCTCCCTCATCCTCTACATGATGCTAAAATACAATTTTCACCTATCAGATATTTGTGTTGAATGGCTGACTTTATGCAGTCCTCTTATATAATAATCTACTGGAGCTCCGTCTCCCGTTTTGGGCCTATGAAAAATGGAACTACTGAAATTCTATTCTGTGGCATAGGCGGTTCATACAAACCTGGGGCCGACAACCACTGCCATGAAACAGGTACTGAGCTGTGCAGAAATGTGATATAACACTGATTTGTTGAAGCAGAACGAAATTATCACAAACATAAATTGACCCTTTTTGTACAATACCTTACAGCAGTCAAGAAAAACTCTGAAAGTCAATATATTTCTGAACAGTCTGAAAGCATCCACTCTATTAGAATTTCACCTTTCATGATAAGGTCAGGTAATAACCAGAAGAAGCCTTTTGTAAACTGTCAAGCCATTCTTCTTTTTTGTAAAGGAGTAGGTATTTTATATAAATAGTATTTGTTCCGCAACCTTATGTCCAACGGCATCCAAGCGCTACAGCGCAATACTTAATAGCAGCAAAGACATTGAAATACACAAGCTACCTACAAACATGCCTGTTCACCTTTTCTGAAAAGGTGGTCCACCCATATCCTTAAATTTATGTTAGTGGGAAATATGACATGCTCGCAGTTTTTTTTTTATGTTAGGCACGATCATAAAATTCTCACACATCTTTATTTTGTTCAGTAGGATGTGGGCTGACGCAGAGCACCAATCCAGTGATGAATGGATCATAATGAGCTGTGGGGATTACCTTATCCTTTTTTCAAAGGAAGATGCATTACAGAAATGAAACTTCGATACAAACCATTTTATGTTAAAGTAAATTCTAAACTTGTGTCAGAGCCTCAAGCGAAATACTGCACACAAAAAAAGGAAAAACATGTAAAAACGCTTTTTGAATTTGAACTCTTTTGCAGATTTTAGGGTAAACGGAAGGCGTGGGTTAGTTGCTACTAGTTGATTTATTCTGTTCGGAAGCTGGATACCAGAGTGCACAGTTGAACTGGAAGCAACTTCACACAATGATAAACAAGAGAAATCTAAAAGCTCCATATCTTGCACATTTTTAATACTAATACCCAAAGTCTTTGGAAATTATCAATGTCAGGTAAAATGGAAATGAAACCATTAAAAGCATTTGTAATGTCTACATTGCTGAGGCTGCAGTTGCTTCCATGACAACCTGCTGTCGTCCGATCACACGAGGAAGCCTTGTGTGACCAGAAGCCAAGACTGATCTCATTTGCAGTCAACTATTACTACCAACACACTTCCCAGTAGTGTCACAATCACTCATACAGAAATCAAACAGAGGAAATACCATGTAGACTGTTTACAATATAAGCCAGAAGGTTCATGACAGACTTAGTGAGAACCATGTAAGCAAATACTGGTACTAGTTCCAACACTTCAAAGGAGAGAAAAACACACTACATCAAAACAGAAATTACACTGTCGCTCAGACTGCTGAATCCGACATGCAGCGACACAAAAAACACAGGCACAATTGAAAAAACAATACAATAATTGAGCAGTTACGACCTCTCAGGTGTAAGATTTCTCAATAGTAGTAGTAGAATTAAGTTTAAGACATGTCCATAAAACATAAATATCAACATAATTAAAGACATATAACAATCACATAAACCATCATCCTAACATAATATCATTAAAAGGCAACCCTTGATTTTAATAAACATTAAAACATTTTCAATACCGATGGTAACATCAAAAAACACAATCTCTAGAAAAGTAATTGCCTCGGGCTGTAATCACATCTGATATTTTAAAATAACTAGCTTTAAAAACTTTCTACGAGAAAATAAATAAGGACAATCAATAAGAACATGGCAGATAGAACATTTAATTTTTTTAAACATTTACATATTCCATTATTATTCCTTACACCAATATACCATTTAAATCCAGAAAAATTGGGATTGCAGCCAAGCTGCATTCTAAGTAAAGCTGAGTGCTTTTGGGGATTTGGAAGACCTGTCAGGTGGGAGGGATACCTCTGCCTAACCAAAAATGTTGAATGTAACCACTATTGAGGGTCTGTCTCAGAAAGATATTCCATATCCAATGTTTGTGAAGCAGTAAAGGAGGATTCTCTCAGAGTGAATTTATTGGGAAATGGAACTCATGAGCATATTGTACCAAAATTACTAAGAATAGTTTTCATTTCGTTGACTTTTGATAAGGCCTGTGGTCCATTTCCTTTTTCACTTATGAGATTCTCTTCCCTACATAATTTTGACATTAGTGATGCCTCTTCACTGGAAGACATGGGCCTGCCATGATGTATCAAGAAGCAGGATAACATTTTAGTTGTATACTTTGAACCATGGTACTATTAGGCAAGCCAAATATATGTGTTAACACTATACTCTGAACATGCCTCCCAAATATTCACAACTTTGCACACTAAAAAATCTTTTCTGCATACAAAGCAAATCCAGAATTTTCGTAAGAGTGGCTAGTGAAAAAAAAAAAACCAAAAAAACATATTTAAACTAGTGTCTTGTGACGGGAGAGACCCCCTTTAAACATAAATTAAATTAACTAGGATTTGTCTGTGCCAGAAAGCTATCCACTTGCTCTGGGGATCTGAAATTGCACATTTTGTTAGCCCATACAACTTTTAAAAAAGCAGGGAACCGCAGCTGTACTTGGGCTCCCAAATCCCTCAAAGCATCCATTCTCTTGCCCAGTTCCCACCTTCTATCGTCTGTGACCCGGGAAATATCAGACCGAATCCTAAAGGTGGCGTCCTGAACCTGGATGGATATAAGTTTAAGGGTAGCCCCCAATAGTTGCTCCTTTAGCAAATAGGATTGGATATAGATTAGTACTTTCCTGGGCTTTTTCCGGGCAGGATTCAGCTTAAAAGGATCCCTATGGATTCTCTGAATTTTAAGACTCCCAGATGCTGGCTGATGCGATTTGAGGAAAGGCTTTAACTAAAAGATCAAGGACCTAGGCCTTTAAATTGTCCCCCCTCTCGGCCTTCTTTTAGATCTAGGATCCTGATATTAATCCTCCTCGAAATATTTTCTAACCTCTCCAATCTCTCTGTTAAATCCCGCTCTTTCTCCTTCAGTCTCCGCACCTCACTGGAGTTATCTTAAACCTCTAGGCCCAGATCCTCTACTTTGCTCTCAAGTGTCTCCATCCTATGCGTCAATGCAGTTAAATTTTCCTCTAGGCTGGTGCAAATGTCTTGTATCTTCTTTTGGTGTGATTCAGAAGTAGAAAAACGTACTCCAATCTCAATAGATAACTGTCTTAGCATCCCATGTAGCGAATCCTGACTTAGTGCTACTGAGGTCAGGGATGAATCACCTGGCTCATCTACTTCAATCTGACTGCCACCTTCTGTCTCAGAAGCCAAAGATTTCATAGGGGTCTCGCTTAACGGAGCATATCCATTGGAAACAGGAATTGAAGCCAGTAAATCCTGATTCTCGACTGGCGCTGAGGCCATCACTGAATCTGTTACTACCTGAGTGGCAAGGCTCCCGGCAGCCTGGGTATTAGTCATAAAATATGACCGAAGAGAAGGAGTCACGTTAACTGCTGTTTTTTTTTCTTCCTACTCTTAACAGGAGTGGATTTCCCTACTTTGTTACCCGCCTTCTTTTGCCTAAGACTTACTGCTGTTACTGCTGGAGTAGCTAACGCCTGACCGGGATGATTGTGCTGTTCAGGAGGAGGCCCCCCACTTAGAAGGGTGCGTGATCTCAGTTTGTATCTTTTACCAAGAGGCACCTCTGATTTATTTGAATTGGGCAGGCCTCCTCTATTTTCAGGCTGGCCTGATGGCTGTGCCACTAACTCCATAGGGCAGAGGGCGCTTTCATACCTTGTCTCTTTAATCTCAGTTCCTTTGGTTAGTGTTACAGGGTGTGTAACATTACACTGATACTGGACTAAATGTTCTGCTCCCAGAATATCTCTATCCTCATTAAGGTACCCCTGTAAATAATAAGAGCCCCCCAGCTTTGGCTCGATATTGAAGATTAGCAGGGACTAGGACTACAACTATGACTAGTCTGCCAGTCACACTGAAGCCAGGCACTTCGATGTACAGCAAGTGCCCCTGCTGTCCTAGAAAACGGAGAGTGTAAGTCAGCAAACACTCAGGGATATTCAGGGAGGCTCAGGGCAAAAAAGTATTCGGTGCAATTACACCCCCCTTTTATTTATTTACTATTTTTTTTTCTCTCTAGCTCCTACAGTGTGCTTGGCTGAACAAAGTAAAAACATTAATGTTAATGTTGATGTGGCAGACAGAGACAGTGGAGCAGCGAACAGCAGCCAAGTCCAGTGCTGCAGCCCCCTCCTCGCCTCGACGGCCTCACTCCTTTTCCAAACTGCTAACTCCCCTGCTATTCACACAACTCCACAGCCGTGGCGTATTCAGCGGTTGAGACGCCCCCCCCCCCGCCCTCCACAACTCCAGGGAACACTGCCCGAACTGCCTGATCGGTCGCTGCAGAGAGGCAGAAGGCAATCGAAACCAAGGGGGGGGAACCAGCCGCAGTCCCCCCCCCGTGAAGAAACGGTGGGAGGCGGCAAAGCGGAAAATGCTCCTTTGAACCTCCAGCCCACCCGAAAGGCTCCCCGAGCACAACGGAGCGAGCGGGCAGGATCCCACGATGGTGCAAGGCTCGGGGAAACAGAAGGTAACCGCCCTGCGGAAAAGAGGCTCCTCAGCAGTTTCTTAGGGACATATTCCCGGGGATACAAGCGCAGACAGTTCACAGCAAAAGAATCCTCATGAGACCGGGGGGGAGCCGATCCACGACCTGCTTACTAGCTGGCCGCCATGTTCCCCTATCTGCTCCAGAAGGAACATCCCGACCCAAATAGGCAATATTATATTGCCAATAGGTATTCAGGGGGGGGGGGGGGCGGGGGGTTGTGGGGTTGGTGGGGGGGGGGGGGTAATGGTTTTCACGTTTGCTGGTGGGGAGCATTGGGAGAAAAAGAAAAAAAGTGTAATAACAATCTTATGTGACATAATAGACTCGAGTAGCTTAAGCAGTTATAGTGGTGGGTGGAGACAAGACAATGATGGAGGACAGCCCTACGGGGGAAGGTAAGCAACATCTTGACTTACTAAGCTGGAATGTAAACGGACTGAGGGTGAAAGGAAGACAGCACTTGATTCTTCAATACCTAAAAAATAGCTCAGCTAGTATCATAATGGTACAGGAGACTCACCTTTTACAGTCAGAATGTAAGGCACTATTTGGAAAATTGAGATGGGTGGATAAGATTATAGGAACAGACCAGCAATACTCTTCGAAAGGGGTTGCAGTGATAATCAAAATAAACTCTGGGGTAGAGGTAATTAGGTCTCAAGTTGATGACGGAGGGCGTTGGGTTATAGTGGAAATCAAGTGTCTGGAGACAAAATACACTCTAGTTAGTTATTATGGACCTAATGAGGATGATACTACTCCCTTGAATAACCTCTGTTTTGCATTAGCAGACTTTGATTCAGCTCTGATCTTGGGTGGAGATTTTAATGTTCTGTTAAATAATAAATTAGATAGGTCCTCCCCCAGAACTCAGATAGCAGTCCAGCATGTGAAAACGTATCTCCTTGCTATGCTGAAGAATCTTCATCGTTTTGATGTATGGCGAAAAAAATGGGTGAGAGAAGGGAATATTTCTTTTACAGCAAGAAGAATGCTCATTTTTCAAGAATAGATTATATGTTTATGGAGCATCCCGATCTTGATAAAATATGTGCAATAGAATACCTGCCCATACATTTATCTGATCATGGAGCCATACTCTTGAAACTAGAACTTCCCCCAGAATCATCCTTGAGGAGGTGGACTTTAAACAGAAGATTTCTTCTGCAATCTTTAACCCTTGGCTTCCTAAAGTTAGAAACTGCTAGCTTTTTCCAGGAGAATCTGGGCTCAGCCAGTGTGCATGTGGTCTCGAATTCCTTTAAGGCCTGGTTGAGAGGGATACTAAATGGAGCGGTTGTGGGTTGGGTTAGGGCCGAGAGGAAAGAACTAGCTGACTTAGAAGCCCAGATAGCGGGGGCGGAGTCAGAGTTAAAGACGAGCGGTCCTTCTGGGGTAGATAATACAAATTTAATTATGAGAGTGGAAGAGCTGCAACAGAAAATTAGAATCAGGTCTAATGAGATTATGTGCCAAAAATGGGAGGCAAGTAAAATTAGTGACTTTGAGCAGGGGGAGAATTGTGGTAAACTCCTCGCAATGAAGAGCAGGGTTGATAGATCTAATAACTATATTACCAAGATTAAAGTTGGCTCTCAAGTGGTAGAGGACAAGAGCAGTATAGAACAAGCCTTTGTACAATTCTTCCAGGAACTCTACCAAGAAGATCTCCAGGTGGCAGAAGAATATATTGATGGGTGGCTTAAAGAGAAACATCTCCCCACATTAGCCGAGGATAGCCAGAAAAGCCTCACATCAGAAATAACGGGATCTGAGATTCTAACGATTTTAGATGCTGCAAAGAAAGGAAAAGCAGCGTGCCCGATGCTATCCCGATTGAGGTTTATACAATTTTGAGGGAGGAAATAGTCCCGGTCTGGATGAAATTGTACAATGGCATCTTAGATGGTACGTCTCCCCTGCCTGACTCTTGGAGTGATGCAGTTATTGCCTTGCTTTTAAAGCCAGGGAAGAATCCAACGCTTTGTCAGTCTTACCGCTCAATCTCTTTACTAAACGTCGACTATAAAGTATTCGCCGGGATCTTGAACAGGCGGCTTAGTAAAATTGCAGGGTCACTAATCCACACGGATCAAAAGGGTTTCCTGCCAGGCCGACAGATGTCGGACTTGGTACATACTCTAATTGGGTCAATCGACCTGGCTTCATCACAGGATCGCCCTCTCTCAATCATCACCGTCGATGCGGCCAAGGCCTTTGACCGGGTGAACTGGCATTTTTTGGATAGGGTCCTGAAGATTTTTGGTTTTGCTGACAGATTCAGGGAGGTGTTTACAAACATATACAAGTCCCCCCGGGCCCAAATCCTGGTTAATGGTAATCTCCCCCCTGTAGTTAAGATAGGACGAGGTACCAGGCAAGGTTGCCCTCTATCCCCCGTTATATTTAATTTATACATAGAACCACTAGTTCAGAGTATAAGATTAAACCAGAACATTGTCCCTTTTGAAATAAATGGGTTTGTACGAAAGGTAGCACTGTACGCGGATGACCTGAACCTTTTATCATCTAATGTTAACTTTACACTTCCAGAACTTGTAGCTGAAGCCCAAATGTTTGGAACTCTATCAGGCTATAAAATAAATAATGAGAAAACCGAGATTATGGCCTGGAACATCAAGGATCGGGAGGGGAACTTTGCCAAAGAACTTAGATACTTAGGAGTTATAATAACTCAGGATCCTGCCCAAATCCCTAAAATCAATCTAGATAGAGTTTCAAAGGAGGTTGATGTCCTACTAAAAAGATGGCAAAGTATTCCATTGTCTCTCTATGGGCGAGTTAATCTGATTAAGATGTCCGTCCTGCCAGAACTCACTTATCTTTTTAATAACATCCCCTCAGAATTTGGAAAATCTGACATTCCTAAAATCCATGGTAAGATATCTTCTTTTATCTGGGCAAGAAAAGCAATTCGGCTATCCTGGAAAAAACTTAGATGTAAACTCCAGCAAAGCGGGGGGGGCTGCCAGATTTCCAGCTGTACTGTTGGGCCTATCAATTGAAGAACTGTAGGATGTTACTGCTGTGGTCAGCAGAATGCAGACGATGTCCACCTATTTTTTTCCTGCCCTAAGATACAAGAATATTGGATAAATGTGGGTAAGACTATCTCCAGAGCCTTGGGCAGCATAGTGGAGGTAAGCTTATCTCTCATAATATTCGTTATGTTCCTGCACTTGGGGGAATAGCAGATCAGATAGGGCCCCAATAAAAACAGTTTTTTATTTAATATTATTGGCCAGGAGGGAGATCTGTAAAATGTGGCACCAGACAATATTTCCCACTTGGAATGCTTGGTGGAAGTCTGTTAGATATTTCAGAACGTTAGATCAAAGAGTAAATGTCTATAGAGAAAGCCATATAAGGGACTGTTTTGAATTTTTTGGATGATATGGCATCTGGGAGAGTTTAGGGACAGGACGATGACCCAATGATTAAAACCTCTGGTCAGCTCAAGTTGCATGTTATGGGTATCCCCTGTAAAGAACATCAGCTGAGAGTGGAACCACCAAGCTATACACATGGGTGGTGGTACAGATTGATTGGGTGCTATAGCTACGGAGGTCATATGAGAAGAGTCAAATAAAAATTTTTTTAAAATGTTTTAAAAAAGAGTGGCTAGTGAAATTCCCCAGTATGTGTGGTTAAATTTGACTGACCACCCTGTTTGTAATAGGGCTCCTGCACTTATTATTTTGATGTGGTCAACCCATTTCAGGTTATCTTGAAACAACAATTCTAGGTATTTATATGTATTGATCACCTCCATTTGCTTTTCATCCAAAAACCATTTAGGCTTAGTTACCTTTCGCCCAAAGATCATTATCTTGGTCTTTTCTAAATTTATTTTTAGAAAATGCTCCCTACATTAGAGTTAAGTTTCCTCTGCAGGCCTATCGCTGTATAATCCAATAAAACTAAATCATCAGCATTAAGGAGATAATGGGTCCCCATCTTCGGAGAGAAGGACTGGGTGGCTTTTAAAACTCCTAGGAAATGTTATGCATAAAGATTAAAAAGAAGAAAGTTCAAGTACACAACCTTGGCATAGGCTGATCATTATACTGATTCGCTGCTAAAGATTTCTTCATAATAGACCAAAGGGCAAAGCAATGATCATTGGTGGAATGCTACCGCTCCAGCTCAGAAACCTCCCTGTTCGATTGGCTGAAGGTTATTTTCCAACACCCATTCTTCCAAGTGAGATAATAAATTATTTGAAAAAACCTTTACAGAAATATCCAGCAGACCGACTAATCTGTAACACGAAAGCAAGCTTCCATAACCTTTCTTCAATACTGGCTTAACTACAGAGCTCTTCCAAGTATCAGGGAATAATCCAGATTTAGGAATCCAATGAAACAAATGCAAAAAACATTTTCCCACCATTCCCTGTTTGATTTAATGAGAATGGCAGGAACGTTATCTGGACATGCAGCTCTACTCTACTTCACTTCAGAATGAAATTGTAGATAGGATTGTTTCCCGAGAGAAGCAATGATTTTTAATGGCATCAGATGGAAAATCGGGCAAAAGAAGTGGTAAGACCAGAGAGCCATATAAATCATTAATATAGGTCATCCATATATCGATATGATACTGGGTTGTCATTATTTACACTAGTTACTATTTTGGAAGCTGGTTTTAATGGTGGATGGGTGTCTTCTGAGAGCGACATGATGAGCTGGGTGTCGTGAGTGTGGTGTATGATGTTGAGGCTCTGTGTTCTGACGATGTCAGCTAGTGGCGTCATGTATGTGTTGAACAAGGTGTCATATAGCTACTGTATATCTTTATAATGTGTTAAGTTAGCATAGGCTCATTAAATGTTTAAACACAATTTTTCCTTTTGGTGCTTCTGCACACGACACGTAATTGTTGATTTAGCTTTCAACCTAGTAGTTCGTTGTGGTTTACATGAGAATAATATGTTATTACTCTGATATCAGCTTTGCTTAATAAACTGTGTCTGTACAGAGAGTGCTGAAGCTTCAGGAACAACACGATACAGAATTGTTATGAGGTCTGATCTTCGCGCCTTCATAGACATAACATAAGTGCAGCTTCTGCCAACTTTGGGCTTGAGGCGGGTT
This sequence comes from Lissotriton helveticus, assembly GCF_964261635.1. Classification (NCBI taxonomy): domain Eukaryota; kingdom Metazoa; phylum Chordata; class Amphibia; order Caudata; family Salamandridae; genus Lissotriton; species Lissotriton helveticus. The sequence continues at coordinate 1,120,421,591 of NC_136069.1, read as the reverse complement.
TTTATATTGCTTTGCTTGAGACACACATAACACACTTGATGCTGTTCGCATGCAGAGAGAGCTGGTGTATGCTGATGTGATCCCTTCATTCTAGGACACTGAGGTATGGGCCCGCCCTAATTCAACCCAAAGAGACCTTCTTAGCTATTAATATAATATGCGAGTTAGGGAGGGTGAGAAATAAGTGTTGTTAACCCTTATTAATTTACAGCATGGTAACATGCTGTCACCGTTCGCTTTCTATGGACTAGTAACTATGCTTGTAGCTTTGTTGTTGATAATATGTTTACTTGTATTATCTAAGATACTGCGCCTGAGAAGACGGCATTAGTAAATAAACATTTCAAATGCTCACGTGTTCTTCTTTACTCCATGTTCTGGTTTGAAATGATTGTATAACGAAAGAGTGCTCATGTGTTCCACGTAACCTGAGGTTGGTGAGTTCATGTTCTGGTTTGTCTAAACATTGGGAGTTGGTTATGACCAATGAGACACTGTAGCTAGCTCGGTAAGGGGTTTGTTGGGTACTAAGGTGAGTTTTGGGTCACCCTAATTCGCTGAGGTTCCAATCCTCTGTGCACAGTTCTGTGGGAGAACAGAAACCCTGCTACAAAGGTAGGCCTGAGTGATGAGCTTTAAGAGATGCTGCATCTGATACTCTTGGGTACCAAGGTGAAGTGAGGTAGAAGGATTGTCTGGGTATGTCCAGTGAGGAAGGAAGCTAAACATTTGAGGGTGTGTCCCTGCATCAAGATGTGGTGGAGTCTACTGATGTAGTGGAGTGGTGTGGCTCACTGGTTAGAGGCGGCAGACCCGGAAGCAGAAGTCGGCCCGGGACCAGGGTTCGATTCCCGACGAGGCAGGGTCGTGGACCAGGGTCAGCGGACTCTATAATTCTCGCCTCGGTGCCTACTCTAACCAGGGGTTCCACTCGGCAACTCTGGGCATTACCTTGCCTAATCTCCACATCGGCCCCATCAACGCTGGGGATGCCTGGCTCCACCTTGGGGATTCCCAGCAGGGACCATCCCACAGGGAAAGCCAGGACGGGTTCCCCAGCGGTATACAGCACCAGGACGCCGGCTGGCAACAGTGCGCTTTACAAGTATACACATTACATTACATTACATTATGAGGGTGTGGTTGCATACGGTGTCGAACACACAGCCGAGAGGTCGTGGAGGACCAAGGCCACTGGTTTCACCTCAAGGAGGGTTCTGATGTAGTCAGTGGCAGCGATCAGGGAAGGTTCGGGCCGATGGTTGGTGTGGAAACCGGACTGAGAGGAGTCCAGCAGGTATGTTCTTCCAGTGTGCTGACGATTGATGGCCTTCTCAAGAACTATGGTGGGAAAGGGGAGCAGCGAGATTGAGAGGTAGTCTTGGAGCTTGCTGGGGTCTACGGAGGGTTTCTTGAGGAGGGGTTTGACCTCAGTGTTTCCATCCGTTGGGTAAGGAGGCTGTGGTGATGGATGCAATGAGAAAGGAGGTGAGTTCGCTGTGGATTACCTCGCTTACGAGGTTGAAACAGTGGTGGAGGCAGGAGTCTGTGGTGTTCAGAGTGGATGAAGTTCAAGATGGCTGTGGTGTTCTGGGTGGGGAGCTGTGTCCATGCAGTGAGCAGGTGGTTGTGGGTTGCATTAGTTGGTGTGAGGAATTTGTGGAGGTCGATGGATTGGTGTTCGAAGTTGCTGTAACTGATGGTTATCTTGTTGTGGAAGCACCATGCTAGGGTGTCGCAGAGTTTCTGGGAATGGGAGTTCATGTTCTCGGTGGCTAACAGCCAGGAGAATTCTCTGACTATGCTGAAGAGGTCTTTGCTATGGTTGGCACTTGCCTCGATGCAGTCTGCCAGGGCGTCTCTTTTGGTTTCCTGGAGGCGTTGGTGGTATATGTTGAGGGCTGATTTGAAGGTGCTCGGTCTGTGTGATCTCTGCTAGTGCACCAGCTGGGGGGGCCTGGTGGTGAAATGTGGGGGGGTCTTATGATGGGGAAGTGGACGATGGCGTGGTCGGTCCATGCGAGTTCTGTAACATGGCTGTACTTGATTCTGTCACTGGTGATGAAGATATGGTCTATCGTGTGTCCAGCGTTGTGGGTGGGGTTGGTGACCAGTTAGCTGAGGCCGATGTTGCTCATTCTTTTCAGAAGGTTGGTAGTGTTAACGTCTTCTTGGGTCGTCGAGGTGGAATTTGAGGTTCTCCTAGAAGATGCAGTGCTTGAAGTCAATCGCTAAAGGTGCGATGAATTTGATGATAGTGTCACAGAAGATGGGGGTGGTCCTGGGGGGGGGGCGGAGTCTGTAGATGAGGGTGCATCTTATAGTCGTTAAGCTGTGGGTTTGGAGTTGGAAGTGGAGTTGTTCCAAGATGGGTGTGATGTGGTCTTCTGTTGTGACGCAACAAAATGTTTCATTGTGGATGATGGCGATGCCTCCAGTATGGTTGTTGGTGTGGTCTCTGTGGATCATCTTTTAGCCATTTGGCGTTGCGGTGCCGATGTCAGGGGTGGAGGAAGGGTTGAGCCAGGATTCTGTGATGAAGATCACTTCGGGGTGAGGGTGGTGAAGGTGTCAAAGATTCCAGTGGCATGCTTGCAGAGGGAGCTGGCATTGAGCAGGAAGCACTGGAGCAGTTCCAGAGTGGCTGTGGTCAGTGTAGCGATGCTTTCCATGTGAGTGGGAGGTCCTGAGTTGCATGTAAACCAACAGCCGTTGCAGGTGAAAGGTCCTACCGTTGAACAAGGGGATGTGAAGCGTAAGTTGTTTTTGTGGCATGTGCTGTCCAGTTTCGGAGCTCTGCAGCAGAGTATCTGTGGATGGCAGTAGGGCTAGGGTTTCTAGCACCTAGCACAGTCCAGTTGCAGATGGACTTGCCTTTGGCGAGCCGGCAGCATAGCCATGCGGCGTCCTCCATTAAGTAGGTCCTAGGAAGGGGCAGGCCTGGGTGGCAAGAAGAGAATACAGCAGGAAACACCAGGGGTGAGGCGGGCCGGCTCGCTACACAAACAAAAGAGAACAAAGGGCAACAATACTAAGGCTATTATAAACACACACAGCTTAGACTAAACAGAAAAAGAAAAAAGCAATTCTAAAATAAATGGCCAAAATATACAAGAAATGAAACAGTTAATCCTACTACGTTTGCGAACTATAAAGGAAAGTCTAACTATGGCATGTACGGCTACGACTATGCAGTCTACACTGCTGTACTGTCACAAATACAAAACCATGCTGAGCTGAGTGCAAAGGGTTAGGAGCGGCAGAGGGGAGGAGGGGAGAGAGCAGCAGTGGTACACAGTAGCAGTGTCCAGGAGACCTGCTAGACTGCAGCAAGGGGAGCTGGCACAATGACCTCCAATAGTCTTAGGATGATACCTAAAACCCCCAAAAAATGCCATAAGTCAATAAGTCTGTTCTTGAAGTACAGCAAACCTCAGGAACTCCTTTCCATATGAAGTGTGGTACAAATCTGGAGGTATGAACTCCTCTGGAAAGGGTGAGTCACAGAGTACTTTCATCTCGTCTTTCTAAAATGAGGTGGATGTGCTAATAACGTGGGTACTGCATATAGCCTTTACAGCTGTCAGCTGCTATTTCAGAGTTATTGAAAGACTCCCACTTCCACGCCAGGCATGTGAATCTATGAAAGATCCAATGCTTGAGAATGGTGCAACTCTGAACAATTTGGGCTCTTAGCATTAAGAATACTAATTTGTAGTGCTGAGAATCGTAACCCTAACCAAAGCACAAACTGCATTAATTTTTCAACACACATTGATTATTTCTCCAAGAATGAGGTATCTGTGGACGACGTACAACTTGATAGCTACTGCAGCAGGTATCTAAACCTTTCTACTCCAGCAATGCATTTTCCACAGATTGACATGCTTAAAAAAGCACTGGGAATGCCAATAGATATGGCTTGTTTATGGATGCACACAATGCTAAATGTTGCATACGCACACAGGTATTTGAAGTCATACATACGTACAAGCACCAAGTACAGCTGGATGCCTGAATAGGTTCATGACACTGAACTTTCCCATCTTTTTCCGGGATCTCTGAGCACTTTACAAAATAAAAATGCATACTTTGCTCCACAAAAGCCAATTTTTCTTTTTAAAATCTAGGTTCTATCTGAATCTAGGTTGGCCAATTTTTCTTCCAAGTGTCCAATTGTAGTTTTGAAAAGTCACTAAAAAAAAATGACAGGAAAATCTGTTATGATTTTTTTTAAAGAAAAGTGAGAATAAAAGAGGGCTAGATACACTAAGAGCCTGGAAAACAGAGTACTCCTCTGAGAAACAGCAATCCACCAGTATCCCATTATGCTAAGTCACTGACAACTTCTTCTGTTTTTTTAATCAGAGAATAAGGATCCTGTATTTTATTCAAATCATGGCTTCTATTCTCCCACCAGGAGAAAGGAGTGCTACTTATGATTTCAATGGAGGCTCCACTAAAGGAGACGTAGGAACCCAGGAAGCACCTTTTCAGTGCTTACAATTATCAGAGGAGAAAGAAAAATGTAGCAAGCTCATCCCAAACCTTAAGCTGTGCAAGAAAGGAGAAATATTCAGCTCTAACCGAAGGGATTCCTCACAGACGCTTGCCTAACCTAGGCCTCTGTTCTGGAATCTGAATTCAGGCAAGATTGTCTTGTGAATGTGTGTGCCAAAAGCCGCATAACCATCTTACAAATCTCTGCTATGGGGATATTTCTCAACAAAGCAGTGGTTGCAGCTTTACTCTTAGTAGAGTGGGTCTTGGCCCTACTAAAGATCTATTTGCTTTCTAGAGTGCTCTAGAAGAGACAATCCATCTGGAAATGGACTACTTTGAGATAGATAAACCTATACCAAATGGGTCCATAGTTTACAAGATAATTAGACCTATGGAGGCCTTTTGTCTTATTAATATAAAACATATACACCGCTCATTAAATAAAGAGTGTGTAAAGACCTTTCAAGTCGAGTGAGAGGATTCTGATAAACCTAAACCTGCTTGAAGATCTGATGGCTAATAGTATGCTTCGACTATGTATGCTGCAAGATGGCCCTATGAATAGGTTTAAAAGGGGAACATGTTAGTTTTGAAAGGTCCACAATGTCTTTGCAAGGAGGCGGCAGCCTCCTTAATGGTGAAAAACCCTGTTTAATGCCTTCAAGGAAGTCTTTAACATTAGGGACCATATAGCAAGACGTTTGTGAAGGACTTTTCTTGCAGTCAGTCTCTGCCTGTTTAACACCTGTAGGTGAACCAATGTGATTTTAGGTTCCTGGCTATAAGACAATTACAAATCGCTTATGCTTCAAGAGACAGTAATCTTGATTAGATCCATCACTGCTTATTCAAGTAATGGATAAAAAAATTAAAAACGGAACACAATCCAAATGGTTGGCGAGCGCCCACACGATCAAGGAGTAATGTAGGGGAAAAAAAGGCTGTGCTGTTTTTTTTTCTTTCTTCATAACAAACCTCCGCAAATTATGCAATGACAAGTTACCCCGGTTAAAATTTTTTACAAAAGTCATTCCTAAGCAGCAATGCCTTAGCATCAATTGTTTATTTACGGGGTGGAGGTGGTCTCTGTTTTAGACTATTTTTAGTTTAACCCTAATATATTATCATCTATTTCTATGCACAAGTAAGTAGATTTTCCATTTAAAAACAATAAACTAACCTGGAGTGCAGCAGCATCCTGACTATTGTATCGATACAGCAGTCCAAGTGCATAATATCTAAATGACAGCAAGGAAAAAATAAGGCATACAATAAGTACAGTCAAAAGTTTAATTTGAAAAGCAATCGCAACATTTTCAGCTGCAAACAGCATATTTCAAGAGAGGATCAGGAGTGGATATAATTGGAACAGCTTATATCAGCAATAAGAAGCAAATAAAAAACATTCTCTAGGACAACGGCATTAAGAAACATGCCTGTCAAGACCTATGTCAGCACTCTTAATCGCCTACAAAGTAAAACACCTATGCCTTGTCTGAGTGGGAAAGTTCATGCGGCCTAATAGCTAGATCGGTCGACCTCAAAGCTGGGGAACCAGGTTCAAGTTTCGGATGGGATGCTCAACATACTGTGATCCTGGGCAAATCACTTAATCTTCCCGTGCCTAACCTAAAAAAAATGAATGTGTCCGTCTGTAACGCAACTGGTTCTCATGTAAAGCGCTAAGATACCTTCGGGTCTAGTTCACGCTATATAAAACAAAAATATCATACAAGGTGCCAGTCTTTATTTATGGTCCCGGTTTAGTATTTTAAGTGATTTTTACATAAACGGACAGGAAAAAATACGATTCCCGCCTCTGCATTAATTTCTGTAATCATAGAAATACAGAAATTAGTTCCCATTTCAATGTCTCCCTACACTTAGGATCATGACGACCATAACAACAGCTGTGCATATTGAAAGCACAGATGTAAAAGCAAAGAATGAAATGGTGTTTTAAAGCTATAGTAGTAGCTGCAGTTGTTCACCTGTGCTAGCACTACAACCACAATATGTTCAAGTGATTATGTACATTTATGGTACACTGCCACCTGCTGCTCCAAAGTCCTATAAACAATGAAATGTGAATATACATTTATCATTAAAATAAAGCTAGAAATATACTAACTGCCACTTATTTTCTTCAACCGCCATGATAAACATGGACAAATAGCAATAAGATGAGAAAGAAAAGTTAATATGGATAACTGCAAATGGTTTTATGCAATGTATTTGTTAATATTTCCAGCAGCCCTGTTTGAGAGCACTTAGTCAAACTTGTCAGGGATGTTTAGAGAGCTGCATATGAATCTCCAACTATTTAAGCAGCAAAACGGTTACAGCTCAGTAATGTTTTTTACTTTTGCATAATTAATTAGAAATAGATGCACGTGATGGGCACAATACAGCAGATATTACTCTACATTGTTTGTGAGTAAGCGCCACTTCCCCACCAGCGAGTCGTTGCTCACATTTCTAATCTACATGGTCGTGAGGCATGAAACTATGTGTAGAACATCATGCTACTGTCCAGCCTCCATCAGATAAAAATTCTATTGCGTCAACCACAAGTGTTGAGACTATCTCCACTATGTGATTATGTTTGTTGGTAATAAAAACAATGTGATAAAAGCACTGTGTCGGTTTTGAAGGTATGTCCCCTGTTGATCTGGTGCTCTGTACATAAAAACCCATTTGTCTCTTGTAGTGTGTGTTTCCTCTTTTTTTCGAAGCCTTTGTCCACATCATCCCCAGTGCTCCTTGGCCAAGAGGGATGTGGCAGTGGTAAGTGTGACCAGGCAAGAACAAAACATGTGCTACCTGAATGCTGCACCCTAATCTCCAGATTCCCCACAAAGCAGCAACAAAACCCCTTATTTAACTCTATGATGTATTTGTCCTTTTGTGTTGCCACAATAAAAATTAGAATGGTCAGAAAATGGGCACCCTTATATTTGGAAGGTGGCAACAGTGATCTACAGAGCTAGGGGAACAAACTCTTATGGCAACCTTCAAAAGAGCAAACAGCATGATGGACAGTCAACAATGAGTGGTGGATGAACTATCTGCATTCAAAACCATCCAGAAATAGAAATCCCATTATAGGACGTTGCTCAATCTCATAACAACATTGCAGAAAGGCACTTTCGAGTCAGCACAGGAAGGCATTTGTGGACACCACTATATAAAATGAGTATCCACTGAGTGCAGTAAACTATAGCACTTGATGAGCCTGTCTCTCATGTCCAGCACTCCTTGCAGTTCAATTCGGTCAAATGATTTTCTTTTTATTTGCTTGATTCCATTTTTGCTTTCCTTAAGTTCTGGTTTGGAGAGGTGCTTTTTTCTGTCCTTTAGATGCCCTGCTTCACTTTTTTCTCTGGAGATTGTACTTGCTTTCTTCTTAGCACCTATCTCTACTTAAACATGATGAGAGACTTCTTAGATATGACCCACAAGACATGAAAATGCAACAACAAATTGTACATTATACATACTTTGAATCAGAAGTTCAAAGAAAGAGCATGCACCTAAGGTAATGAAGACAGACCAGCAAGAGTCAGGTGCATAGCTGTCCTGCACAGCAAGGGTGCTACAGACCTTGACTGTGCCACTTCATTGGCGGTTCCTTCCATCCAAGAGTCAGAACGGATATAAGACGCTTGGTTACAGTACGTTCTCTGGCAACTTAACTACGCAATTATTTGGACACGACATCTTACTTAGGAAAATTGAACTATCCAACTAATAACTACATAAAGATCCACCATAGTCCAAGTGACCACTAATACTCCAATGTCTTCACACTATTCAGTCTTGGCAGGTACAAATAAGAAATCCAGTAAAAGGAAAGGTGTTCCTGGACATAAAATCTCATATCTCCATGGATTCTGGTAAGCTATATTCAAATCAGTCTTAGGCCTGCCACCAAATCAGCAGTTCGTCACAGGTAGTAGCTTCTCATTTACATGGAAACACAACTAAAATGATGTGTTGCAGCTTTAACGGGGATCGGTATACACAGTTGAAGTACCTAGAAACAGCAAGATGCCATACACCTCCACACATGCAAACAATTCTCTGGATGCCAGCTCGAGAGCAAAGGATTAACCTGGTCAGCAAGTCAAAAGAAGCTAATTTGCAAGCAGTGTAGTCTGGCATAAGCAGTCAGCTCTGTATTTTTTAGCAATCTGCTCCCACGGATTTCAGACTGATGGCCAGTCATAAGAGTAAGAGAAACAAACTATCAATTAACTGTGACTCTCAGGGTTGCCAATTCAGCACCAAAAGCAGCTCACCATCCATCCTTCTCTGTTCTGAACCTAGTCTAGAAATAGCTAAGTATGGGAGGGAAGAAGGAGGCTGGTTTTGTGTGCCCCATGGCATTACTCTTTTTTTAAATTTTTTATTCTCTTTTTATTAAACAAAAATGATGGTACAGGGACGGGCTACCAAGCCACGCATTACTCGCACACAATAGTAGAAACATAGAAGCATGATCACAAAATACATCATGATTCAAAACATTAGACAGTAGCATTGGTCATTACGCTTTTAAACTGGTGAGGCAAGGTTTAATTTTGGCAGGAAGTGGCAGAAGTGCACAAAAGTACAAGTTACTTACCTTCGGTAACAATGTATCTGGTAGAGACGATTCTAGCCGCAGGTTCCTTTACGTAGAAATATTTCCAGGCGTGAGACGGGATCCAGAAACTTTTGCCTCAGCATCCCTGCACGCGGCTCCGCCCAGGCGTCGTCCGCGTACGTGACGTCAGCGAGGTCACATAAGCCCCACCCCGGCACACCTACGTCAGTTTTCTTCGGAGAGCTCTTCCGCGCCTCAATGCAGAGCCACCAGAGCCAGCCCCAAGACCGACAGGAACTACAACACTCCAAACCAGCACAGAGGGCAACCATCCCCCAAGGAACAAGGGCCAGGCTTGGCAAGATGACCCCAACACAGAGGGCAGCAGAGGGGCTAGGACCCTAGCAGCAAGAGGGGAGGGGAGGGCAGAGATTGAAGGCAAATCCACCCCCAAACCCTGGAGCAGCCAGAGTAGCGGGCACGGGAGCACTATAACCCCATCCTCCAGAGAACCAAAGAGGAGGAACGAACAGCAACAAGACGGAGCAACCCGTCAAGAGCGAAAGAATGCGCTCACAGGAGACACAGCCCCCAACCGGGAGGCAAGTGCCAAGACCAACTCAAGGGTCCTCGCAGAACGGGGAGGAAGGGCGGGCCGTGAAGGAATCTGCAGCTCGAATCGTCTCTACCAGATACATCGTTACCGAAAGTAAGTAACTCGTACATCTGATAGAGGCTACTAGCTGCAGATTCCTTCACGTAGAATAGATACCCTAGCAATACCCATGGGGAAGGAG